>NC_090941.1:1110105526-1110730526 GCF_040938575.1 Ambystoma mexicanum
TGAGACTCACTTAAATGCATCAGCACATGGCACCCGATAAGGACAGAGACTCACTGTAGTGCATCAGCACAGGACACTTGATAATGAGGGAGGCTCACTGAAGTGCACAGCACATGGCACCTGATAATGAGTGAGGCTCACTGAAGTGCATCAGCACATGGCACCTGATAATGGGGGAGGCTCACTGAAGTGCATCAGCACATGGCACCTGATAATGAGGGAGACTCACAGTGCATCAGCACATGGCACCTGATAATGAGGGAGACTCACAGTGCATCAGCACATGGCTCCTGATAATGAGGGAGGCTCACTGAAGTGCATCAGCACATGTCACCTGATAATGAGGGAGGCTCACTGAAGTGCATCAGCACATGGCTCCTGATAATGAGGGAGACTCACAGTGCATCAGCACATGGCACCTGATAATGAGGGAGACTCACTGAAGTGCATCAGCATATGGCACCTGATAATGAGGGAGACTCACTGAAGTGCATCAGCACATGGCACCTGATAATGAGGGAGGCTCACTGAAGTGCATCAGCACATGGCACCTGATAATGAGGGAGACGCACAGTGCATCAGCACATGGCTCCTGATAATGAGGGAGGCTCACTGAAGTGCATCAGCACATGTCACCTGATAATGAGGGAGGCTCACTGAAGTGCATCAGCACATGGCTCCTGATAATGAGGGAGACTCAAAGTGCATCAGCACATGTCACCTGATAATGAGGGAGACTCACTGAAGTGCATCAGCACATGTCACCTGATAATGAGGGAGGCTCACTGAAGTGTATCAGCACATGGCTCCTGATAATGAGGGAGACTCACAGTGCATCAGCACATGGCACCTGATAATGAGGGAGGCTCACTGAAGTGCATCAGCATATGACACCTGATAATGAGGGCGAATCACTGAAGTGCACAGCACATGGCACCTGATAGTGAGCAAGACTCACTGAAATGCATCAGCACATTGCACCTGATAATGAGGGAGACTCACTCAAGTGCATCAGCACATTGCACCTGATAATGAGGGGGGGCCACAGTGCATCAGCACATGGCACCTGATAATGAGGGAGACTCACAGTGCATCAGCACATGGCACCTGATAATGAGGGAGACTCACAGTGCATCAGCACATGGCTCCTGATAATGAGGGAGGCTCACTGAAGTGCATCAGCACATGTCACCTGATAATGAGGGAGGCTCACTGAAGTGCATCAGCACATGGCTCCTGATAATGAGGGAGACTCACAGTGCATCAGCACATGGCACCTGATAATGAGGGAGACTCACTGAAGTGCATCAGCATATGGCACCTGATAATGAGGGAGACTCACTGAAGTGCATCAGCACATGGCACCTGATAATGAGGGAGGCTCACTGAAGTGCATCAGCACATGGCACCTGATAATGAGGGAGACTCACAGTGCATCAGCACATGGCTCCTGATAATGAGGGAGGCTCACTGAAGTGCATCAGCACATGGCTCCTGATAATGAGGGAGACTCACAGTGCATCAGCACATGTCACCTGATAATGAGGGAGGCTCACTGAAGTGCATCAGCACATGGCTCCTGATAATGAGGGAGACTCACAGTGCATCAGCACATGGCACCTGATAATGAGGGAGACTCACTGAAGTGCATCAGCACATGGAACCTGATAATGAGGGAGGCTCACTGAAGTGCATCAGCACATGGCACCTGATAATGAGACTCACTTAAATGCATCAGCACATGGCACCCGATAAGGACAGAGACTCACTGTAGTGCATCAGCACAGGACACTTGATAATGAGGGAGGCTCACTGAAGTGCATCAGCACATGGCACCTGATAATGAGGGAGGCTCACTGAAGTGCATAAGCACATGACACCTGATAATGAGGGCGAATCACTGAAGTGCACAGCACATGGCACCTGATAGTGAGCAAGACTCACTTAAATGCATCAGCACATTGCACCTGATAATGAGGGAGACTCACTGAAGTGCATCAGCACATGGAACCTGATAATGAGGGAGACTCACTGAAGTGCATCAGCACATGGCACCTGATAATGAGACTCACTTAAATGCATCATCACATGGCACCCGATAAGGACAGAGACTCACTGTAGTGCATCAGCACAGGACACTTGATAATGAGGGAGGCTCACTGAAGTGCATCAGCACATGGCACCTGATAATGAGGGAGGCTCACTGAAGTGCATAAGCACATGACACCTGATAATGAGGGCGAATCACTGAAGTGCACAGCACATGGCACCTGATAGTGAGCAAGACTCACTTAAATGCATCAGCACATTGCACCTGATAATGAGGGAGACTCACTCAAGTGCATCAGCACATTGCACCTGATAATGAGGGAGGGCCACAGTGCATCAGCACATGGCACCTGATAATGAGGGAGACTCACAGTGCATCAGCACATGGCACCTGATAATGAGGGAGACTCACAGTGCATCAGCACATGGCTCCTGATAATGAGTAAGGCTCACTGAAGTGCATCAGCACAAGGCTCCTGATAATGAGGGAGACTCACAGTGCATCAGCACATGGCACCTGATAATGTGGGAGACTCACAGTGCATCAGCACATGGCACCTGATAATGAGGGAGGCTCACTGAAGTGCATCAGCACATGTCACCTGATAATGAGGGAGGCTCACTGAAGTGCATCAGCACATGGCTCCTGATAATGAGGGAGGCTCACTGAAGTGCATCAGCACATGGCTCCTGATAATGAGGGAGACTCACAGTGCATCAGCACATGGCACCTGATAATGAGGGAGACTCACTGAAGTGCATCAGCATATGGCACCTGATAATGAGGGAGACTCACTGAAGTGCATCAGCACATGGCACCTGATAATGAGGGAGGCTCACTGAAGTGCATCAGCACATGGCACCTGATAATGAGGGAGACTCACAGTGCATCAGCACATGGCACGTGATAATGAGGGAGACTCACAGTGCATCAGCACATGGCTCCTGATAATGAGGGAGGCTCACTGAAGTGCATCAGCACATGTCACCTGATAATGAGGGAGGCTCACTGAAATGCATCAGCACATGGCTCCTGATAATGAGGGAGACTCACAGTGCATCAGCACATGGCACCTGATAATGAGGGAGACTCACTGAAGTGCATCAGCACATGTCACCTGATAATGAGGGAGGCTCACTGAAGTGCATCAGCACATGGCTCCTGATAATGAGGGAGACTCACAGTGCATCAGCACATGGCACCTGATAATGAGGGAGACTCACTGAAGTGCATCAGCACATGGAACCTGATAATGAGGGAGGCTCACTGAAGTGCATCAGCACATGGCACCTGATAATGAGACTCACTTAAATGCATCAGCACATGGCACCCGATAAGGACAGAGACTCACTGTAGTGCATCAGCACAGGACACTTGATAATGAGGGAGGCTCACGCATCAACACATTGCACCTGAAGGCACACCCCTGTACGCTCACACCAGAGAAAATACAGCCCACTAGGGAAAAAGGGCCAAGACTCTCTTGCAAGGATAACAAGTGTTTATTTTTACAAAGAACTATGCTGCTGCTGAAAGTTCTGAGGTCTGTTGGCATGTGCTGTACATTATAAGCACAAACAGCGTCACTAGTGATGTCATCATATATAGTAAGATTCTACAGTGCAGATTAGCGTAGGCCTATAGCTGTAGGGCCTGCTCCATAGGGGATGCCAGGCCTTTGGTCAATCTCCATCCGTTCATCTTAGGTCACGTGGGTGATGCTGGGCTCGTCATCTGCGGTGAGCTGACCTAACAGTTCATTAGCTACTCTGACACACAAATGTTATTCTTCTGATTGTAACAATGCACCGAGCTGATACAGAGACGGGCTCAGGGGAGAGCCGGGGTCGCATTAACTCATAGACTTGTCACTCGCTACCAGACAGATCTGCAACCCCCATGGCCCCCCACCTTAGTTTTAGGCTATAATTCTGATGCTACCCTGCACCTCGCTGTACAAATCATGTGACCCATTTCTGAAGGCACGATAGCCTAACCTTCTGATCTTAGTGATCGATCGAGGGGCGTAAAGGTATTATGGTAAGTGGTCTGGGTTTGGATGATGCAGTGACATGTGGGGGTCATGGGATGAACATTAAATATTGAGAAAATAGAACAAAGGACGACAGGTCTGAAAGGGATCTGATAACATTAGAATTCAAAACCACAACAATTTTAATAAATTAGGACATAGATAAACAAGTATTAAATCATCAAACATATAATTCAACAGTAAAGGTAGTAGTACTCTAACTGGTACTTCATAACATAGGAATATCACAACATGGAGCCTTCAAAAGGCTAACATTCAAATGTAGAGTAGGAAGATGCACAATGGTGAATCACTGTTTGCACAGGTTAATACATTAACAAACAATGCTTGTTTTTGACTCTGTTGTTATACAGAGACATAGGGCCTCATTACGAGGTGGGAGGTAAGGGGTTACCGGCACTGGTAAGGGCACCGCTGCCGGCAATCCCTTACCTCCCTACTACGAGTTCCCTTTGCGGGTCCTTCCTTAATGCCTGTTTTTTTCAGGTGTTAACGACGGGACCCGCAAAGCGACTGTAGAGCTAATAACGGTACTGCAATTTGTGGTACCGTTATTAGCACCTTCCCCATTCCCATTGCGCCCTATGGGGGCTCAAATGGGAATGGGGAATGGCCCTGGTGAATGGGGAATTACCTGTCCCGCCAACCTTGGAATGGACCGGTAATTGCTCCATTCACCAGGGCGGAGCCGGAACGAGTTTGGAGGCATACATTTGGCTACCTCCAACCTCGTAATGAGGCCCATAGTGTCTCGACATGTTTCAGTTCATAGGTGTCACATATACAGAACTTTCTTCAGGAGAAAGGTGTTCACGTCGAATTCCTATCCAGCATACAGCTTATGTGTGGGCAACGAACAAGACCTGTCAAAATTAAAAGAAATAAAGTCTAAGTAGGCATCCACTGCTATCTTTGGTCTCAGACAGTCGACATATGAACGATGAACCCATTCTCAAGGATGAAAATTACCTTGAAAAGGTTCTTGTGGGGGCGTACAAATCTTGAGATGTATTGTAGAAGGATAATTAAATATTCCTTAGCCGCGGCTGAAAGAAAAGCGAATAATTAGCTTTTCGTTCGCTCATAGAGCTCGTAGCTCTCTAGGACGGACATCATAGGGTAGGCAGAAGAGGAAAGTACTAAAAGTTAAGTGATGGTCCCACCTGTAGTGGGAGCTTGGGTTCTAAACTGTGCAGAGGAAGGGTCTCGCCAGTGTAACATGAGTTGGTTCACAGCATATGCGTGGAACAGACAGTAATAAAGAGAACGGAATCCCTCAATGGAGCGGCTCGTGGTAGTGCCGTAAACTGGAATAACATAAGTATAGGCTCTTAGGGGAAGGAAATATACATATATAATGCTAACAACATATGACCCCCGGTGTAGAAATATAACATCTATAATATTAACAACACATGACCCCAGGTGTAGAAATATCAATAGAGTACCTATAGTGTACAACACTGGACGTACAGGTACTAGTACTTGATGAAAGGTCAGCGTACTGCCAATCGACTATAGGGCCTCCGGTCTCCCTGCCAAAAAATAGTGAAAAACGTTGGCACGGTGGAGAGGTACCCATATTTACTGGGGTTGAGATAAGCAGAGTAGGTATCCGAAACAGGTCATCAGATAAAAAATGCAACAGATAAAAAATACCTATGTCAAGGAGATGGCCACTAACGATCTCCATGGGTTGTGCACCAACGAATGCTAGACTGCCAGGTCAGTTAACACGCTGTGAGAAAACAATGAAAGCAGGCTATAAGGTTCCGAAACTAGCCGCATATGAAGCATGTGTGAAGTATCTAACAACCGAGCTTACCTCGTATAAATCCGATAGGGCACCCACAATTATAGGTCCCTCTGGGTCACTATGTACGGTGTGTTGACACCCAGTCCTGAACGCAGCAGCGGCTTGTCTCCGTATAAAGAAAAAGAGCCGCGGAACAAGTGTGCCGGTAACTATAGTTAACCAACAACGTAGTAGTCCTTTGTTGATGTCTACAGCCCGCAATAGTAGTCAGACAGGGGGAAACCGTTGGCCGCCATCATGAAGTGGAAAGAGCCACACTAGACTCAATGTAAACCAGGCCCTGACATCTGAAGATAGAGGAGGGAGCACATCTAGTAGGAGAGTGGGAGACTATTAATGTGTGAAGACAGGACCACATCCTGTAATAAACATAAAGCAACCACAAACTGGTTAAATCAGCATGGTTGAGCTTCAGAGTCTATAATGGTGGGAGACTTGTGACACTCTGCCCACCAAGCCTGATCAGCAAAAACATAAAGTACATATTATGCATCTTTATGGTAACAATAGACATATTCCAGATAAGCAGTGTGGATAACATAAAATAATTACTTTTGGGTACTGAACAGGAAAAACTTTGTTACTGAAGTTAACCACCTTCCTCCAAGCCCATTTCTGAGCCGGCTAGATAGTGATGTCCACTGATTGGACCACATAGGCAAAGTTGAAACACCCACTTATAAATTAACATCTCCCATATTGTTCCCCAGTCCTTTTGGTTATTCAACCCCCTTCTCAAACAACAATGTCTCTTGACACAACACTATGCACCTTCAGTCTGGTAAAATTAGATAGTCATCTGATAGTCTAGTATATATCGCAGAAATGGTAACAGAACTAGCACAGTGTGTCCGGAGGGCCACGGGACCAAAGGAGCTGTAACCCACTGGAATCTGGTATGGGAGAGGACGGGGAACAGGGAAGCGGGGGGAGCAAAGCACTTCAGTGCACTTAGTCTAACAGAGGTAGGGAAGGAGTCAGTTTTAAATCTCGTTCATTCGATCGAATCGTTCAAACCATGTCGGTCACTTCTCATTCTGAAGATCATTTCCTGTACTATTCTGAATAATTTAGGATCCAGGGTGGTGCTAGGACCCCCTTTCATTGTTTGTAGAATTGTCAATGTAAAATCTTGATATCCATGTTCCATGGTGATAAAGTGTTGGACCATGGGTGCATTTTCAGTTCTGTTTTTCAAACAACTTCTGTGCTCGAAGATCCTCTTTTTAACTTTTCTGGTAGTTTTCCCTACATATGGTAGGCCGCATTTGCAGCAGGTAAGGTACACAACATGGTCAGTGTTACAGTTTGTCATGGTTTTTTGTTTTCACTGTCTGTTGGTGCCTATATCTACCTCAGTTGTCTTGGTGGTGAGTTTGCATATCCCACAGTTCCCACACGGGTGGTGGCCCACAATCAGAGTCATCCCCCATAAAGTGGTGATGCTGGGCTGAGGAGTAGTGTTAGATTTGAGCTTGCTGTTACTCACCCAGTTGCCAATCAAAGTTCTCTTTTTGAAAGCAAAAATAGTGTGTGGCATGGGCACATCATTAGTTTCTAAAATTCTCCATTGTTTTTGTATAATGGATTTGATCCTCGTGCTGTGGTTGGTAAAGGTGTTAACACAAACCAACCTGTGTTCTTGTTCTTTAGCTGGTTTCTCTTCCAGTAGAGCATCCCTGGTATTGTTAAATGCGCATTTGGCAGTTTTTTATTTTACCAGCCTCTTTGGATATCCTTGTTGGCAAAGTATTTTAGTCAGCATTTTTGCCTCAGATTCATATATTGCATTGTTGGAGCTGTTTCCTTTGAGACGCAAAAATTGCCCAAAGGGGAGATTGTCCCTAAGGTGCTTCACATGATGACTAGAATAGTCCAGTAATGAGTTCTTGTCTGTAGGTTTATGAAATGGTTTCACCTTTAGTACTCCCTGTTGGTGAAAAATGGTAAAATCAAGAAAGTTGGTGGTGCACTTATCACTAGTCATCGTGAATTGTAAGTGTCTATTCAAACTGTTGATCCATAAGAAACATTATTTGGCAGACTCGATGGAACCAACCCAGATAACCAAAATGCTGTCGATGTAACATGGTAATGTGGTGTTTATAAGGGTTAGTCTCGCTATATATGTGGGTTTTCTCGAGAAAATGTCCACATAAAGGTTAGCAAGGCTAGGTGCCATGGTAGCTCCCATCACAGTTCCCTCCTCTTGTTGATAGAATCTGCCGTTAAATTCGAAATGGTTCATAAACGCACCACATGTGAAAAGACGTTGGTACAGGCTCATGATCTTCTCTGGTGAGTAGAATCTCTTTGATGGTTTCCATGGTAGCCTGTTGTGGGATATTAGTATAGAGAGATACAATGTCCAGACCAAGTAACAAAGATGTCTCAGGGTCGAAGGCCAAATTCTCAAAGTGGTTGATGGCATCTCTGGAATCCTTGAGATAGGATCTTATGTTCTTATGTTTTTAACATGGCCCTTAAGGTAATGGTCAGCATATTTGGAGAAGGGTTCCAATACAGAATTGATCCCTGCCACTGTAGGACGCCCAGGTCGTTCCACCAGGGTTTTATGAATTTTAGGGAGGCAGTAGAATGTAGGAGTAGCATTTTTGGTGTTGATAAGAAATTCCGCTTCCTGCTTGGATATCCAGCCCCGATCTTTAGCTTTTGAGACTTTGTTGGTAATCTGCAACTGGAGGTGTTTAGTACGGTCTTCCTCCAGTATGGTATAAAAGAGAGTGTTGGACAATTGTCTTTCACATTCTTTGATGTAGTCTTCCCTGTTGAGGAGCACAATCGCGCCGCCCTTGTCAGCCTTTTTCAATCAGTATTTTGGGATTGGAAGCCAAGGATTGAATGGCATCTTGTTCTAATATACTGAGGTTCTGGAAAGGTTTATGTTGAGTCTTTTCCAGTTTGACGATGTTGGCTAGAACTCTTCTTTCAAACACCTGCGATTCGGGTGAGTGACTGTGGCTGGGTCATGGAATGAAAGCATGGCAAAGTTGTATTTCACATGGGAGGATCATTGGGGACAGGAGGGCCTTGCTATCTGTTCCGTTCGCTGGTTCAGCCAAGAGGTGTTCTGCTCTCTACTCATGACCTTGTAGTGCACATTCTTCCCAGGCTCGAGGGCCCGTAACTTTCCAAACAATTGAAGAGGTTTTGGGTGCCTCAGACCTGGCCAGTCTGGGGGTGGTGTTTGCGCTCATGCAAGGGGCCTAATGCATACGCACAAAATGCTGTTCACCTCCTAACTTCTAAGATGGCTGCCATTTTCCAAGATGGCGTTCACACCCGCATCTACCATATAGCTTCTAAAGCATGTATTAAGGTTGTTGGGCACCCTTCAGTATGTTCAGCTCCCATCCCCCTTCTCCCTAGATGTGCTCTCTTAGAGTTTATTTCTCATTTGGTATCGCCTCAGCAGATGGGAAGATCCTCTCTTCTTCCCAACATTACCCCCTTTTGTTAATTCTAAATTAACGAACTCCCCTGCAGTTTCATTTGCCCCTAGGTTCCAATATACATTCTCCTCCCCCCTTCGCACTCTCTCTAACCTTTCTGCTTCCAGGAATGGTGGCAACCCGTTTTTTGGGACCAATGCTCTACAAACATCTTGCAAGCTTGCCCCAGACTGGGCATATTCTTCTGGAGTACATGTCAGGTATATGCACCCCCCTTCTCCAGCTAAATCGAACCAGTCCTCTGTGTAATTCTCGGTGGGGGTGTGGTGATCATGTCGCGAGTGTACAAGGGGTGATAGATCTCTACCATGCAGGGTTTGTTTGGGTCGTCTGTTTGGGTACTGTTTTCTGTGGCACCGCAAGATGCTTTGGGTGCCCCCGTCCCAATTGAGACCATCATAATTGCACTACTGGGCACTGCTTTGGCACAGCATCGAAGCCCTTTTTGGCACATGCAAAAAATGACCAAAATAAAGATGATGATGGGTACCAGCATCATCACAATTGCTCCCAGCCAGGATGGAGCCCAAGAAAAAGTCAGATTGAGTGAGTCTTCATCTTGCATTCCAGCTTCTTTCTTCATGCACACTACCAGCTTGTGCACAACTTCAATGATGTGTGACAGAGAGCCATCTCAGCATCTTTGGGAGGCACAAATGTGCAACATGAGTCCCCAATTCTTTTGCATACACCTCCCACCATGGCAGTCAGTATATCATGGACATGGCAGTTCTGCATCATCACCAGCTTTAAGGTGCAGAGTTCAATCTTTATGATGTTGAACCCTTGCTCTGTGTCATTAGCCAGCTCTATTATTTCCCAGCTGACAACTTGCAGCCATTTGGCATTGGCTGCAGCTTGCACACCAGGCAGTAACAACGAGGCAAAGAAAGTCTCTGCTTTGGTGAAGAGACAGTATTCATCTGTTTTTTCCTTGAGCAAGTTTGATGAATCCTTGGATAGATAGTTCTCTCTTTTCTTCCTTTGCAATTTTTTACATTTTTCTTTTCACAGGGAGGGGGTGGTACTGCGGTTCTGTCAACGGGTTTCTCGTTTCTTCTTCAGGAGTCATGAAGGGGGTATGGGCAAAAGTCTCTGTTGCCTCCCTTGCAAATGTATTTCTGGGATTACAAGTAGGGCTGAGTGCAGCGTGGCCAGCGAACAGTAGCCCCACCATGATGGTGGGAGGTGCAAGTACGCTTGTTGGCCACACACCCAGTTGTAATCCATCACTGCCGCCGTGCCTTTTGTGAGATCAGGAATAAGCAGAGTCTTATTGTAATGTTCATTGGATCCTACAGGTATCTTTCCAGCACTGTAAAAGCAAAGTTCATATGTTTCTTCTCTGTGCACTTTTACTGCTTTTACTGGTTTCTACTTTGCTTCAATCCAGGTTAGTTTTGTGATGTGTTCAGTCCAGAATTGTGCACATGCAGCTTCCACCCTTGCCAGAACCCATACTTCATACTATATGAGGCCCTCTGCTATGCAGCTTACTGTTGTTTCTTGCCATTTGTTATTTGTATATTTTAGTCCTTGTATCACCAGGTAGGGTCTCTTTAGGCATTGGTTGCTTTTTGGATTGTTGTTGCATTTCAGGCAATCTGGGTTCTACAACTTTGAGTCTTACATTGTGTGCCTGGAAAGTGGCTCTGAGGCAACATAGCACGAGATGCACTAGGCATTGTGCCTCTCGAATTGGTACTTCCTGTGGCACTCGAACCTTGGGTGCCCCAGACACATGTATCCATGAACACACATAACAGCTACCATTCACTTTATTTCTCCCCACTGAGCTCATATCTGTATACCAACTGTTACACATTTCTGGGTGATGCACATCTTCTATTGCGTAAATAACACGCCCATGATAAGCATCATACGTTGCCCTTTGTGCTTGTCTCTTTGTGTGTTTAGGTGCACCTAGATATCCATTAATAACACCAGTATTATTGTTTACATCAGTAGGAGTTTTGTTGTAAAAGGTAATGTGAAGTTTGGGAAACAATAGGGACCTTGCAATATATTCCAACAATCCAGTGCGAGGGGGTACATTGTATTTGTGTTCAGAATTGTTGACCTGTTGATGCATAAAGTTTGGCCTTCTGGACAATATATATTTAGTTCCATTTAGGTGGAGTTCAGTTTGCCTAAGTGGACATGTGACCTATAATTTACAGTAAGTTAAAATGCCCCTTCTACTCCCACCCCCTCTCTTTTATATGTCCCTTTAATATAAAAAAGCCCCTAAATAAATCCCTAGACCAACCATTGACATAGCAAATATTCCTGCTATAAAATGCATTGCACACATATATGAGTACGAAAACCTAGGCAAAATACTATAATTACAGTTTTCTCTAACATATATTGGGCCTCATTATGACCTTGGCAGTAAGTATCGGTCTTTACCGGCATGGCGAAATTACCGTGTCCGTGCTGGCAATAGACCGCTCAAAGCCGCCCATTACTAGTTTGCGGGCACGAGATTTGCGCCATGCCGTTAACGAAATCACTGCCATGCCACTAAAGGGCTAAAAATCCCACTTACCGGCATCGTATGCAGTGCAAATAGCACCTCTGGCATCCTAGCTATCGGCATTAGCGGTCACCGCTAATAGCGGGAACCGCTATTAGCGGTGACTGTAAATAAGCGGATCTGGAAGTAACGTCATTGCACAGGAACAGGAAAGAGCATGGCGGCCATTTTTAAAAACACAATCCATTGCCATCCTCTGTAACCAGGAGACATCTGACCCCCAGAACTCCCACACACCTCAACCACAACCTCTCTGATATCAGGATGCCAAAAGTTGTTAAGAAATGTGGAGATCGGCTGCGCCAGGAGCGCTTCTCAAGAGAGGAGCTGACCATGTTGGCTGAAACCCTCCAGGAGCATGCAGACGTCGTGTTTGCAACAGAGATGACCCGACCTGCGCTGCTGCGGAAAAAGCAGATTTGGGCTATGGTGACCCAGAGGGTCAGTGCTGTCGGCACAACACCCCACACCCAAAACAATGCCGCAAGCGGTGGTACGACCTGCGTCTCCGCAGGAGGAGCATACTGGCAGCAAACAGGAATCTTGGGATGGCGACAGGTGGAGGTGCTGAGTCGCCCCTAAAACTCCAGCCATGGGAGGAGATATGTGCCTCCACCATAGGCACGGAGTCCATAGAGGGAGTTGGGGACATGGAGAGAGGAGCCCCGTCATCAGCCGATGCAGGTAGGTGTCTCAAGTCTATCTATGCCAATACCACCACGATGATGTCCAGATGAATGGGAAGTGCAATGATGCATACCAGGGTCCACCAGACACATAAGCACAAGACTGCCTACAGGCAGTGCAGAGCATCACCTTGTCCACATGCATAATGCACCCCATTTCTGTTGCTACCCACATGCCTCCATGCATTACCCACCCAAGAGTGAGACAACCTGTATGTCACTCCCTCCAATGTGACTCATCCACCAATCCATAACAATGCAGCCACCACAATGCATGCTCAATGCCCGTAGACCCATCACTAACCCGCTCCCTCCTTTAGTCCCCACATGCACACAATCAGACAGTGTCGATGATGACACTGGTGCCACCCCAGCTAAGAAGGCCAGGGCCGAAGATTGACAACACCGGCCCTCCACTTCAAGGGGCATAAGGAAACCCCTAAGACAGGAAATGGCCAAGAGCACACCACTGGCCACAGCGCCAATGTGCTCCGCGTCCACAACTTTGGCACCAACACCAGCCAGCATCAGCCAAGTGTTGGCCGCTGAAGGAACTGCATCAGCTGCAAGCAGCACCATTGGAGAAACAGCTGCAACTGCAGCAATCTTGGATGACGAGGAAAAGGGTGTGCTGCATGTTGACACACCCCCCACTGGCCTCCTGCATTCCCCGCACCTGGTCCCATGCAGCCTGCCCGATAACAGCATACACAGGCTATCTCCGGCAAACTCGTGGCTGGCAACTCCAAGCCCAACCACACCTGTGCAGGAGGAAGATAGTATTTTGGGCACCCCTCAACCATCCACCACAGCCCCAAACACCCAAGAGGGGATGCAGGACATTATAAGGCACCAGCAACAATTCACTGGCCTGTTGACACAGCATATCACAGAATGTGGTTGTGCAAGGGAGGACATGCGTGATTGTGCTGCTTCCCTGAGGTCAGATATTGAGTCCAGTTCAAAGGACATATGCGCTGAACTGGCCGCAGTGCAGGACGTACTGTCCAACTTGGTGCAAGCAATGCGGGACATGCGTCCATCCGAGCAACCAAGTACATCCTCGGCTGCCAGTTCTACCAGGACCAGCCCTGTGCGCAGGTCGCGAAGGAATCTGTGGCGATCAGACAGGGGTGCACCTGGTGCTGGGAGAGGGGGATGCCAGTAGGCACAGCCTTGTGTACTGGTGCCACGTGGTCCACTGGTGCACAGTACTGCACACCATGTGTTGGGGAGTAGAGGGGGGAGGGGGGAGTGGGTGTGTAGGGGAGTAGAAGGGGAGGGGGGAGTGGGTGTGTTGGGGAGTATAGGGGGAGTGGGTGTGTGGGGTGGTGGGCCGTTCACGTAGTTTTGCCTATTCAATCCACTTTTTGGTTAATCAGAAATCACATCTGTGGACATTGCTTATTGCGTAATTGTGCTTAATTGGTTAACAGTCTACTGTGTCCATGTCCAGGACACACCATGTGCCCCGAGTGCCATCTCCATGTAACCCCCCCCATCCATGTCTGCTAGAAACATTGGTTGATCAGAGTCTGAAGCATGGAACGTCCCTCCTGTGCATCGTTACGTCCCTGAGGTGTTGCCCCATCCCCAACCTCCTCATCCTTATTGTCAGGTGATTGCAGTTCAGCGTCAGGGGGCAGGGGCACATTCCGTTAGATGCCCTTATTGTGTAGCATGAGCCATGCCATGACGTTCTTGCCCACCTCCTGATGCCCGTACAGGAATGTCCCACCAGACCAGCTGAGGCAGTGAAAACCTGCCTTCAAAAGGCCAAATGTCAGCTCAATCACCACACGGGTACGTGTATGCGCATGATTGTAGTCCTCTTCGTGCCTGTTCTGCGGGTTACGGACTGTGGTAATGAGCCACCTCTTCTATAGATAGCCTGCATCATTTGCATGTGGCCAATTATGTATAAGTTACCACATCATATTTGATCTCATTGAGTGACGACATAGCATGCATGTATTTCTTCTTTTCAAGCCCATTTCCATGCATGGATGGAGACACACGATGTGACTGGTATGTGTGTATTCCTCTTGTGGGCGCAGGGGGGTCAAGTTCTTTGTGAGTGCCCATGCACTGTGTTACTTCACAGTGGTTGTTTCTGTGATGTTGAAGATGTCCGGTGATTTGTATGCTTTCATCCTGGCACCGTTGATGTCAGCCTCATGATGATCTCACTACGCACAACAAAAGATGTCGTACAAATCAGTTGGGCCTCTGTGTCAGTGTAGTGGTGTATTGATATTTTTGACCCTCATGTGACTCCTTTGTACGCAGTGATGGGGGACTATCCTTTCAGTTGATGGTTTTTGGTGTTGTGTATTGGCCATAGTCATAGCTTGTACCTGCATTTTGATGAGGTGGATGCAATCTGATTTGGTACAGTGCACATGCAGATGGCTGTCGAATGGTTGTGACACTGCTTCATTTACATGGTAGAGCTGCTTGCATCTTGCATTATGTGGTCATGTATCATGTCCCCAATGGTGGTGATGGTGTCCCGGTCCAGACGGTACAGGGTGTGGATTTGCTCAGCAGTTAGGTTGAATGGAGTGGCTCTGATGCATGGGATTGGGGGCTGACTGTGTGGTGCCACTGGCTGTGCTGGTGAGGCATGCTGACCCTGCCTTGCCCTCCTTCTCCTCCTGCATATCCTCTGTGCGGCCTGTTGTTGTTCTTGTTGTTCTTGTTGTTGTTTTTGTACTTCCAATGCAATCAGGTCCTCTAGCCCCAGCATTGCTAGTAGTATTGGGGCCATTGTGGAGTGTGACTGGGTGTGGGTAGGGGTGGAGTGTGCTCCTTTTGTGCTTGCCCAGTCTGTATGGCCTCCACCTGTTCTGATTGTGTGCACATGTGGCAGTTGGGAACACTGCACATGGACGTTTACGGTTGGTCCGCGATGGCGGTATTAGCACCATGGCGGTAAGGTACTTTATGCCCTTTACAATGGGGTTAATTGCATGTCCGCCCGACTCGTGATGTTCCCCACATTGCGCCATGCTGGTATTTACGGCGTGGGAGGTCGCAGGGGCACGCCCTTGGCGCTTTTAGCGGCACCGTTAATTATGGTGCCGTTAATAGCGCATTGTTCAGTTATAAACGGCCGGAGCGGTAAACGATGCCGGTAATCCTTTACCAGCATCGTTTGCCACTTAATGCCAGGGTCATAATGAGGCCCATTGAGTGATTTGAGAGTGCTGCTTCCATTGTCTTGATCAACCTGAAAGGCAACATGTATGCACACAAAAGATAGAGAGAAAGAGAGAAAGAGAGAGAGAGAGATCCCCTTTATGTAAACATAACCTTCTTTAGTAGCTGTGCTTGTGCACAGATTTTGTGTGGGGTCGGGTGTGACTGCTGGCAGCGAGAAGGGAAATGAGGTAGATGCACACCGCCAGTTTTTTTAAAGTGCTGATGCAACGTTTGAAGGTGCCTTTTGAACGTCGGAGAGGTGAATCCAATAACAGAGTGCCTGTACTTTTACTACGAGGGGATTTTAAAAGATCACCTCTAAATGTCCATTGAACTTCGAGCTATTCCACCTGCGGACAAAGTACTGCATGTAGGCACATTATCCTGGGGGCAGCAAATGGGTGGCTGAGTAATTAGTCGTGGAGTCAGTTGTGGCACCTGGCATGTCTCCCGGTTGGGGTGCTGCAACCTGTGGAGAAATAGATTTGAGTGCACATGATAGTGTTGTTAAATAGTCTATGAATTTGTCTCCTAAACCAACTGCTGCCCTATGTTTCTTTGTTTATGTTTGTTTATTGATTTGTAGCGCGTGCCAGACCCAAGGGTATCAGGGCGCGAGGACAAGAATACTTTAAGCTTACATACATACAAGTTACAAGGTTATGTGTGTCTGATGCTCTCCTAATGGGTGATATCGGTGTGTGAATGCGGCAACCAGTTACCACCTCAGGGGGGTGACAAGTGGTGGTCCTTGTAGGCTGTGTTCGCAAACTAAACCGTGCCAATGGCAAGCATTGCACCCAGTTTTTCTTAATTGTGGTGCAAAGCTTAGACAGTTTCCTTTTAAGCAATCCGTTGATCCACTCCACAATCCCATTGACCTGGGGGTGATGACTTGTACACATCACGTGTTAATGGCAAGCAGTCAGTAGCCTCTTTAAAGAACTCATTGAAAAAGTGTGTGCCATTATCTGACCTTAACACATCACACATGCCCCATTGGAGGAACACTTAGTGGAATCAGACATTTGGCTGCACATTTGGCATCTGGATGTGCACAAGAACCAGCATCCACCCAACGTGAGAAGGGGCAGATGACAACGGATACTGGGATCTGTTGCACCTCTCGGCCCTATCCGCAGAGTCGATATTCAACTTGCTGGATGGCCCAATGGGGCGGGGCAGAGTGCCTCTCACTGTGTACAATGTCATAATAATAATAATAATAATACTACTAAAAATGCTTGTGCTGAAGCTCTGACACGTGGTGCATCTGATCACTAAACTTGTCAAGTGTTCCTGAATGTTTGGAATACACCCATTTTCCTGTATGTCGGCAGCAAAGTGTTGTTTGGAGATGTGGGAGGGGTGATGTAGTTGATTGAACACTGTTATTAACAGTTCATGTGGCATTACTGATTTTCCTGTACATCCTTGCCTCCACAATAAGTCAGTAGGTGACTGTGTGCATCCTCTTTTTATCCACAACAGTTGTTATGCCTCTGGGCCCTTTCCCTTTAACTCAATGACAGCCCCCTCTGGTCAGCAGAGGGGGCTGTGACACTATATTCTGCCACTGTTGGCACTGGGAGATATGCTGTGATTTTGGCAGCTGTGTCAGCGGCGCCGTTCCCGAGTGACACTTCGTTCATGTTATTTGTATGGGCAGCACACTAAACGACCGTCACTACAGAGGCTGGGAGAGTGTGAAAATGAGTTTGTCTATTAACGTGGCATGCTCGACCGGGGACCCATCTGCCCTCCTGAAGCTCCTCCTCTTCCACAGTGAAAGACCGGCATGCACTGTTGTAGTGATGTATGCAGAGTCTGAATAAATGGTCATGTAGCACCCCTGTGATGATTGAAGTGCTTCAATGAGTGCAATGAATTCTACTGCCTGCGCCAAATAATGCATATGTAGCTTTTTAAGATGAATGTCTCATATTCACCGTCCACCATCCACTAGGCGCACCATTGCTGAACCAGTATGCCTGAGACCTGTGTCCTGGTCAATTGTCGCTGCCTCATCAACAAAAAGGACCTCCCCCCATTCAGTGGTATGTCCTTTGCTTCGAGAGTGTCATCCTCCTCCCCCTCGTATGTTACGTGGTTGTGTCCTCATCAGTGCACATTTCTGTTATGAATGTTACAGGGTTCATGGTCTTACATCGTACAATGTGGATATTTGTACTGGAGAGAATGCTTTCATCAGCAGATGCTCCTTGTGTAGTCAGGGTATATTTTGACCTTTCTAGGATGGCAGAGATGGCATGATCCACGTAGAGTGTAATTGAACAACCCATTACAATTGTGGAACTTTTTCTGATGGCAAATGCCACAGCTGCAAGAGCCTGTTCACAAGTGAACTGCCCTTGCATTACTGAATCTATTGTGACAATGAAATAGGCCAATGACTTCTGGCATATAGTGCTTTTCTGTGTGAGCACGGCAGTCATGAGCTGGCCCTTGGAGTGTGAGAACAGGTCAAATTCCTGCGTATAGTCTGGGGTCACTAACACGGTGCAATTGAGATCACCTTTTTGAGCTTGTCAAAATTCTGTAACATCTTTTCAGTCCATGGAATTTTGTTGTCAATTTTTAGTGCCTCTTTGAGGCCATGTAGGAGCGGCCTTGTGTATTCTGCATAATCAAGGACCCATGCCCTGCAGTAATTGCACAACCCTAGGAACTTCTGCATCTCTTTTACTGTCATGGGGTGGCCTGCACAGAGGCAGCTCCGTCTGGTACTATTCATTTGCCGTGTGCTGATATAAACTGCCCTGGATATAAAACTTCTTGGAGGCAGTATTGCAGTTTTGCTCTGTCAACCTTCTACTCCTTGCGAGCCAGAAGCTGTAAGAGTGTAATTGGGTCTTGTCTGCATTGTTGCTTAGCGTTGTTGCATACCAGCAGATCGTCCACATGTTGGATGATCGTGCTGGCCACTTGAATGTTCCCTAGATCTGTGTGTAGTATTCTGTTATAAATACTGGGACTGCCACAATACCCATAAGGTAATCTTGATATGTTCGAACCTCATTCCCCATGAGTAAAGGCAGTGAGATACTGTGCGTCTGGGTGCAGTGGTATGGAGAAAAAGGCTTTTTTGAGGTCCACCACTGTGAAGTGCGTTGAAGAGGGAGTCAGGATTCTACCACCATCTCCCCCTACCACCAAGTTCATGATGGTACGGAAGGCCATAAAATATCGCAACCAACCATTATATTACAGACGAATCACAAATGCACCAATGATCGATAAATACACTGAAAGGTACCCTCTCAGCAAGCCATACATACCAGGTGGGGTACAAATCTACCCATGCATGGAAGAGGAGCCAGAGACCATGATCAGAGACACCTCTACGGACAGTCTGGACTAAACACCAAGAAGCCATGTTGCTGATGTCATTAGAGACACCATGACATAGCAGCATTAGACATGAGGCACACGTGCAATCCGCACTGCGCGATGCAATCACGCACTCGAATACATGAAGAACACAAGCTTACAGTTCTATAGCTAGAGGACAGATACATATACATACTGTCATTGCTTTATTATTTTGTCATTAGCCAAACGCAGAAACACAGAAATTGCAAGGTAGAAGAGATCCTGGGCAAGCTTGCTGATGCTTTAAACACGATAGTTACGTGGACATTCAGGAGCATATTTGGAGCCTGAGCACACCACATATAGCACCCTATAAAGGACCATAGCATAACATGGACATTGTAGAAACTGCATTATAATGGTAGAAGGAAAAGTGCAGAAGGCTCAGGAGACAAGCTAAGCTGTTTCAGGCTGCACACAGGCAAAAAGGGTGTGAAACGAGATAGGGAGACATTCCAATCCACAGACCGCAAAGGACCAGCTGTGGGGACATGGAATAAATCCTCATAATTCAGAGCTACAGAGCTCAATTTTTTGGTCGCTAGACACGTGATACAGCCGAAGCAGACATTGGACAGTGATCGGCCATGGGAAAGGAGAGCTGATCCCAGGCAGCTAGATGCAAGCTGCAACAAGAGTGCAACAAAATATGCTACAAGTGTTGCACTGAACAAAACATGGTCTCATTGGCAAGGTGGTGTACACATGTTACAATACAGACACATAATCGTTCCCATCACATTGGAAAGGTGCACAGTGAGCTGAGAACGCTTTCTGGACCTATGCCTCGGTACGTCATCTCTAGCCAATCACAGCTTAGCACCCAAGGAGTGGGTAGCAATGGGCAAGAACCAATGGTAGGCCCAGTACTCTGCAACAATGTAGTAAGTTAGATTTTGGAGCAGGGACAGGCCAACCACCTGACATGTAAGATCCAGTAGAATAACATCTATATGTGCCCTTATAGGTAATAGTGTCGTCAGTATCCTATCCTCACCTCTGTTAGGTTTTTGGAGAAGAGCCCAAGTGATGAAGGATTAATGACACTTTGTGGGGACAAAACTGGCATGCGCGCCATTTACTGTGTGACATGTTGGAATTTTCTCTGAGTTCTTGTATTGATACCTGTTTCATTTTCCCTGTAATAAACATCAGTGAGTAATTGCCGTCTGACTGAGTCCTCCGTTTATTCTGGGGAGGGAGGTAGGCCCTCTGAGTCCAGCGGACCTCCAGCATCGCTCTGACATACCTGGTAGTCCCTCCCTAACAGCATTGCCTCCCTGGGGATGCTACACAAAATTGTGGCACGGTAAGGAACCGCGGGAAACTCTTTCTGCACAACATCATTTAGGGGGCGCAAATCCTGAATCATCCTCCAATTGCCCCCATTGCCTTTTTTATTGGGTATATGGCTGTGTTGCATGGGGAGGAAGAGGGTACGGATATCCCTTGGTTGAGTAGTGCACTGATGTTGTCCTTTATTACCTCCTCTGCTTCCCTAGAAGGTGGGTATTGTTTCACTCGGGGTAGTATTGCTCCTGGTTTTAATGTGATGTGTACTGGCGTCACTGTAGGAGCCCAATGTCATGGGGGTTTGTTGTCCATAGTCTCTCAGGCACTTGCTCCAAATCTGCCTTAACAAACAGGGTTGGGGCAATAACGGCCATCATGCGACACTGACCTTTTCTTTATTGTACCATTATTTCACAGGGTATACATATCGCTAGCACAATCTCTCTGTCATCTTGCCTGTCTTCAAACAATTCTGCATCAGTCACCTCCTTCAGTGGTATCGTCGGGTCAATGCAAAGTACTGTGCGCCATTCACACCCATGCCTGTCAGTCCCTATTGCAACAATCCTTTTTGCTGAAACCACCAATCTGTGTAAATCTAAGGACAATATTGTACCTTCCGCTGTTTCAGGGGACACAACAGGATGGAAAATAAAGTCTGTGCGCACTCGGCGACAACTTTTGCCAATCTGAGGCATTGCCTCCACAATCACCGTAATTCCATACTTTAAAAAAACATTTTAAAATTAATTTATAGTGCAATTGGTTAATTAAAACCCTATACACTTTGCAGAACCATAAAATTACACAATGTATATACAACATTCCATTACATATCATATCCTACAATATTACAATATTATAAAACAACAAATCTATTACATTATCATACACATTTTGTTTATTATAGTCATGTATCATACTTATAATAGTAATTACAATAAAACCTATACATAGTTTCTACTAGTATATCTTCATCCTATATTTCATTGTTATTTCATTATAACTTCCCAAGAATCATGGTGTAGCATTTAACCATTTCACAACTGGCATCCTTCCACCTGGTGGTCATTCTCTTCCATATATAAGATGCTGCTCCTACGTATATGAAGGGTTCAGCCATATAGATCGTGGACCAGAATTGATTAGATGTTTTCATTCTTACATTGCTTACTAATTCCTTTTATCCATTATAACACCCTTCCTGAAGATTGTTGCAGGCAGTTAGAAGATGTCTAATCGTCTCTATCTCCATCTGGCAAAACCTACACAATCTTTCATCTCTAGGAACAAGGATCCACGCTCCCACATATTCAAAACATACTAAGGTATTAAATTGGAGGAGCGTTATACATCTGGAGAATTCCTTGTTCCTGATTTTTAGTAGGTAACTACGAGGGTTAGTGGGATGTATCCCCTGTAGGCTATATGTATCATATTGTTTCTTTCTTGACAATGTAGCCAGGTTAACACTTACATCCCATCCTATAGCTTTTGTTTTTAGTCGCTTATACATATATTTAATTTGACCTACTTCCCTCGGTAGACACAAGCCAATATCATTTAAAAAGGTAAGGACAGTGGTTTCTAAATCTTTCATAGAATTACTCACCTTCTCCCTCTTAATCAAACTCCTACCCATCACACTCATCAAACCCACTTCATTACTTTCCCATACCATAATTTTGCCGTCCAGCTTGCAGCATTGTATCTTCTACACTGTCTGTAAAGAGGTCAGTCCTAGTTCACATCTAATAGCTTCAATAGGTATAGCCCTAGGGAGCCTCAGGGCTGGTCTCCATAACATTCCTTCTATTTTATCCAGACCATCTATATATCTACCCACCAGGGACTCTAATGCATATAGCGCTCCTGGTACAATGCAACTCTTGTATATTTCTAAGAGGCCTTCCACCGAATGGCCTCCCTTTTTGGCCATATATTTTCTCATCACATTCCACTTCTTAGTTACCTTAGTTTGCAATAAAAAGTCCTGGGAGGATTATTTATAATAGGCATACCTAGATAAGGGTAAATGTCGACCACCTCTAGGATCTCTGTGCTACTTCCCCCCCCAAACACCATAATCTTTGTTTTATTAGCCTTAATACAGTTTATTGTCTTTTGCATATGTGTATACAGCATTCAACTTCCTCTGTAACACTATTGTAGCATATGGCATGAAATGATACTGGATATATATATATATATATATAATGGAGACGTGGCAAGTAATCAATAACACTATTTATTAACAGATATAAAGCTACTGGGAGAGTAGGAGGGAGCTAGCATCAACACCGCCAGGTGAAGCTCCAATCCGTCGTGTTTCTTTAATCTGCATTCCACATTCTATCATGCCGATCTACACAGCGTGACGCAGGACGGTGATGCAGGGCTCGTTCACGAGATAACGTAGCAGCTTGTCATGAGACACATTCTGTCCAGCTGCCCGTGTCTCATAACAAGGATGATAATAGTACACATATCAGGGTTTTGTCTAAGATGATCATGTCATCCGCATACGTAACTAATGGCCACATCCCCAACTTTAGGCGGGTGATTTTTCATTGCTTCAAACCTTTCCCTCATGTCAGCCACGTATAGGTTATACAGGATAGGGAATGTAACACATGTTTGTTTCAGCGCCATGTTGGTTTTAATGTCGGGAGATATACTAGCTCCTTTACCCAGGAATATTGTAACCGTAGTTTCTGAGTACATAGCTCTCATAAAGTACAATACTACAGGCCTAACATTCCAATTTGCTAATTGACTCCAGGGTTTATCTCTATCGACATAGTCGAAGGCTCTTGAGTAGTCGATAAAACACACATACAATTTGGTATCCTCTGCACTTCATTTGAAGTTTACATTATGCCTAGTTATTAGACCATTTCTTGGGCCTCATTACGAGGTGGGCAGAATGGGTGTAACGGCGCTGGTAATCGTGCCGGTGCCAGTAAATCCATTCCGCTCTATCACGAGGTTCCCTTGCGGAACCCGCACAGAACGTCTGGTCAGACCAGATGTCCTTTGCGGGTCCTGCAAGGGGACCAAGGAGCTAATAACGAGCCCGTTATTAACGGGCCCGTTATTAGCTCCATCCCCATTCCCATTGAGCCCTATGGGGGCTCAAATGGGAATGGGGATTGGTTTTGTGAATGAGGAATTAACGGGTCCTCTAAGGTTGGAATGAACCGGTAATTCCTCATTCACAGAACCCAGACCCAGACACGATTTTGGAGGCAGCCATGGCGCTAATAGCACCATGGCTACCTCCAAACTCGTAATGAGGCCCCTTATTTCCAGAAAACATACTAGGCACATCATTACCAGTTTACATTAAACCTAGTTATCATATTACCTGATGCCCACTTAGCATATGTTTCAATTATGATATGCTGGCACATCATGTCAGATTTTCACCATTACCACTTAGCACATCATTGGTTGTTTACATTATGCCCACATTGCTGATAACATCCAGTGCCTGTTATGCTCTACATCATGGCCCGTTTGCATTATATTCACTTAGCTCATCATTGCCTGCACCAATGCCTTCTTTGGTGGTCCAGGGTCATTGTACTGATCTTGGCGTCTTCATTTGTACTGGTTATAATGCCAGCGGTCCAGTAAACTGCGGGTTTGATATTCCCATTAGGCTCGATTTCGCTTTCCCAGTTAGATTACATTTCTAGTCATCTCAAAGATTGTCATTCCCATTGGGTTTGATATTCGCAGTAAACTTCCAGTGAACACGGCATTCCCAGTAAATTCCCAGTTTGCTGGAAATGTCAAGCTTACTGGAAATAACAAAGTCGTAGTGTGCCACTTCTAATAAGCTCTGAGGTTGACATTTCAAGTATTCCTTCAGTATGACGTTCTCAATAAATATGACATCCCCCAGTAGCTCCTTGTTTCCCATTCCCAGTAAGCTTGACATTCCCATTAAGCGCCCCATTTCACATTCTCAGTAATGTTGATATTTCCAGTAAGGTATTTGTATATTTGTATTTATTTATTTATAAAGCGCAGCCAGGCCCAGGGGCATACGGGCGCATCAATTTAAGCAGGTTACAGTACGTTACAGTTACATACAGTCGATAAGGAAGATACATACGTGTTGCAGAAACATACAAGTTACAGTTACATACAGTAAAAAGAGGAGGATGCAGTTAGATAGTACAGTATAGTAATTACAATAAATACAGTAAGTCAGACGACAAGCCTAAAATGGGGAAGTTAAACTCTCGTTGTATCCAAATCCTGAAGCCAGCGCTTAGTGTTACGCTTGAATAAGTGGAAGGAAGGTTCTGATCTGAAGGGAGCAGGGAGTGTTTTCCATAGCTTTGATGCGTGTACAGGGAAGCTAGCCCCTCCCGAGTTATGGAGTTTGAATTTCGGTATGGACATTGTGTTTGCTTGAGCCACTCCAAGTGGTCTTGAGGCTGTATGAGAAGTGAATTGGTTCGTGAGGTAGGCTGGGGCGAGATTAGCCCTAACTTTGTGTGTTAGCGCAAGAGTTTTGAGAGATATTCTGTGCTCTACAGGGAGCCAGTGCAGGTTGCGTCTAGTCTCAGAAATATGGGACTTCTTGGGGATGTTGAGGGCAGCCCTGGTGGCATTATTCTGGGTTACTTGTAACTTGTTAATGTTTTTGTGGCTAGTACCTAAAGGTACTAGGCGCTACAATAATCAATTTTGGACAGAACTAGGGTTCTAGCAAGTGTAATGCAATTGGGTGTGGAAATGTACGGCCTGCATGTGGTGATTAGTTTACAAGTATATGCGGATGACGCTGCTACCACATTGATTTGTTTGGAGAATGATAAAGTGGCATCAAGGTAAATGCCAAGAGTTTTAGTGTTGTTTGAGACAGTGATGGAATTGCCCTCTATAGTAAATTCTTTGAAGGCAGTGTTTAGTTTTTTCAGTTTATCAAGTGTGCCTAGGATAAGCAGCTCAGTTTTTTTGTCATTTAGACAGAGACCATGTTGTGCCATCCATGCATGTATTACTGAGTTTATTTCGTTGAGGGTTTTGCTGTCTGTTGCATAATCTCCAAAGATGGGAATGAGTATCTGGGTGTCATCCGCATAGTCAGTATACGTGACACCCAGATAGCGAAGGATATGAAATAGGGGCTTCGTAAAGACATTATAGAGCGTGGGGGACACACAAGAACCTTGCGGCACCCCACAGAGTACCGGGGAGGGTTCAGCAGAGTCAGTAGGAGAAAAGACCCTCATAGGTCTGTTCGCCAGGAAGGAGCTGATCCAGGATGTGGCTGAGTTGGAGAAATGTGCTGCAGATTTCAGATGGTGGCATAACGTTTGGTGGTTGACCAAGTCAAATGCTGCTGATAAGTCAAGCAGAAGGAGGAGTGCTAGTTTACCATTGTCTTTTAATGCTTCAATTTGAGTGGTGAGATCTATCAAGGCAGTTTCCATGCCTTGTCTTGGTCGGAAACCAGATTGCCTTAGTCCCATTAGATTGTTAGATTCTAGATACGCCTGAATTTGCAGGTAGGCTGCTCTATCTAGTATTTTTAGCAAAAAGGGTACCGTTGTTATCGGCCTGTAGTTAGACAGGTTGGCTGGGTCAAGAGTCAGTTTTTTGATTAGAGGAATGACCCAAGCGTCTTTTAAGTTATCAGGCACCACTCCAGTTTTGAAGGAAGCGTTGATAAGGTTAGTAATAAATGGGGCAAGGTCGTGTGCTGCTGCTGTGATGATCGGAGCAGGGCAGGCATCACCTTAGCAATTGCAGGGTTTGAGTTTCCTAATGATGTTTTCCACTTCCCAGATTGACAGGAGTGAGAAGCTAAATGGTTTACAAGTAGGCTCAAAGGTAGAGGTCTTATTGGGATGTTGTTTGTAATCAGGGTCAGAGAATAGCGAGCATTTTTTCGCATTGATTTTAGATTGTAACAGAGCTATTTTATCTAATAGCGCCTTCTGGATGTTAGTGCACCATGATGCATCTGTGATACATTTGTCAACAGGGGCGATAGGAGATTCCAATTATTTTAGGATTTTAAAAAGTTCTTTTGTATTTGATTCAGCTTGTGTGATCCTTTTATTGTAAGTATCTTTTTTGGCAAGTATAATGGCCTCTTTGTAGTTGGAAGATGCAAGGGTAGCTCATTCTTATTAGTTGCTTAGGGGCACTTTTTCCAATGTGCTTCTGCGGATCTCTTAATTTTACGCAGTTCTCTTAGATGCGGCGAGAACCACAAATTCAGATGACGTTGTGGTTTAGGTTTCCGCAATTTTAGAGGAGCGATAGTGTTCAAAGCTTTAAGTATTGCCTGATTGTAAGTGTCCACTAGGACAGTGGAGTCAGAGGCAGCAGTGTTGTTGAGAAGGGGGAGTAATAAAGGGAGGAGTTTGTCAGGTTTAATGTCTTTCTTGTTCCTAGTATGGGTGGCTGGGGCAATGATGGGTACAGGACGTTGTGTGGAATCTTTGATGGAGAAGGTCATTTTATGGTGATCAGACCAAATACAAGGTTCCTTAGAAAGAAGATCAATAGTGCAATTAATGTTGGTGAGCCAGTCCAATGTTCTTCTTTTGATATGTGTGGGCTCATGAATGATGTGAGCGTGACCAAGGTCAGATAGAATGTTTGCTAATTCAAGGGCGTTAGTATTCGCGGGGTCATTAAGACCAAGATTAAAGTCACCAAGTAGGATTAATTGTGAGTTGGGTTTGGTATTCATAGATATAAGGGATGCAATAATCACTGTGAATGTGGAAATGGGTCCAGGTGGTTGGTAGATAAGGTGCACTGTTGCTGTGTGGTTGGGTGATAATGGTAGTTTGATGGACAGAGATTCAGCAGAGGGGATTTGTAAATCCTGAATGACTCTAATGTTGAAGGTGTTTTTAAAGATGAAGGCAAGACCGCCTCCTTTCGGCTGGTTAGTGTTTCTATCACATCTAATGATGGTGTAGTTGTTTGGTATGGCTAGTGCCAAGGAAGGCCCTGAAGCTGCCTTTAGCCAAGTTTCCGTGACCGCAAGGAGATCAAGCTTTTCAGAGGTTATAAAGTCAGCAATGTCCAATGCGTGGGCAGGGAGGGACCTAGCATTCACCAAGGCTGCTTTGATAAATGTGTCATTGGCAAGGGTTTTCTGTGGTGGTGAGGGTGTGTCAGGTAGGTTGATGGTGGTCAGATTCATGTCTAGTTCATTGGCCTGATTGGCTAGGTTGTTATGCCGATGTAGATGTTTGTTTCTCTTATAGAGGTGAGGCGGAAAAGATTTAGACTTTAGTCGGGCTCCTAATCTGAAATTTCTGAGTGTGATGCTTGGTTAGTGGGAGAGTTATTTGGTTTGAACCTGGTTACTTGTGATGGTGTTGCGCAGGGAGGGAGAGCTATTATAAACTCTGAGTATGAGCAACGTTTTAGTGGCGTGGCTCTAGAGTTTAGTCTAAGGTTTCTATTAGTAATAGAGCAGGTTGATTCGGTGTTGGTCTGGTAGCAAAGTGGTGTATCCAAAGTGCTGAATCATCCAGATAAGGGTTGGCACAAACCATGGTATTAATCCACAGGGTGTGTGTGATAGTTAGCTCAGGTGTGAAGGTGGACGTGTAGTAGTCAGTATGTAGGTGCGACTGGGATGTCCAACGTCTGGTGTAGATGTATAGTAGGTGAAGGAGGGTAGTTAGGCACCAGTACATAGTGAGGGTGTGAGGTGCTTGTGGGCGAGGATTGTAATCAGGTGCTCTGAGTATACGGGTCAATTAGAGCGCTAATTAATATGACGCAGTCAGGTTTGGCAGGCAGATTGGCTAAAGCTTGTAAGTAACTAATTGGCCAGGAGACGCGCGAGGGGATGGCAGCACCTAGCTTCGGAATAATACCTCTAAGCTAAAGGTGCAATGGGGCAGCACCTGAGTACAAAATGATGCATTTGGCAGAAATCAGAGGGGCAGCGCCTGGGTTAGATGTGGTACACTTAATCAGAAATGCAATGGGTAACGGCTACATTTACAGTCATTAGCTTGAGCTAGGACAGCAATGGGGCAACAGCTTGGTTCTATTAGTGCATTTGATTAGGATGCAGTGGAGTGATCCTAAATTCAAGATAAATTGGGCGGCACCTAAGTTCGAAATACAAGCAGTTGACTAAAATGCAATGGGGCAACACCTAAGTTTGAGATAAAAACAGTTGACTAAGATGCGATGGGGCAACACTTAGATTCAAGGTAAAACAGTTCACTAAAATGCAATGGGCAAGACTAGATTCAGGGTAAAAGACAATTGGCAAGGTAAAACAAATGACTAAAATGCAATGGGCACGACTTAGATTCAGGGTGAAAAACAATTGGTTCAAATGCAATGTGGCAACACCTAGGTTTGAAATAAAAAAAACAATTGACTAAAATGCAATGGGGCAAGACTTAGATTCAGGGTGAAAAGGCAATTGGCAAGGTAAAACATTTGACTAAAATGCAATGGGCACGAATTAGATTCAAGGTGAAAAGGCAATTGGTTCAAATGCAATGTGGCAACACCTAAATTTGAAATAAAAGCAGTTGACTAGAATGCAGCGGGCAATTTAAAAATATTGCAGCCACTGCTGACCATGTACATGTAGTAATATAGGTGTACATGCAATGTAGTTAGGTTTAGGCAGTATTGGGCATGAGAAAGTCTGAGGCTGCAAACATACATGTCCCTGCAAAAAGTCACGTGTACGGTGAGCAGATTGGCACAGTCAGGGGAGTTGCTAGGTCTGGAAAAGACCCGGGGCTAAGCTGATGTCAGAACTGTTGGGACTGGGGGCTAGCTAGTCTTTTGGCTGTAACTCCTGAGATTCTATCCGGGGCTACAACCAAAAGATCAGGGGCTATAGCCCCCTTAGCCCCCCCCTAGCAACGCCCCTGGGCACAGTAATGGTGGTGCGATCAACAGCACAGTAGTACCCTCTCACGAGAGCATGCGGGGAGTGGGGGTTAGTCTGGGGCACTTTAGTTGGACAGACAAAGATGACAGTAGCAGTACAGCAATGTTTTTTTTGTTTGCCTCATTGTTCCTTGATGTCGAGGTCTGTGAGTAAGAGTATCAATTCGGTAGATAGATGTGCCTTATGAAGCATGAGGACAATGCCGGAGCAGGTCGGGGAGTTCTTAGATGTTATGCCTGCACTGAGGAGAGGTTTGAATGAACAGGATTGAAGGCAGCGTTGGGCACTAATCCGAATGAGGTGTGCTCGGTGAGGACCATGGGCTTATGCACAATCTGATCAGGTGGATGTGGCAGGATTGAGGCAGTATAGTGTGAGCAGGTAAATGTAGTTCTCGCTCGTCCTACTCCGTGGTACAAGAATGAATATCAATATGGCGCAATCAGTGCGCAAACAGGCGCAGAACAGGGCCTTATCAAGCGCAGGCCTTTGCAACAAGCGGCCGGCTTCCGCCTACTGGCGGATGTGCATCAATAATATGCACGAGCGTTGCTTAGCAACGCGTTCGGGTGCCATTTTGGGTGCAGGCAATTCGGAAATGGCAAAGTCCCAGTTTGCCTTGCAGAGTGAGCTCCCAGTCTACATAATTCCAATACACTGCACTGCAAAATCCCCAAATCGGACCCAAATATCATGGGGCGCATCCTCATGGCAATTATTGAGAAGAGGTTCTTTTCTCAGGACAAGACTTCCACAATGCTCAACAAAAACTACATATCTACATCCCATAAGGGGACCACATCTGCAATGTTGGCTCCTAGAAGGGACTCCACAGAACACATCGAGCAGCATTCATTATCCTGGGCATCTATTCCTGTCTGGGTCACAAAAACTCCCAATGCACATCGACTTTCCCTGCAAGGACTGGTGACAGCCCATATCCCCAGCCTATGCCTTTTGCCAATGACTCTGTATTGCTGCCAGCAAAAAGTGCCGCTCTGACCGGTCAACCATGCCACCCTTCAGTTGTGGCCCCACTCTGACCGGACAACCATGTTGCACTTCTGTGCTGCCCCCCTCTGACTGATCAATCATGCCACCCTTCAGTGCGGCCCACTCTGACTGGTCAACCAACCATTCCACCCATCAGTGTGGCCCCGCTCTGACCGGTCAACCATGCCACCCTTCAGTATGGCTCAGCTCAGACCGGTTCACCATGCCACCCTTCAGTATGGCCCCACTCTGACCTGTCCACCATGCCTCCCTTCAGTGTGGCACTGCTCTGACCAGTCCACCATGCCTCCCTTCAGTGTTGCTCTGCTCTGACCAACCAACCATGCCTCCCTTCAGTGTGGCCCTGCTCTGACCGGTCCAAAATGGTGCAGTTTAATTTGGCCCTCCTCTGGCCGGTCCACCATGCTGCCTGTCAGTGCAGCCCTGCTCTGACCAGTCCACCATTCCTCCCTTCAGGGCGGCCCTGCTTTCACCCGTCCACCATGCTGGCCTTCAGTGTGGCTCAGCTCTGACTGGTCCACCATGCTGCCCTTCAATGTGACACATCTCTAACCGGTTCACTATGCCGCCCTTTAGTGTGGCCCGGACCTGACCAGTGAGTCCACCATGGCACCCTTTATGTGTCCCCGCTCTGGCCAGTCCACCATGATGCCCTTCAATGTGGCCCTACTCTGACCGGTCCACCATGCCGCCCTTCAATGCAGCACTGCTCTAACTGGTCTACCATGCTGCTTTTCAGTGTGGTCAGGCTCTGCGCAGTGAGTCCACCCTGACACCCTTTATTTATTTTTATTTATTCATTTATTTATTGAGCATTTGTAAGGGACCTATACAAAGCAAAATGGGGGGTAGATAACATAGGAAAAACAACAGTAACAATCGTGGTCCTACTAGGCCTTGTGGCATTCGGTCATGCAAGTGCAGTGGAAAGAAGTGCTGGAATGGAAGGGAAAGGGGTGGGGGGCAGGGTAAGGCAAGTGCTGCTGGGTACCCCAGGGGGAAGTGCCAAGGGAGGCACTAGCTAAGTGCTAGTGCGGAGGAATCAGGAGTGGGATGCACAGCTGACAGGAATGGGCACGCCAGGGCAGTGCTGAAGGGGGAAGGGTGCTGGTGTCGACTAGGTAGAAGGCCTGCCAACCTGTGAGATTGCTGAGGGACCAGGCCACCAGTCTCAGTGGCAGTGTGAGGATTAGCAGGGAAGAGAAACAGGGAAAGAGGTAGAGAAAATCTGAGTTTTGAGAAGTTTCAGGAACTTAAGGAGGTCCGGCTCATGTCTGGGAGGGGCAGGGAGGCTGTTCCAGAGAGAGGCATCGGCAGAAGAAAGACACCTGCCCCCCACTCTCTGTTTGGAGAAGTGTTTGACAAGCAGAGAATTGGAGTTAGAGGGAGAGAAAGTTGGAGATAGTGTGAACCCAGGCCCCAGAAATCCTTGTGGATGATGCAGGGGGTCTTGAATTTGATCCTTACAGCCACTGGGAGCCAGTGGAGGGATGCAGTGCCTGGGCTGGAGGCTTTTTGGCCTTACAGGATGGTGGGGGTAAAGGGCCCATAGAGGTAGGAGGGAAATGGGGCAAAGTGTCCCAAATAAGGAGGATCTCCGTCTTAATGGCATTGAGACACAGATCGTTAGCCACACAACATGCCTGGACGGCGGTTAGACAATCGGAGATGAGGAGGAGGAGATAGTATAGGGATGTTTGAAGGAAAGCTGTGCGTCATCGGCATAACACTGGAAATTAGGAGAGAAGGAGGAGGTGAGGTAGGCCAGAGGGGGGCGAGATATTGAATAGCCACGGCAATAGGATAGAGCCCTTGGGGCGCTGCAGGTAGAGAGAGGTGGTCGAGGAGAAAGGGCCCAGTTACAACTGGGAAGAGTGGTTAGTGAGGAAAGAGGTCGGCCAGGCCAGTGCGTTATCCATGATACTTTAGTTTGGCCCCGCTCTGACCAGTCCACCATACTGCCCTTCAATGTCACCCCACTCTGACCGGTCCACCATGCTGCCCTTCAATGTGTCCCCGCTCTGACCGGTCCACCGTGCCGCCCTACATTGTGGCGCCGCTCTGACCGGTCCACCATGCCGCCCTTCATTGTGGCCCCCATTGTAACTGCTAACATCTAATGAGAAGGTAGACACATCTCCTTGGTGCTCCAGCCCTCCCGTTGTATCTCTGATAGATGCAAAACCCCATCTTGTTTAGATAAAAACAACCTTGATCTAATCTTCCTAATCCTCGTGACTGCTCCTGCCCTCCACAACTCCTGTTTCAGCACTTCAAGGCAGCAAGATGTCTATACTTGCATTCATCAAGTAAACTAAACTAATATGTGAAGTCAGTGTTAAAAAATGGAAAACGGATACAGCAGTCCACTGCTGTGATTCTTACATTACACTAGACAGACCAATGGCAATAGCAGATACATTCACACGTTAACGATGGGCATGCACGTTATTGGTTTCTATGGTATATATCTACTAATCTCATTGCCTTGATCGCGCAGATTTGGAAACTAATCAGTGAGGAAGTTAAAGGAAGACATGTGTGTCAAGTTCACAAGTAAAGTGCTTGCCTCTCACACAGGGCAAGCCTAAACTTCACAAGTTTGAATCCTAAAGCAGGCTTGACTTAACATTCCATCTTTCAGAGTTTGAACAATTGAGAACCTTAAATTGGGGTGATAACAAAACCTGCTGCTACAGCTTGTTACTGGTTCTGTCTCCTTAAGAAAGTTGCAGCAGTCCGGTGGGACATGACGTGGGAAGGGGGGATGAGAGGAATGGAAAGCAAAAGCAATTCAGTAAGTTTGGGTAAGACGTATTATCCACACCGGCGTCGAGTCCTTTATAGTCATACTGTTGCCGAGGTCTGCCCTCTCACACACCGGTTCCTCCTGACCTCCCGCGTGACGGGGATCCCACCCGGCCATGCTCGCCTGCTCCGACGGCAGACTCCAGAGACGGCGATCCCGCCGACAGACGCACGCCTGATCCCAGGCTGCCTCCAAGCTCCTTGTGACAGCGAGTGGAGCCTACAGAGAAACCTCCTGTTTCCCCGCCGCACGGCAACCCGCCAGCAGCCCCTCCCCCGTCCTCCATACGTGCTGAGGCACGTCCACACGAGCAACCACCAGGGGAGTCACCACACATTTGCGCCTGTCCTGCAGCCCCCCATAGGAGACACAAAAGGCCCTGCTGCCCCGCACCGCCAGCGCACCAATAACAATAACAAAAAAACCCCCAAAAAAGTAAAGCCCTAACAAAAGTGAAGAAAAGGATACGTGCAAGAAGGAGAGACACCATTCAGGGTCCTGGCCTCCCCAATCGCAACGGAACACGTGCATAGTGGGCATACGACCACCTACCACAGTCCGCAAGCCCTCACCTAAAGGACAGTCCACCCCCACATGCATTGCAGGTGCTGCAAGCAAATCCCTGAACCCTTGCGACACGTACGTTTCCTCTCGTGCTTGCGCCTGCCCCCAAGCAGCCACCGCCGTGAGCGCTAACGACGCCCCTGCACCTCCGCCTTCTGCAATCCAACCAGTCCAACCCCCCCCCCGCCATGCCAGACCCCATAAAATCCACTGACACGGCATGGCGCATGCCACCTCCATTCTCCATGGCCCCACAAGTAGACAAAGGCCTGCGGTGGGTAGAATGGATCGACGATTTCCACAACTACATTAAAGCCGCAGGGGAAGAAAACTCACCGAATTTGCGTAACATGTTCCTCAACAACGCCGGCAGTGAGGTCAAGACACTCCTCAAGACCATTCCCCCTTCAGAGCAACCAAACATCACCAACCTCATAGTCGCTCTCAATAAGAGACTTGTCATCGAGCCCAATAGCGATTATGAATGAAACATGTTTAATCAATGTACTCAAAGGGGGAATGAGACCGTTGACGCGTTCAACACTTGCCTACCGATTAAAGGAGCACACTGCCAGTTCCACACATTCTCGTTAGAAGAAGCCATCCGGCTGAGGGTGATTGAGGGGTGCCTGACCCAGACACTGAAAAAACAACTACTCAAGAAGCCACTCTCCATTGACGAGGTCAGTGAAATGGCTTGCATCTTCAGGAGGGTAGACGCACAAGCTACCCAAATTTCAGGGGGCAGCACCGCCAAAACAGACAAGAGTGAAATGATCACGGCAGTCCAGCTAACAGAACAGGCGACAGGGGCAACACAGGAGGGTAGCAGCAGTTAACTCCCAGAATGCAGAGGCAGTGCTACCGATGTGGGATGGCATTCCCCACTCAGGAAGTGCCCCGCACTCTCCCAAAGATGCAGCAACTGCAGCAGGGAAGGACCCTTTCAGGCAGTCTGCAGAGAAGACAGACCATTCCCCACCCCAAGGCCACTGCCTCCGTTGACAATACAGGACATTCAACCGGACCCCGCAAACTCCAAAATACCAGATGCACCCATACCAGCCAGGACCCAGGCGATACGTGAGAGTGGGTGAAGACCACTATCCAGAAGATGACGCACAAGATCCTGAAAACTATGATCACAACGCATACCTCAGATGAGTAGGACAGGCCACCTCAACCACGGACCTACCCCTATCCAGCAGCCCCACAAGGACATGCATATGAAGGCGAATACTATGACCAATATGTGCAAAACGAGTATGTCAACCTCGTCCAGGACGACAGAGGAACCAGAGAAGCACCCAGGATACCTGTCAACATCTGAAGCAAACAATTCTGGTTCCTAGTTGATTCAGGAGCGACCGTCAATATTATGCTACCTGTTGGATGCAATTGCCAAACCACTCCCCACTTCATTCCAGTGCAAATACAGGCTCTAGACTAGGGCTAGATGTAAGAGATCCCTGTCGTTGCTAACCTAATTGGAGGAGGAGGAGACCCCTCTTTTGGCAGTAGATCAGGGTCTCGAGGTGTTGCCATTTTTGGTTAAAAGTGTAAACTTCATTATGAATTCTAGTGACCTATATTTGGAGGATCCACTGTTAATGAGCCGTTTCGAGGAGAAGATTTGTTGTTACACCTTAGAATCCTTCTATCTACTAGAGAAGTGAAGAGCAAGTATTGGTTTTGCTATCAAGGTTGAAGAAATTTACCTCTTCTGACCATTGGTTCAGATATACTCATCTGCTGTATGAATGAGAGAGATATACCTGACGCACAAGACTCCTTCTGCCTCTGAAGAATGTCCAGTTATCTGTAATATATAGGACAGAAACTTATATAAGTTGGGCTTGTTCAACACAGTGGGGAAAAAGAATAATTAAGTTGCCATTGTTGTTTTGTGATCAAGTATTTGGTGACTTTGATTTTGTGAAATGGATTAATGTTATGATGTATATTACTATGTAATGTGTACATGTTTTTCAATGTTTGTATTTCTTGTGCTAGAAAGAGATTAATGAATTAAAAATGATATTTTAGATAACACTGTTTGTCATTGAGTATACTGAACACATAATGCAGCCCGTATGTGTTAAGTGGCTGTTTTCAGATATCCCTTGTTGAGGGTACATTAACTGTTTGACGTAAAGAGTTGTTTGTGTTTCCTTCCTTTGGTTAAAATATATGAAAAGAATTTCTCCAGATACCCGACAGACCAACACTGACCCAGACGGTCTCCAAAATGTTCTAGTGGGGAGCTGACCTTCCCCTCCAGTCCATAGGAACTTTGGGACGACGGCTCATACACAATGGGCTGTCCACGACCACAATCATCCATGTCATCAGAAGCCAGACAAAAGGGAGATACCTTCTAAGCTTCCGTACAGCGTCCTGTCTGGGACTCATTGACATACATGTCCACGAAGGCGACTCGATACAATCAACTGCTCCCTGAGCGAGCTGAACTAACTCCTCTGCACAATGGGGATCGAGCACCCACCTGACAAACCCACCTCAAAGGACTCTATCCTAACCGAGTTTCCGCTCCTCTGCATGGAACTAGGTAAAATGAAAGACCCCCCCGTCAAACTACACATTGACACGACAGTTTGACCAGTCCTCTAACACCTGAGAAGAGTGGGATTCTACCTACAAGTTGCAGTCTCGCGAGAGCTTACGCAACTGTTAAACAACAGCATCATTGAACCAGCCACAGGACCGACCCCGTGGGTCTCACCATTAGTGCTCGTACCAAAGGAAGGGGGCTGGCTAAGACTGTGTGTAGACATAGACTGTGTGTAGACATGAGAATGGCCAACTCCACAATCCAGAGAGAGCGCCACCCGGGACCACACATAGATGACATGATCGTCCAGCTGAACAAGTCAGTCCTGTTCTCCAAGCTAGACCACAATCAAGGTAACCACCAAATGGTGTGCCATCCTGACGCAAGAGGCATAACCACCTTTGCAACCCATGACAGCCTTTTCCGGTACAAACGCCTTAACTTCGGCATCTCGTCGGATGCTGAAATCTTTCAGGAGGCCATACGGCAGAACATCCGACCAATACATGGGGCCCTAAATTACAGTGATGACATTCTTGTTTTCGGCAGACCCCGCAGAGAACTCGATGATGCCCTACCCGTGACCTGCACAGCTGTACAAGAGGCAGGCCTGACCCTGAACATCGAAAAATTGTCGATTCAGTAAAACCAAACTGAAATTTATCAGCCACATTTTCTCTGCGGATGGCATGACACCATACCCTGACAAGGTCTCCACCATCTTCAACCTGCAAGAACAAGCCCAAGCAGCAGATATACGATCGTTTCTAGGAATGGATGGGTACTGCGCCCAATACATCCCGCACTACGCCTCCATCACTGAACCCCTATGCCGCCTACTTCAGAAGGATGTGAAGTTCACCTGGTCAGCCGAATGTCAAGATGCGTTTGATGCCATCAAACTGGCACTGGTTGAAGCCTGAAAACTGGCTTACTTCGACCCGGAGTGGCACACTGAGATTGTGGTGGATGCCAGCCCGGTAGGCCTAGGAGCCATACTAGCCCAGACCAGCGGGACTGACACACAGCCGAGGCACATTGTTTCCTATGCCAGCAGGGTTGTTAGCCCCACCGGGATCTGCCTACTCGCAAGTGGAGAAGGAGAGCCTAGTTGCCATCTTGGCATGCAAACCTTTCCATGACTATGTGATCGGCAAAAGGTTCACACTCATCACAGACCATCAGGCCTTGCTCTCATTGTTCGGAAACCCCAGGACCAAGATGCCTCCCAGGATACAGCAATGGGGCATCAGGCTCCAGGAATATGATTTTCAGATCATCCACAGGCCCGGTAGTGACAAAAACCCGCAGACTATCTGTCAAAGGCACCCTGCAGACACACCTATCGCCAGACCCGGGGACACTGAATACATCAACTATGTTGCCGCAAATGCACTCCCGCCGGCCGTATCGCTAGAAGCAGTGGCGCCAGCCTCCGCTGCGAACCCTTCCATGGCTCTGGCGATCAGCCTGACGGAGAACAACAGATGGAAGGACTACCGCCCAGCCCTTCTACACCACCCAGGGGCCTGCAAAGATGAACTGGAACAGCTTGCCAAAGTACACACAGAGCTGGCTGTAAAGAACAAGACTATTCTACTCAGGGGATACAAGCTCGTCATCCCTGCAACTCTCAGGGATGAAGACATCAAGAGTGCCCACGAAGGACACTGTGGTGCGGACAACACAAAAAGGCAACTCGGTGCCACGTGTGGTTCCCCTTCCTGGACTCAATGGTAGGCCGGTGGGTGAAATCCTGTGTAGCATGCCAGTGCACGGCCAGAGCGGAAGTCCCAGCCCCAATTCAGCCCACTCACATCCCTGATCATCCCTGGGAGAGAGTGGCCATTGACTTTTATCTTCTATGGACCTTTAGAGTCAGGAGGGTACCTTCTCCTGTTCATAGATGAGCACTCTAGGTTCCCCATCATGAAGAGGACACCATCCACAGTCTTTGCACAAATAGCAGCAATCTTTGATGAAGTAATAAGCAAATGGGGAATCCCACTCATCATCAAGTCTGACAACGGGCCCCCATTCAGTGGACACGAGTTTGCAGTCTTTGCGAAACACATGAGTTTCACTCATCAGAAAATCATGCCCAAAGGCCACAGGCTAATTGGATGGCGAGCGATTTATGGCCTCAATCAAGAAGACCCTGCAGAGAGCCAGTGTAGAAGGAGCCAACCCACATCAAGCCCTATGCCGCCTACTCCGGGACTACCGCCACACCCCCCATGAAGCAACTAACAAGAACCCAGCCAAACTCATGATGAAGTATGGTTTTCACACACGGATCGTGAGGCACCCCACATTTCAAGCAGAAGGGGACCAGGCAGCTATAAGAAGAGATACTGCATGGAAGGAAAAAGTATGAATGGACACAGATGAAAGAAGAGGAGCCAGGCCCAAATAATTCCAACCAGGAGATGAAGTTTGAGTACAGCAAGAGATGTCCAAAAAGACTGACGCCCGATTCACACCCCGGCTGCTACAAATCACAGCAGTAAAAGGAACAATGCTCACAGCGGCCAACGCCGATAGAGAAGTGACAAGGAATAGCGCCCTTTTCAAGCATGTTGTCAGGAGGGAAGACGAAGGCCCTCCTCCTGAACCTGACCCAGAACCGCAGGAACCCAGAGATGACCTGTGGAGACCGCCAGGAGGAGCCGCCGGCTGCCATCAGTCTGAACCACCCAGGACAGATGAGTCACCCAGGAGTAGCGATGCAAGCACCAGCCCCCAGCGAATCATCAGGAAGCCGCTTCAACTAGTGGAAGAGTGCTAGGTGGACGTCAGGACATTTGTCCGGGGGTGACGTTACTGGGTTCTGTCTCTTTAAGTGAGAGGCAGCAGTCAGGTGGGACATGAGTAGGAAGGAGGGAGGAGAGGAAGGTGTTGTGTTGTTCATATTACAGTATAGAATGTTAGCATGTCATCAGTGGAAGGTGGGGAATGCTTTCGGGAATCTGGAATGTTGGACTGGCAGTTAGGTTGCAATGAGTGAAGGATATGGATCACATATTATTGATGTCCTATTAATTACGAATTAAGATACAAAACAGAAGGGAAAGCGAAAGCAATTCAGTAAATTCGGATTAAGGAATAAAGTAACACGTATTATTCACACTGGTGTCGAGTCCTTTACTGTTTCGAGCCGCGTAGACTTAACACAGCTCTTAGAAGCTAGAGGAATGCGGCATGGAGAGCTATGCAACAACATAAATTACTATGGTAAGAACATATGGTCTGGATGGGAAGGAAAACAGGGTATCGCCTGTCAACAGAGAGTCTTAAAAGCAAGGAGGAAACTGTGTGTGGGCATTTATAAAAACATTGTCACTTTGCACCGCGCTAAAAAATGTCCATGAATCAGAGCTTTCTGTCTGGATGGGCCTTCTCTGTGCGCCTTTGTCTGTTCCGAGCAGGATGGCGCAACCTCTCCACGATTTGTGCCTGGCAATGGCTCCAGCGTAGGTGGCCAACATGTTAAAAGGGCATTTGTGTCTACTAATCGCCGAAAAACCAGCACAAAGGACTGAGTCAACATTTTGATCTGATCCGACTACTGACTCACTCACTTACTGGGAAATGTTATTGTATGTTTTAGGAGCTAATTAGAGTACAGCCGATTTGTCTTTGTTGTTTTGCAGCTGTCATGTGACCTGTGAGTCTGGTTGTACAACAGCACGTGTGTCTGCCACGGTGTTAATCTGAAGCAGGAAGCCATTTATAGTGAAGGCTCTGGGGTGTATTTTAGGGCTTCTGCTTGTAGTTGTTTAATAATCCCATCTTTTTGTCATTAACTTGTATTCTTCACACGTTTCATCTTCCAGACCCCTCTGCAGATCTGAGCCATACTCACGAGTTGTATGAGTTCCACTTCCCTGAGGCATGGACCCTCCCTGCAGTGGACCCTTGAGGACGGCCCCGGCTCACACAACTGCTCAGGGACCCACTGACAGCATAATTCAATCACTGCGTCCCCCGAGGCCCCTCAGAACAGAAAAGGGCGGGAGAGTTTAGCCAAACAAGGGGAACATTTGTATTCCCAGAGACACTCTGAATACTGCACAGTGCAGACATTAACATAACTAACAGAAGACAAAACAGAGTATTATTCAAAGTAGCAATGACACTAGCAGGCGCCAAATAAATTAATTTATAAATATTTGTCTTTTTCATCTGCTGGTTATTCATTATTACTGGTTATTAATAGGGCGTAATATATTCTAGCGGAGAGTATGCCTGCGTGAAAAAAAGGGCACATAGAAACAGGCAACGCTGCAAAGGAATATGTAGACAACACCTGTTCACCATGAAGCTACCTAATATCTGTATCGCCTATATATGCCATGTACCAGTATCCGTTTATGTATCTGTATCCCATTTATAACCCTATCCATCCTCCTGTTATATATATGGGACCTCCAACAAAAACGTGGCCAAATTGCAGCGAGCTCAAAACAATGCGCTTAGGGCAGCCACAGGTACCGCAAGAAGAGACCCTATCTCGGAAATCAGAAGGCAAGCACACTGGTTCCCTGTCAAAGAGAGAATTGTCTTCAAAACTCTTGCCCTCACCCACAAATACCTCCATGAACTTGCCCCTCCCTACCTGGCTAACAGAATCACCAGGCACACGGCCACCAGACCCCTAAGCTCATGCTATGCCAACACGATCGTCACGCCTATTACACGAAAGGTGCGCGCTGGTGGCTCCAGCTTCCCCACCCTAGCAGCCACGCACTGGAACACACTGCCCCCTCACATAAGACTGATTGAATCACACCTAGCCTTTCGTAAGACTATCAAAACTAGACTCTTTGTCTAAACCGAATACCAAATACGATCCGGTATCAGCCATTTCCTGCATATGTGCTCGCTACTGTATAACCATGAGCCCACTGGGCACCCGCCTGTAACCTAAGTCCGCTTAGCTTCTGTAACAGCACCTCGATGCCTCATGGGCTGCAAGTGTGCTTGATAAATGCAAATAAATAAATAAATGTATGTCGCTATGTACCTCCCCACTGTCCTGCTCACGTCCCTGGTCTCAGGCAGGTCCCTTGTTCTGATATTAACAATATCACACCACTATGCTTGCTATGATCTATACACCATCATTCAACTAGAACACAGAATTTTATTATTTATTTTATTTTTATTTACATGTTTATTATTTTTAAATATAATTCAACACAAGATATACAGCCAATACATAAACATAAAACATATAAGCCAAGATCATCCCATTTATGATTATACATTCCCTGTAGAGAGGACACATTACGGATTAGATTCAAACTAGGAAGACAATAGTCTTATATATCCAAACACCTGCCCCAGATTTGATCAAACAAGTTTATTTTCTTATCCCTGTATAGAATCAATCTCTCCATTCTGGATATTTGTCTCAGATCATCCATCCATTGTGAAATTCTCTGTCTGTCATCACTTTTCCATTACCTCAATATCATTTTTTGGGCAGAATTTTACGCCCTGAAAAACCAACATCTCTGCGGAAAAGCGAGATCATCCACCATGTCATCTTCACCCAAAATTACAGTCGTGTAATCAAAACACAGCTTTACCATGATACATTCGGCCCAACTGTTCTCATACGAACACGACCCCACAAACACCTCATCAGCCTAATAAAACACAGCTAGCTGAGCACATTCCGGCTAGCTTAGGCGTTCCTCAGGCCTAACGCAGCCAGAACCCAGTCTAGGTGTCCACCCTCCAGACTGCACACATCAAACTGATTTCATCAGCACCACACCTATCGCTAGGAAGCAGCTACCATCCAACAACTACACCAGCTGCACACATAGCCGGTGCACCCAAGCACCATATGACACTCTTTCTCTCTACTGACTTGAACTACTGTTCCCGAGGGCGTTCAACCTACCAGAGCTTTGAAGTCATACCAATGACACATAAGGCGCTATATAAATGCCAAGTAACATAACTTAACATGTGTATAGAAAAACAAATAGAAGCCCTGCTGTTAGATGAAACCTATTATAGATACGCAGAAAAGCCAATAAATTCCAGTATTGTCACTGTAAGAACACACTCTTGCTCCCTTTTTACAAATATTGCTAGAATTTGTAGGAAGACACTAGTGAAGACATTGCTCAAATATAGCCAGGATTTGCCCCTGTAAGGAACACCTGCTATAGCTTTGCCTAAATAATGCCAGCATTTGACACTTAGGGCCTAATTCACAGAAGTGTTTTATAATGGTAAAACCCCGTTGGAAACAGCTCTGTGAATCAGGCCCTTAAAGACAGACCCACGATGGATTTGCCCCAAAATGCCAGCATTTCCTGTTAAAGGACACACCACTGGTGGCTTTGCTAAACTATTGCTGGGATTTTCTACTGTAAGGACACAACTGTGATGGCTTTAATCAAAAATGTCAATTTGCCCCTTTAATGACACATCTGTGAAGTCTTTGCCCCAAAAGGTCAGAATGTGCTACTTTAAGGATACACCCAACATGGCTTTTCCCCAACATACCAGCATCTCCGCCTTAAAGGACACACCAGTGATAACCTTGCCAAATATTGCCAGTATTTGCCCCTGAAAGGACACACACCTGTGATTGCTTTGCCCCAAAATGCCACTATTTGCCCCTGGAAGGAAACACTTATGAAGACTTTGTCTCAAAATGCCAACCTTTGCCCCTTCAAGTACACACATTTGATGGCTTTTCGTCAAAGCCAGCATTTGTCTCTTTAAAAGCACACCTGTGATGACTTTGCCCCAAAATGCAAGCGTTTGCCATGTAAGTATAAATCTGTGATGACTTTGCACCAACTGCCAAAAGTTGCCCCTATAATTAGAGAACTGAAATGGCTGTGCTCTAGCATGTCAACAATTGCAACTGTATGAACATGCCTGAGATGGCTCTGCTCAAGCATGCCAGCATTTGCCATGTATAAATATGCAATGCCTTACATTAAGCATAGACATAGTAGAAAGACTTATTTCAAAGCAGAATTCTTTTTACTATGTTCATGATTATTGCAATAGCGTGAAACCCCTAATGTGCACATGTTATTCGGAGTGTAAAGACATTTACTGGGTTTTGGACTTGATTTAAGTACGAGTGTGGCTTGACCTCATGATATGGTGTGAGCAAAATGTTCACCCGCGAAGCGATAAGTGCAGAATCCACATTGGATTCCACTTCTGCCTGTTCTGCGAAATTGCATTACGGCTCTGCCACCATTGAAGTTTCGCCTGGTTTTGTGTGGTTTCGCGTGGAGCGTGGTGTTTTGTTCCCATGCTAGTTTTGTGTAGGATGACGAGAAAGTTTGCACTGGTCTTTATTTTTTATCTGTGTTAGTTTCCTGCAGCGACACAAGAAACTGTGTGTGAGATTTTCCAAACTGTGCTAGTTTTACGCAGTGCCACGAGAAACTTTGCACGTTTTTTTCTTAATTCTTGCTAGGTTCACGCTATGTCAATAAAAGCTTTATGCAGGTCTTTTGTCGATCTGAGGTAGGTTTGCGACAGGAGAAACTGCACAGATATTTTTTTGATCCATACTAGTTTCGTGCAGCGGCACGAGAAACTTTGTGCAGGTCTTTTTTCGATCCATGGTAGTTTCGTGCAACGGCATGAGAAACTTTGTGTGGTTTCCATGATCCGGGCTCGTTTTCGTGCAGCAACACGAGAATCCTTGCGTGGGCATTTTAAATTCGTACTGGTTTCTCATTGCAGCACGAGAAACTTTGCACTTCTTTTTAATACCGTGCTAGGTACGCGCAGTGGCACAAGAAATGTTATGCAGCTTTTTGTTAGATTCATGGTAGGTTCGTGCAGTGGCACGAGAAACTTTGTGCCATTCTTTTCGATGTGTGTGTGTGTTACGTTCACAAAGCTGCACAAGAAACTTCATGCCGCTCTTTTTGATTTGTGCTAGGTTCACACAGCGGCAGGAGAAACTTTGTGCCGCTCTTTTCCATTTGTGTTAGTTTTGTGCAGCAGCATGAGAAGCTTTGTTACGCTCTTTTTTGATGTGTGCTAGGTTCACTCAGCGGCACAAGAAACTTTGCTCGGTTCGACAGCCTTTTCAATACACAGGGGTGGTGGGACAGCGGATTGCAGCAATGCGGAGCGCTATCTTACAGATTTCGCTTCCGTAGCTGGCGGAATGGAATTTCACAATTTTGCCAAGGCCTTACCTACTCATGATAACCATGAAAGCAAAGTAACATAACATGAAAGAGGATCGCCAGTCCATCACTGCATGCTAGTACCCTCGCTCGAGTGGTGTATGAGATAGGGGTGATGTCTTCCTACTCAGGGAGCTTCCCCTTCCTCATACAATGTTCCCTAGAGTCCCAGCACAGCCCGCTGGTGCTCTAACACCTCTTTGTTTGATGCAGCTTTATTAATGTGCTTATTTTCTCTGCTGGGCTTTTCAGCACACTGCAGTGCCTCTAAGCTCTAGGAAAGGAATGCAAGGCAGTATGGTAGTGTTATATATAACACATATCGAATAAGAGACAAAAAAGAAACTTCTTTTATGGAAGCCACCAGTTGGGTCATAGAATGAGTCATGGCTCTCCTACCAAAAAGTACCCAAATGTTTATTCCTCTGGCCTGGATAACACATCGAAATTAAAGGAGAAATGACACCACCGGCATCCTGTACAGCAAGCACCTGGTAAGGAGTTTACAGTCCGTTTGCTTGTTTTTTGGAGAGATTTAATTGTGTTTTTAGTGACAATTCCAATCTGTTTTTCGTACTGGATTGCAGTAGTCGATAGCAATTGGCTGAGGCTCCCTGGATCTCCTCCACCCTCTATTTCCTTTCTCCTGCCTATCTCCCCACCCCACTCTCATCCACCCCATGTCTGACAGGGCCTTCCATCTCCAGGAAGCACTTTAAGGAGTGAGTTAGCTCCCTAGGGCACCTCCATCGCCTGTTTGCCTGTTCCCGTGGGCATCGTACAAAGCCGTCTACTGCCACAAACAGGTAATTTATTTATTTATTTTTGCATTTATGAAGCGTGCAGAGACCTTGGGCATCAAGATGCGGGTTACAGAACCCCCGTCAACAGAGAGGTGGGTGGACGGAGTGGGTATAGAGAGAAGTGAATAGGCGAGAGAAGGAGAGTCAATTACCAAGCAATGTTTTTAGTTGCTTCCTGAATGTCCAGTAGGAAGTTTCAGCATGCAGGTGGAGTGGCAGAGCATTCCAGAGACGAGCAGCAGTAGAAGGGATGCTGACGCCCCCGGCTCTTGTGTGTTTCACGAGTGGTTTGGTAAGTCGGTGGCTATAGATGGTGGCAGGAATTGGGAACGGTGCTTCTAAATCCTGCCACTACCTTCTTTCCTTATCACTACCACGCGATTCCTACCACGGTTTTGAAATCTCACTGCACTTCAAAGCTAGCCAATGCATTGCATTTAGATTAATTTTTGTAGGTAGGAAATATTATATTATACTATGTGAATTTTAGATGGGTTACCATACGTTCAAGATAGACTCTTTCTGCCTACCGAGAGTTCTTGTTTAAACGCCCTTCAATGGTGTCATGATTCATGCATTGTAGTACATCCTGGAAGGAGAAAGACGTTACAGCTTCTACGCAGGTGGAGTTGGTGGCCGTCCATTTCAGGTAATGTCACTGAGTGCGTATCCTCATGTTCTGTTTGTGTGCAATGTAAAAATCACCTGGGGAAGCCCGCTGGTTTGTTACAACTGAGAGAAACCGAAGGTGTCTCACCCACTAGTCCCCGGGGGTCTCTCTCTCATGTGACCAGGGCACGGCCATCACCTTTGGATCCAGACCCTGGTGTGGACCAGTGCAGGAGGATCACCTGGGTGAGGGGTGATCGGGGAGTGGGAGACCTAATAGCGAGACGCAGTATTCTCCTTCCTGTAACACTGTTAACCCATACTACACAATAGTATATTTAGAAACTCTACCCCCGCCCTGTTTCCCTTCAGAAACACTTTCACAGGGACAGCCCGCTCTTCTAGGAGAAAACAGACTCACACCCGAGCATTGCACCTGACATGTCCCACTGCTATGCTCAGGAAATTACTGGTAATCACTCACACCTGACTTCCATTAAACTTCCCCACACGGATAAAAGGCGCATCACGAGAGCACACTCTGAGCGAGGCAAAGCACGTGAAGGAGCTATACTTTTCTGACAGCAGTCGAACGAGGGAAGAAAGAGCGCAAACCAAGAAGGGTACGCAAGGAGGGAGATACCCTTGTTCTTTGGGAGAACTAATTAGTAAGGACTTTACTGTCACGAAAAAATTGTACTTAAGAAGATGGTATAAACTGCATTAGCCATTGAAACCAGTCGACCTATTGGTCATGAGGGGCCTCATGACCATTGTGGTATCCCACGAAACAATAGGGAAGTGTATCCAAAACCCACGGACAGTGAGAAACCTTTTTAAGGTGTCCCAGATGCATGGGACGTTTTAGGTACCAACCAAATTGAGCACAACCATTCTTGTTTGGAATTTTTGATTCCTCTGAGTGAATAAAACTATTTCTAAATCCCCAGGTCGCAATCTTGTATCCAATTAGTTACCCAGACAGACAGGATTTAATAACCAGTCCTGCCTCCACAATAGTTGATTGGTTGTCCTCTTTTGTTTGTGGTTTTAGAAAAACAAGGTTTGACAGAAATAATAAGAACAGTAGCGATGAGGGACAGCTCCTTCTCCCGCTATCCCCGTTAGATAAGCGTCCCACCACCCACTAGCTAGGGCAAGGCACTCCTGACAGGGACAGGGTGTTCTTCCAGCAGGGACAGCCAGTTGTTCTTGTCTTCATATTAGTCTTGACAAATGTGCCAGTAAAGTCCTTACTAATTAGTTCTCCCAAAGAACCGTTTTTGATGTGTTAAAAACAGTTTTTGATAATGGTTAGGGAAGGCAATCATTCCCCTTGAGGTTTTGACTTCACCCTGTTGTTGTAATACGGGAGATACCCTTGATCTTTTTGCCGAGAAAACAGTACTTTTCAGGACCCTTCAGATTAGAGAGCATAAGGCCAGGAAACCAGACTGAAGACTCCTGTATTGTGTGTCGGAGATATGTGGGGTCCGCCAGCACGGCTGACTGAGTCGGGGAGGAACAGCAGCCACTGTGGTACCGTCCTTGGCTCCAAGATCAAGGAAGCGCCAGAAAGATCAACAAAGCCGGTGAGTTGGGGAGACCGATGCAAGACCGGTCTGTGTTGAAGGCAAGGTTTGAAGCAGCAGCATTATATAAAGAGTGCAAGAACAAAGATTGAAATGCGTGTGATGAAAGAAGCGAGGAAAGCGTAATTGCTGATGGATGTTTGAATATTTATGGAGAAAGATACAATACCAGTGACAGAGTGGTCCGGGACCACAATGGTGCTCAATCGAAGGTCTCTGAAATGTATCCAGCCAAGAAGTGGCAGAAGCAAAAGTAGACGATTGGTGAGAACATTGTGTGAAGTGAATCTTGGTAGTCCTGCGACGGTGTAAGCAAAACCCTTTGGACATTCGAAAGTCTTCAATCTTTGATAACAAGAGGAAAATGTAGAAAGTGAGATTACATGGTCCGAGCCCGAACGAGGGAGACCAAATGTGAATATTGTGTTAAAGGGGTCTGAGCATGAATGAGGGAGATTACATTGTCTGACCCCGAACGAGGGAAACCAAATGTGAACATTGTGCTAAAGGGGTTCGAGCCCGAACGAGGGAGATCCATTGTCCGAGCCCGATCGAGGGAGACCAATTGTGAACATTGTGATAAAAAGGGGTCCGAGCATGAAGTAGGGAGACCTATGATGAATACTGGAAGCGAGAACTTGTGAATGTGAAAATCCTGATAAGAAAGGAACTTTGGTGCTTGTTTGTTACACAGGCCCTCTGCAGCAAGAGACTGTTATTGGGAAAGAGGCTTTGTCAGAAGTCCATGATACCTATGCATTAAACTGTATCCTAGTGCAGAGAAGTCAGAGTGTGTGCGAAGCACCAACGTGACGCCTTGTCCTGTGCTAAATACGTGGGAAAGGGAAGCCAACTGCTTAACTATCCTGACATATCATTTCTTGAACACTTTTATTTTTGCATACACTATTGTCCCACACCATTTTGTATTTAGAAGTTGTGATTGGCAATATGTTTATTAGTATAGGCCCTTTTATTTTGACAGAGACTCGACTAGTACTGTGTTATAATGATTTGATGGTTGTAGCTTGCTCCCATCCTCAGAGTTAGGTTTTGATAGGCATTCAACCAACCCATTGAAGTTCAATAAACACCCTTGCACTGTGATCACTTGTGTCTGTATTCACTGTTTGATACCATGCCTTCCTTCCGCTACCGCTTCTGCTACCACCTAAACCGTAGTATATGATATTCATAGATTTTATAGTGGAATTTCTTCCTGTTCTAGGGCACAACACCATCTGGGTTGTGGTTCATTACTTTATCAAGATGGCACTGTTTGCTCCTTGTACTGGGATCCCATCAGCACCTGTTTAAGCAGATTTCTTTTTGAAGCATGTATTCCAGTTTTTTGGGATTCCCACTATCATAGTGACACATAGGGGATCCCAATTCACCTCGCACTTCTGGACTGCTTTGACTGTCTAATTTGGTATTGGAGAACGCTATTCCTGTTCATACCATCCACAAACAGATTGGCAAACCGAGAGACTCAATGCCACCCTAGAACAGTACCTGTGCTGTCTTTGTCTACAATATTAAGACAACTGCCATTCTGTCATATTAGCTGCAGAGTGTGTCTAAAACAACTCACTGCATACTACAGTTGATTCTTTGCCCTTTTATGCTATGTATGGGCAACATCCACATTCTCTTACTTTAAAGCCATCACTACCTATTGATACCCCTGCCACCCAAGCATGCATTAGAGATCTAATCTGGGTGCACAAAGACGTATGTTCACACTTGGAATTGGCACAACAATCCTCAAAGAAATATGCTGATTCCCACTGTACCGAAACACCATACTATAAGGTGGGGATGAAGGTCTGGTTATCTACCAAGAATTAAGGATGCCTGGCAAACGTAAACTACAGCCTTGTTACGTTGGTCATCCTTCCCGTAGCCATGCAACTTGCTCTTCCTCAACACTGGCGCACTCACCCTGTTTTTCATGTCTCTTTGTTCAAATTCTGTCGGCCGACAACCAGACTACCCTCCCATCCTGCACTCGTGTTAGTTTCAGGTGATAAATAATGTGAAGTCAAGGCTTTTTAGACTGCAGAAAACATAAGGGTAATATGTCTTATTACATTTATTGGATTGGCTATGATCCGGAAGATAGGACTTGGGAGCCCATGCAGAACATTCATGCGCCGTGGCTATTGGACCGTTTCCATGCAACTAAAGGGTGGGGGTGTCCTTTGGGGCAGTATACTGTCAGGATCGGAAAACCAATGCCTGTAACAGCGCGTGAAAGACAATCTCTGCAGCAACGCTGCTGGCATTGTTGGAGGTTGCCATGGAGATTGAGGGAGCGTACAACACATTTGCAACGTTCTGTGCATCCCGCGCATCAATCTCCCGCCATGTCACGTGTCTCCATGGAAACGAGACACAAGAACACAAACAAATCTTGGCTGCGCAGTGTTCTCACCGCTTCTTATTGAAGTATTTTCCGCTTTTGGACTTTACTTGTTTGTTCACCCTGCTTGGAACTCCGGTTATCGAACCTCTGCATTACTACAGATCTTCGTCTGGATTGCTCTTTGGATAGCGTGCTTGTTACTGATTTAGTTCCTCAGATCTCGGCTGCATTGACTTCCTTGTTTTTCCTTCAGACATTTTTGGACCACAGTTCTTGGTTTTGGACGCTCTGTTTTATTGAACTGGCACATTGGAGGTCAATACGACCCAGGCGGTAAGGGTTAACGCCGTCCTTAACCCTTAACGCCTGATTCCAATTTTAACGGCTGCTTTTAGCAGGCGTTAAAATCCATGGCGCTAACCCGCCTTGGTGCTAATTACGGCACCGTAATTTACGGTGCCGTAATTAGCGCCTTCCCCACTCCCATTATGCCCTATGGGGCAAAAATGGGAATGGGGAAGGGTAAATGGGAAATGGGGATTTACCGCCCCACTCACCTTGGAATGGGGCGGTAAATCCACCATCCACCATGGTGTAAACATAGTTTACACCATGGTGGTAAAGTTGGTGTACTTACCGCCTGGGTCGTAATGACCTCCATTATGTCCCTCCCTTCACGTAGATCGTCCTCGTTTCATTCGGGGTAGGTTCACTACCTTTTTAACCCTTCACCTTCCTCTGAGCATTCCACTCCTGCTGGATTCATGTTCTCCATCCAGCACACGTTCTGTACAGTCACCTCCTGCTCGCTATCACATCCTGGGTTTGACAACATGAGTAATAGGTGAGACTTACTGACATACCCAGTTGTTACCCTACAAATACCTGTTAGTCAATATTTCATGTGCTCTTTCCTTTTGCAGATGCTTACCCATTTAAACTGGGTAGAAACCAACCTGTTCCCATCCATGCGGGTATTGAGCACAGTAAATCCAGGTTAGTTGAGGAGTCTGCATAGAAAGATTATTGCTTGAAACCTTGACATCACAAAGCTAACCTTGCCATTTCTTTCCAGCCTGGCGCTCCATGTTGGTTTCCTTGCTCTTTCATACGAACAATACGGCCACCTGTGGTTATACAGGGTGTACCTTTATTTTATTGGGAAGATCACCGTCATAGAGGAGACCCTAACAGAGTTTTCAAGATTACCAGTTGCTGACATCCGCACCTTACAAGTCGTCATTACACGGGATCCCCACGGACTCTGACAGTCATTTTGCAATGCAAAAGAGTGGGCAGACTCTCAAGAGATCTCAGCATCTCACCGCCCAAATCAAAATGCCACTCAGGCAAAGAGTGTGATGAGTACCTGCAAAGATTTTCGACTCTGTGCAGCGCAAGTAGCCTCACCACAAATACACAGATGCAGCGTCAAACACGCAGAGAGCTGCTTTCAGAATGATTCTTTCATCTGATGGATACCTGCCCTTCAAGTACAAAATATTTCTTGAAACCACTATGCGGCAGGAGGGCTAGAGTTGGGGAAAATGTGGTGTTTGTTGGTTTGTGCAATGGAACTTCTGCATGATAGTGTAATGATGAGTTCTCATTGGGTGGTTGTGAAGTCATTTTATATTTGCAGGACAGCTATTGGCCAGTAGCAGGTGCCTTGGGAGAGAACCGAATGATGGGGAGGGCGTGGCAAGCACCAGTCACGCTGTGTGCATCATCTGTAGACTGATTATAGAGAATATCCTATTTATACAACCATAGTGCTCTTAGAGAGTCCTTAGGACCACCACCTTTGTCTAAGTTAATGGTACGATAACTCTGTACATCCACCACATGAAAAGCGCATGTGACCTCAGTATCCACAACCACAACTCCAGCCAGATGGCTGCCACCATTGCAGTCAGGAGTAGGGCTAGATACACAACCACAAACACAGCACAGGTGAACTCAGGATGCACAACCCAGCTCCAGCCAGATGACTGCCACCAGTGCAGTCAGGAGTAGGGCTAGATACACAACCACAAGAACAGCGCATGTGACCTCAGGATCCACAACCACAACTCCAGCCAGATGGCTGCCACCAATGCAGTCAGGAGTAGGGCTAGATACACAACCACAAGAACAGCGCATGTGACCTCAGGATCCACAACCACAACTCCAGCCAGATGGCTGCCACCATTGCAGTCAGGAGTAGGGCTAGATCCACAACCACAAGAACGGCACAGTTGAACTCAGGATCCACAACTACAACTCCAGCCAGATGGCTGCCACCATTGCAGTCAGGAGTAGGTGCTAGATACACAACCACAAGAACGGCACAGGTGAACTCAGGATACACTACCCCAGCTCCAGCCAGATGGCTGCCTCCAGTGCACTGCACTCAGGATGTTGGCCTTGATACACAACCACAAGAATAGCACACGTGAACTCAGGATCCACAAACCCAACTCAAGGCAGATGGCTGCCACCAGTGCACTGGAGTAGGCCTAGATACACAACCACAAGAATAGCACACATGATCTTAGGATCCACAACCCCAGCTCCATCCAGGTGGCTGCCACCGGCGCACTCAGGAGTAGGCCTAGAAAAAATGTCCAGTTTGTACCATTACGTTTCTCTTAATAAGGCTTTCAAGAATCACACCTTACATGAGCTCCATGTAGGGCCTTGGGTGTAAAATTAGTGCATTAGAGCATGGTGCATGAAATTGTTTCATTCATTAATTGTTTACTCTGAAATTCAAACCCCGTATTTTCAGTTCGGTAACCAGTTATACTGCATTGCTCTTCAAATACTAACTCTCTAGGTGGGCCTCTCTTCCTACTACCATGGTCTTTTTGAAGATTCCCTTGTAATCAGTTGCCTAATAAATCATTTTTGATATATTAATTACAGGTTGATTGCCACATGGTGACTGGGAGACGATAATAACATCTTCGGCGTCCATCACTGCTGAGGATGGCATTACATGAGTTCTCTGTGGGAGCCGAACATGTTACTCAGAATCTCTGAGTTATCAGCTCGATCCACATCCGCTACATTCTACGCATTTCATCGGTGTCTGTCTATGCTTTGCTTTAACACCGGCCTGCCGAACCCTCTGTGGCAAAACCCGTGAAGACTAAGGGCATGGTGTTGTGCGCCGCAGAGCATGCTGCTCGATCCATGTCCACCACGATCTACACTTCGCATCAACGTCCGACTACACTTTGCTTTAAAACCTGCCTGCCAAACCCTCTGCGGCAAAGCCTATGCAGGCAAAGGGTGTAGTGTTTTGTGCCGCAGGTCCGCAGAGCATGCTGCTCTATCCACTTCCACTATGTTCTATGCATTACATCAACGTCTGACAACGCTTCACTTTAAAACCTGCCTGCCGAACCCACTGTGGCAAAGCCGGCGCATGCTAAGGGCGCGGTGTTGTGCGCTGCAGGTCTGAAGAGCATGCTGCTCAATCCACATCCTCTACATTCTACGCACAGGTGTTAGGCATCGCGCAATGGTGCAGCAGAATATGACCACTACGTCCTTCGCCTTGTATTCAATGCCCACAAGCGGCTTCTACTCCAGACCGCTGTTTATCTCCGCAGATGCCTCACATCATCAGTCAGAACCCACCCCCGTGGACATACAACAACCACAGGCCGATCTGAGAATAGCAACAGCCCGCCACTCACGAACCCCCACACACCCCTCCATGCATCTCCAGCCAGCTTCCAGAAATGCCTGCTACACTTGGTCAGCAGCTAATCACTTTGGCGCACCCACCCATCCCTCGCGCCCAGCACCTTGCCTCTCCCCCGTGCATGCTATGGCAACCCCAGGGAAGGCCTCAATCAACCCGACATCTCCGGTCCCACCATCGCTACGCCCCCCCGATCCTCACTAGGAACAGGTTCCTCAAACTGAGCACTCGGCTCATCCCACACTCCCAACAATACACTCATCAGCCACACTGTCCAATGCAGTTGCGCTCACCCACCAGACCAGCCCACAAGCCCATAATCTGCAACTTGATCAACACCAGATCTGTCCTGGCTCACAATCCTGAAATCCATGACTTCATAACGTCCAACAACCTTGAACTACTTGCCATAACAGAAATCTGGCTACACCCCGCTGCTGGTCCAGCCCTTTCAATCGCCATTCCTCCTGGCTACGCCATTCTAAGATGTGACAGAACCCCCAACAAATGAGGCAGCTTTGTACTAATTTTCAAAAACACCCTCACCATCAGATCCACGAACACCAACACCATCCCAATTGCAAATCCCTACTTGAAAAGCTTTCCACATCCCCCACCAACTCCATCACCCTCCTCCTCAACTACCGCCCCCCTGGGCCCAGCCACCCCTTTGAGGACGACCTCCTACAAAACATCAACTCCTCCGTTAAGCCCAACTCTAAAACCCTAATTCTTGGGGACTTCAACTTTTGCCGCAATGATCCCTCAGACAACGTCGCCAATAGTGTAGCCACCACACTTAACCAATATGGCTTTACGCAACGATCCCTCAAGCCCACCCACAATCAAGGTCACACCCTTGAATTGATCAGTGACCTTAATTGCAACATCTAAAACCACTTCATTTCTCCTTGCTCATGGTATGACCACCACACCATTTCTTTTATCACACCCTGCGATCGCCTCGGGCCGGTTCACCCCGTAAAATCAGAAGGCCTGGCACGCTGCACAAAATATCTCAACAAGAACAAACTTGCCCCGCTACTTGCTGGCCTCACCCACCCCCTAACCTTAGTGCCAGACCCAGCAGCACTGGACTTCTACAACAAAACCATTGCTCAGGCAGTTGACACGCTTGCCCCGCTCAAACAACAGAAAGCCAAACCTGCCCTACAAGAAAATACCTGGTTTACACCTGAGCTCCTCGAATCTCGAGCCACGAAGGATGCCTCAGAGCTGGCATGGAGAAAAATAAACTCTCCCACCTCCAAAGCCCTTTTCACCTCCCTCGCCAAAGACTCTAGAAGGGAAATCCACACTGCGAAAGATAACAGTTACAACCCCAGGATCAGTAATGCCAAATCCAACTCCCGGGACCTATTCACAATCCTCCTGGAGCTAGAGACTCCCTTCCCCCCCTGATGGACCTGACAGTGGACAGCGCCTGGTGCAACAAAATCCAAGATGCCCACACTGGAAAAATCAACTCCCTCAAAGAAAAAATCCTCTCCAAACATCCTCTCCAAACTGCAAGCCATACTATCGAAACCACCACCACCCACTGGCCCCAGTGCTTTACCGACCCCCACTTGCACCCCTTTCAACTTCCACACTGAAGTCACCAAGATCATCAACAGTCTCAAACCGTCTTGCTGCAAAGGTGACACCTGCCCAGCCCTGATTATCAAATACTGCACTGAGTCACTTACTCCAATCATCTCAGCCATCATTAATGCTTCCTTCACCTCCAAATCGGTGCCATCCCCCTTGAAGCAAGCCTGAGTTATTCTGCTGCTTAAGAAGCCCTCCCTTGACCCCACCATACTCACAAACGATCACCCCATCACAACGGTACCTTACCTACTCAAGATTCTGGATTGCATTGCCTACATCCAGGTCCAACATTACCTCGAGGAGAATGACATCTTGGGTGTCCGCCAGTCTGGCCCTTGCCCCAGGCACGGTACAGAAACCGCCATCCTAGACCTAAAAAATCAACTTTATGCCATCAAGGACACTGGCAAAAGTGCACTTCTGATGATGCTGGATCTCTCTGCAGCATTTGACATCGTAGTCCACCACACACTCTGCTCCCAACTCGCCTCTATAGCCAACTTCTTCGCATCTGCCACCAACTGGATCAAAACTTTCCTGGCCAACAGATCCTTGCGAGTATTCATCAACGACTTTACTGCCTCGGCCACACTTGTAACCTGCAGAGTACCTCCCCCGCTCTTTACACCATTTACTCAAAACCCCTTTTCAACCACCTAGACCTCCTTGGCATCTCATATACGAACTACGCCAATGACATGCAGCTCCTCATCCCCCTTTCTGGATCCCATGCACAGGACTCCGCTACCATCAATTCTGTTCATGAAGTTATGCAAAACTGGATGGCATCTCACTTACTATGCCTCAATGATGATAAAACTGAAATCCTCATCATCCGCTCGCACTCCACGCTACACAATATAGACCCTGCCTACAAGGAATTTACTATTGACGGAAACCGGATTCCCACCTCATCTACAGTCAAAACCCCAGGCATAAACCTGGATTCAACCCTTAACCTCTCACGTCAGGTGAGCTCTATTGCCTCATCAGCGGCCTACACCGTCAAACTCCTCCAAGCCAGCAAACCCTTCCTCTCCACACCCAACGTCCTCTCCATCCCAAGAGCCATCACAGGAGCCAAACATGACTATTGCAATGCCTTGTTCGCCGGCACCTACGAGTGCCACTTGAACAAACTACAAACTATTCACAATAATGCTTTCTGAGCGGGCACTGATCTCTCCAAATTTCACCATGTCTCAGAAGCCAGCAGAGATACACACTGGCTACCCATGCACGAGAGGATCAAAACCAAACTTTATCCATAGTCCACAGATGCCTTTCCAATACAGCCCCGACCTATCTCTCGCGCTGAATGGAGAAATACTTCCCCACCCGACCACTCAGATCTGCAAACTGTCACCTCCTCAAGATCCCCAACTTCAGCCACCTTTCGGTGAGGGGCAAGAGCTTCCCCATCGTGGCCGCAAACTATGGAACAATCTCCCACCAGTCCTCAGATAGGAACCTGCCTACTGTACCTTTTTCTCAAAAATCTAAAGACTTCGCTGTTCACCTAATACAGCACCTTCTCAGACTTGATGCTCATCCTGATGCAAAGCCTACTGTCCACCCCAAGCAGCACCCCCTAAGGACTTGACCCCCCCATCTTCCTCTGCTCCCCTACTATATCTCCAACCCTTGTCCCACCCTTCAGCCCCCCCTCCTCTCTTCAATGCATCTAGCGCCTAGACACCCAAGGGTTTTGTGCGCTGCAAAAATAAATAAATAAATGAGTATGCATTTAACAAAATAGATGGCAATTTGAAGAGGGAGTCTTCAAAATTCACAATTCTTTAAAAACATATACAAACTCTTTTTGGCATGAGCACCCGCCTAGGTCATATCTTGCCCAAAAGCAAATTTAAGGCAAAAGACCCAGTGGGCAGAAATGACAGCCTAGAGTGGGCCGGGGTACACATTGATGACCTTTAGGGACAAATGCTAGTGTTTTGTACAGTTTTCCATATTGCGGGTCTGACCCTAGCTAGAGACAGCTGGGCCCCCTCGCCAGGTTTTGCTGTCAATTGTGGTAATATTGAATGATCAAGCCTAATGTTGGAAATTATAGGGTTCAATGCAATGGGCAATAACATGGGCAATGGGAGGGGACTTACCAGGAGGTGATATCACAGGATAATTCCTACATCACGCAGAACCATTTTATGCATGTCCCCGGTGTTCTTACCCCACACACTTGAAAAACCATTGAACATCACAAACGTAAAGGAGTTCACCTTTTAATCTCACAATATACCATGGGTTACTTTCTTTTGTGGGTGCTGCTTGTGGCACTTGAAAGACCCCTTAACACCAACCCACCACCTCCATATCCCCTCCAGCTGCACAGGGCCCTGCTGCAGGGCAGTGAATGGGAAGGGAGAGGGAATAAGGGCAGGACAGTGAGGGAGAAAAGCAGAGAAGGGGCTGGTAACATGAACACTGATGGGACAGGTGAGCGGAGAATGAACGAGGACAGGAGTGTGAGGGAAGGTTGAGAGTGAGGGAAGGCAGGAGAAATGGGAGTATAATGCTGCATGTTATGTAAAACAACAGCTCAAGTAGATTAGCTGATATTGAATCCTCCTTCACTGTGGCTACCTTTTTCTAAACCAAATTATATTGTTTTTAGGTCCACATTCCGTTGCAGGCTACTACTGGAAGTGTGCATTCAAGGTCATGAAACTAAAGCTGCACATTGCTTTTTGCTTGTCCTATTTCTACAACAATGCACATAATGTGAGGTTGATATCTTATGTGATTTGTGTATATTTTAAGACATTGATAGATAAACACATTATTTTGTTTCTGGAAACACAAACCTTAAAAAATATTTATGTGACCTATCAATGGGACAATATGTAGTCAAGCAAGTGCATCATTTCACATCTTAGGTCCAAATACTGAGTTCACTACTTTAAAGTAATGTCTGATCCTGGGCAAGTCATTTAATCTCACGCTGCTTGATTTGCTGACATTGGGTGCCCCTAGAAGTGATTTCAAATCAAATGTTTGCTATGAAGAGAAACCCTCATGGTTTACTATACTATTGAGTTGTCTATTTTTCATAGTAAAAATGTATATATTGCACAGCATATCATTCTCTTGGCTTACACAGGAACACTTATTTATTATCTTTACCAAAGGTATCCTAGAGTATTGAAGACTGATGTCACTGCTTGCAAAGTTAGTTACTGTGATGTTGCTACTGATCATGTCAATCCATATTGTGCAAATTAGGGTTCTGCAAATCTTTTGCTGGACAGGTCCAGAAGACACCTAGGAATATATCAGTGTCTTGAATGACAAACAGTTCCACAGTGTTGTGCTGTATATGTTTGAAGAGCATCAGGGAGAGGGGGCTCACGCAGCTGCCAATATTTTGGCTGTCTTACTGCACTGCAACACATTTCTTTCATGGCATTAAATGCACACTTTGCCTTGTGTGCATGTCACAGGCTGCCCTTTTCTGGCTGCTGTCACCTTAACTCAGTGGTTTTCAAACACTTTCACACTGAGCCTCCCCCACGACCCCTAGTAAAAGAAAATGTTTCTGTGCCCCCGTACCAAGGTGTTGGTTACCCCTATGGTACCCAGAAGATGTCCACGGGGGACCCAGGCTCTTTAAAATATAATCATATTTTCTACTGCTTATATTTTCTATTAAAAGCAGTCATCTTAATCCTTTTTTATATTAAAAACATTCATCTTAATCTTATTTTAAAGAATCTGCCCCCTCCCGGACATCCTTCGGGCCCCCTAGTTTGAAGACCACTGCCTTAACTAATGACTGTGTGCGCAGTGTGTTGTGGTGTGTCAGTGAGTCATGACACCACACTGCTAGCTGCTTTCTTGGAGTTCCTGGAGTCTTTCTATCATCTCCATTGTGAGCCTGCCTGAGGTGGGTACGTAGACTGCCGCACACGCAGAGCGTGCAGTGTGCACAATGTGTTTTGGTGGAAGGTCGTAGCGGCATTCTGCTCGCCTGAGAGAAAAGAGCCATTTGGTTGCCTGCGGGTGCTGAGGACCTCTGCAACCTGTTCCCATCGAGACAGTGCTCAACCTTATTTCTCACTGGTAAGAGACCCACTGATGCCGTGGTCATAAACTGTCTCGTAATCTTCCCTCACTGCTGATTTGGTATCCAGCTTTAGTCTGTACCCGAGTGGAGATCTGTGTCCCCGGATCTGCGGTGCCCCTGCCCAAACGCTTCAACTCTGCTGTAGCTCTGTGCAACTGCACCAAAGCTGAAGTGCTGAGAAACTGCCACAATTGCCACGCGAGCCGCTAAGCATGTCACATTAGCCATACAAGGAAGCATGGGTACCTCGCCCCTGGCTTCTCCGCCTCTACAGACTAGTTTGCCAACAATGGTAGAGGGTGACGTAACTGTCTTTATGATACCAGAGAAGACTCTTACGGGCACTGACTCTAAGCAGTTGACACTGTCCACTGCTCAGGAAACAAAACGTTCAGTCCGGGCCTGTCCACAACGTACTGTGAAGCTAATAGATGACCCGGACAAAAAAAAGTCTGATGGCACGATCACCGATTTCTATCCGGCACAGGGTTCCAACGAGCAGAATGAGGTGGTCGATCTCTGCTCTAACTTAGTTGAAGAGCTCACTGCATCTGTTCCTTGTCTCGGCTCAAAATCCATTGAGAAATTTGTTAAAGCCCCTTATTGTTCCAAACTTGGGTGAATATCCGGATTTTGCAGTGAATGCCACCAGCTCCCCCTTAGAGAGTGACTCCTTCTCGTGCCTTCTTCTCAGTCCGGCTCTGAGGGAGCTTCAAGAACAAGACAAACAGGGTAAACAAAATGACCTTACACAATTACCTAAGGCAGTAGACCCTTTCATTCTAAACCCGACCACTAGCAATCAAACATCCTTCAGTCAATCTTCTTTGGAACTATAGAAAGATAAGTCTTTTGAGGCAGATACGAGCCGGCACTCACAGCAGTCACAGGACTGTGATTTTGCAGCTGATCATCTTGAGGACATAACCCTATATAAACAAGATGGAAACGTTAGTAGCTCCTGTTCTCTGTCTTGGAGACACTCTTGATGCAATTCTCTAATAAAAGTGACACCACGAATTCTAAGCTAAACTGACTCTGCACTCATTTTGAAAATGTCGTAGCATCATTAAGCAGTGTTCATAAGCGCTTGAATGCATTTATCGGCCTTACTGACAAAATCAGTAACAATGTCAATTATCTAGTAAGCTCCTCCCAGGAGCAAGCGCAACAAACCTTCATTGAATCATAATTGGAAGAACAGCGGAACTGACTTGGACTCCAATGCGTGGTACCAACGTAAAAAGAGGAAAGTGGCAAAGCAGGCTGACATGTACGAACCCCTGTCCGACAAGACCAAGAGAATCAACAAAAAACAGTCCCATGTAAACTTATCTGAGGCTGTGCTAGGCCTCCGCAATCAATCCAGAGATAACCACAGCTGGAGACAACCTCCCTCAAAGAAGTGGCTTTTGTGTCTGTTAACTGTGTGTCACATTCCTCACTAACTATTGAGGATGACTCTGCAACAATCACCAATGCAGGTGCAACAGCACAACAACAGCATGCAAAGCCGGTCGAATCACTTGTTCACCCTCAGTCTGATATTTAGACAATTTCGTTTTCTTGTCTCAATACAGAGGTCTTCCCCACCAATCAGGTGTCCATGGGATTGGGAAGGAACTTGCACCCTGAAGCCTCTAACACAACCACCCAAGTAGACATGAGGGGCAGGGAGAATGCTTATAATCCCAGAACTAAGTTCCCGGATGTAGTAGACACTGTTAGGGCCATGAAGATCCAGAGTGTCTTCTGCAATGGCTGGCATTTCTTCCTTAACTGATCGCGCATGATGGACCTGCTGCATAATGTCATCCCACTACGATACATCAACAGCGATTATATTGATATAGTTGACATACGAGAAGATGTCAGTTATGCCACTTCAATTCCTTTCTTCTTCTCTGAGTCTACTCTTTCGTACATTCTGGATCAATGCTTCTCCCTCTACAAACTTGGCTATGAATGCTCTATGATCGAGATGAAAGACCCCACTCTAATGGACCCACTGGTATGGCACGCAGGGAGGCAAGCTATAAAGGATGACTACCTGTGCAACCTAAGCCTGCCAAAGAACTACACACCAACTCAACTAATATTGCACCTGAGTTGAACTCCAACACATCCCTTACGAGGCATGGCACAACCAACAAGGGAATCAGCAACAAAGGTGACTCATCTACAGCATTGGTCATAGTTGGCCAATATGGCAGCAAAACGTGGCGACCCGCAACCCGAACCTTGGCTCAACACCTCCGTTTTTTTTGCTAAATTAGAACACTTGTGGCTCTAACCACTTATTCATCGAAGATGGTCTATTGGACCAAATAGACAGGTTGACCATAATAGCTGTACAAGAAGCATGGCTGACTAACACGCTTGTTGTGGATGGGTGGCACCTGTGAACTTGCCCCGCTGTAAAGGGCACTAGAGGTCGTCCCAAAGGGGGGTTATTATTGGGTGTAAAAAAACCTCTTAGATTGGAAGAGGTTACACAACCCTCTATGAATATTCTAATTGAAAAGTAATCTTTCCCCAAGACTCTCCCCAAACTCAAACTGGGGAGTTCTTCGTAATTAATATCTATGTACCCCGTACGACAAGTGCCATTTGGAAGTGATGAGGGAGTTTGAGGACACACTTGGTCACATGAATGATGCAAGCACAATATTGGTCTGCAGTGCATTTAATGTAAAAATCCCATCTATTCCCTCTTCTGAGGACAGGGAAATGTGTTCTGATCCACTGGCCCATAGGCCTAGATCAATCAGGGCAAAACAGGAGCTAAAGTGGGGATGCTTGATGGCTTCAGCAGGGCTCTCTATGGTTAATGTAGCCGTCCCATTTGATTCCCCTGCTAATTTTAACCGTGTGACAGGTACTGCGAGTAGTATATTGAATTATGTCTTTGGTACCAATCGTGAGACAATGATTGATGACGTGTGTGTCGCAACGCCACGAAAGCGATCATTATCCCTTCATAATACATTTCCAGGACTATCCACCTGCAGTACGCAAATTGGTCCATTGTCCGTAAATTCTACTCTGAATCGGATTTCTTGGAACGACCGAAAAATTCAAAAGGCACTTCCTGTAGCAATCCATGCTCTAAATGCTTTTGTAGGGGGCTTTCCATGAAACCAACATAACAAAATTGTGACGTCTGCAACATTAGCACTTGATACATTTACAGCCTTGGTGAAGAGTATTAGCTCTTGTGCTACTGTTAAACGTAAGCGTGTCAGTACGGTTGGCAACATTATTAATGCAAAACATAGGCATCCCAATGATAGGGCTATACGAGACAGCAAAAGAGCCCTGAGGAGCGAATTACGCACTCTAGCAAAGATTGAACTAGACCCTATTGAACATAGGGAAAAAAACAAAGACATAAAAAACAGATACTCTAAATGGTTGAGAAGACATAAATATCTGCAACTTGAAAACTACATGCAAGAAAATAGGAGAGAAAAGACAATGAATTCATATTCACTATCGTGGATACTTTGCTTAGAAAAATAACATTCGTTATATGTATACATAATACAAAGAAATATATTTGTGTTAGTGTATCCATACATAAAGAGCACGTAGTGGGACATGTGACCCTCCCCCATGATCACCCGTTGGAGTCCATACAAGTCTAGCCCATGTAAAGGACTTTGTATAAAGTGAAGTGAAGTCCAAAATTCCAAAGTAGAATGCACTTCTGCCACCGTGACATAAATTATGTAATGAGAATCTAATGTGCAATAAAAGGAGGCAATTCCTTACCCTCTGGATGCACAAGTTGTTATTCGAACCTGTAATTGGTATTGTGTAATTGTAAAGTTCGTATTGCCAATTATAAAAGACATATAAACGGTATGTTATGAACTCATATATAATGTTGCCTACCTTAGATAGGATGTTTTCGATTGACCTTGAGTCAAGATATCGCCTGGTCAATTAGCACAAAGTCAATGGGTTAAATCCCCGCGTCACTGAAAGCAATATATACGTATAATTAGTATACCTGATGTTGAATTTGGGGTGTATAGCTCCTGTAGAGTTGAAATTTACCTTTCATGGGTAAAAGAATCCCTGCAATCAATAAACTTGCTCCCCGGAGCCAGGACGCCGTTGTACAAATACATGCAGCGGACCACTGCGCTCGGGAATGACGTGTCACGTAACGATATCACACGCACAGATGCGCGTGACGTCACAATGTAAACATGACACGTAATAGTAAAAAGATGTGTTGTGTGACATCGCAATCGTCTAATGTTCTCTATATGTGCGGTTGTCAAAAATATAAAGTTAAATAACATTGTTGTTTGGACATTTAAATATAACAATTGAATGTACCAGATGTAAACTAATGAAATAAGTGTCGACTCAAATTTTTGTGAACATCAAAGCGTTCATGAATCAGTGAAATGGATTGCATGTCCCATGGTCTCCAAAGGGGTTAAATCATAAAAACGAGGCACAGGCCCCCACCCCACACATATGAAAGATAATTCAGTTTTGTCATAAATCGCATAAACATAGTAATTTATAAAAAAAAATGTATCTCGTGATCTGAATTCAAACCAGTCTCCGTTGTTCTCAAAAGGCAAATTGTTATCGCCTACATTTTACGTAATTTCAATTGTGTATCACCCCCCCTCTTTCCTTTTTTAACTTTCATCAGACCCAGAAACCGTATCTCTTCCGTATTATCCATTTGGTGTGTTTTTTGCCAATGAATAGCCAATGGTGTTTTAGGTTCAAAATTCCTCAAACTCAGTAAGTGCTCACGTATACGTATGCGTAGCTGCCTGATGGTGCTGCCAACATAATATTTACCACATACACATACAATAACATATACAACATAACTTGTTCTGCAGTTGATATGATCTTTTATGGTAATTTCGTTGTTGAATGAATCTCTAAAGATATATGTTTTGTCCATAGCATATTTACATTGGTTACAATGACCACATTTATGAAAACCATCCCCCCTTGTAAGCCAACTTTGCGGTTCTGTAGTTGGTATACTTAAAAAGGAAGGGCACAGTTTGTTTCTTAATGTGGGTGCTTTAGTAAAGGTAAGTTTAGGCTTGTCTGTAAGAAATGGTATCAGGTATTTGTCCAATAGGAGAATGTTCCAATCCTTGGCTGCCATGCGAGTAATTCAGAAACAAACTGTAGGTGCATTCTACTTTGTAATTTTGGACAAGTACGGTATACGGGGTATTTATCGATCTTAGTGCCGCGTTTGATACCATGGATTGCAATCGACTCTGGCATTCCCCCCGGCTTACTGAGCATGATTATTTCCCTGCATGAAGACACCCGAGTTAAGATCAGGATGGACCAACATGGGAAAACCTCTGAATGGCTAGCAACACACAGAGGCCTAAAACAGGGCTGTATTCTTGCACCCATACTTTTCAACCTCTAATTTGCAGACTTGCGTAATGCCGTGACCAGCCCTGCGTCGATTCCACCGAAATTGGGCTCGGTTCCAATGAAATGGCTGGGATATGCAGATGATATTGCAGTTCTAGATCTGAACCCACATGGTTTGTAGTCCTCCCTGGACAATCTGAAGGAATATACGAATGCAATTCTCTGGTGGCTACCACACTTAAGACCAGAATTATGATATTTAGCCCTGCCAGAAAAGGGGCAAAGGGAGCTAAGTGGGAGATTGGCGGAAAGCCCATTAAAGTGGTCAAACACATACAAGTACCTGGGCCTCCACCTCGATAGTGAACTACATGGCACAGCACTCTTTGATCATGTCCGCACCAGAACTTCCATCTTCAATGGCTCTAGTAGCTCCTTTGCAAATAAAGCCGGAGGGTTTTCGTTTGAGGCATTGCTCAAGTTGTACCTAGCCTAGGTGTCCTCTGTTATCCTTTACAGAGCGGAACTATGGGCACTACAAAATCTGACCAAGGTTAGTAAACTTGAACATACCCTATTGAAAAGGTTGCTTAGATTGCCACAGCGTGCCGCCATTTGAATGATATTCGCAGATACAACTTGATGGCCATCGCCGTAAGAATTCCATTTTGCTGTCTGGTCACAGCGTGGAAACTTGCAAATGCACCGGGCCAGACGCTCATGAGCCTTACACACAAGGTCATATCCACTAGAATATCACTAATGCCGCATAGCAATCTGGCCAAAATAAACACACTCTCCAACCATTGGCTACAGCAAAGTGGCCATACGCTGGGCATGCCATTAGGCACCTTTAAGAATCAGCTCAAGGCCACACTGAATGAGAGCAGTTATGAACAGTCTATGGTTAACTTGGCCTCAAGGAACAATGCATCTGAATTTCTTCTGTACATGCAAGATTGGATGATATATATATATTAAAGAATTTATCGGCAATTCCCTTGTCTGGGACTACATAAAATTGAAATTCAATACCGTTAAAACCAGGGAGATAGAAGGGCGCATGGTACAGTATTACGAGGGACAATAGGGAATGTGAACTCTGTGGGGTGGGTACATTTGAGATGGTAAAACATCTTCTGTTTGCATGTGAGGCCTTGTGGATACTGAGACGCACCACAAAGCTGGCCATGGGTATGAGAGATGCTAAAAGGATGAATGTAGGTTGGGAGAGGTTTCTAAGTGGTAAGAGTGAAGCCTGTATCATCTATTTCACAATCTTGTGAAGGACGATTGCATCTATTTTGGAAATCTGTAGATGAATTGTTTGCTGATATTGGGTAAGACCCACTGTTCATTCACCTTTCTGATGTCTACCTTTGATTACTTTCTTCAGATGAATTGTATTTTAGTGCATTTAAACAAAAGGAAGGAACATATAACAAACTACATCAAACAGTATATACCCTCAGACAGTATGCTGATCCGCTATTTTCCCAGGCTTGAGATACAGTACTCTGCCCCACTGCAGGATATTAGCTGGCACAGATTAGAGTAAGAAGAGTGGACCCTTTAGAAGGAAGAGGCTGTATCTCTACAGGCATCTACTGTAGTGCAGATTGGAGTATTTAGAACCGCCTAGATAGGCCCTGGTAGGCCGTTTAGGAAGTCGGAAAGGAATATAATGGATGTCAATGCTATAGAGATCTGACTGTATCCAACTGAAGAACAGCCTGAACACCCGAGGAGATAGCAACCTGGTGTATATATAGGAAGAATCGACCTGGAGCACAGGATTACTTCTGCCCCTGATGAATGTCCGGTTATTTGAAACACAAAGGACAGAAACTTATATAAGTTGGGCTGGTTCACACAATGGGGAATGAGAAAAATTGAGTTGCCATTGTTGTGTTGTGCTAATGAAATTTTTGGCATATAATTTTTGACACTGTGAGGTGGCATGATTTTAAGATGTATATGACTATGTGATGTGTATATGTTTTTTTAAACAACTGAGTGTATTACTTGTGCTGAAGAGTGATTAATATATTAAAAATGATATTTTTTTGGTAACATTGCCTTTGATGATTATTGAGAACACATAATGCAGCCCATATTTGTTTAGTGGTTGCTACAGGGAATTGCTGTCTGAGGGTATATACTGTGTTGATGTAGTTTGTTATATGTTCCTTCCTTTTGTTTAAATACACATTATTTATCCTCACTTAGCAGGAGGGGATATCACCAGAGCGTGTGGGTTACCCCTGTAGAATAACTATTTGTATGTTAGTGCGACATTTTAAAAATGTATGTTTTGATGCTTTTTTTCTTGTTTTTAACTTTCTTTTTTGTGTGAAAAGTTTGTAACAAACTATATCACAGTAAAGCAAATAAATAAATAAACTGAAGACTTTAAAGTTGTGCTTGGCAGCAAGTTACAGATTGTCTTTGAAAGCAACCAGCAGTGTTCACACCTCTTTGACTTTTACTCTGGTTTCATGTGTGTTAGCACCTTCCTGACAGAGCAATTACTAACTTTTCAGTCAGTGACAGTTTAGTGTTTCAGCCCGCCTCTGGCTGCCTGCCCAGGTGCCCCGTGAGGTTAAAGGGCATTCCTTTGTATCCAGGAAACGGCAGGGCCCGGTCGCCTTTTGTCTGTAATCCGAGTGCTAAGTCTGCCTTTGATTCTTGCACCATAGCGTGCTTGAAAGTCTGCAAATAATGCGATTGAGTGGGACTGCTAGCCCCTGCCGTACACATGTCACGTTCACTTGGCACTTGCCTGTGGCTTTCTAGGGGACATGCTCTGTCACATATGTCATTGAGAGCTAAAGAGCCAAACTTGGAGGTTGCCTGTGTGGTGGCCGAGTCAAACGGCATGGCTCAGGAAGAAGCTGCAAGTGGCGACCACACTGCCCAGTGTCTTCACCCATCATCAGGTGTGTCCTGCGAACATCTTGGATGATTTGCACCCCCTGCCTTGCGCCTAAAATGAGTGCAAATCTGGAGATGCTTGGAGCACCTCTTAGATGCTTGGAGCACCTTGTGCCACTCCCCCCTCTGTCAGGAGCTGTCTTGATACATTTTGATCAACACCACCGTCTTGTGGCCAATACTGGGATTTTGACTTTTATTCATTGACTCATGATGCTTCACCCTCCCTCATCGTTCATGCTGGACTTCCACTGCTTCTCGAACTTGGTGGCACTTGAATCATGCTGTGACCTTCCTCATCTTGAATCCTTGTCTGCATTTCATTGTTCTCTTGCATCATTATGTGTTATTCTGACTCCTGCAATTGTTTATCTCCCTCTGGTCTCACTGTGGCACAAGATACAGCCACGGTGATGGCTGTGGATGCTCCCGCGCTCAGGGATAAGAGACAGCCTATATCATGGCTGTGGATGCTCCCTCAATCAGGGAAAATATACAGCCTAAGTCTATTCTGTGGATGCTCCCTCACTCAGGGGTAAGAGGCAGCCTAAGCCATGGCTGTGGATTCTCCTTCTCTCAGGGAAAAGATACAGCCTAAGTCATGGCTGTGAATGCTCCTTCGCTCAGGGAAAAGATACAGCCCATGTCATGGCTGTGGACACTCCCTCTCTCAGGGAAAAGATACAGCCTAAGTCATGGCTGTGGACGCTCCCTTGCTCAAGGGACAATATACAGCCTAAGTCATGGCTGTGAATGCTCACTCGCTCAGGGAAAAGATACAGCATATGTCTTGGCTGTGGACCCGTATATATAGTAGGCTATGCTCTATTTTTTGTTGTCGAGGGGGGGACGTGTTGTAGTAGAGCTAAAACAATCTGAGAAACAAGTGTGAAACACAAACTCCCCCTGTCTCCTGTTATTTACCTCAGTGTACACCACCTTTGACTCATATTTTTTCATTAAACAAGATATGTCACCATACATAGCCCAGATTTAGAATACTTCATATTATATCAGAAACACATGATAATAAATGTATTTATCGTTCAACATTGGTTTCTCAATATTCAATACATATAAAAAAAGGAGAACAATACACAAACACATTTTCACGGGGTAACTTTCCAATGGCTTTCCTGATTTGCCATCTGATTGGAATACCATTATACCATTTTCAAAACGGGGAATTGTTCCCTACTAATTATACCACGTAATCATTGACTATGGTGAAATAAAATTTCATCAGGATGGTGTGTCAACGCGTTTCGGCCTATGTTTTATGGCATGAACCCCATCCTCAAGTGGGTTCTTCCATATTGTTTAAAGGCCTTCTTCAGGACAAGATGTGGACTGGTTTTGGTGTAGCTAGAAAGTCTTGTAACCCATATTTCGTCGTGTACCTATAATAGATGAAAACAAAATAAAACTAAGTCAGTGGGCTGATAGAACTAATATGTCAGGTGACATAGGTCAAAGACGGTGTTGGTCTACTAACCTTTTTTTGGTAGACTTGGACATGCACTGATTATCTTCAACTTTCGTTGACTGAAGCCAAATAAATCACTGTTAAATGAACATATAGGGTATTTTATTATAACCCGATATGAATAATTGGATACCAATCACATTTATATTACTTGGTTTCTTTGTGGCGGGCATGCATACCTACCTTGTTCAAGCAATGGAGACCCTCATGGTGTGAGCTGACGTGGTTCAGAAGGATTCAGTTCATGCGAAATGTCTACAAAGTAAACCATAAACATGTTTACTTTGCAGTCAGCTGGACTTTGATTTACTATGTTTACTTAAACACGTGTTCATTCTATTCTGCCATAGATTCACAAACGAGCCGGATTGATTTTCTACCCAACCCGCTGATTATTTCAAAAATGTTTGTATCGATTAGCGCACCCATATTCACGCGGTTCGTGCTCCAACTATATATGCTTTCTGCATGGAAGCCATTCACAACATGGCACGGTAATGCACAGCGCTGCCGGTACTTGGGTCTTTACACTTTCCTACACCGCGCTGCATGTCCCGCGTTTCCTTACGCGTTATGGTCTTTTATTTGTAGAGCACGTAGCGTATCGTAAACTTCTCCCAACTGTGAGTCCGTCGAAGCTGAAAAACCTGTCTGGTTTCCGGTAGTGTTTCTTAAAGGGGCCCAGATCTGCTAATACATATCCCAATGATCATAGAAAGAGGACGAAGTCACATTTTCTTTCCCAGCATGGCATCTAAGTATGTATTCCGATCGGCACTAAATGAAGAAGGAGTATATTGTGGATGTTTCTTTTGTTCCATACCTCACCCTAATGGTCACATTACATCAAGATAAACATGACCTACCAAATTGGCTTGCTTTTAAACTAATGTAGAGCGTCATATGTGGCAAAACAAATGTCTCATATAACTAAAGGAAATTATTCCTGGTTATTTATGAAATTATATCCAACACCTCGCTTCTTACTAACAATAGGAGAAATCGGCCAAATGAGATATTTTACATCTGTTGCACCCGCGTGTCATGTCACATCTAATTGACGAAATGCTACTTCTCCCTAGTACTGTAGATGTTAATTCATTTGTGCAATTAATACAATTAATACAGGATTGAACAGCATCATGTACATAGTAGTCATCATTGTTTTGGTCTACCATTTTTCTCGATGATCTCCTTAGGTCAGCACCTATTGTTTCTTAGAAGAAACATTCTTCCCGGATGTTCCGACATAATAAAATGATATATACCAACAGTTGTTTCTGTTTTCTGCTTTCTACTGCCAGATATTATGCTAGACAGTTATTTATATAGGTAAATGTTTCTACAGATCTATCTTCTTATACAAAACATAGTGTTCTTTCCTGTATTAATATCTCATTCATATTTGACAGGAAGCACAGTTTGACTGTTGTTAAATAAACACATACATTCACTGCCTCTCCATTCTACATACAGATGGATATAATTATAAAAACAGATGAGGTGATTATTTTATAAAATAATGATTTTGTAAATTATTTTAGAAGAACAGACTCCACTCTATTGCTATGTTCAAACCATTCTTTACACTGTCCATTCTCTGTATCCATTTCTGTTCTAATCTTTTTAGTTCAAGATCTCTGTCACTCCTCTGGATTTTGTTTTTAGAGTTTGAATCACATACCACTTGAAATCAGTGTGTGTGTGTATTTTTTGACGAAAATGATCCACAAGCAGTTTGTCTGGTACGTTGTTTTTCAGAAAGGAACGATGTTCACATATGCGTTGTTGCACAGGTCTCTTTGTTTTCCCTATGTACCAGAGGTTGCACAGACATTTAATATCTTAAATAGCCCAGGCAGTTTTACAATTAGTAAACTCATTCCATTTCCACTTGGTCTTGTTCAAGTTTATACTTTTCACATTGGTTGTCAGGTCGCACACTGAGCATTGGCCACATTTATAATGCCCTACTACACGTGGCAGTGACCACAATGTGGTCTGCTTTTGTTTGCGGTTTCCTCTCCTCTTTGTATGTGTGCACTAGCATTTGTTTTAATTTATTTTATTTTTTTAATGCAAATCTTGGTTTTGGAGAATGAAAATCCAGTGTGTTTACCAGTACCCAGTGTTTAAGTTTCCTTTTTTTGATTGCAGAGCTTATTGGGCTATATGTGGTAACACATGTTGTTTTTTCCACTTCTGTGTTTTTGGCATATTTAGTTAGGCTCACTTCTCTACAGACGTTTCTTGGTCTTTTTTTGGTGTTTATAATACACTTATTTGGATAGCCTCGTTGTTTTAGGCAATTTGTCAGGTCATGTGCATGTTCATCAAATTGTTGGATGTTTGAACAATTCCTTCGTATTCAAAGGTATTGACCGTAAGGTAGATTTAATTTCAGAGGATTTGGGTGGTAACTCTCAAAATGTAAAAGTGTATTCTTATCATTGGTTTCCGGAACAGCACAGTTTCCAGTTTACCTAAAATCGCTTTCTTAATCATTAAGTCGAGAAATGGAAGTATCTGGTCATCTGCTGCCATGGTAAATTTCAAAAAAGGATCTCAGGTATTCAACCATTCTTTTAACTCCTCTAGTGCTAGTCTTGTTCCAGTCCAGATGGTGAAAATATCATCAATGTAACAATTCAAGGTTTTCATAAGGTGTTCAAATGGATTCTTACTGGCAAAAACAAAATTTACCTCAAAGTTGTCCATATCGAGGTTCGCAATATCGGGTGCGAAAGTCGCACCCATACTTGTTCCATGTATCTGGCAATAGAGTTTTGTTTCAAACAGAAAAAGTTTTCTGTGAGAGCCAGTCTTGCGCATTCGAGTATGAATGCTGATGGTACACGAGCTGATGGATCTGGTCTTTTGTCCAAGTATTTCTACAGGACTTCCAGACTTGCAGCTTGGGGTATACTGATATAAAGGGCTTCTATGTCAAAGCTCACCAGGATGTCATTTTCTCCTACCTCCAAGTGATCAAGGATATTAATCATGTCAGTACTGTCCCTGACAAAAGACTTCATTTCCTTAACAAAAGGACGCAGAAAAAATTCTGCGTATTGTGACAAAGGTTCTAGAATTTAACCAATCGCTGAGACGATAGGTCTTCCAGGTGGAGCTTTTTCATACTTATGCATCTTTGGCAAGATGTAAAATGCAGCCAAGGTAGGGTGAGGTTTATTTAGAAACCGTTGTTCATCCTCGTGTAGCCAGCCCTCTCTTGTTGTATGTGAAATGAGGCTGTTAATTTCTTCTTGAAGTTTTTGAGTCGGGTTGGTTTCCAGTAGCCTTTAGTGACTTTCATTGTCTAACAATTTAATTATTTATTTATTTATATATTTGTAACGCGCCGGAGCTCGCAAGCATCAGGGCGCGACAAGCACACGAGAGGACAGATCACAGGACAACATAAAAAAGAAAGGACGGGGGACTCAAGGGAGTCCGTGCTGAATATGTAACGGCTTACCGAAAAAGTAACGTTTTCAGCTGCTTCCTAAATAGCAAGTACCTACTTTCACATCTGAGATTGTCAGGCAACTCGTTGCAGAGTGCTATAGCTTTGGTAGGGAAAGCTCTCCCGAGTCCATTAGCTTTGACTTTAGTATGGCTAACTTTGAGTAGCCCTTTTTTTGCTGATCTAAGACAGCGGCTTGGTTCGTACCAGCGAAATTCCTTCTCTAGGTATGTGGGGGCCGTGCCATAAAGACAGCGGTGGACCAGTGTCAAGGATTTGAATTTAATGCGCTCCTCAATGGCGAGCCAGTGAAGGCCTCTGCGTTCATGGGTTCATTGCTTCTTTCCGGTAGTCATCTTTCCCCCAGATCACAATGCCCCCACCTTTGTCGGCAGGTTTTATCAAGAAGTCAGGTGCCACATCTAGATGTATGATTGCTTCTCGTTTCTCTTTCGTCATGTTGTCTCTAGTATAGTTTTTTTCATTTTAATGATGTTCCTCACTTCATTGAGGACTTTATTTTCAAAAGCATGTATCTCTGGACTGATCATCGCTGCTCGAGGCCTGTAGTAATTTCTATTTTTTTCTTTTCCATTATCTGTAATGTTTAATTCCCTGAAGAAGTATTTCAATCTTACTGTTCTAAAAAACCTTCGTAGTGCTGCTTCTGTTTGGAATGTATCGGCTTTTTTCATGGGTACGAAGCATAGCCCTTTAAGAAGTACTTGTTTTTCAATGGGTGTAATTTCATGAGTAGTTACATTGAAAATGGGTGCTACCAAGTCTCTTGGCGCTCTCTCCACTGTCATGTGCGCACCTCATATTCTTGTTGTGGTCTGGTTCTTCTGGGTCTGCCTCGTCTCCCCACCCCAGGCCCCAAAAAGACCGCTGAGGAAAAGCTCCAGATGTGGATGGCTCTTGATCTCTTCCAATTTCTGAGTCACTTCCACTGGTTGTATTTGAGGTATTAGAGAAAGTTACATATTTATTCCTTTGACTTTGTGGGAACTTTTGTGTATATCCCTTATTTTGATTTTGATAATAATCTTCCTTGCGATATGGATATGTGCGTTCCTCTTTGTAAGATTCAATATCCTTCTTCAGTTTACAAATCTTTTTTTCTAGATTGAACTGATGAAACTTCTGTGTCTCTTCGTTTATTTTCTTTAATAGACGTTTTATATCTTTAGTGACCAGGTCTTCTGCTAGTTTTGTTTCTAAGGCCTCCAATTCTTCACCTTGTTTCTTTCCCTCCTCTTCTGCTGTCTTTATTACTAGGATGATCCAGTTCCCACGGTCAGGGAAAAGATGCAGCCTAAGTCATGGCTGTGGACGCTCCCTCGCTCATGGAAAAGATACAGCCTAAAACATGGCTGTGGGTGCTCACTTGCTCAGGGACAAGATACAGCCTATGTCATATCTGTGAGTGCTCACTTGCTCAGGGAAAAGATACAGCCTATGTCATGGTTGTGGACGCTCTCTCACTCAGGGAAATGATACAGCCTAAGTAATGCTGTGGATGCTCCCACGCTCAGGGAAAAGATAGAGACTATGTCATGGCTGTGGATGCTCCCTCACTCAGGGAAATTATACAACCTAATTCATGGCTGTGTACGCTCCCTCACTTAGGGAAAAGTTACAGCCTAAGTTATGGCGGTGGACGCTCCCTCACAAAGGGAAAAGATACAGCCTAAGCCATGCCTGCAGACGCTCACTCACTCAGGGGAAAGGAACACCCTAGGTAATGGCTGTGGACAAACCCTCACTCAGGGAACAGATACAGCCTAAGTCATGGCTGTGGATGCTCCCTCACTAAGGGAAAAGATACAGCCTAAGTCATGGATGTGGGTGCTCCCTCACTCAGGGACAAGATACAGCCTATTTCACAGTTGTGGACGCTCCCTCTCTCAGGGAAAAGATACATCCTAAGTCATAGCTGTGGATGCTCCCTCTCTCAGGGAAAAGATAGAGCCTATGTCATGGCTGTGGATTCTCCCTCACTCAGGGAAATTATACAACCTAATTTATGGCTGTGTACGCTCCCTCACTTAGGGAAAAGTTACAGCCTAAGTTATGGCAGTGGACACTCCCTCACATGGGGAAAAGATACAGCCTAAGTTATGCCTGTGGACACTCACTCACTCAGGGAGAAGATACAGCCTAAGCCATGGCTGTCGATGCTCCCTCACTCAGGGGAAAAAAACACCCTAGGTCATGGCTGTGGACACACCCTCACTCAGGGAAAAGATGCAGCCTAAGTCATGGATGTGGGTGCTCCCTCACTCAGGGACAAGATACAGCCTATTTCACAGCTGTGGACGCTCCCTCTCTCAGGGAAAAGATACATCCTAAGTCATGGCTGTGGATGCTCTATCTCTCAAGGAAAAGATACAGCCTATGTCATGGCTGTGGATGCTCCCTCACTCAGGGCAATGATACAGCCTAAGTAATGCTTAGGACGCACCCTCGCTCAGGGAAAAGATACAGACTATGCCATGGCTGTGTACGTTATCTCACTCAGGGAAAAGATACAGCCTGTTATGGCTCTGAAAACTCCCTCGCTCAGGGAATAGACACAGCCTGTTATGGCTGTGGACGGTCCCTCAATCAGGGAAATGATACAGCCTAAGACATGGCTTTGGATGCTCCCTCGCTCAGGGAAAAGCTACAGCCTATGTCATGGCTGTGGATGGTCCCTCGGTCAGCGAAAAGACACATCCTAAATCATGGCTGCGGACCCTCCCTCGCTCAGGGAAATGACATAGCCTAAATCATGGCTGTGGGGGCTCCCTCGCCCAGGGAAAAGATACAGCCTAAGTCATGGCGGTGGACGCTCCTTCACTCAGGGAAAAGATACAGCCTAAATCATGTCTGTGGACACACCCTGACTCAGGGAACAGATACAGCCTAAATCATGCATGTCGATGCTCCCTCACTCAAGGAAAAGATACAGCCTAAGCCATGGCTGTGGACACACCCTCACTCCGGGAACAGATACAGCCTAAGTCGTGGCTGTGGACACACCCTGACTCAGGGAACAGATGCAGCCTAAATCATGGCTGTCGACGTCCCTTCACTCAGGAAAATGATACAGCCTAAATCATGACTGTGGAGGCTCCCTCGCTCAGGGAATAGATACAGCATGTTATGGCTGTGGACGGCCCCTCACTCAGGGAGAAGATACAGCCTAATTCATGGCTGTGGACCCTTCCTCGCTCAAGGGAAAAGATACAGCCAATGTCATGGCTGTGGACGCTCTCCTACAGTCAGAAAAGTCACAACCTCTTTCATGGACGTGCCCCCTCTCCCCTTCACCCATAGAAAACCAATATTTAGCAAAGGTCACGTTGATGCACGCTGTCTCACCCAAAGAACTGCTATAACACAGGTCATGGTGGTGCATGCTATCACAGCCACTGTATGATGCGGCATAATTCAAGGCTCAGCCATGGAACAGAGGCAACCGAGGTAGGGAGGGAGGAGAGTAGTCAGCAGCCTGCAGCGATGAAGGCCACCTGTGCGGTGCAGTCTGCTTAGTGCCGTTTCTGGACTTGGTTGCCCCTCCGTACCTGTGACTGCTCCTGCCTTCCAGGCTCGTCCCTCCTGTGCTGTGCGGGAGCGGGGTTGAGGAGGTGTTGCTGTCGCGCATGAGTGGACTTTGAGGTCCATTGCCGTCTATGAAGGAGGTCTTGACTCCTCAAGGCAGGGACCTCAATTCAAAGATCAGGGGTCTTTGTGCTGTGAGTCTCTTCTTGATAAATCTCCATATTTTTCTCAAGAGCTTTTCCCATTGGGCGATGGCTGGTTCCCCATTACGCCTCTATTAAGCTCTTGCTCTTCACATGGAGAAAACGGTGACATTTTTGTCAAGAGACATTTTTGCGGGGACATTATTACATGGAACCCTATTTTCTAGCTTTCTAATAAATCTATAGGCGCTGGTTAATCGAATGCCACCATTTCTCTCAGCATTGTGAGGGTTCGTGGACATTTTGCAAATCGCTTTGCTGTACAGTTCAAGGGAAACGCAATTAAATCAAATTAAAATAAAATCAAATAGGTCCTGCCTGTGCAGCCTTGCATACCCGCAGAAGAGAGGCAGCAAAGATCATGCCTGGACATCCTTCTTCAGTTATAGCTCTGCTCCTTGGGGGGGGAGGGCACACTCCGTCAGCTATGAACACATTCAGCATAAGTTTAGGGGTGAGGGTGCACGCTCTCTCACTCACAGAGAGGTTACAGGAGAGGTCATGACTCTGCATTATCCCTCACCCACACAACAGACCCTCAGGGCACTCTTCTACACCCATAGACGCATTACAGATCATGGCGGCACGTGCTACCAAGCCTGCAGCATGGGCCATGGTGGTGAATGCACTCTCAACCAGAGGACTCTTTTAGTAGGAATAGTTTCAGCATACACATCCCACGACACAGAGCAACACAGGTTCGATACCCGGGTCCGCGCTTAGAAACCTCTCTGTATTAAGCGCGTTATAAATAACCTATCATATCATATCATATCATACACACTTCACAGGGGCAATGCATGCCCTTAATTTAAGATGTTGGGGAGCCGTCGGGGCGGGCTGGAGGAACGGAAGTGCGAGGCAGCACAGGGTGGCCTGGGGGCAATTAGATTGTGGAGAGCTTGGGAGCCCAGGGTGTGAGGGGCCGAGTATCAGGAGATAGCTTCACTTAGGTGCGGGGTGGCATAGGAGTAGATTTAAACAAAAGAGAAAAGAAATTGGACCCGGAACCGCCGTGCCACCAGGAGGCAGTGTAAATACGTGGGAGAGCATCATGGGGGTTGTGATCGGTCTAGATTGCCAAGCTCAACAACTTTTTGTGTAGAGCCCAAGGGTAGGAGGAAACAGTGCAAGGGAAGTCCCATGAGGAGCCTGGGGCAGTAATCCATCCCGCTGAGGACCAGGGTGGCGCTGAGGACCAGGGTGGCGCTCCAGGGTGGCGCTGAGGACCAGGGTGGAGATGAGAACCAGGGTGGTACTGAGGACCAGGGTGGCGCTGAGGACCAGGGTGGAGATGAGGACCAGGGGTGGCGCTGAGGACCAGGGTGGGGATGAGGACCAGGGGGGCGCTGAGGACCAGGGTGGGGATGAGGACCAGGGTGGCGCTGAGGACCAGGGTGGCGCTGAGGACCAGGGTGGGGATGAGGACCAGGGTGGAGATGAGGACCAGGGTGGCGCTGAGGACCAGGGTGGAGATGAGGACCAGGGTGGCGCTGAGGACCAGGGTGGAGATGAGGACCAGTCTGGAGATGAGGACCAGGGTGGGGATGAGTGTTTTTGTCCATTGAGCAGTGAGATGGGGACACATTTTACAGATGTGCAGGATGGTAACTATGGCAGCAGGTGAGGTCAAGGTGATGAAATGCTGAAGTTTCAGGTTGCTGTGAAAGAAAGTTCTCCAGATGTTGAAACATGAAGGGGTGCAGTAAGTGAGTCAGTGGGAAGGGATATATATAAGAGAATATGTAAGGTGGGTGTTAGTGGAGGTGTTGGGCATCAAGCAACGCGGCACCATCCAGCGATGGATGGCAGAGAGGCAGCTATGGATGTGAGAGGACAGCCCTGGGGGATAGAGAAGGTCTACATTCCATTGCAAAATACGAGAATCCAGAGGCATAGACGAGTAGGGGCCAAAAGAAAGACCCTTGTAGGACCCTTGCTCTGTGGGGAGGGAGCGGGGGGCAGGTCACAGTACTGAAGGAAATGGAAAAGGCGTGATCGCTTGTGTGAGATGTCACCAAGGCGAAGAGGGTGGTGCCCTGAAAGCCAAGATGTGAAGGAGTCTGAAGGATGGGGGATGGGTCTACTGTGTGTGATGCTGCAGAGAGTTCAAGAGGAATTGGGATAAATTACTGGATTCAATGGTCAGATGCAGTGTGGGCCTTGCAGACCTGGGCAGGCCATGTCCAGGTGGAGAACCCAGAGTGGCGGGGTGCAAAGTGCATGCTCTCCTTCCCTACCTCTCTCCCCCCTCATACCCTTGCCCCCCCCTTCCTCTCCCTCCTCTGAGTAAATTGTTCTAGATACTGTTCCACTGGTTTGTTTCATGTTTGTAAATTATGCTTCATTCATTACGGTACCTGTTGTTATTCTGTAAAGCGCTTTGGTGTAAAGCACTACATAAACATAAGTAGTCAGTGATGCAATGGAAGACTGCGTGTCTAACATGTTTCTAGATGTCTGGATTGTCACGGTCAGTGGTGGAGTGACAGTGGCCACCTTCAAAACATGATGGGAGAATACCAGGGGGAAATTGTCCAGAGGTGTGAAGTAGGAGCAGGTCAGCAGTGCCAGATCTGTGGCTGCTTCTGGTGTGAAGGGCCAGCAGGAACCAGGGGTAGCTGGCACCCCTGAGGATAGGTGACAGCTAAGTCTAGGTGACTGGTCAGAGGTACAATATTTAAGAGAGGCTGAGGGCGCAGAGGAGATCGGAGGGGAGGAAGGCCAGCAGGGTTCACTGCATTTCTGAGCTGCTGGGAGAGGAGTATCTGTCAAAGCTGTCAGTCGAGAGTGTGGAGGAAAAGGATGGGGGGTAAGAATGGGCTATAGGGTGGTGGATTACCTGGGAAGATGAGATCCGAGAGAGCAGAGGAGGTCAGTGCAATGACGGGGCTTGGATCCACGCAGAGAAGTCGTGAGTTCGAGGAGTGGTTCCTTATAAGAAGCCAGGAGAGAAGGGGAGTGGCTCAAGTTGAGGCACAGGGCTGCCCTCAGCTGCCAGATGGCCGGGGAGATTAAGGGTTGAGAGCTTGGGTGGGGACAAATTTGACAGATGCAGGATTTTATAGGGAGTGAGCAGAGCAGAACTGCAAGTGCAGAACTGAACTCCATCCATCCCGGCTCAATAGAGACGGAAGACGAGCTGAGCTCGGGCCACAGGGTCAGGGAGGAGAGATCATGACAGTGAAATGTCACAGGGCGAGGTCAGAGGGTGATGGGTCAACAGCGGTACAGGTGAATTCATTGAGGAGGGGGGAAAGATGGGTTTGAGCGAGTTTCCATGAGTGAGGGTCGGCAGGTTGTGGAAGGGCACTCAGAGAGTGGTCAGAGAGAGTTGATCCGTCTGAAGACTGTAAGTCCCACCGGAGTGCGACTGGGACCTCAGTGGGAAGAGATTCGAGGATGAGGTCAGGGCCACGAAAGAAGAGGTCAAGCATGCCAGGGGTCCTGCGAGTGAAGGTCTGGTGCCAGTGCTGCACAGCATTATCCAGAGGGGAGAAAGTCAAGGAGGGGCACGGGAGCAGACCATTTTTATATTGAGTACTCATTTGAGTGTGGAAAAGCCCCTCCTCGGACACCATTTATTTTTAAAATGACCAGGTCTGTAACAAATTCTGACTTTCTCATTGGATCTCAACTGCGTGATTCTGGACGGAACTCATAGTCTTCCTGTGCCTCATTTTGCCTTGTCTGCCACCATTGGGACGACTCATGGACTGGGCAGGGCCTGGACCATCCTGTTTACCTGGAAGTAGGGAGAGGTGAGTCAGTTTGTTCTGTTATTCTAAACATGTCTTTGCGCCCTCTCAGTCCTACACCCACTCAGACTGGTCCTCTGGATCTGCCCAAAATAAAGCCAGCCAGTGTTCTTAAATTTTGGCCGACTACACCTGTCTTAAATTAGGCGACTGGACAATGACCGCCAACTCATTTCACACAGGTCTCCATGCAGACAGCAGCTGTAAGCAGCCCTTGACCACCACCTCCGACCCAGCCTGGCGTCATCATACGCCACATCAATGAAGAGGAAGGCTTTCTACCGGTGGGCCAAACCACAGAGCCATAAAGACACTTCCTCGCGCGCCTCTTACTTCACCTCCACGCCTTCCACGCGCCTTCCTCCACCCGCGGAGGGCAGGATTGGGTTTACTCCGGCTTGATTCATGCAGCGGCAGAACCAGCCCTCTGTAGAGGGCGGTGCAAGGGTTTGGAGGAAATGTTAAACTCTTTCTGCGAGCCTGGCCATGCTGAACCAATTAAGAAACAGCGAGGCTGCTTTCCTTTTTGTCTCTCTGGCTTTTTTTATGGTGCAGGAACCATTTTTTCCGCTCTCTTTTTTTTTTTTAGGGGTGAACATTTTTTTACTAACACCTCGTGAAGCAGCTGCACCTCTTCTACCCCACAGCTGAAAACAATAAAACTGAAAAATAATGAAATGACAATGAGCCCGTCCTGCTCACCCTGCCGCCATCTTGCAGTCATTGTTATTTCAGCCGCCATCTTGCAGTCATTGTTATTTCAGCCGCCATCTTGCAGTCATTGTTATTTCGCCTCCACTCGGTATGCAGTAATAAAATTGTGGCAAAAATGTCGCATTTATAAAAAATCGCGGCAAAAATGCTGTGGTTTGACCCGGTAAAGGTGTACCCCCATTATACCATTTAAGGGTAGGAGGGGTTGCGGGCGTGTCCCCCGCTCTCCTTAAATGGTATAATGGGTCTGAGCAGGGTTGGATTGGCCCCTCAGCCCTTCGGCCTGAGGCCGGGCCGAAATCGCCCCTGGGGGGTGGGGGCCGGTTTCTGGCCATGTCTGGGCCGGTTTGGAAGAAGAAAAAAAATGAAAAACAAATATTATTTTTTTCCACATTTTTTTTTTCTTTCAAAAAGAGTACAACACTCTAAAAGATAAACGAGTACCAACACAGGTTGGGTGATATTGTATGCATATTTGTTCTATAAAAAAGAGCTTAGGCGTAAGTGCTATACAATAACATATTATCATTTGGCCTTGGACGTCTGCTTGGATTCACAGTAATTTAGTGTACTTAAGAACAATACTATTTGATGCCACTTCCTGTTTTGTCAAGGGGCGAAAGGTCATGTTTCATCGCTTCCCGGGATGTCACTTTGGGGTGGGGTGGGGTCAAATGACATCACTTCCGGTGATGTCATCAGTGGTCAAGGGTCACACGGGGTGGGCCACTTTTGTTTGGGTGACAGGGCCTATTTCTTGTCCCAGTCCCACCCTGGGTCTGGGAGTTGCAGGGGTGTCCCCCTTCACATGGATTTCGGCGGCAAAACCACAGCCTTTTTGCCATGACTTTTTGTGTAAACGGCCATTTTTGCCTTGATTTTAACACATAGAACCCTCCATTCGAGTCACTGACATGATTAAGACACATGGTCATGGGGGTTGCATACACACCCAGAGACAACCCTTTGCAAACATTGTTTGGGGACTTGTGCCGCAATATTTGTGACAAAAGGGCCAATGCCATAAATAACTCCAGACAAAGGATAGTATAGTGGTGGTGCACAACTAGAACATCTTGTATAGCTTCACATTCCTAGTTAATCCATCCTTGTGGCTCCACAGTAACATAGGAAACCTGCCTTGTGGTGAAAAGGGATATATCCAATGTATTGTTTCATATGAATCAATTTTCATGATCAGTCGACAAATGTTTCATGCTCGAGTCAGCACTTCATCAGGACTAGATGTACATTGTGGAGGGATGAGGGGAGACATGCTACCTGGGATTTCCCTACCACAAAGCTCATACCCCAAGATAGCATGCAAGCAATGTGTACCATTTATGCTAAAAACTGCTTGGGCCAAATACTCCAAATGGCTTCACCTGGATATTTTCTGACCATCTCTGCATCAAGTGATGCTGCATGCCCCCAGATGTTTGTGGAGTAATTCCTTAACTTATTGATGTCTACGGCATCAGTGCAATTCCTGGGATTGTGAACAATGGCATTTATTTGGCCTGGCCAGCATTTACTAACCATTATGCTTCTCGTTTTTAGAATGCAGCTACTTGTGAAATGCTGCATTTAAGTACCCATGCTCATAGGCTCTCTGACACCGGTTTGTAGGGACATACAAAACCTCGCTTTTGCACCATCTCAGCATATAGCTACTGTGACAAGATAGCTTCTTAAAATGGATACTGCCTTGAACTATACCACATTTGCAAACCGGAGTAAGAACATCAACCACAGGGTAAAACCACCATCCCAAACCGTCCAGCTCAGGGTAAAAACCCCATCCCAAACCGTCCAGCTCAGGTTAAAGCCACCATCCACAAACCATCCAGCTCATGGTAAAGCTATTATCCCCAAACCTTCCAACTCAGGGTAAAACCTCCACCCCCAAACTTTCCAGGTCAGGGTAAAGCCATCGTCCCCAAACAATCTAGCTCAGGGTAAAGCTACCATCCCCAAACAATCTATCTCAGGGTAAAACCACCATCCCCAAACCATCCAGCTCACGGTAAAGCCACCATCCGCAAACTATCCAGCTCAGGGCAAAGCCATCGTCCCCAAATCATCCAGCTCAGGGTAAAGCAACCACCCCAAGCAATCCAGCTCAGGGTAAAGCTACTATCCCCAAACCATCCAGCTCAGGGTAAAGCTAGTATCCCCAAACCATCCAGCTCAGGGTAAAGCTACTATCCCCAAACCATCCAGCTCAGGGTGAAGCTACTATCCCCAAACCATCCGGTTTAGGGCAAAACCACCATCCCCAAACCACCCATCTCAGGGTAAAGCCACCATCCGCAAACCATCCAGCTCAGGGTAAAGCCATCGTCCCCAAACAATCCAGCTTAGGGTAAAGCTACGATCCCCAAACAATCTATTTCAGGGTAAAACCACCATCCCCAAACCATCCAGCTCACAGTAAAGCCACCATTCGCAAACTATCCAGCTCAGGGCAAAGCCATCATCCCCAAATCATCCAGCTCAGGGTAAAGCAACCATCCCCAAACAATCTAGCTCAGGGTAAAACCTCCATCCCCAAACCATCTTTCTCAGGGTAAAGCCACTATCCTCAAACAGTCCAGCTCAGGGTAAAACCTCCATCCCCAAAAGATCCAGCTCAGGGTAAAGCCACCATCCGCAAACCATCCAGCTCAGGGCAAAGCCATCGTCCCCAAATCATCCAGCTCAGGGTAAAGCAACCATCCCCAAACAATCTAGCTCAGGGTAAAACCACCATTCCCAAACCATCCACCTCAGGGCAAAGCCATCGTCCCCAAACAATCCAGCTCAGGGTAAAGCTACTATCCCCAAACAATCCAGCTCAGGGCAAAGCCACCATCCCCAAACCATCCAGCTTAGGGTAAAACCTCCATCCCCATACCATGCAGCTCAGGGCAAAGGTACCATCCCCAATCATCCAATAGAGGGCAGATCCACCATCCCCTACCCATCCAGCTCAGGGCAAAGCCATCGCCCCCAAACAATCCAGCTCAGGGTATAACCTCCATCCCCAAACCGCCCAGCTCAGGGTAAAGCCATCGTGCCCAAACACGCTCAGGGTAAAGCTACCATCCCCAAACCATCCAGTTCATGGTAAAACTACCATCCCCAAACCATCCAGCTCAGGATAAAATCATGATTCCCAAACCATCCATCTCAGGGTAAAACCACCATCTCCAAACCATCCAGCTCACCCTCTCTACCGCTCAGGCCAAGCCAACTCCAGCACTGCATCCCACCTTCTCGTTTATCCGACCCATGAAGCGTGTGCCAGTTGAGGCTTTCGCTGCCACTTTCTCTGCCCCCTCTCCCCCTTTGGCTGACGCACACCCTGGCACAGCCCTTTCCATGCCGCACTCTGTTATATCTGATACTCTCGATGTTCTTGCTCCTGTCATGATGATCCGCTTGAAGCACAAATCCAAGTGTAACTCCTGGTATGACTCAGACCTTGTCACCCTCAAACGCAAGTGCAGGGTGGCTGAGAGGAATTAGCATGTTTCTGATACATCCTTTGGCAAACTGGCCTTCCACCTGCTTCAAGGGCAATACCGGCTCTCTGTCCGCACCAAAAAGTGAGCTCACATCCAAGCCTGCGTCCCTGCGGCATCTAACAACTCGGCTGAACTCTTTAAAATCTGCAAGGAACTGGCCAATCCTGCTGCAGTCTCTACCTCTCTTTCCCCTCCCAGGCCTTCTGCACGGCTCTGGCTTCTCATTTCATCTCTAAAACTCAGGACATCCTGTCCTCTCTCGCTTCCTCTCCCCCTCCTCCCTCTACTCTCTGCTCTTCCTCTGCCTCTTCTTCGGCCACCTCTCCTCCCTCCTTCTTGCCTTTCCTCTATTCTCACCAGACGAGATTTCTAGACAAGCCAGATCTATGAAAGTCTCGTCAAAACAGGTTCATCCCTGTTCCTCCAAAACCATCAAGGACCACATTGACTCCTTGGCTCCTGCTCTGGCCAACTTCTGCAACCACTCCTATGCCACTGGAGTCTTCCCGTCCCCCCCTGAAGCACTCCCTTGTGCACCCTCTTCTTAAGAAACCCTCTGCCGACCCGTCCTGCCCGGCTAACTATCGGGCAATCTCCATCACTCCTTTTCTGGGCAAACTGCGGGAAAAGCTGGCCATCTCCCAGCTTGATCTTCACCCTGAATCTGTTGGGTGTCTTCATGTTTGTTTGTTTGTTTATTTATTTGGTATTGTGCACCACATCCTTGGGTATCCGGGCGCAGCAGAGGTCAAGACAACTTAAGCTTAGTTATAGAATGTGTACAAAGAATCATATAATATACAAAATAGTTGGAAAATAGGTGCTGCCAGGATAGTTACAATGGCATACGGAAGTAAGCACGGTAAGAGACATGCAGCAGAGACAACAGTGCAAGGTACCGAGAGGTAAGCTAAAGGTCATTCGTTCGTAGCCATTTAATTACATTGAGTTTAAATTTGGGATACGGTTGTTCCTTTCTGAGGTCATGCGGTAATGCATTCCAAGTTTGTGCTGCAATAACTGGGAGGTTATTAGACCTCCAGCTGTAACACGTTTAAATCTAGGTACTTCCAAGGTATGGGCATTGGCTGCTCTTGTTGGGCGTGTGGACGATCTTCTGATTATCCTTTCAGCAAGGTAGGGTGGGGCTAAGTTGTTTAAGCATTTGGAGGTGAGGGAGGCTGTTTTTAGGAGTATCCTGTCAGATATTTTTAGACAATGAACCTCTCTTCTAGCATCTGAGATGTGTTCTCTTATAGGGATATTCAGAGCTGCTCTTAGGGCATTGTTTTGCATTCTTTGTATTTTGTGGATGATTTTTTGTTGGCACCTGAGTAGAGAGCATTACAGTAGTCTAGTCTCGACATTACGAGGACATTGGCCAGGGTGATGCAACTCGAGGTAGAGAGGAATGGTCTACATGTTCGGATAAACGTACAGGTATAAGCAGTGGAGGATGCGAGTGGCATCAAGATAGAAGCCTAGTGTCTTGACCACTGGCATCACCTTGATGAGATTGTTGTTGATATTGAAGGTGGTATAGCTGGGGCTAAGTTTTTTTTAGGTTAGTTTCAGAGCCTAAGATTAGTATCTCGGTTTTATCATCATTCAGGCAGAGGCCATGAGATGCCATCCATGCCTGAATGAGGAGGTATACTCTGTTTACTAAGGCTGTGTCCTCCAAAAAGTTGCCCGAAAGGGGGATACGGATCTGGGTATCATCTGCATAATTTGTGTAGGTGATACCCAGTCTGTCCAATTTGTGAAACAGAGGCTTAGTAAAGATGTTGTACATAGTAGGTGAGACACAGGATCCTTGGGGTACTCCACAGGTGATTTGAATTGGGTCAGCAGCCGTTAATGGGGAAAAGACTCACATTGTCCTGTTAGCCAGGAAGGATTGGACCCAGGCTATGGCTTCCCCTGAAAAGTGAGCCGCCGACCTAAGGTGGTTGCATAAGACTGCCTGATCCACTAGGTCAAACGCTTCAGGGAGGTCCAGGAGAAGTAGCATAGCAGTTTGTCCCTTATCCTTCAACTCGTCAATTTGAGTCTTAAGGTCTAGCAGGGCAGTTTCCGTTCCATGGAGTGGGTGGAAGCCAGACTGTCGTGAACCTAGTAGATGATTAGCTTCTAGGTATTCGTGAATTTGAATATACACTACTTTTAAGTAGAAAGGGGACAGTGGTAATGGGTCTGTAGTTGGTAGGGATGGTGTGGTCATGACAATCAGTCTGGCTTCAAAGCTGCCAGAAGCACGGAAACTGCTCTCCCGAACATCCGTGAAGACCTGCTCTCCAACCTTGATTCCAACATTCCTTCTACCCCCCTTCGGAGCTAGGAATTTCTGCCTTTGACACGGTCAACCATGCCATTCTGCCCAACCGTCCCCGTGATAACCTGGGTATCACCGGTCAGGGCCTGGCGTGGCTGGCGTGGCTGACTTCTTTCTTCTCTGATCGACCCTCCCAAGTCCAACTTGGGTCCTTCCTCTCCTTTATCTCTATCTCTACCTGTGGTGTTCCCCAGGGGTCTAACCTCTCTCCCTGGCTGTTCAACCAATGCCTGGCACTTCTTGCCACTCTCTGCCCAACTTCCAGTGCTCTGCAGATGACACTCAGCTCAATTTCAGGCTACCCTCAGCCACATCCTCTCCTTTTCTCATCTCTGACTGTCTGTCTGCAATCCAGGAGTGGTGTGCCACCAATGATCTCTGCCTTAATGCCAGTAAGACTGAGCTTCTCCTCATCGGCACACCTGCTCACTCCTTTCCTGCCACTCTCTGGCCGGCCTCTCTTGGCCCTCTTCCTGCTCCCACTTGTGAGGAAAACCTTGGGGTCATCTTTGATTCCTCACTTTTCTTCTCTCTTCACATCTCTGATATCTCTAAGAAGTCACACTACCAGCTGCACCTCCTCAGAGGTATTCTTCCTTTCCTCTCCTTCCCTCAGAGGCTCACTGTCTCCAGATCTCTGGTTCTCTCTAGGCTGGACTATTGCAACAACCTCTTTCTAAATATGCCTGCTTCTACTCTCTGCCCTCTGCAACTCATCCAGAACAGGACTGCAACTTGTCCTTGGCCTCAAGCCTCGGGATTGTATCTCTCCAGGACGGAAATCTCTGCACTGGCTCCCAGTGGCTGCGAGGATTAAGTTCAAAACCCTCTGCATTGTGCACAAGGATTTCTTCTGGGGCCTAGGGCCTCACTATCTTCAACTCTCTCTTCCTAAATATCTTCCTTCTCGAGCTCTTCACTCATCCGCCTCCAACTCCCTCAGGGTCAGTCGCTTCTCCAAGCAATGAGTTGGTGGTCGGTCTCTTTCTTCGGCTGGGGCCTCGCTGCCTCCCTGAAACTTGAGGAGAACCATTTCCAGTTACGGAAGGACCTCAATACATTCCTCTTTGCTTCTGCTTACTCTCCTCCTCTCCCCTGCTGAACACCTGGCTGAAACTGAAACTGCATTGGTTACCTGGCCACCCTCTGATCTCAGGCCCCCTCCCCCTAGAGTTGCACACCTGCACTGCCTCCCTGGCAACCCTCACACTTGGGGACTGTTTTCTGTATCCCTGCAGTCCCCCCCACCAGCACTTGACACCTGATGTCTGCACTTAGCCTTGCACTTGCCATCAGCTGGCCATACTTTTTACTTATTGCTTTATTTATTCTATTTATCCCATGTACTGCACTGTCCCCTCCCCCTTCTCCCAACACACTTTTCCCCTTCCCCTGCAATTGCACGAGCTGAATGTCACCTGGCCTAGTAAGATAGTTGTCTCTGTCTTCCCTCTGTTTCCCCTCCCTTGCCTCGTCACGTCTTGAATCACGTGTGTATAGGCGCGTTATAAATGCCATATCATATCATATAAATGCCATATCATATCATATCATATCCTATCAGGGTAAAGGCATCAACCCCAAATCACCCAGCTAAGAGTAAAACCACAATACCCAAACCATCTATCTCAGAATAAAACCACAATACTCAAACCGATGTTGTATTTGTAAGTGCATTGTAGAACACATATTATCTTGTTTAGCTGAAACAAAATGGGCTTCTGCAATATACTGAATGTCTATTACCAACCCCCCGGGCACCCCCACACACACACTTGCTCTCTCTCTCGCCTCTTCCCCCCCCCTACAAGGCTAAGGATTACTCTATCTCTCAAACCAACTGTTGTGTAACTTCCAAAGTTTGTATGGCCATCCAAACAGTACTGGTCTGCCAAATTCCACGTTTTCAGGCACACCCACAGGGGTGTGGATTGAGATTTCTGAGAGGCCTTTGTCCATTCTAAACTAGCTTCCAGTCCCTCAAAGATGCCTTTGTGAGCCTTGCCAAGTCCTTTGCCTGACCATGCTGGTGCATGTTGGGGTAAGCAAGGGTGCTGCCACAAGCCAGGCTATACTGGTCCCAGGACAATGTGGGATGGATCACGCGCGAGGTGTGGGCTTATCACATTGCTACCTCAAATGCTCTTGTCCTTTTTAAGGCAATCAAGGATTAGCAATATGGCAATGCTTGCAGCGGGTACATGCGTCGATCCCCTCACTAGGCTGCCGAAATCATACCCACTGCTGGTATAAACAGGACCTGAACTAAGAAAGAAAACCCAAGCAGTTAACCAGTTGCTGTACAAGCCCTCCAAACATACACATACACCTAATGTCTGTTAGGCTAAGGGAGTCCTTGCCTAGGACAGAGCCAGGGTGTGGCAAGCAGAGAGAAGACTGCCTGCGGGGAAGGACTAGCCAACCAGAAGCCGCATATTAGAACTGTTAGCCATACCCAATGGAAGGGCCCTCGAGCCAATCCCCATTCCAGTTATATAGGGAGACATGCCTTTGTTCCCTCTGGCCAGAAAGAGGCTGAAAGCCATGTTCAGAACCCTGGAGAAGGAAAGGCTTGTGGCAGAAGGTGGTGGGAGCTGGAAGAAGGAGCTCATTTGGAGGCACCTGTCAAAGAGTGCATAAGGAGCTGGAGCACGAGGCAAGAGGCCAGAAGAGAGACCCTAGAGGCTACAAAGAAAAAGACCTGTGGCACTTGGGTAGTCAGGAGATAGGAGGCTTGTGGAGAGACCGAGGGGTCTGGGGAGAGAACTACTCAAGCGACTGGTGAGATAAAGACCCAGGGTGATGGGGTGATTGGGATAGGAAGACCAGGAGGCTGTGGAGATAAAGAGCCAGGAGGCTGAGGGGAAGAAGGCAATAGATCCTAGGCAGAGGAAGGCCCAGGAGACTGAGGAGAAGAAGGCGATATAGCCTAGCTAGAGGAAGACCAAGGAGGCTGAGGGGAAGAAGGCAATAGAGCCTAGGCAGAGGAAGGCCCAGGAGACTGAGGAGAAGAAGGTGATATAGCCTAGGTAGAGGAAGACCAAGGAGGCTGTGGAGATAAAGAGCCAGGAGGCTGAGGGGAAGAAGGCAATAGATCCTAGGCAGAGGAAGGCCCAGGAGACTGAGGAGAAGAAGGCGATATAGCCTAGCTAGAGGAAGACCAAGGAGGCTGAGGGGAAGAAGGCAATAGAGCCTAGGCAGAGGAAGGCCCAGGAGACTGAGGAGAAGAAGGTGATATAGCCTAGCTAGAGGAAGACCAAGGAGGCTGTGGAGATAAAGAGCCAGGAGGCTGAGGGGAAGAAGGCAATAGATCCTAGGCAGAGGAAGACCCAGGAGACTGAGGAGAAGAAGGCGATATAGCCTAGCTAGAGGAAGACCAAGGAGGCTGAGGGGAAGAAGGCAATAGAGCCTAGGCAGAGGAAGGCCCAGGAGATTGAGGAGAAGAAGGCGATATAGCCTAGGTAGAGGAAGACCAAGGAGGCTGAGGGGAAGAAGGCAATAGATCCTAGGCAGAGGAAGGCCCATGAGACTGAGGAGAAGAAGGCGATATAGCCTAGGTAGAGGAAGACCAAGGAGGCTGAGGGGAAGAAGGCAATAGAGCCTACGGAGAGGAAGGCCCAGGAGACTGAGGAGAAGAAGGCAATAGAGCCTAGGGAGAGGAAGACCCAGGAGGCTGGGGAGAGGAAGACCCAGGAGGCTGGGGAGATAAAGACCCAGTGGGTTTGGGAGTGGAAGACCCAGGGGGCTGGGGAGATAAAGACCCAGGGGGTTTGCGAGTGGAAGACCCAGGGGACTGGGGAGATACAGACTCAGGGGGTTTGGGAGAGGAAGACCCAGTGGGCTGGGGAGATAAAGAGCCAGGGGGTTGAGGAGAAGAAGGCAATAGAGCCTAGGTAGAGGAAGACCCAGGCGGCTGGGAAGAAGAAGGCAATATAGCCTAGGGAGAGGAAGGCCCAGGAGGCTGAGGAGAAGAAGGCAATATACCCTAGGGAGAGGAAGACCCAGGAGGTTGGGGAGAGGACGATCCAGGAGGCTGGGGAGATAAAGACCAAGGGCATTTGGGAGTGGAAGACCCAGGAGGCTGGGGAGATACAGGCCCCGGGGGTTTGCGAGTGGAAGTCCCAGGAGGCTAGGGAAATACAGGCCCAGGGAGTTTGGGAGAGGAAGACCCAGGAGGCTGGGGAGATAAAGACCCATGGGGTTTGGGAGAGTAAGACCTAGGAGGTGGTGAAATATCTTTAGGAGGAGGTTGCGGAAAGTGGGGAGAAGCTGGTAGCTGACACAGGGGTACGCGAAGAACAGGTGGTACCTGATACATAGCTGTGGAAGAGGAGGTGTATAATGAGAAGGAAGTGGTACCTTATATTGTGGTGCTTAAGGATCAGCTGAAGGGGGGAGCTAAGAAGGAGTTGCTAGGGATAAAATTAGGAGCTCAGGAAAATCTAGAGTGAGGAGGAAGGAGCATGTGGGAGAGCAACTAGTGGGTACACCAGGAGGAAGCCAGATAAGACCGAAGACTGTAGAGATGCTAGGGAAGAGCCCACTAGGAATGAGCTTGCAGCGATGCATCAAGGAGTTAGGAGGCAGCTTATGTTGGACAGCTACAGACATATGACCCTGAAAAGGGAAGGTAGCAAGAACCCCAATAAGAAACCCACAAATAGCCTAGGAAGTCTTCCCGCCAGGGGTGGGCTGGGAAGAGCGTAAGGGAGCAATTGGCCCCCCTGCTGGCTGGGCTCTTCCAGGATTCAGCCTGCCTCAAAGGCCCTGGGTGCTGCGAGGCCTGTTTCACATCTCTGCAGATGGTGCAAGTCTCTCAACTTCATTTCAGCAATGTGTCGGTTGCCTGGATGGCCCCCACACATGGGCCTCAGCTGTGAGTGAGGGGGGCAAGAATCTAGGTTGCAGGGGCATGTTCATACCACTCAGAGGCAATGTACACATTTAAATGCCAGGTTCTGTTATCCTGGAAGGTAATGTTGGCACCACTGCCCCCATACACCATTGTTCTGTTACAATCCACAGTAGCATATCCTAACTCCTAGTTGCCAAGGAAGTCATGGGCCCTATGTTATTAGAGTTTATCCTCGGTTTCATTCTGTGTGAATGCTTCCCTTATGTTCTGGTGAATTTCTTGATCACTAGTGAATTCATTACAAAAGCATTTAATAGCACCCATGAGTGTATATATGGTGAGTATAGCCATTGGTTTGATATGATATGATAGTTTATTTATATATCACCTATACACAATGTGTTTCAAAGCGCTTCAAGGCAAGGGAGGGAACAAGGGAAAATACAATGACGTTCTTACAAACCATGAACAGTAAGGATGTGAAATTAACTACAGTACTCGGTCTGATGACATTTCAGATAATGCAAGTGCTTAGACATAGTTAAGGAAGGGAGGAGAAGAGTAGGAAGGAAATGGAAACAGACAGCTGACAAAAACATGTTTCATTCTTTTGAAGGGAAGCACCTGAGATTGCCTTGTGTACAGTAAAAAAAAGTTTTTAAAAATGTTTTTCCAATTTTTATTTTCTGTCAAAAGCCTAGATAAAATACTACCACCGGTATGCCCATGGAATACCGCCAATGGTATTTGATCAAACCCTGAATTGGTTGGATGGTAAAGGTTTACTGTTACCGCTCAAATATGAATGACCCTCCTAGGTCTGTGATCCTTTTTAATTGTCCAAAACACGCCTATCTTATGTGACCAACCAAAGACACACATGCAAATCAACAACAGATTCAGAAATGTACTTTACTTTAATATGTTTGTATAGCGCACCAATTGGCACGGAGGCATACGGACGCATCACAGACAGATGAAACAAAGAGTCCAGCAAACGAAAGTACAAGAGGGGGTATATGCAGAACAAATCAGGCAAGCAACTTAAACTGGTTGAGTGAGTATGGGCACTATCTAAATTATATAATTTGTAACTTCTTTTTAAAGATGTCCATAGAATTGATTTCCCTACGATCCGGCGTTAGCCTGTTCCATGCTCTCGGGGCTACCGCAAAAAAGGATCCTTTTCCCACCAGTGTAAGCTTATATCTGCACACTTTCAGTAGCTGCAGGCTATTTGATGGAAGTTCGCGACTCGATACATTACTCTTTAATACTTCAGACAGGTATAATGGTTTATTAAAAGTAACACATTTATCGGTGATCATTAGCCGATATTCAATTCTTGCCTCAATGGGCAGCCAGTGTAGGCCTCTTCTAGACTACGACACATGGTCTCTCTTCTTGAGGCCAAGAGTGATCCTAACAGCGCTGTTTTGTATTAGTTGAAGCCTGGCACAACCCCTCTTACAAATCCCTACCAGCAAACTGCTACAGAAGCCCATTTTAGGGCCAACAATGACCCTAGTAAGTGTCTCACAGTTTGCTGTGAAAATATAAGGTCGTAGCAGGGCCAACAATTGTATGTATTATGCTGACGCGGATACTAGATTATTTATTGGGCCTGCATGTTGAGATTCTGGTCTAGAAATATTCCCAGTGTTTTGGCTTTCTTTTGTCTGGTAATCACGCATTCTGCTCCCTTAAAATGCAAGTATTCTTCAGCGAGACTGATGATTTTCTCTTCTGTTCCTATAATCATCAGCTCGGTTTCCTCATTAATCCTCAATGAAGAAGTCTTCAACTGGATGAATGCCAACAACCTGAAAATCAACCCAGGAAAAACCGAAATCATATCCAAAGACCAAAAGAAGGAAACTGCCATCCCGTGGCCAACGGAAATGGGATCTATACCATCACCATCTAAGGTAGTAAAAAATCTGGGAGTCCTGATGGACAACACCCTAACCTTAGAACCGCAAATAAACGCAACAGTCAAGAAATGCTTCTTCCTCCTCGACACGGCAAGAAAAATACTACCTTTCCTCTCCTTCACACACAAAACACTCACCATCGTCAGCCTCATCATGTCAAGTATCGACTATGCAAACAGCCTCTAGCTCGGTATACCGGAATACCTACTGAAGAAGCTACAAAGGATCCAAAACACAGCAGCCAGACTACTCCTCAAACTATCCAGAAGAGACCACATCACCCTGGCCCTAAAAACACTACACTGGCTCCCAGTAAAACAGCGTATCATCTTCAAAACAATGTGCATAACGCACAGGGCAATCAGCGGACAAGGAGTAGAATTCCTACAAAAAAAAATAACAATCTACAAGCCAACGAGACCGCTCAGGTCAACCAACGAAATCCGACTGGAACAAAACCTTACATCAAGAAGAAACTCGGAGGCACCGCTTTCTACCACTTAGCCGCGTAAACCTGGAACAACATCCCAAAAGTAATAAGGAACACCAAAGATCACCTTAAATTCAGAAAATTACTAAAAACCTGCCTCTTCAACACCAGAGACTAAAACCGAAACAACAATAAGACAAACGACTCATCAAAAAAGGACATTGACAAACCCCTAGAATCCGACAGAAGTACCCTGAGCACCAGTAGGGCTGACGCTGGACACAGAGGTCCACCCGCGAGACCCAGAGAAATGGAGGCAACTACTCCAGCCAACCCTTACCATCCCCCACCGCCCGTACAGCCACAACTGGGTACCACGGGGCTGTGGAACGGACAAGATACCACCAATCACCACCCAATCGGAAGTATGGACACTAGCAGCTGCACTAGTCATGTGGAGGGGGTGAGGAGCATGCAAGGTTATTAAGGGAGCGGGCGGAGAGGACAGCTAAATCCTCAAACGGCCTCGAATGCAAAAACGGGCACGTACCTCCTGAGGCTCAGGGTGTACAAGCATCCCGTCGTGTAAGATTACACGAGCCCAACCGGTTCAGTCCAGGATAGAGATACAAACTAACCAATACCACTAACAATTTCCTTCTCTGCATACGCCTCTCAAACTCCAAACCAAACACAACCACAAACCTCTAGCGCAGCAAACCGCACGAACTTCACTACACTTCAACAACAAAACAAAAACACACATAGACTCGCACATCAGCACACGACGACTACCGGCCGCATACACCCCAGGCCCAGCCGACGGAACCACCGGGCTGAGGCTGCCAACAGCACATCACTACAATCTTGCACTTTTTCCAGCCTCCACCCACTAACCCACTGCTCCCTCCCTCTTTCAGAGCCGCCAGAGCGCCAGGGGACCACTCCGGTGGTGATAGTGCGCGGTACAAATGACCTTTAACATTAACATTAACATTGTTCAGAGCTAGGCCACTTTCCACCATCCAAGCCTATATTCATTTGTACATTTCATTCACTTTTTCTGCGTCCTGTTCTTGCCTGCCAGAGATGCCTGCCAGAGAGGGGAATAACACATTGTGTATCATCTGCATAATTTGTAAACCAGATGCCTCTTTCCTCCAACATGTCAAAAAGGGGAACCGTAAAGATATTATGTGAGGGGGAGAGGCACGCCCCCTGTGGCACCCCAAACAGCAACGGTGCTGGCGCAGCCTCAGTGTCCTCACTACAATCCCTAATCTGTCAGTTATTCAAGACAGATTGAATCCACAAGGCAGCCTTATATGGGAAGCAGCCACTTACTTCCATCAACCTGGTGACCAGTAGAGAATGGTCTACCAGTTCAAAAGCTGCCGACAAATCAAGTAGCATGAGTAGTGCAGCCTGCCCTTTATCCATCACATGCAACAGCCTGGACTTTAGATCTAGTAAGGCTGTTTCAGTGCTATGACCTTGCCTAAAGCTAGACTGCCATTTATTTAAAATATGTGTGTTCAAATATTGTAAAGTTTGGACGCAGTGAGGGGCAAGGAATGGGCCTGATATGATTGGCACTTGAAGGCTGTGACTGGCAAGGAATTGATGACTGAGCAATGTGTTCAAGTGAAGGGGGTGCCTGTAAGGTAAGGAAAGGAGATTGATTTAAGGGTTAAAGGATGGAGCAAAAGGGAACAGAGGTCTGGAAGTTAAAAGTAAGGAACAGGATGTATAGGGAATCGAGGATGTGGTACAAGGGAAAGACCCCGTAGGGTGATGGGTAACAAAAAATGAGACAGAGTTGCACATCTGGTAAAATAGGTCAAGTTAGCAGGTTCATTGACTGTTGCTGGGATCTCTGGAACTGCACCTGATTGTGTGACTTGGTTGACCTCTTTTCTATGAAGAAGTGATGCATACTTGCTTTAAGAACATACGTTAATAAAGAATTATTTTATATTTTTCAGGTCGCTTTTTCATGTGATTTGGTGCTTTGAAAGTACACACAATTGTATAGACTAAGATTATAATTATAGTGAGTTTTCATTGTAATTATTATCTTAATCTGTACAATTGTGTGTACGCTCAGTTGTTTTTGCCTTGGGCTACAGATGATTAATAGGCTTCCATCGTGTAGATACACTGGTGCTTTGAAAAAAGAACAGTGTATTAGTTTAACCCTTGAGTAACAACTTTGCAAAAAGCATTTTGTTGGTTCAAATATTGAAGATGGACTAGGAGAAGATGGAAGTCTCCACTGCTCTATACATTGGAAACTGTGGAATCATGGCTCAAAACCCCACCTTACATCCATCCTACATGATAACCCTGAGAAAATAACTGTTCATCACTGTGCCATATTTTCTTTAAATATCTGTAGTATGGACAGTCTCACTTATATGGATGTATAATCTGTAGTGTTACTCCATAAATAACTATTATACTAACCATTTATATAATATGCACTTATGGGGAGGCAGGATGCCAAGTGAGTGGGTTTTATGCTGTGGGTGGGGGTTAGAAGGGTGGTAGGACAAAGTGCCAGGTATTGGTTTTGTGGAGTCAGGTTGCCAGGTATGGGTCTTTTGCCGTGCCAGCTCATGTTTGACTCTGAGAGTGAAGCTAGACCCCTGGTTCAGCAATGGTTCAGCTCTGCCAATGAAAATTCTCCAGCTCTGTCACCTTTTAACATTGGTCTAAAACTAAAGATGGAATCTGATGGGTTAGGAGGCGATGCAGCCAGCTCCCAAATTGTAAACTGGGACACAAGGAAACCTGGGTTCAAATCCCAACTTTCCCATTTCAGTTATTACATTATGTTGGTGAAAAACTATATTTAATATGTGGGAGAGTTTCCTGGGGGTCGTAGAAAGCACAAGAATAAATGAAAGAACTGTTACGTAAAATGAAAATATTGCCTATAATGTCTACTCTAAATACCTGAGACTGTGTGGTTGGGAGAGGGGTTCGTATTGAGTTGACTTTTATCTCGAAAGTAGGGCCACTGCACTCAGGCCCAGAAATGTATACTTGCCCCTGGGGCCAAACGTTGCCAGTCCTCCCCTGTCTCCTGTCCTCCTATTGCTACAGGCCTGAGTTTAAATCTAGCTCCTGTGTGACTACCACGACAGAACCACCATCAGGCTCACTGGCGTAACAGGGGCCCCACCACCACATGTCCTGGGAGTAGGCCCCCTTGGACTAAAAATAAAAAGCGTACGTTACAGCGTAAAAGAAATAATGTCTTTATGAAGGCAGAGTGACTATAAAAAAAATATTTCTTTTTTAAGTATGAGTTTTCCCACCACCCCATGACATGGAAGCCTTTAGGCTGGAGGCCTCCATGTCATGGGGTGGGGAGAGCTCTATGACTTCAAAAAGAAACAGTTCCTTTTTGAAGTCACTCTGCCTTCATAAAGAAATTATTTCCATTATGGTTTGTTCCTTAACGGAAATAATTTCTTCATGAAGTCGGGGGGACTTCAAAAAGAAACTATTTCTTTTTGAAGTAATAGAGCTCCCCTCAACCCCATGATGTGTGCATGTCTGAGTGTATGGGCAAAGGGTGCACACTTAAATGTATAGGTGGCTGCCTGTGTGAGTGTATGATGAAAGGGTGCAGAATTAAATGTATGGGTGGCTGGGTGTGTGTGTCGGGTGTATGGTGAAAGGGTGGGTGGCTGCCTGGGTGTGCCTGTGTGGTGAATGGGTGCACACTTAAATGTACAGGTGGCTGCCTATGTGAGTGTATGGTGAAACGGTTCACATTTAAATATATAGGAGGCTGCCTGTGTGAGTGTATGGTGAAAGGATGCATAATTAAATGTAAGGGTGGCTGCTTGGGTGTGCCTGTATGGTGAAAGGGTGCACACTTAAATGTATGGGTTGCTGGGTGTGCGTGTATTTTGAATGGTGTGTGTTCTTGTGTTCAGGGGTGCATTGAAACCTATATTTCAGGATGGGGGTGCTAACCCTTCAAATGGTGGGAGAGGTGCTAACTTCACGGGTGGTGGGGGAGGGGCAAACTCACTTGTGTGGGGAATCTAACTTCTTTATGTATTCTAATGAGACTATTCTCGTTTACCATCTGCGTCCTGTTTTGTCCGGCAACGGCTCTGTAGGTCAGCTAGGTCAAGTCAACATAGCCTAAAATGTCAATGGGGGGAGGGTTGAAGCCCACCAGCTCAATGGTGTTGTGCCACTACTTGTGTTTAATCCCTTGGTTACTTATTGATAATCTTCATTACTAATAGCCCTATTCTTCCTCATCTCAGTACTTGTGTAGGAGCTACTTTGGGATGAGGTAGAGGGACATGGAGGTAATGTCTTAGTTACCTGTAATCTTCATTACTCTTAGTCCCACTCTTCCTTATCCCAGTACTTACCTATGAGGCAAGGAGCCTCATATGTAAGCACTGGGACAAGGAGAAGGGACGTGGAGATAATTCTGGACCGAGAAGCTGATTTTGGAGGTTGGGCTAGGGGTGGGGGGGAGAAGGGATGTGTGAGGGGGTGGGGTGATGTGGGATGGGGATTATGCGATAAATAGTAATGGTCACCCATGTCCAAGCTAAGCAGGCTTGTTATGTGGTATTAGTGGCTAGAGAGGCATTTTGATGCAGCCAGTCTAGTAATTCCTTAGTTTGGCTTGACTTTCTTTGGACTGGGCATCTCTGATAAAGCAATCCTGCTAAGTGTAATTACCTGGCTAGACTGGCATTTGCTTGCTGCCAGTCTTGCCATTTCTTACTGCAGAATTGTATATTTTTCTGGGCATCTGTGATAAAATAACCATGATAAGTGTTATTGCTTCGACTGGCATTTTGGTGCAACCAGTCTAGGTATGTCTAAATGTGGCCTGGCATGCTTTACTCTAATATCTTATTACGTGTCTAGTCTGGTCTACATTGTTCTGCCAGATGGTCATGCTTTCATTGTGACATGGCATTTTTAATAGGAAAGCATGATATTAATGCATTAATGTTCCTCTGCACTGTTGGTGACTTGTATGCATTAGATTTTTAGATTGGTGTTACCCTACAGAACAAATGCAAACGCTCTGGCCTTTTAGCACATTTTTCTCATGAATTGTGCTGTATAATGCATTAAAACACATATTTATAACTTTCTCCTATTGCAGTGTGCGTTGTACCTCTGCAGCAGCACGTTCATGCATATTGCACAAGCGTGGTAATCTATCCCGGCCCAGAGTGTGGTACGACCCGTGATTTGTTGCTGAGCTGGCAGAGGGGTGGGCCCCCAGCATGGCTCGCAGGGGGGCCCCACATTTTGTGGTACGTCACTGATCAAGCTGCAGGGAGAACCGGAGCTCCAGGATTTGAGTCCAAAGAGGAGACCTTCCAACCAACCCATAGATGCACAATACCATCACCAAATGAGCTACACATTCTGGAGACTGAGACTTTGCTGAAAGATGGAGGCTGGCCCGAATGGGAATCCTAGAAGTCGCAAAAGGCGTCATGAGAGACATTCATTTGGAGTTCTTTAGTTTCTGTTTGGATCAACTGCTCATATTCTCCACATCTGTTTTGCAAAACCAGGGTCTGGGATTAACAAGAATGGAATCATTGTTACTTTGAACACTTTTAAACCTTCTTGTGAGACGCTAGCCTTTGAGTTTACCCAAGGAGAGCTGGCCACATCTGGTGAACGCGTACCCTGGTATAGATGGTCAATTTGCTCCTGTTCAGGAAGCAAGTGACTCTCACCATGTCCACTAGGCTACAGAGTGAATAGACATCTGACACTAACCCATGACAAACACACTTTCTGGATAAGGGAACGCATCCAGGGACAGAATGCGTCTCTCTGCGGTCCCTCCCACCTAGGTAGTCACGTGGGCTACTAAGGGTAGCGCACCAAGGTACAGTTTCAGCTTTCAGGCAGGCTTTCAGTGACAATGGGCCTCATTATAAGTGTGCCGGTCTGGAAAAAATCTGGTAATTCGGGCTCTGGCATTTCTTCCCGACCGGTACACTTTGAGTTTGCCGGTGGGGGTCATGGATCTCCGAGCAGGCCTGACCTGCCGGGAGTTCAGGCTCCTACTGGCAAACAAATGCCTGAATCACCAGCACTGTTACTGATGCTGCCAGTGAGTCAGGAAACCGCATCCCATGGGACTCCATGGGATCCGGAACTTACCGGCCGTCTTTCGCCCATAATATCCCAGTAATAGCAGGACATCAGGTGGCTGGGACGGTAAAGCAGATTTGCCGGCATCCCGACGGAATTACTGGTAAACCTTTAAATAGGGTCAAATGTCTCAGTCAGCAAAAATAAGTCAAGATGCCCAAAAGCCGGCTAAAAAGGGATAAGGGACTACTAAAATGAGCACGAAATGAGTGAAAGATTTGTATGCCCTTACAATCCACAATGCCCGAGAGACAAGGCACAGCCTCCCTCCATCAAAGAGCGCTTCAAGGTTTTCTTCTAAAGGTTTCACCCCACTTTCCCCCGGCTGTATGGGCGGAAAGTTTTTTGGGTCCAAAGGCAACCACTTGGATCTCTTTATAAAGGCGTATCAATCACGTCAGCCTGCCATACTGGCATACAAGCCTATACATTATTTTCTTATTATTACAGGCAACTTGTGACAACACTACTGATCTGTAATGAGAAAATGACATCACTACCTCAATTATAATCAGCTTGCAGTTCAGTTGTGACGTCCCAACGCTTGCTGCTAGAGCCAGCAAAGAGCAGAATTCCAGCTGCCACTGAAGCACTTGATTAAAGCAGTGACTGCATTTTCTCATTCCTTTCTTGTAAACGAACCTTTGGCTGACACTTTGCAGCCATCCATTTATGTTATTTATTTATTTGGTTTATAACAAACTTTTTTTAATGGCTGTGTGTTTATTTTGTCCATGGTTAAAACATGAATACACGAATCTAACTGCATGTTAGCACATAGTAGAAAGCACAAAAAGTTTTTTTAGATGCATTCTATGAAACGGCTTCAACTATTTTTCGACACTACAGTAGAAGCAGCATGTTTGATTTTTTTATTTAAACCTATCATATTCTACACTGGTTATATGTATCAACGACTGGAAGGTTTCTTAGATTACTTTAAGCAAGAAACCAGCTATTAGAGGAGACAATAGTGTGTGGCCATTTATTAGAAGGAATACAATACCCCCTACCACACGCTTGATAAATCCAAATAAATAAATAAATAAATAAAAGGGATATTGCAATCACTGGAGTGTTATCAGATCTTAAGGATGATGGTCTTTATTCAGCTCAACTATACTTTATTGTTTTACAGCACTGAGAATGTCAAGTGAATATCTCTACACAACTAAGCAGAGAATGCTGCAATGAATCAATGAATGTGTTTTTGTGGCATAAGAGCCCGAAATGAAGGACCCTTGCTAACAACAGAGCACTTCCAGGGGAGCAACTTAAAAACAAGAAAGAAGAGAACATAACAGACAAGGATGCAAGGTGTAAACAGACATATACGCTGTGTTTACATCCATGAAAGGAAACAGGAAGTGCCTGTGCTGTATTTCTCACAAATGGGTTGTCAAGTTAACAATGACTAGATAGCCAATGCTAGAGTAAGAGGCCCAGCGTCCCTCAAGGTGGGCATACATCTATAGAGCAGAAACCAAACAATCTTTTGGTATGGGGTCTCATCTGACCTGGCTGGGACACAAAAAAACAAGCCTAACATGGACATCCTGTGTTACAAGGTTTCCCTGAGGCCGAGTGTGTGAACTCCAAGTAGGGAAATGATTCATGCATTACAGTGTTTCCGTGGCTTCTCTTGGCTCCCCTATTGGTAGCAGTGGCCGAGTGTAGAAAGCCAGGTTCTAAGGAGTGGAGTGGGTGGTCTACAATACATGGTAACACTTGAACACTTTGAAGAACGGAGTGTTCACACATTAAGCCCTGTTTGTTGTAGTTTATATCTTGTTTATATCTCACTGCAAGAGGTACAGCTTTAGTGGAATCATTTGTTTGCTTGTAACCACAGGGGCTATGGTCAGCAATGTGGATAAACTCAATATTTAGGTAGACTGGAGCTACTACTGCCACTGTGCCACTGTTCAGAAAAGGGAGTCCCTTAGGCTCAATCGAGGAAGATTGATTGCGCAGGATATGGTCCTGATGCAGAGAATCTAGAACCGCGCAGTCCCTTCCAGAGAGCTATCCAGTGTTCAGAGACCGATTGCTCAGAGGTTCTTTGGGCTTCTACACAAGGATGGCCCCAATGGGCACAAGTAGCTATGGAGGCATGGTGATACCCAGGAATGCTTCGACCCGCATTCATCCTACAAATGTAGCGCAATTCTGCATCCTGCAATGCTATAGAGAAAGGAGGTGGCCGGCTCTACACCGGTGCCACAGAGGGCAAAAAGCTGATCACGGCAGCTTGTGGGAAGGGGGACAGTGAGCCCATCACTACCACAAAATGGCAGCCAGAGAGCCCCATTGCGCCGCCTTATGGACAGGAAGTTACAAAGCCCTGGACATCTCTAGCAGAACGGGGGGATATAGTCCTTGCCCATACTTTACTGTATTAGAGAGAGGAGGGAGAGATAAATAGCCCAGCACTTCCATCAGGAGGGGAAGAGCCCACGACAATAGCAGTCTCAACCCCCTTTAGTCATTGGCCAGATCCTTGTTTCCAATACGGTTCTTAGAAGGTTGAAGGTTCGACTAGGGCTTCCTGGCATTAAGTAAGCAAATATTGCTATTTTCTTCAATAATTAAAAAGACTGAGTTAGAAAGATTGATCTTCGACCGCTCACAGTAGTCTTTCGAGATTTAACTGTCACGCCTCTGTGGGACACGAGTGGGCGCAGGGGCTGCCAGGTAGGGCCGGGAGGGGAAGGGGGAAGTCGCGCTGTGAGGTGTTTGTGTGCCTGTGTGTTTGTTGTGGGATATTTGTAGTGTGGAGGGGTGGGGTCTGCAGAGAGGGTGTGTGCGTTTGTGTAGAGGAGTGCTTGTTGGATGGGAGTGGTGTGGGTGGGCCAGCAAGTGTGTGTGTTTGTGTTTTCAAGTGTGCGTGTGTTTCTCTGAGACGGGAGGGGGGAATGAATGGTTATGGCAGGGAGGGGGTGGCGGATTCAAGAGGGTTCAGGGGGTGAAACCGTAATTTTGCATGCAGCCCTGAATATTTGAGAATATCACACAGCCTCTGATCTTCTGGTCAAGGTCCTCTACCACATACAGAGATTTATACCCTGAGTTCTGCCAGTACAGCAAGTGCACCCTCCACTTTTATGGGGAAATTTGGGTGATGGACCGGGTCCTAATTCAAATGGGTGCATTCATTTAAGGGGTTTGGAGTAGCTTTGGCGCTTTGAAACACAATTCTGTTGTATAGGCGCCTAACAAATGCTCAGTACATTTAAAAAATAAATGCAAACTTTGCAAGCATATTTTCGGGCCAATATTGGCATGCTGTTTCTAACTCAAATTCAATGGGCCTCATTATGAGTTTGGAGGCAGCCATGCAGCTATTAGCTCCATGGCTGCCTCCAAACCGGTCTCCATTACCCGTTCCTGCAATGGGGACTTACCGGGTCATTCCGACATAGGAGGACCCGGTAAGTCCTCCTTGCAGAAACCATTCCCCATTCCCATTTGAGCCCCCGTAGGGCTCAATGGGAATGGGGAGGGAGGTAACAACGGGCACATTAGAAGTGTCCCGTTGTTACCTCCCTCCTCCCCTCGCGGGACCCGGAAAAGATGTCTGATTTTACCAGATGTCTCATCCGGTTCCCGTGAAGGGAACCTCGTAATCAGCCCTGATGGAATGAAGGCGGCCGGTCCCGTACTGGCCCCCTTCATTCCGTCAGCGCAAGGGTCTTAATGATGCCCAATGTATGTCAATAAAACCTATACTGGCCGAGTCATGCACCCACATTATATTGGTCAACCCTTTTTATTTTTATATCTTTCAGATAATATTCTCTTTTTTAAAAATCAATTCATCTTTACTACAACGCTTCAATATTTTATATAAATTCCAATGAGCCACATTCAAGCTGAAGAGGCACTAAGCGTCTTCTCTGTGCATGGTTTAAAGAACCATCTTCAGGAGATTAAGCCGCTGATCAAAAGAAACAGGGTAGCCTACATCAACCAGCCCTATGGTGCGACTCAAAGAGATAGGTACTGATCCCATTAGTCAGGATTTTACTGTGGGTAATGCACAGTTAATGAGTAATCAACAGCTTACAAAGGGTCACACGGCTCTACTAGCTTTGAACTTGACCGATGCGCTGGGAAGAGCTCATCAGTCCAAAATCACTTCCTTTTGGACATCTCACAGTACAAACTCTAAGTCCAATAACCCGAACATGACAACGTTGCTACACAGGTTTCAGCCGCCTGCGGTCTATGTGGACTCGACTGATATAGTGGACCAATCGATCCTACCAGCAATTAGAACAGTGGGTTTGAATGGTGACACTCCACAGGGTCATTCCATATCGGGGGCTTGTATAGCTCCAGACAATCTTGTGATATGCTCCTTGAACACAATCTTGACGGATCCCTTAAGGGTTCAGTCGCCTTTGATGGATCTCAATGTGGCGTGTTCCTCCGACATCATTGGCTGGGAGCTGAACAGGACATGGCCTAATGCGGCTCAATACGACAAGGGTAATGGACTTATTTACCCAAATACCCCCATTAGATATTGCCATTGCAAACATGTTTCAGTATAGTCACACATGTAAAGCAAGGCTTCAGGGCCAATGGAGCGATCACTTTCTCCTTTCCTCCCATCTCTCCCTCTCTACCCTCTCTACCCCGCAGGCCAAGCCTGCTCCCGCACTGCCACCTACCTTCTCGGTCATCCGGCCCATGAAGCGTGTATCAGTTGAGGCTTTCGCCCCCGCTTTCTCTCCCCCTCCTCCACCTCTGGCAGACTCTCATCCTGACACTGTCCTGTCCATGCTCCACTCTGCTATCTCTGACACTCTTGATGTCCTTGCCCCTGTTATGAGGATCCGCTTGAAGCCCAAAGTCAAGTGCAACTCTTGGTATGACTCTGACCTAGTCACCCTTAAACGCAAGTGTAGGGTGGCTGAGAGGAAATGGCGGGCATCTTGTGCGTCCTCTGAGAAACTGGCCTGTCGCCTGCTCCTAAGGCAATACAGGCTCTCTTTCTGCACTAAGAAGAGAGCCCACATCCAAGCCCGGATCTCTGAGGCATCTAACAACTCGGCCAAACTCTTTAACATCTGCAAGGAGCTGGCCAATCCTGATGCAGTCGCTACTTCTCCTGTCCTCTCCCAGGCTCTTTGCATGTCCCTGGCCTCTCATTTCATCGCTACAACTCAGGTCATCATGTCCACCCCTTCGTCCTCTCCTCCTCTTCCCTCTTCTCTCTCCGCCACCTCTGGCCCCCCTGCAGCCTCCTCCCTCCTTCTCTTCCTTTCCTCTGATCGCCCCTGATGAAATTTCCAGTCTGATCCATGACAGTCTCGTCAAAACAGGTTCTTCCTAGTTCATCCAAAACCATCAAGGAACATATTGACACCTTTACTCCTGCCCTGGCTGACTTCTGCAACCACTCCTTTACCTCTGGACCTTCCACACCCCTCTGAAGCACTCTCTTTGCACCCTCTTCTAAAGAAACCCACTGCTGACCCTTCCTTTCCGGCTAACTATCGCCCAATCTCTATCACCCCATTCCTGGGCAAACTCCTGGAAAAGCTGGCCAACTCCCAGCTTAATCATCACACCGACTCTGTTGGCTGTCTCCATGACCATCAATCTGGCTTTAGAGCTTCCAGAGCACGGAAACTGCTCTCCTGGACATCCGTGAAGACATGCTCTCCAACCTTGATTCTAATATCTCACCTGTCCTCATCCTACTTGATCTCTCTTCTGCCTTTGACATGGTCAACCATGCCATCCTGCTCAACCGACTCCATGGTAACCTGGGTATCACTGATCCGGCCCTGGCCTGGTTGACCTCCTTCCTTTCCAACCGACCTTCCCAGATTCAACTTGCATCCTTCTTGTCCTCTATCTCATTTACTACTTGTGGTGTTCCCCAGGGGTCTAACCTCTCTCCCTGGCTGTTCAACCAATACCTTGCACCCCTCACCGACTGCATTGCTGTTCTCTGCTCCAACTGTCAGTGCTATGCGGATGACACTCAGGTCGTTTTCAGGCTCCCCTCAGCCATCTCTTCTCCCTCTCTCATCTCTGACTGTCTGTCTGCTATTAGGAGTGGTGTGGAGTGGTGTGCCGGCAAGAAACTCTGCCTAAATGCCAGTAAGACTGAGTTCCTCCTCATTGGCACACCCACACCTTCCTTTCCTATCACTCTCTGGCTGGCCTCCCTTGGCCCTCTCCCTTCTCCCATCTGTGAAGCAAAGAACTTGCGTTCATCTTCGACTCCACACTTTCCTTTTCTCCACACATCTGTAATGTTTCCAATTGCATCTCATCAGAGGTATTCCTACTTTCCTCTTCTTCCCCCAGCTCACTGTCTCTAGAGCTGTGGTTCTTTCTAGAATGGACTACTGCAACAACCTCTTTCTAAATCTTCCTACCTCTACTCCCCGCCCTTTGCAACTCATCCAGTACAGGACTGCGAGACTTGTCCTTGGCCTCAAGCAAGGGTTAATTTCAAGACCCTCTGCATTGTCCACAAGGCCTTCTGGGACCTGGGTCTGCAATACCTTCAATTCTCCCTTCGGAAATACCTTCCTAATCGAGATCTTCGCTCCTACACCTCCAAACTCCCTCAGGGTCAACCGCTTCTCCAAGCAACGAGTTGGGGTAGATCTCTTTCTTAGGCTGGGGCCTCTCTCTGGAACAGCCTACCCACCCCTCTGAAACTTGAGGAGAATCATCTTCAGTTCCAGAAACACCTCAAGACCTTCCTCTTTGCCTCTGCCTTCGCTCTTCCTCTCCCCTGCTGATCTCTCTCTGCTCCGGCATTCGGCACCTGGCTACCCTCTGATTTCGGGCCCAGATCCCTGCCTATACTGCTGCACACTTGCACCGCCTCCTGGCAACCCTTGCACTTGGGTCTGTTTCTGCAACCCTACAGTCCCCTACTTGCACTTACTTTGACACCGGTTGTCTGCACCTTTTCTCACAATTACCACCTGCTGGCAGCACTATTTGTTGTTATTTTGATCACATGTTTAGCACTTTTCACTGCTCCCATCTCCTTTGCAACTTTCCCCTTCCCTCCTCCGCTGCACTTGCACGTTCTCAGTGTCACTGGGCCTAGTATGATGGTTGTTTTGTCCTCCCTTGTTCCCCTCCCTTACCTCGTCGCGTTCTGAAACACTTGTGTATGGGCGCGATATAAATAAAATATCTTATCATATCAATGTAGGGTCCCTGCCCTACACAAGCTTTACACAGTATTGAATCCACACTCCATGCAGACTAGTCTCTCCAACTATGCAGTGGGATGACCCCTTCCCTCCTCTGCCCAGGATCAGTCACAAGACCCCTGGGCCCCACTTGCTCTACCCCCACTCTTCAGGCATCCTACAGGCATGAACAGGCTATACATTCACAAGGGGAAGCATACACAGGGAGAAGCTGTATCCAAGATTCTTTTCCTTCCTCCCTCAGGCACTCCCTTGTGTGCCCCTCCTTAAAAAACCCTCTGCAGACAGACCCTTCCTGCCCAGCCAACTACCGGCCCAATTCCATCACCCCCTTCTGGGGGAAACTGCTTGAGAAGCTGGCCCTCCCCAAACTTAAATCCCATACCTAACTTGTTGGCGGTCTTCGTGACCACCAGTCTGGATTCCGAGCATCCAGAGGCACGGAAACTGCTTTTCTGAACACCCGTGAAGAGCTGCTTGCATCTCTTGACAATAACTCCCCTGCTGTCCTGATCCTTCATGATCTCTCTTCTGCATTTGACACAGTGAACCATTCCATCCTCATAAAAAGGCTCCATGACACCCTTGACATCTCAGAGCGAGCACTGGACATACTTACTTCCTTCCTAACTGACTGTTCCTCCAAAACTATTCGGGGCCCTTTCTCCGCCCCTACTTCCTCCTCCACCTGTGGCATTCCTCAGGGCTCCATTCTTTTTCGCTTTGGCTCTTTAACATAAACCTCTCTCTGCTGGCAAGCCCAATTTCCTCCTTCTCCCCAAACTTCCAGTGCCACGCTGACGATACACACCTCTTCTTCAAACTTCCCTCTGATGCCCTTGCACCCTCCTGCATCCCTGACTGCCTCTCTGCCATCCAGGCTTGGTGCACTGCTAATTACCGCTGCATTAAAGCCAACAAAACAGAGATTCTCCCTATTGGGTCCCCTGCACCCTACTCTTCCCTGCACTCTGGTATTCTTCCATGGGCTCCCCTCCTGCCCCCTCCTCTGAAGCCAAGAATCTCATAGTCATCTTCGACTCCTCCCTTTCCTTCATCCCTCATGTTCAGGACATTATTAAGAAGTCCCACTTTCAGCTCTTCCTTCTCAAAGGAACTCTACTCTTCCTCACCTTCCCACAGAGACTCAATGTTCCCCATGTTCCGGTTCACTCCAGTCTAGACTCCTCCTTAATCTTCCTTCGTCCACCCTGCAACCTCTCCAGCTAATCTAGAATAGGGCAGCAAGACTTATCCTTGGCCTCAAGCCCAGGGAATGCATCTCTCCTGCCCTTCAAAGCTTTCATTGGCTCCCGGTCTCAGCACAGATTATATTAAAATCCCTTTGTATCATCCACAAGGCTATCTGGGTGTTACGCTCACCTGGTCTCTGCAGAGCCATTAGGGCATGATTGCAGCCCTCCCCGAACTTGAAACACCCCCTTCAGGCCTCTTCCTCAGTGGGGAAAAGCTGTGAGCGGTGGTACGTGGTGATACTGCTCCTGCGTGGAGATAACAGTGTGTGAGTTCGACAATCTGTGATTGTTGTACCTCTTGAACCCTTCACCCCAAAGTACGGTTTCTGTGAGCATACGCCGGCCCATAAAGCTCACCTGTGAATTATGGAAGATAAGCTCTCTGTCCTTCTACTTCTGGCAGGGGGTCGTCGAATGGGATCTAGTTCCTTCACTGATCCTTGAAAAGGATTAGCCCAGTCCAGCTGTGACTATGCTTCTCCTTATGATTGGTAAGTCTTTCTTGAGCACTTGTGATGCTGTTTGTTCTGTTAATGTCTTTATATGTTGCTCCTATTTATGCCAGCAATAATGTCTCTCTTCTGTTTTCTTCCCTTAGATGGAAATGCAGCCTCAATGCAGCTGTGAGACGTGAGACGTGGCCAGATGGAAGATGGATGCTACCGCAATGTTCGTCAGCAGGTAAGTGATGGTTTAAGGAAAAGCGCAAAGTATGGCGTTGCGCAACCTTAAACTGACAGTTTTTTCGATGTCTAACCATGTCTTCTGCTTTTCCTTGCAGGCGCTGCTGTCGACAATGGAGCGTGTCGTGCTGCGGTGCCAAGATGAAGATTTCGGCGTTCCGGAAAGTGTAAAGATGAATACTTGGTTTGTCGAAGAGATGTACAGGTAAGAACAGCTTCCCCCAGTTGGGAAGAATGCTGGCACGAAGCAGGATGTCCAGGAAGCAGAATCTTCAAACGTAAGTCTGACCTCAGGCGACGGTGAGCGTTACGCTGCTTGCAAGTGCAGAAAAACGCGAATCGTCTGTCTTGAGGATCGGGGAAGCTTAAATAGCAGAGATCGTGGGCATGCTCATTAGGGCCGGTTTACCAGCCACACCCTGCCACTCCTAGAGAGTGAGCATGTGCGAAGGCAATCCATTAGCAGCCACACCCTAGAATACACCTGGGGCTGATTAATGGATGGAATGTTCAAGGTTAATGCATCTGAAGTGCTGTGTCCATAATAAAAGCCTTTTGGTGTTAAATGAATGTTCTTGTTTACTTTTGTTCATGAGCTTGGCGCCTAAGGGGCTAGGACAGTGTCCACCCAGGTCTCCTGTGCACGCGACCCCTGCATGCCTGTGCCCCTGACTTCATGACCATGACACTGGGGCCAGGGACCACTCTATCTTCAACGCTTCCTGACCAAATATGACAAGACTGAGATTCTCATGACAAAACGATGACAAGACTGAGATTCTCCTTTTGGGGTCGCAGTCCCTGCTAAGTAAACTGGATGACTCCTACGAATCTTTCAGCATTGATGACTTCTCCAACGAGGTCTCTGGGGAGGTCAAGAACCTGGACTCCACCCTGTCCCTAACAAGACAGATTAATACCATTGCATCTTCTGTAGCTTACCCTACCAAGCTCCGCAATGCTTGCAGACTCTTCCTCTTCACTGGCAAATGCCTCACCATCGCATGTGTGCTTTTAGGCTCCAGATTGGATTACTGTATTGCCTTATATGCTGGGACCTCTTCCCAGAACATCAGCAAGTTGCAGGTGATCCAAAATAACCCACTCAGGGCTGTCCTGAATATCCCTAGGTGGGATCACATCTCAGCTACTGGAATGCCCTACCCCCGCCTCTTAAACATGAACAATCATGTTGGGTCTTCTGCAAGCACCTCAAGACCTTGCTCTTCAACCACAATTTGACATTGGCAGCACTCCCCTCACAAGGAAACCGCTAGTTCACCCAGAATCCTACTCAATGAGCTTGCCGATCTCAGGCCCTAATGTAACCTGTAAAATGTGTTTCTGAACTACCACGCTACTGCATATCCTTGTAACCGTTGCAGACGGAGCCCTGATGCCTTCAGGCATAGTGCGCTTTATTAATGTCAAAATAAATAAAATAAATACTGGAAGGAAAAAATCTGGATGGGACCACTTTGAATACCAATATGGACAGTGCAATAACTCTCAATGCATGTACACATTTTGTTTAAAAAAAATATGCCAACCTATACGCTGAACAGTGCTCCGCTGCTCTCAAGCTAGGTCCACACTTTAAACAATCAAATAAAATAAACTACTGGCCTAGTCAGCTATTTCAGGCATGTGATTTAAAGTGACTATTACTGGCATAGATAGGGCAAACTGCCCCCAAACTGCCCCTCCCCACCCACACACATCATCCTGGGATCTCGTTGAGCTAGCCTTACCAAGACGTAACATCAATCTTTGGCCTGACATTGTTATTTCTGGGATATACGTGATTATGTCGGAAGCGAAAAGTCACAGAATGAAAACCCAAAGTATATTTAAACACATTTTTCCTTTCGACATTTTCACGTACCTCCATCTTCTCCCCCCACCCTACTTACCTTTCAGCGACACACTTCCTTGTGTGCCGCGGACTCCTCTGTCTCCCTGCAAATCCAGTTCCTTCCACTTCCGTGAACAGCAACCGGCGCTGCAGAGTCCTTTTTTTTTCCTTTTCTTTTTTCTATCTTTATTGTATAGGGAGCATGGGACACCACTCGCAACCCCTGATGCCATTTTAGCGAACAAGGGTGCGGGGGACACCCATAACCCCTACTCCCTGTGTATGCTATAATGGCGCTGTGTGGTGTATGTGTTCGAAATTGGAAATTGGAACAAGTATACCATACGTTTTTTTCCATGATCATTTCTACGGATACCTTATTTCTAAGCACCCTGCTGAGAGCTTATGGCTTAACGCTGAAAAGGTGCTATTGATGTAATAAAGATGTCTTAACCAAGAATATTGAGAGGGGAATTTGCAGCTTTCTCCAATTGCAGGCGCACAATGACATTGTAGCCCATTTCCAGCTGGGCTGCAGCGCTCCACACCATCACGCAGCCACCACCACCTCCTCCCACGCGGCCACCACCGCCAGTTTGCACCTTTCCTCTTGTCCTCTCAGGGATCACGTCATGAGCCCACAGCTCCTCAGTGCCTCCTCTCCCTGAGTCGCATCCGCCGCAACCATTCTCCACCTCACGGTAGAAGGGGGTCCAGCAGGGGCACCATCCGGATGGAGGACCACAAGGGTAGGCCCTCGGCATGCTGCACGGCACCAGCATGGTGCAGACAATAACGACGCAGGAGTCAATACTTGATCGACTGACAAGCCGGAACTGGCTCATCCCTTTTATCGGTGTGGGCTACATTGATCCACTCTGCTGTACTCCATTCCATAACAAAGCTGCACTTCAGCAGAAACAGCAAAATGGCTGTGCTGGCTCCTGTGAGCACCACTGCCTCACACAAAAACTGTGTTTTGCAACTACAAAAAGATGGCTGCACCATTTTGCCAAGCACATATTGGGCAGGATAGAACAAGGGGGCACACTGAAAAAGCCTACCAGTGTGTTGCCTACATGTACAAAATAAGGGGAGTGAAAAAGCAGCGCTGCTTTGCTGCAAGCCCAAAGTTCCCATTGAAAAAGGGAATATTTCACATTGAAAAGGATGCTGCTCTGAAGCTATTTTCATCTGTTTTTCATCAGACTGCTTTTATTAATCAGGCCTTGCCATGCCCGTCCATTTCCACATTGTGCTTCAGCAGAAGAAAGCAAGATCCCTGAATTACAGGCTATGTCAAGCCAAATCTGGGAAAATCAACAAAAATTTACTTCAGCTACACGGAAAAACGCTTGAATTTTGCAACAAAATGTCAAAAATCACTGCTTTAAAAGAAATTCTAGCTCTCTTCGCATATGTCAATCTCAAGAGACCATGGATTTGTACGGACTGTTGCCTACAAGAAAGTAATTCTGGCTACAAAACAATGTGGAAATTCCGTGGGAAGCCTAAACCAAATTTGAAAGGAAAATATTTGAAGTCCCACATGTTTAAATGTACTTTTGCAAAGAAAGAAAAATACTTGTTTAAAGTGTATGTTGGATAGGGCCCTGCCATTATCTAGCAATGTGAAGGGGTTTGTGCTGTGAAATATATATGAGAGATCTTATTCAACAGGCTTTATTCTGATTTATAACAAAAATAAATAAAATAAGGAATTAAACTGCATTGGCTGGATTTTGCAAGCTCCAGAACAGGTTTTTCCTGCTGGCTAAGCTAAGGTTTCCCCCCAAACGGAACCACCAGAAACTTCCAGGACACTTGGCTGATAGCTACTAGGTTGGAAAACTTTTACTGACCAAGACAAAGAAAGTTCACATACTCATCAGACTTTCGTCTGGGCTGAGGCCTTCTACAATAGAAATTCTGGGACACGAGTATGTGAAAAATAAAATCACATCTCCCTGTGACTTCTACAAGAAGCTTCAAAGAAAAACTCCATGCCGACCCTGGGCTAAAAGGGGTAGCCTGGAAAGGTATGACCATATTTGGAAGACAATGCTGACCATTTGGTTTAAACAGCTATTTTATTAAGAACCCTTTCAGACTTTTATCTTGGCAACCGGACTTTGCAGGAATGTAAAAAGTTATCAGTTTCGATGTAATTTTGTGGGTTTTAATTTAAGACATTGTAGCATTCTCTGCCATATTGGGAACAGAAATGGCAGAGATTTGGGTATTCGAAGGAAAGTATACATGATGCAATTGCAAATTTCAATGCTGGACTGGCATGCTCTGCTTAAAATATGTAACATATTTATGTAATTTGTTAAGATGCCCCAACTGTACAAATGTGCCATTTATGGCAAAACTGGATTTTAGCTAAAATAACTGTGGGAGGTTCTGGACATTGTAAAACTCACACCATAAATCTGACATCATGCCCTTGAAACCCAACCAGTTGAGAGCAAGGTGTCAACCATTACCCCTGACCAATCCAGTTGTTTAGAGGCGTGCTTAGCTAAGCCTGCCCTGCCATATGATTCACTGATGTCACCATGCTATATAAAAAGGGTCTCTGACAGAACTCTAGACAGACTCTTTCCTGAATTTCCTGTGCCTGCGTTCCTGATCTTCCACATTCATCTTGCCAGACTCCAGATCCCACTGCAAAGCCAAAGCATAGCTGATTGCAGATCCCACTGCAAGGCCAAAGCATTGCTGCCCATCCCAGCAAGGCCTCAATTCTGATACCCCACTAAAAATCCCAATACCCAAAGGGAGAAGCTGTGGTATTCTTTCGGGAACCATCCTGAAACCAGACCGGCTTCTTGCCCACTAACTGCATGCCCACTGCAACCCTGCCATCCAGCTGTCCTGATTATCCGGTGACCAGACCTTTGCCCAGCTGTCTTTTGCCAGGAGAGTCCGCTATCCGGTACCAGAATCTTTTGGGATCAGAACCGGTTGGCTGTCCAAAATCTCAGATTCAAAAGTGGACTGTGAGTATTCCACATCCCATGGGTACGACGTCCTTTCATTGCGGGATGTTTTTTCATGGGTTTTTTTGTCACTCATTTTTTTCAAAAAAACCCATTGAATATTTTAGGGGGGGTTGGTAAATTATATATATGGGGTGTGGGTTTTTGGGAATAAATACAAATGAAAGAAAATAAGGAGTTTGGGGGGAAAAATAAATAAAAATCATTGTAAAAAAATGTTATAGATTTTTTCGTAAAAAAGTTTGCGGTAAAAAACCCTGCAAAAAAAATCCTGTGATGAAATGACATGGAACCATCCCATGACACATAGTCTACGGCATCTGGACTTTTGTCTTTGTTCCACTCTCTAAGCAACCCTATCCATACCATGATAACTTGTATAGACTGTTCTAATCCTCTGTGCACCCTGTTCTTGTTTTCTAGTGTTAGCACAATTCTTTCCTTCATCTTCTGGAGTAACTCTTTAGTCATATTTTGAGTAATCAAACTAATTTCCACATAAAGTTGTACGCTGGGGTGACAAGGTTGACGTTGCGAATCAACCTTGGATCTTACTGTGTCCCTCTTTAACATTATAGTCTAAATAATGTAGTTTAAGTAAAATTTGCTTTTCTTTGAAAACCGATTTTCTCATTTTGAACTGCTTTATTTTACTGAAAACAAACCTCATTCTACCTTCCAAATCTCTCTCAATTCACCAGCTATACCCCTCCTTTCACCTCTGCATTATCACTGTGCTGTGCATTTCTTCCCCAGTCCAAAAACCGCATTCCAATTCAGTGCTTTTCACCTGTTTTTTGAAAAAAACGTTTTTACATTTAAAGCTAAAAAAGTGTAAATGCAACTTTTCCGTGTGTGAATTAGGCTGCACTATGTTTTCAAGTTTAACCTGCTTTGTGAACTGTATGCTTTTTTGATACCTTGACTGATGGTTGATAGTGATATAAGATCCCTAATACTGTGATAAAATATATGTATATCCTTATTTAAACACACATATAATTAATTATTTATCAAAATCCGAGTGTCATTTTAGGCCTTATTTTGTGAGGGAAGGTCAGATTTTGATTCTGTATGCTGCCTCTTATCCCTGATTACCTGCTGCTTCTTTCTATCCACTCAGAATTCAAATATTTGTGGGTTGTGGGAACATTGCTGTGGGAAATCTTAACTTGGGTGCTATCTATCCTAATTCAAAAAGTGCTCCTATTAATTTGTGCTTTGGATATGTTTTACTAGAAGGTTAACCAAGTGCATTGCTTTCATTTCCATTGTCATTATCACTTCATTGGTGATTGCTGCCCAATATTAAAATTTGTGTGATGTATGTGAATTTTCAAATAAATAAATATGTATTTTCACCAACCGGCATGCTCCATGGTCCATTGTGACCCTGGGTATTTGTAAAAAGGGGTGTGAAATGGGTTGGGTACTGGCTCAATTTGAATTTGTTGAAATTAAAGAAAAAACATTCCTATTGAGCACCACATTCCAGGCTAAAACCAAGTGTCCCGGTTCAGTGTGTGACGCCCGATTGGAAACCTTAACATTGGGTAAGCCACATGTAGGCCACTACCATGTGACCATTGCATAAGTCCTGGGAGCTACCATGCTCCCAGGAGGGGTAACATTCAACAGCCCCCAGTCAAGTCACATGGGCGCGACATCCATTCCATAATTGACTGTAGCGACTATCTCCGATGTGCCCCACAGCTTCAGGAAGACCCCAAGAGCATACAGATCAGAGATGTTAGTCACATTTCTGACAACAAAGCACAGCGGGCGTTTGAAGTTAACACCCCCTTCAGGCCGGACAGTAAGATAAGCTGCGCAGATCGCCTTGGATGAACTCATTAATAAAGCCTAATAGGTGTATGTCTGAATGCTCAAAATGGACCCATTCATAGTTTATGTAGTCTCCCTTGTGACAATAAACAAAGATGTGGCTTTGAAGCTGTTATCCTGCATATTTCCCTCTTGCTTAAAATGGACCCAGTGATCATGTATGTCTTTGTTGTTTTGTCATTACCCTTGGCATGGGATGTTGTGGCTGCAGCATGTTACCTGAGGGTGCGTGCGCGGTCACGTGCCCTGTTAATAAAAGAGGCGAGCGGCTTCCCACTCGTCGGTCCTACCACCGACTCCTGCCTATGTAGCCACACTTACTGTAGCAGGCGCAGTGACCATAAGGCAGAGGGCCTGCCTCCCTGAGCCCTTCATCTCAGCGGGCCAGCCACCCCGAGCCCATAACAGTAGCCAGGCAACGGGACTGGGCGTTGCCTTGCTACGATCAGTCCTGCTACTTTTTTTACCCAGGTCTGTCCCTGGGAGAATGGGCCTCCATCTGTGGTAATAGCATCAGTGATTTCACAGGGGACTCAGGTACACAGGGGTATGTAAAGATAATTGCTATCGAATTCCTCCAAGGACCGAAGCAGCTTATTTTCTTCTTCCGTCCATGGGGTGCCTGTGCTGCCCACCCAGATTGATTGACAGGCACCAAGTGATTCCACTGAAAGGTATTCCATCCCCCCTCTCTCTGTATATGTTCTTCCACACACGGGAAAACTAGGGGACTGATTGCTGCACTGTTTTCCCTCTGAGGGAAGTACTGAGGAACTTGCAGTACACCTCAGGTTTTTCTTTACATTAAACATATACAACTAGCAGGACAGGGGAGTATCCAGCATTGCAAGAATGGTGAGGGGATTCCCCGAAATAAACCCGGCAACTTATCCCCCAAAGGCACCTTAGAAAATGAATGCCAAACTGACGCACAATCGTTGCTGCCCCTCATGTGATGACTTGACTCCGTACCTTCTCCCTGCAACATTCGGACAAGAGTGGGACATGGAGATGTGTGCTCCTGCTTTGCATCTGGCTCTGCCCCTTATTGGGCCTGAAGTGCCATCAGCGGCCTGGAGTGGGACATGGAGATGTGTGCTCCTGCTCTGCATCTGGCTCTGCCCCTTATTGGGCCTGCAGTGCCATCAGCGGCCTGGAGTGGGGACTGGAGCTTTGTGCTCCTGCTCTGCATCTGGCTCTGCCCCTTATTGGGCCTGCAGTGAGTCAGCGGCCTGGAGTGGGACCTGGAGCTTTGTGCTCCTGCTCTGCATCTGGCTCTGCCCCTTATTGGGCCTGCAGTGAGTCAGCGGCCTGGAGTGGGACCTGGAGATGTGTGCTCCTGCTCTGCATCTGGCTCTGCCCCTTATTGGGCCTGCAGTGCAGTCAGCGGCCTGGAGTGGGACATGGAGCTGTGTGCTCCTACTCTGCATCCGGCTCTGCCCCTTATTGGGCCTGCAGTGCAGTCAGTGGCCTGGAGTGGGGACTGGAGCTGTGTGCTCCTGCTCTGCATCCGGCTCTGGCCCTTATTGGGCCTGCAGTGAGTCAGCAGCCTGGAGTGGGACCTGGAGCTGTGTGCTCCTGCTCTGCATCTGGCTGTGCCCCTTATTGGGCCTGCAGTGCAGTCAGCGGCCTGGAGTGGGGACTGGAGCTGTGTGCTCCTTCTCTGCATCTGGCTCTGCCCCTTATTGGGACTGCAGTGCAGTTACCGGCCTGGAGTGGGACACAGACAATGCTCCTGCTCTGCCCCCCATTGTGCATGTAGGGTGCAAAGCAGAAGCATACGGCCACACTGCTGTACGTGACCTGCTACAGACCGCTGTTCTACAGGCAAGACAGGCTAAGCAGAAAAACACATGGCAAAATTGCTGTCCCAGACAGGATGTCCAGAAAAAAAGTCATGCCACAGTAAGAAAGGGCTAGACTGGCTGCTCCCAAATAAATGTCACGTCAAGTAATAATGCATACCGGTATGCATTACTACTTGGCTAGACTGGCATTTGGGGGGCAGCTTGTCTAGCCCTTTCTTACCGTAAAACGTCATCATGTCACATTAAGAAAAGGCTAGACTGGCTGCCCCAAATGCCAGTTTATCCAAGTAATAGAATGCTTGGTGACCATTAAAAAAGTAGTATTGCCATTATGGCACACTGCCCCTCACCCCCACCCACCAAAAACGTCTCTTCCTCCTTCACTGCCAGCACAAACACACGCCCACAACCACCCAGTCACACAGCAGTCAACCACTAGACATACATCATAAACACACAGCATAGCACCAGGAATACATAAACATACAAATGCGCAAAAAAAGAAAATTCTTACCTGTTCCAGTGCTTCTCGATCTTTGCCAGAAAGAATGCCTGCCCTCCACAGTGCACCCTGCCAGGCTACTTCCACCTTCACTGTGCAGAAAGAGAAGCAGGAGAGCTTCCTGGTTTCCTGTCATGTGTAGTGGGGCCGGAGAAAGACAGAAAGGTACCTTCGAGTTGAAGTATGACGCATGCTCTTCAACGAGACCGTTCATTTCTTAAGTCCCTGGGCACATTCACTAGTCCGGCTTCAGAAAGAAGTCAGATCATTTCTTTCTGGAGTCAGAAGCACTCCAACTCCTGAAAGAAATGACCTCACTTCCTTTTGAAGTCAGACCAGAGAATGCGCGCAGGACTGGGACTGAAGGCAGAGCACACCAGGGGTGCACCTAGTCTAAATCTTCAGGGGAGGCAGGAGATAACTCTTGATATGATATGATATAAGCTATTTACAATGCCTGTACACAGCCCTTCAAATATTTGGGACTGTGAGGGGCATGGAGTTGTTGAAACGCTGCTGGAAACTCACAAGTTACCCAGAGTCAGTCCAAGCGAGACTCAGTAACGGAAGAAGACAAAGTGCAAGGCACAATCCAGCTTTTTTTTTCTTTGAACATTTATTTACAAGTTAACAAAATACAGAATAATGCACCGTTATGTTACAAACAACATAACATTTCACAACTGATCCCATACCTCATCCCTAATCACCCCACCCAAACACCCACCCGCCTCATTCAGATACATTTCATATTATTTTATAATTTAGTACAGTGATAAAAATCTCCCCCAATTTTTTTCAAACAATCTCTTTTTCCCCTCCCTCTTATATAGCACCCTCTCCACATCTGCTAAGGCATTCATATCCTCAGTCCAAGCTTCAATCTTGAGGTTCAAAGCACATTTCCAATTGCTCAGAATTATTTTCTTCCTAATCATGGCCCCTCTGAATAGCCATTTTTTCTGACACTGAGTAAGGTCATCCAAAGGCTCATCACTCCCCAACACCACTGTTTTAAAATCCAAAGTCGGCAATCCCTCAATCACTTTTTCACAAACCACGCCTATCTCTCTCCAAAACACTCTCACCATCCTGCAATCCTACAACATGTGCTCCAGGATACCTGATTCATGTGTACATGTTAAACAATACGAATTCTCCAACATACCTCGCTTCCACATTCTTTCTGGTGTCCAATAAACCCGATTTAGGGTCTTAATCTGTCTAGATGTCTCTGTAAACCCCAAGGAGCACAGCCTAACATTCTCACACATTTGCTTCCATAACTCTTCTGAAATATCCGCACCAATTCTCCTACTCCACACTTCTCTTAATGAGTCATTACCCTTGTACTCAGACACAACCATATTGTAAACACGGCTGGCTAGTCCTCCTTCCACTCCTATTGCCTTCCTTGTAAACAAGTCTAAATTAAGCCTATTTTTTGAGTCAATATCTCCACTTGATCTTCTGGGCTTTCTCTAGTCAGAAACTTTGAAATTCTCAATGTTTCTAACTGAACTGTAATTCTCTCGCTGTCATCCATTGCCCATCCGTAAACAGATCATCTTTGAACACCTCCTAAATACCAATCAGCCCAGAACACCACTCTGCCATCTATTTTAATAGACAGATTCATCCATACTGACGCACCAGGATCCTTCAACGCATCCACTCCAATCAAGTCACACAGTTTCTTCCACAAGCTTCTCAAACCTGGATCTTTCCCACAACCTCATCTCGAGTTTGTGGTCAAGATAGCTCCTGGCATCAAAGGACCATTGTAACTAGTCTCTGCCAACAGCCAATCATCAGTTGAATCTTCCAAAAATGGAACAAAAAAATTAGGCATATACTCCAGATGGTAGGCTCTGAAATTAGGTACCCCATAATCCACCTTTTACTAGAGGTAGTTGCAAATTCCACAACTTTAACCTTGGTGGTTTCTTATCCCACAAGAATGCCTAAAGTAATCCATCCATTTAATTCCAATAAATGGAAGTTATGGTCAGAGGAATTATACACAGTACATAGTTAACCTTCGAGGCAGAAACCATTTTCAAATCATTCACCTTGCCCCAAAGTGACAGTTTCAATAGACTCCATCTCAGCAAGTGGCCTCTCAAGTGGCCTGTTTCGCCTGTTGACGCTCAGCCCTTTGTTTCTTCGTTTCCAACCGTTACATGCAGGAAGAAAGAACAACACGTTCGTGTGAACATGTGACAAAGACTTGGCCACGCCCACTGAAGGGGAGGTCTCCATAAAAGTATGAGGCCGCGCGTCATCAGCGCGCGCGCCTCAGCAAGTGGCCTCTCAAGTGGCCTGTTTCGCCTGTTGACTCTCAGCCCTTCGTTTCTTCGTTTCCAACAGTTACGTGCAGGAAGAAAGAAAGAACATCACGTTTGTGTGAACACGTGACAAAGACTTGGTGATTACATGATATATATATTAAGGAAGCTTATATATATAGATAATATAACTTGTTTATAATATTAACACAGATCTTTATCTGATATTATAGGCCACGCCCACTGAAGGGGAGGACCCCATAAAAGTACGAGGCCGCGCGCCATCAGTGCGCGTGCCTCAGCAAGTGGCCTCTCAAGTGGCCTGTTTCACCTGTTTAGTCTGTGGGGCTGCGGGTTAGGTAAGAAGTTCTGAGTCTTGAATGACTGTTCCCCAACTAAGTGTAAACACAGGGAGCGGCATCTTACGTATGAATACAGTCACTGCTTAGTTGATTTTAAGAAGTGATTTAAGAAGTGGTGTAGTGAAAAATTAGTGTAAAGAAATCTGTGATAAGCAAGCAGCAATTGACAATAGCGCTGCCTACGAAGCAAATGGCCACTAGGATGAGCGTAGCTCGCGCTGCTGCAGCGAGTCATTCAGGCTCACCGTACTTAACCGAGGATCTCATTGAATGTGCTATTGAGTGTTCTTTAGAGCAAAGAATGAATAAGATAGCTCAAGAGGTAGAAACTAATGCCGAATTAATTGAAAGCTCACAATCATTGTTTGCAGAAGATGGAGATGTAAATAGACTACAGCAAAACGATGATCCTGGAAATAATATAGAAAACGTGGATAATGTGAGCAGGGAGTACGCTGACACGCCCAAAGTCTTTCACACTGTTGATAATTCTTTGTTGGAGTTGTCACAGCATATGGATAAGAACATGCTGAATGGTTTGGAGAGTGAGATTCATGTTGATATAGTACATACACCAGAGATTTCAAATAATGAGACACAAGCACTAATACTAGCTGAACTGAAATCCCAATCGAACCTCCTAAAAGAAATAGTAATGGCATTTATGGCATTACCGGATTTCATTAATGATCTAATGAACAAGACACGATACAAAGTAGTAGATAAAATGCAAAATTACGTGTCTGCTCACAAAGATGTATATACTAGAACTGATGGTATAGGCAGAGAATCCATACACGATAATGAAACGAATAGTGAGGTTATAAATTCTATTGTGATTCCTATCAAAATGCCCATGTTAGGCGTACAAAATGGCAACATGCCAGAGACTAACATGGAGGCAATATTGATTGAAACCAGGGGAAATATAGAAGCGGGTAGTAACAATCCTGCCACTGTGACTGTAATAAGTGATGACGACAACCCTATGTGTGTAGAAAAAATCTCCAAAAGGAAAGAAAAAAAGCAAAGGAAAAAACAGGCCAAAATTGCGAAAGCGAGCAACACATCCTCAAGAACATTTCTAAGAAATGTGGACATACGTAAGGCTTGGCCTGATTGTCAGATCGTTGACAAAAATAAGAAAGATCAGGAAAAAAATAAATCTAATGATAATACAAACAATGAGATAGTCAAAGAAATAGAGAATGAAGGTAATGCCGGAAATGGAGGAACAGATGAATCTAGTTACAGTGAAGGATCTTTCCTGCTCTCAGAGGTCTTGAAAAATAAAGCAACATCGGAAAGGATTGATAGTAATCTTAGAGTCTTGGAGAGAGGAGTCCAAGACATCTTTGACATTTTTAAAAACCCAGATGCTCCATCAAGGCCTAATACACCCATATCAATTACGAACCCTGAGTCATCAGTCAGTAAGTTATTGCCGAGTTTGAATATACTGCAAGAACCCAAAGAGATATTAGCCTCAACAGCTCATCCTAAAGAGTCACAGGAAATTAAACAACAAAAGGAATCCTTGGATGACTCCAAGAGGCACATGTTGAAAGACACGCAATTGGGCAGCGATGCAATAAGCTTGATAATTGAAAACTTATTGAAACAAAAGTATAAAGATCCAAATAGCTCACTGCATGTCTTAAATACAATGCCAAAGGGAAATGCTCAAAGCATAAGGAATGGAAGTAATTTACGACCTGAAGATGGAGTATCAGATGGGTTAGATCATAAAAAGGATGGGGCACTACCAGGCGCTGCGTATGAATCGTATCATTGTAATAAAGAGATCAGTGACACAAAATTTAAGAAGACCAGCTTCTCCAAATGGACCAAGTATACTAATTTACTATGTATTCGACGAAGGTGGCCCACAATCTCTCAATAGACCATACCTCCTAACTTTATTTGGGGAGATACCAGAATTAAGTCTAATAACAACCTCAGATATCCAGCTTGTGGATTTTATACACAACGAGAGGTATGACTATGTTAGATTAATCATAACATCTCCATTGGTGAGGGCTCTGATACTAAAGGAGGCGGGTGCCCTACAGAAGAGAGGCTTTGATGTACAAAAATATCAAGAATTTGAAAAAGGGGATGATGGTTTAAGAAAACAAGGATACAGTAATCAAGAAGTAGTAGGATATAGCACCGATAGATTAGTAACTCAGGTATCAACTACTAAGATGCAAGACAGTTTAGTAACAGACTTGTCTAAGTTGATTGACAAGCAGGAATGGAGGTCACTTGCCATGTCGCTGCGAGACTCCATGGAGAATCTGAAATCAACAAAAAGATCACTTTGATAAAATGATCCCATTTAGTTTAGTGTCCTGGAACACAAGGGGATACTCACATATTGTGGCGAACAAAAAGATTGTGAGTCAACTTGAAGAATATGATTTTATGTTACTACAGGAAACATGGGAAACTAATAATCTGTTGTGGGATGGTTACGGAATCATAAACTGTAAAGCAACCAAAGGACCAATAGGTCGACCTAGTGGAGGGATGATTATGGCGTACAAATCGGACATGAATATTACCATGATAACTAATCAACAATTATTAGAAAGCATAATGGTTGGTACATTTAAAATGCGAACAACACAAATGGTAATAGATACCATGATAGTAAACATATATTGGAATGCAGCCATCCTCTCAAATGATCAGCTGATTGATGCTCTGGAGTTGTTAAATGACAGAATTACGGCCTGGCTAGAGCTTTATCCTATGGGTGCGCTTGTACTGGCAGGAGATTTGAATGCAGATTGTGATATAGGACAATCAGATATCTCATGGACACTCACATCTATAAATCCTAACTCGGCAGCAGCCCTAAGTAAACGATATAGAGGGAGTCTTTGGATGGATTTTGCATCGAATTGGGGTTTACAACCTATACATAATATAAGCCCAACCTGGAAAGCCAGAGGATTGAGTTCTATCTTAGATTACATAATAGCCAGTAACCACTTCTTTTTAAATAGCTGCGATATGAAAGTGCAAAGCTGCAAGGAAAGTGATCATGCAATGATCTCAATACAGATGCCTTGGAACAAACTAAAAGTGATTGACGAGGAATGTGATATGCGTATAGAAATAAATGTAGCAGGTAATAGAGTGAAATGGACACCAAACAACCTTGAAAAGGTAAATTCCTTGTTAATACATGACTATATGTCTTTTCCGTTAGAATGGAAAATATCTTCATACTCTATCGGGGTCTTCAAAGATTATATACAAGAAATGCTAGACAAATGCAATGTAAAGAAACCATATGCTCAAATACCTGTAACCAAAAACGCTCATGTTTTCGACATTGATGTCAAAAAAAGAAAGGCGCAACTGCGTAAAGAGGTGCGTAACTTAAAAAAATTGAAGTGGAATATAGATGAAATCAACCAAAAAATTAAGCAATGTAAACAGATATACAAACATTGGATAATATCACATTGCGCACATATGGCGCAAAAAGACGGCGAAGCTATGTTGATAGCCATGAAGGATTGCAATACAAGGAAAGTATGGTCTTTGATCAATGGTACTGAAACTACGCAATTGCAACTTTCTTTAAACCCGATAGCAGGAGAAATATGGATGAACTATTTTGAAGAGTTATATATGAGCTCAGAGGTACAAATGGTGGATATTTATAATTGCAATCAGACATGGTGTTTGGACATCCTTGTAAGGAAGATTGCGATGTATATAAAAAAAGTTAAATCCTCAACCACACCGGGTCCAAATAATCTATCCAATATTACTTTAAAACATAATATTGAATTATGGGCTAACATCTTACATTGCTTATTTAAAGAGATTATAACAACTAAACAAATTCCGACTTCTTGAAAGATGGCATATGTAATTCTAATATTTAAAAAGGGAAACCGCTTAAGCCCTTTAAACTATCGACCTATAATGATATCAGATGTAGAATCAAAAATTTTCACAGCAATAGTATTGGAAGAAATAAATATTTGGATTGAGAATAACAATATACTAGACCCGAGGCAAATAGGATTTAGACAAGCCATGGGAACAGAAATCAGAAGCCTGATAGTAGCGAGTCTACAAGCAAAGGCTAAAGTGAAAGGTAATCATGCACTTTATATAGCCTCAATGGACCTCTCCATGGCATTTGATAAAGTAGATAGAGCGACGCTATGGAGAACCCTAGACAATCTGGGAATGGATAAAGGTCTATTAGAATTAATAATTATGTTATACTCTGATACGGTATTGAGAGTGCGCTTAAGTAACAGGGGCACATTATCAGAACAAATACAAGCAAATAATGGCCTAAGGCAGGGATGTAGGCTAGCAGCAACACTATTCAACCTCTATGTATCGCAGATAGGAAAAACTATGGATGTAAGTGGCTTGGTCTCACCAAAGATAGGTAAGTCAACTATAAAGTGGATAGCATACGCAGACGACTTTCTTTTATTTGATGGCACGAAAGTAGGTTTACAGAGGATGATGAACTCATTTGTAAACTTTATAAAAGAAAGGAAACTATTGGTAAATCCAAACAAAACAGTGATCGTCCACACTGGTGTGAAACCATTAAAACAAGACTCTCTGGTAATGTTTTGTGATGGCGTAAAAATAAGAAATCATTCTGTTCTTAGATATTTAGGATATGCCTATACAGGTAAATACACACTTAGTTACATGATAAAGGAGCTTAAAGGAAAGGCTGTATGTATCGCTAATCAAATGATGGTAATTGAAAAAAAATATGGCAAGTTCACATTAAGTGCATGTATCCTTTTTTATCAAACCAAAGCCATCCCAAGATTAACTTATGGCCTTGAACTCCGTTCAAATAATTTGATACCACATTTGAAAACAGTTGAAGCCTGCATATGGCGCAGAGTCTTAAGACATCTACCAAAATGTCTACCAATAGAAGCAATAAGATACGAATTGGGTCTAATGTCATTGAAAAGTATTGTATATCAGAAAAAGCTGTTATTATTACGTAAATGTATCATTGGTAAAAATAATACAATGTATCAATGCTTAGGAAACGATCTAGAGGGAGTTTTCATGAAAGAAGTAAAAGAAATATGTGATACGAAACTACGGGATTTAGGTCTTACAAATGAGACTTTACTAACAAATCCACGGAAGGTAAAAGAACTAATAAAAGCCTATGATGGGCTAGAGAATAACGTGGTGATATTAAATTTTACACTATATCATCAAGTGATTTCCTTCTGGAAATGGTATGCAGTTCCGGAGAAGTATATAATGAAATACCCCTCTAGATCTTTCCGCAACTCAACAATGAGATTTAGATTCAATGTTATGAACACCTATGAAATACAGAGTATCAGAGCGAATAATGATGTGACTCCCTAAACCTGCAGACATTGTAATATATTAGGAACGAAAGAAACTCTAATACATCTGTTACTGATATGTCCTAGTTTATTGAAACAAAGAATAGAATATTTTTCCAAGTTTGTTAATGATACTTCGAATGTTAACAGGGAAAATGTATGGTATGAGATGATGCATGGAAACTCAACGATACTGAAAATACGCATTAGTGAATTTCTGAGAATAGTATGTGATGTTTCTTGAGATCTGAAATTTAATCCAGACTATCATTAAAAAAAATCAAAAATAGCTGATTATTGATGGACATTACTGTAAATGTTGTCATCTTAATAGGTTTTAAAAGTATAAGAAAGAAAATATGAAACGTTTAAATGACCAAAGTTTTAATTCTGAAACAGTTTTAGTAATTTATTATGTCTTGAAAGTATATTTATTGTTGGTTTTGTATTGATTTAAAATTGTGTTTTAGAAATTAGTCAATGATGGATTCTTAAGGAAAAAAAGTGTATATAACGTTGGTACTGTAATGATTGAAAAATTGTGTTTTAAAAATATGATAATGATTGGTTCTTAAGAAAAAAATTTTTTGTAAAGGTTTGCAAAAAAAACAAAAACAATAAAGATAATAATAATAATAATAATAATAGACTCCATCTTTCCAGATCATCCCTTAAATTACAACATACTATTTTCATGTTTTCATGTATCATGTCTTTGAATCTGGGTGTCAACCAAAGTCCTAAATATAGCATTCTGTCCGTACATCTTCTGAATCCCAATTCTGGTACACATTTTTTATCACAAAAATGCACCAGCGGCTGTACCTCAGATTTAGTCCAATTTATTTTGTAACCAGAACACAAATGAAACTCTGTCAAGATGTCCATAAGTACCGGTATCAAATGTCGCAAGTCCCTTAAGACTAAAAGCATATCATCAGCATATAACCACAATTTTTGCTCTAGTCCCCAGCATGACAAACCCATTATTCTACATTCTTCCCTGATGGCCGCTGCTAACGGTTCCATGGCCATAACAAACAACAAGGGCGACAAAGGGCACCCCTGCCTAGTACCACTTTTAAGCGAGAATCTGTCTGATCGTATTCCGTTGGTATTTACCTCAGCTGTTGGTTCACTATAAAGTAGTCTGATCCATGAAACAAACTTTCCCCTAAATCCCATCCCATCAAGCACAGAGAAAAGAATGCCCCAATTTACTCTGTCAAAAGCCTTCTCGGCATCGAGGGATAGTACAGCAACATCCTCCTGCTGCTCGCTCGCCCTGGAAATTGTATGTAATAGACTCCTGATGTTACTCGAGGTTTTCCTCCCTTTCACAAAACCCGATTGATTTCTATGTATTAATGATGACTGAAGATTCTCCAGTCGTAATGTCAAAAATGTAGCCAGGATCTTGTTGTCTGTATTGATAAGACTTATTGGCCTATAACTTGTGTTTATGGTATCATCCTTCCCTTTCATTGGGAAGACAGATATCATCGCTTGTCTAGTAGTACCTGCTAATAAACCATTCACCAATGATGCCGTATACATATCCTCCAACAGGAGCAGGGCGGAATTCAGTAATAACTTATAAAGTTCCACAGGTAACCCATCAGACCATCAGGGCCTGGGGATTTCCCTGTGTTCAGTTTAGTAATTGCCCACTTAATTTCATCAACCGTAATGTCTTCCTCCAAAAGTTGTGAATCGCTCTCAGTAATCTTTGAAAGAGTTGACTCCTTCAAAAAGTTATTCTCTATGCCCGTCACGCCTAATTCATTTTAATATAAATCCACATAGAAATCCCGAAAGATGTTGTTAATCTCTTTCAGATGATATGAAATCTTATTATTTTTGCCCCGAATAGATGGTATAGATCTCTCAGCCTCCCTCTTTCGTAATCTATAAACCAACCATCTGTCCCATTTTTCCCCCTTCTCAAAATATGCACATTTTTGATAAAAGTTTTTCCGTTCAGTACGTTCATCTATCAGCTTTTTCAAATCTTCCTTCGCCCTCAACATTTCTGACCTTGAGTCCACACTCGTTGGATTAGCCATAACATTTTTAGATAATTCACTGATCTTCACCACTAGCTCAGCTTCTTTATTGTCGCATTGCTTTCTCTGTCCACTAGTCACACTAATCAGATGACCACGTCTGGTACATTTAAAAGCTTCCCACACAATACCCAGACTCAAATCGGCCAGGTGATTTTCTGACACAAAAACTCAATTTCCTTCACTAGTCTCTCAACTACCTCATCATTATGTAGAATAGAGGTATTCATTCTCCAGAAATGTTGCTTGTGCAGCTCAAATTTCAAGCGCAAGCACATAAGTACATGAGCATGGTCCGTCAAAAGAATGTTCCCAATTTCGCTTGTTATATTATTCTCCATCATTTTCCCAGCTGTTAAAAACATATCAAGTCTTGAATAAACTGAGTGTGTGCCAGAAAAGTAGCTATATTCCCTGTTAGATGGGTTCTCTAGCCACCAACAATCTTTCAAATAATTCTCAAACAGTAGATCAGTCATCGCCGAATATTGTCTATCATTATGTCTACTAGTTGTCAATTTACTTCTGTCCATATTTTTGTCAAGCACAATATTAAAGCAACCACCTAGTATAATATCCCTAGATACCAAATTGTGCAACGTCTGTGCCACTTTTCTGAAAAAGGACCCGTCATCCACTGATGATGCATAAATATTGCAAAAAGATACCACCTGACCTTGAACATCCACTAACAGTGCAATTATCCGTCCTTCTTTATCCAAAATGTCCTTAAGAACTCTAATAGGAGAGTTTGTCCTAATTAGGATAGCTACCCCTCTGGACTGTGAATTGAAAGACAAACCATAGACTCTCTCCACACAATTCCTCCTCAATTTCTCAACATCTTTTTTCTCAAAGTGCGTTTCCTGTATAAAACACACATCTCCTTTCAAGTCATGTAAAAATTCCATAATCTTCATCCTCTTACTTGCATTATTCAATCCATTTACATTCCATGTTACCATGTGCAAGTCTTCCGTCATCTTCTCCACTTTACCCAACTCCAATCGTACAACAGAGAATATCTCAATCAAATGCACCACGTTTAGCAATATATACAAACCCACAAAGAAAAGCCCACACCCAACCCCATCCCTCTGCAACAGAAGCATTTATCCAAGCACAGTTCAATGTAAGAGGTTGAATAAAACATTCCAAACTTCCTAATACCCCGGCTACCTCTCCTACATGAACACGAACTAACCATATGTACAACTTAATTCCAGAAAACTCCATCCCTAACTCACTCCCCACATATAGTACCCCATTTCATTCGTCCAAACCCAACACAATAAGTAGAAACTATTAAAATAAGATAAAGGCTTACAAATAGCTCTTTCTATCTCCTTCGTTAGAAATGTTAATGTCACCCATCGTCTCCACCAACCTTACCTCTCAAATACTATCAATTCCATACTTTCTTTCAGTTTATGGTAAATTTTAGACTCCCAAACCTGATCTAATCTGACATGTAGTAATAGGTAAAGTCCAGAATGCCTCATAACTTATTCCCTTCATGAAAACAAAACCGGGTTTATCTTATTCCGGGGGCAACCTGCATAAAATACAAATGAACCGTCCCACCACCTAGATAAAATATTTAAGGGTTAAATTGTACCTGCTCTTTCTCATAACTTCCAATCCTTTAAGAAATGAATGCGAAAACCCTCTACATTTTGTACAGCGAAGCACAAACACTGAAATGGCAAGATCATCACTGTCACAAAATATAATGCCCTCTAACCACTAAATATACCTACATCTGACAACTTAAATCTATTATAGCATAACGCCATAGCATACACATAAGGGATTAGTAACATAAGCACATTTTACACTATGACGCCTCCTCATGTACTAAAAACATTTTGTTGATGAAGTTTTTTTGTCTTTTCTTTTCTTTCCTTTCTTTTTTTTCATTTTCTTTCCCTTTTTTTCTTTTTCCCATTATATATATACATATATAATGATTGCACGCTAATTCGTTTGGAGGTCAGAATGAAATTATAGGGCAGAGAACCAATTGCATCCATACCAAGCAGCACCACTGGTAAGTCAAGGACTCACATCCCGAACTCTAACAAAGCTGAAAAGCAATTTGCTAGAAACACTAGAACAGGTAGGCATGAACAAATGGAACAATCGCAGCACATTCCCAGAGAGATGTGGCCCTAATTCACATATCCAGTCAAAGAGACTGTTGTACCATGAGGAGTAAAAGTCCAAGAGTCTCCATTATAACACGTGCATCTCCTTGGAATAGTAGAAGCCAATAGTAAAGGGTGAAATCCGAGTTAGACTAAATTCAACCAGCATTATGCATCACCCACCCAAATACCACTAACAGGCCACCGTACTCTAATTGTTCCAAGCACAGCAACTCAAACGTAATCATATATTCTGACAGTATGCAGCAGTTATCATCCTTCACCCATACAGTACAGCACTTTAATGTATAGCAAGTGTATTATACCAGCGGCATGGATCAAACAGACGGACGAAGGAGAAAGAATGGTAAGGAGACAAATACGGTATTAGCTTGCTTAGCAGTATCCGGTCCGGTCTGGTGCCAAGTGGACACCTAAGCACCTCAATCACCGGAAGGTACCTCTGTGTCCAATCAGACATAAGTCGGGTGGATCCGTCAGGAGTTCAGAGCAATGCCACCAACCCAACCAGCGGGAGCAGTGACCACACCAAGGGCCCTGATAGTGATCCGAGCTGCAGTGGAGTCATGCACCTTCGCTCTATGTATTCTGGGTGGGTAATATAGGGCCTGGCAAGAGACTGTAGAACACATGTCCCTTACATTTAGATTCATTAATGCTTTCAGTTAGCATTGTTCGGATCCCTTTCCTCGTAGTTAGAGGTCCTGTGTTACTACTTCTTGACACATGAATTGAAATACAAAGCCAAGGAGGCGTTATGTGAACCCTCCTTTGTCTGATCTTTTAACGCTGTTCATCGCTGTGTAAAGCGGCTGTTGCTACGAGGGTTAATAAATACCACTTTTGCAATTACCTGCTCTTCTTTACAACCACCCTTCACCCAAAAGGAGATGCTTTCCATGCCAGAACAAAGCCCATACACACTCTAGTGCCATTTCGAAACAATGTGTGCAATCCAAATGAAATCAAAATGTGTTTTGCATAAAGGCTGCAGTGTGCATCATTATTCTGTTTCCAGCATTCTTAAAGATTACATCTCCCCCACTTTGCCCTCAGGTAAGTCATTCATCCTGGACCCTCGACTTCACAGATGCCACCATTTACCACACAGATTTGTGTTTACCCTGACTACCCTAAGGAATCACTGGCTATTAGGAAATCCTTTAAAGACGCTAAAGACTTGGCCAGGCTAGTGGGTGTGAAAGTGTTTCTCAACAGAGCCAATCTACTGACTTTGATCCTTCCTGAAGGTGTGAAAAAAAGCACCATGGATCCCAAGGAAGCTGTGAGCTGGCTGGAGCCTCTACAAAACAAGAATAGCTGAAATGTTGGATCATATTAACTGATAACTCACTCCCCACATAATTTATTTATTTTTTATTTTACTCTGAGGTTTTATTTTTCATTTTATTTTGGTTATTTTTAATATTTTGTTTGGCTTCAACACAATGGAATATGCTGCTGGTGTGTATTACGTTAAACAATCGATTTTTTTATTTAATTCAATTTTTATTGGTTTTTAAAGACAACAATGAGCTTTTTCAAAACATGAATTTGGGACAGTTGCCCACAACAAAGCCAAAAGAAAGCCATTATTTGCCAACGGTATTCTCCCACCCTCCCCCCACCCACCTTACTCATTGTCTCGGGGCACTCGATCCACTTATCAAAGCTAAAACACTTGGGGCCGTACAGGCCAGGTTTAAAACTGTCGGTGATTAACCGATTCTTCGGGTTCAGAGTCAATGTTTTCTATAACAAAGCATGTTTCGGGCCGGGTTGAGGGCACATGTGGTCCTCCGGACGAGTCATCCAGGTTACCAAACACCTCGTTAAAATGCAGCCACTCAGTCTGTATCTGGGCGCTTGAGCCCTGTATTGCTACCGTAAGTTTTTCCATAAAGTAAATGTCTTTGGCCACTGCTACACATTCTCCCCTCCGCTCTGGCTGCCAAAAGTAGAGAATGTGTAAGGTCTGGTAGTATTTCCCAGAGCTCGTCTTTTCGCTGCAGTCCAAATAATATCAGAATTGGGTCCTGTGGGAGTACCCCCTCTTCCGCTTCTTTAAGCCAGCTGAACACTTCTGACCGATAGGCTTGGACTTTCTTGCATGACCACCACATATGCCAATAGTTGGTATTTTCACCGCATCCGTGCCAGCACAATGGGACCACCCCTGGGAGCATCTTAGAAAGGGTAGTCGGGTAATACTGTCACCTGTGTAGGAGTTTGATGGCATGCATCTTATATTCGCAGAAGATCGATGTTTTGAATGACCTGCTGCAGAGTCGCCCCCAGAGGCCATCCCCTATTCCACAGCCCAGGTCCCTCTCCCACTTCCTCCTAAGACCTTTGGTTGTTCCCTCCTGAGGGGTCAAGAGTGCTCCGTAAAGGAGTGAGATGAGCCCTTTCATTTCAACATGGGCATCTAAGATTTTCTCAACTGGGGTGAGTTTTCTTTGTATGCAAGGCTTTAATTTCGGTTTCATGAGGACTCCCTTAAGCCGTAGATAAAGGAGGGGGGAGAGCCTGCCGATTCCAATGCCTCCTCAAGCTCCTGGATGCTTATAAAGGCTTCCTCCCTTACCAGCTGACCGACCCTACAGAGTCCCGCATCAAACCAAGACTGGTAGTGTTCATGGCCTGGGATTTCTTCTAGCACTGGTGTGGACCAAATGTGGCTCAATGGCGAAGGCCATGTGGTCACCCTTTCTCCATTTCCCTTCCCATCCAGTGCCCTCCACATTGTTCCTAGTATGGGGTGATCCCTGATTCTTCTGGGAAACTTTTCCAGTGGGACCCATAGCCATTCCCCCACGGTGACTGGGCGCAGGAGAAAGTTTTCGAGGTAGACCCATTGTTTGTTGGGGTCCTCTCTGAGGTGGGGGACCAGTGCCCTGAGTTGGGCCGCTCTATGGTAGGTGCGTAAGTATGGGAGGGCGATCCCCCTCTTTCTTTGGGGAGTGTGAGGGTTTCATAGCTTATTCTAGGTCTCTGACCTTGCCAAATAAATTTCGTTATGCTTTTCTTGGCTTCTTTGAGATAGGCATCCGGGGCCTCTAAGGGGAGCATCTGGAAAACATATAGCACCCTAGGGAGGAGATTCATCTTTATGGTGTTTACTCTCCCCATCCACGAGATTTGCCCTTTCCCCCATCCCTCCATGTCCCTGAATAGTTTGTCTAAGAGTGGGGGGTAATTTGCCTGGCTCAGGTCCTCTTTGGGTCTGAAAATGTTTATCCCCAGGTATTTTATCCTTTCTGTGCAAATTTGGAGGACCAGGGGAATCAGTTCAACCAGGTTTCTTTCAATGTCTGATGCGAAGGGGAAGATCATTGACTTGCCTATGTTTACCCTGAAGCCTGAAAAGTGACCAAAACATTCTATACCCCGTAGGGCAGCTGGGACTGAACTGGAGGGTTCCATCAGGTGTAGCAGGATATCATCTGCATAAAGGCCTAGTTGAAGGTCCGATCTCCCACGTCTATACCACATACCATCGGGGAGCCTCTGAGGTATTCCGCAAGTATCTCCATGGTCATAGCAAACAGGAGCGGGGAGAGGGGGCAGCCTTGTCTCATCCCTCTTTGGAGGCAGAAGATGCATGACAGGCACCCGTTAACCGTGACTCTAGCTGATGGGTCTGTGTATAGGGCCTTGATGGCTTTCCTAATCCCCACTCCAAAACCCAGTTTTATAAGAACCCCATGCAAGAACTCCCAGTCCACCCGGTCAAACACCTTTTCTGCACCGAAGGCCACCAGGAACGGGTTGTCCCCCCTCGGGGCTGCCTCCTTCATGACATGCAGATTTTTACAGAGAGTACCCGCCCCCTGCCTCCCCTGCATGAAGCCCACCTGGTCTGAGTGGATTAGTCCCGGCATATGGCCGTCCAATCTCGTGGCAATGATCCTGGTGAATAATTTTGCGTCTACGTTCAGGAGGGAGATTGGTCTGTAGAACCGGCAGTCAGCCGGGTCCTTCCCCTCCTTCGGGATCACCATAATTAAGGCTTTGCCAAAAGACGGGGGTGCATTCCCTGTAGACAAGATGTAAGTGAATAAGCCTGCCAGGAACCCAGCCAGTTGGCCCACAAAGGCCTTGTAGAAGCCTGCAATGAACCCGTCCTCCCCTGGGGCTCTACCCAGCTTTAGTTGCGATATTGCCTTGAGCACCTCCTCCTCCGTTATTGGGGTGTCTAGGGCAGATGCCTCCAAGCTTCCGAGGAAGGGGAGCGTGACCCCATTGAGATAAACCTCGAGTGCCTCCTCCTCCACCTCCCTCTCCCTTCCTTAAAGGGTTTCGTAGAAACCAGTGAATTTCTCCGCTATGCCTCCTGGGTCTGATCTTTCCCCCCTTCCCCGCTTGTGATTCTTGCCACCCATCTGTCCGCCCGCTGGCCTCGAAGTTTGGCCGCCAGTATGGCGTCAGCCTTATCGCCTTTTTTATAATATCTTTGACGCAGGTGTTGGAGTCCTGCTACAATTCTACTCATCCCTCTCCCTCTCCCCTTCCCCTTTCTCCCTTCCCCTTTCCCCTTTCCCCTCCGACTTCTCCAGGGCTATTATCTCTGTCCGCTGCCTGTGAGCCAGTAGGGTCCTGATCCTTTTTTTGGAGCCCCCTTCTCTAATCAGCCTGCCCCTCCAGGTTGCCTTTGCCGCCTCCCGCACTATCTCTCAGCTAACTTCTCCCATGTCATTCAGCTCAAAATACTCTCTAATTGCCGTTACCATCTCCTCTTTAAAGGGCACATCTCGAAGTAGGAAGTCATTACATTTCCACAAGGATTCCCTGGGTTTCAGGCCTGATATGCTGAAGTCTGACCAGACCAGGTCATGGTCCGAGCAGCTGACCGGTCGGATATCACTAGCCTCCACTCTGCTCATGTACTGGTCAGAGGCGTAGCCAGGATTGTCTCACAAGTGGGGCACGAAGCTAATGTAGTTGGGCTCAGCGCAGTGAAATTTAAATCTGTAAATGCCCACAGAGCCCTGCTGAGTGGGCATTTACAGATTTTGGGTGGGCCTTGCCTGCTCAGGCCCTACCCTATCTACACCTCTGGTACTGGTGCTCAGTAAAGAGATAGTCGATTCTCGTCCTGGTGCCATGGACAGCAGAGTAGAAGGTGTATCCCTTTCTAATTGGGTGTAGCTCCCTCCATATGTCCACCAACCCGTGCTCCCACATCAGGTCCCGGAACTTCCTGTGTGGCCGTCCCCCTCTGCTGCCTAATGGGATGGCCTTTCCACTATGGTCCAGCTCCTGATTAGCCCACATATTAAAATCTCCACCCAGGAGTAGAAACCCTTCTGTTCTGGCCATCACCTCTCCCATTGCCTCTTGAATGAATTCAATCTGACCCGCGTTGGGGCCATATAGGACTGCTAGGGTGACTTTGGAGTTATGCAGGTTACCCGACACCACCATGGCTCTCCCATCTTTTCTCCCCCAACTGGTTACCTCTGTGAGCTTTTGGTTCCTGTGCAGTATGATGCCAATTCTGCCTCTCTTTGTATGGCCGGACGCCCAGAAGATATGGCCCACCTTCATTCCCGGGATGGCCCTCTCCTCCCCCTTCACCGTTCTGGTTTCCTGAACAAAGAGAACATCTACTTTTGCGTTCTTCATTTCCCTCCCCAAGAGGGAGCGCTTTGCTCGGGAGTTTAGCCCCTTAACATTGAGCGAGCCCAGCCTCAGTGTCTCGACCCAGCCCATTTTCTCATTGTCCGCCATTGGTTCTTTGCCTTGAGTGCTTTGTCATCCCGGTCCTCTAAGGGCTGCTCCATGCCCATACCAAGCAGGATCGATGCTGTGCCCGAAATTCCCTACCCCCAACTCCCCTCTCAATCACCTCCCTCCTCCCTCCCCTATTCATGACGCCTGCCAACGGGCAAGCCACCAGGATGAATGCATGTCCTTCCACCGTAGTTCTCTTGGCGAGCTCTACATCCCCGGCTGGTGTTACTTGGCTCAAGTCATTGCAGTTCTTGCCAGCGAGTCTTTATCCACTTAGAACTCTCCCGCGTCCAACGTGGGGGTGTTTGTTTTCCTGTCTTTTCTCCTGCCCTTTGTCTTCTTCTTTGTGGCCCATGGGCCCTCCGGCTCTCTCCCGGCATCTGGTGTTGCCCGTATGTCCACCTCGTTTCCCTCCTCCGGGATGTCTCCCTTGAGCACCTGCAGCACCTGTGCGGCTTCTTTGCCGCTGGTCACCCTGTAGTCAACGCCCGCACATTCGAAGGATAGGGCGAACGAGAAGGACCACCTATATCTTATGTCCTGTCCGGTGAGCCACTGAGTGAGTGGGCGGCACTCTCTTCTGCGGGTGAGGTGAGGGTTGAGAGGTCTTGGTATATTCTGATCGTGTCTCCCTCAAAGATTAAGCTCTCCAGACTTTTTGCCTTCTCCAGAACTTCCATTTTCTCCCTGTAGCGGAGGAAACGCACCACGATGGACCTTGGGCCCCCACCTCCGCCCCCTCCACCTCGGTGTGCCCTTTCCAGCTGGACTTCCTTACCCCCCTCCAATGTAAAGAGCTGGTTGATGAGGCCTTGGACCTTCCTCCCCACATTGGCCGCTGTCCCCCCTTTTGGCTGGGTCACGCCCATGATGCGCAGGTTATTACGGCGTTCTCGGTTTTCTAAATCATCCATCTTCAGGATTATATCCTCCACTCTTATTTACAAATCTGTTAACCTCACCTCATACTTCATCTCCAGCAGGTCTGTCTGGAGGTGTTTTTTTTCCTTCCCTTCCATTTTTTCTTCTAGCGTGTCCACTCTCCCTCTGAGGTCCACTATCGAGGCTTGTATATCCGTGCGGATTGCTTTAATCTCCTGGAGAATGTCTTTGAGATCATCCTTAGTTAGCCCTGAGGAGGACGGGGCGCTATCCATGGGCATGGTGGTTCCGTGCGTCTCGTTCAGAGTTGTGGGGGAACGGCGGAAGTGTTGAAGTGAGATGATTGCACTGGTAGCGGGGGTCCGCTCCAGGGTTTTGCCTTTATGCTGCAACTTGGTGAGAAGGCGCTATGCAGACATGCCTGGCGCAGGCCCGGTATCCCACTTGGTAGTCCCGGTCCCTCTTCCCATCCAAATCAGCATGCTCTTGGTTGGAGACCCTGGCGGTCGCCAGGGACTCTGTGGGGGTCCCAGTTCGTGTGGTTGGGGGCCCGTTTTCCCAGGCGGGCCCCTGCTGACAGGACTGAGGGAGGCACGCAGGTTTTCAGTGAGCGGGGTTGACTTATCCCCCTTTCATGCGGGCGGGATGCCCTGGTAAAGCTCTGGAAGGATCGAGGTTGGAGGCAGGCCCTCACTGCTATCTCTTCTCCGAACCGCTTCCCCCCGGAATCTCCTCACCTCTTCCTGGTGCCCGCTGGGACCCTCTGTGCATCCGCGTCACCTGCGGGGTCAACGCCTGGGCCCGGATTCCTCCTCGGTAGGCTCTACTGCGCGCCGGTGTTCGCTCGGGCCTCTGAGGGAGAAGTGGAGGGCCCCTGTCTCTGGCCTGATGGGCAGGCTCCTGGGGATTTGCAAGGTGACCCCCCAAAACTCCCCCACTCCGGATTGCTGCTGGGGCGTATGGGACTGGGCCGGGCGCTTCTCTGCTTCTGGACCCGTATGGCCTCTGATTTTGGCTGGAGCCGCGCCCCTGGGCTCTCACTTCGGAGTCGCGTGCAGAGGGGGGGCAAGTGGGGGCCTCCCCCTGCACTCAATCCTCGGCCCTGTTCTATGGGTGCGGCCCTGCTGCGGCACTCCTTTGGACCGATGGCACCACGGGATGGGCTGTCTCTGGGGTCCACGGCGTGCCACGGGCCCCACTGATGGCGTCCTCCAGGCTGCGCCCCCTCAGGTCCACTGTCCGGGCCCACGCCATGACGGGTCTCTGAGCCAGCTGAATCCGCCGAACAGTCTCTGCGGGGCGCGGATCCTCACTGGCTCCACACGAGTGCCGGTGTCCTGTCAGGCGCCAGTGGCCTGGGGGGAGGCGGAGAGCCCCCGCCAATCACCCGATGGGTGGCTCCCAGAGTTCTGAGGGGCGCCCCGTTCCTCCTCCGCTCCGGAGAATCACTTGGTGGTGTTGGGCCAGGCTGGGCACTTCTCCAGGATTGGCCCGTGCCTCCGCACCTTCAACATGGGGCCGCGTGCCCCGGGGGGCACCCCTGTCCCCGCTGCGGTATTCCCAGCCAGCGACCCACCTGAGCGAACAGCCCCCGGGGCTCCTGGTATACCATGGGCTCCACTGCCGTCGTCCCCCTGGCCGTCCTCTCCCGGGCCGATGAATCGAGCGGGCTCTGACCGCCGGACACGGGTCCTCGCCGGCTCAAAACGAAACTCCCAGCCGGGGACTGGCTAATCACACTAGGCCCTGCAGTGTCTGCGGAGCGCGAGCCTTACGCGTCCGTCATGCTCCGCACCCCCTGGTGGTCCCAAACAATCGATTTTTGAAAGGTAACACACTATGATCGACATTATTTCCTGAGAGAGAAGAAGACGGAGTTCGATAAGTGCACCCTACAGCGTGCCCAGAGCATAAATCTGCTGATTCGGGTCGTACACTTGCATATTAATATGCTCCGTGTCAAGTGATTGGCGGCGTAATGCAAGCTCAAATATGACTGAACCAATTCTCTTGGCACAGAATAACTCAAGGTCCGTACCTTATGTTTGGCGAACCGGTGTTGTGAAACAAAAGACGTTACCGGGAATACATATGCGATAACTTTTTGACAGCTCAGTCGTATTAAAGAAACGCGTATCCGCGGTAAGAAATGTTACCGGGGCAAAAACACACTTAGCATGTGGGCTAACCAGAGAGAGTTGGGGGCAAAAATCAATGCTTTTGTCAAGGCAGACAGAATCAGAGAACACTGGCTGACAAAAATACAAAAGTCAATAGGCCGGAGCCAGTGTCAAGTGGAACCGGGTTCCTGTTGTGGAGGATCACACAGTCAGACAGTTCAAGATTCAACATTGCCAGGAGTACTTGGCTATTGTCAACAGAGGAAGAAAAAGTTATAAGAGGGAAGGAAGACAAGGGCAATCCTTGGAGGAGGAGAAAAGGGATTCACCCTAGTTCCTCGAAGCAGAACACAGTACCTTATTCAAGGAAGAAGCTGGTGCCACAGCAGTTGTTCCTGGTAGTTTCAAGCAGACCCATGGTTCCTGGTGCTTCGGTCATGAAGACGAGAAGGAGGACGTCTGGAGGGGTCTGCACCACTCAGGGATGAAGCCAGCAGCAGCGACTGTGAATAAAAGGTGCGCTCCTTTAAAAATAGGAGCGGCTCTTCAGATGGCTATCCGGACCACTACAGCAGTGTGCAGAGATTTCAACCATCAAGAGGATCCTCTGGCTGTGGACGATGAGCTTGTTGACCCCACCAGGCTCAAGGGAAGAAGACTTCGGACTGGATCTTGTCTGGTCGTTGATGGGTTGATAGCTCAGGACTGCAGCAGGGCTTCACCGGGACGTGGTAGTTGCAGCAGCCGTCTTCTTCTCTGCTTCTCTTCGGTTCCTTGTAGTTCCAGTGGCGACTCTGACTTCCAGCCCAAGAGTCCTGCTTTTTATGCGAAAATCCCCCATTCACATAGCCTGGCTGTCAATCACGCAGCAGGGGGCATTGTCCAGCCCGGACAACCACCTCAGCCAATCATGGCAAAGTGCGACTTGGGTTTCCTAGGATACCCTGTGCAGGGGGTGACTACACCCCTCCCTCACATTCAGCCCACCTAGACACCCAGGCTCCTAGAGGAGGGCTTCTTGGCAGAAGCCCGCCAAAAGATGGTGAACGAAGAAGGCAAACCTGGTTTGCCGCGCAAAGTAAAACACAAGACCCCACCGGAGCCAAAAGAAAGAGTATTTGGTCAAGCGGGTTTATGTTCGAGGCTAATATAATAGCCTGAAACAGTACCATGTTTATATAGTATAATCGCGGTAGAAAAGTTAGGGTAGATATCACTGCCACCAGCCAAGTCAAAATGTTAAAAGAGCAAAACAACGCTCCAGGAGGGACAGATAAAAAGGACTAAGGATTAACCAATACTCCATGTAAGATGGGGTGTACTGGATCTGTGGTTATTTGACTATGTAAAGTTAATGGCAACTTTACCCTTTTCTGGGGGAATGTAGTCAGCCCCAGAAATGGAGTCGATGGGAAGTCTCAAAGACAACCCTGTGTCACTGCACTGAAGGTGCTGTGTAACACACAAAAGAGTGGTGCTACTAAAGTGGTGTACTCCAGAGTCCACAATCACAAAAACAAATAAAATACACATGGCAAAACATGGGTAAGAGTGGGGGAAAAGCTCACACTCTTACCAAGTGGAAAAAAGTAAACTCCAGAAATTCAGCAAAGCTGCTGAGGGACTCACTAGGTAAGGGAAATTAGCCATAGAATGAGAATGCTCCCAAACAATGCTTGGTTAAGGAAATTGGCAACATATACACTCTATAGGTGTTAAACATTTCATTGGGTGACAATAATCTGAAGGCTTCACCTGGACCACTTCTAAATTAATAAGGTTAAAACTACATCCTTTCTACAATTAAATATTTGTTGGCCTAATACATAATGGGCGGCCTAACAACAGGGGTTTTGATAGGTTGGCTTTCAGCTACCCAACCTTGGAGAGTTGTTAGGTCGTCCAGACATGAGCCAGACAGGAGTAGGGGAAAAGTGGTCCACGGACTGCTCTACTATCAATTTAAAAAATATACCATCCCTTATTCCTAGGCCATGAGCCAGGGTGATTTCTTTGTACTTGGCCTTGTACGATGTAACGTGTCTGGGTGTATGTGTAGGGAGTACAGCAGGAGTCTTATTGGTGTTGTTTGCTAACGAATAGACAGTGTTCACTAATTATGAGTCATGTGCAATTGGACCATCGTTGGAATTGTTTAACCCTGAATTTATTAGGATTTTAGCTAATATTAATGTGAGTGTTATTGTTTCTTTTAACACTGGGGACACTATTGTGTTAATCTGCATGGACTATCTTGGCTTATAGTTTGCATGCACCTGGCTAACAATGGCTGCTTGTGCTCTTCTAAACTTTAATTAATCTGGAAGTATACTTCTTGAGCCCTGGGAATTGCTATCTCGTGCCTTCTCTGTAACGTTATGACCATCCCTTGTTTCACAGTAACATTGACTCTGGTCGTCAACTCCCGTCTGAGCTCTGCACAGATCTGTATTTCTATAATTCCAGCATTTTATATTCTCCTGAATTCTTCAGGCCTTGGTATTTTTGAAGCACGCTGCAGCTTCCATTTTGGAGAAGATGTCGGCACACCAAACTTGCGTTTATATGTTAGTGAGCTATATTTGTGTGTCGTTCATGTTGCATTCAGCTTATAAATTGCTTATGTTCGTATTCTATTCTTTATGTCTTGTGGTTTCTAAGTTAATATTCTTCATGTATAACTGCATGTATTACATACTTTATGTGTTCTTCATGTTGAGTGCACATTTGCTTCGTGTCTAATGCATGCATATGTAGTGTTACAACTTTAGTTTGGCTGCTCTTGCCATCTTCAGCCTAAAGAAGCTGTGGATGACATATTCCTCTGACTCCCAACAGAGTAGTGAGGGCATTGCCATGTGTAGGTACTTGTCAGCAGTTCAGGTGGTTAGGTTGAGTTGTTTAACTGTTGGTTGCAGTTTTGGGGAGCTTCTAAACTGATGGCTACAGTTTTGGCATTATTATGGTGCATGCTGAGGTTTAGGGCCATATGGAGCTCTAATTGCTCAGTTGGTGTGGCTGTTGGTTACAGTCTGTTTTTGTCTTTGGGGTAATGTGGTTGTGGTTATTCAGGTTGCATTCGGAGTGTAGCGCGAATGAACGGGTTGCATGTTGCAAGTTCATTTTAGGTTAAGCTGTTATTTACAGTTGACTTGGGAATAGGTGTAATTTTGGTAGCTGTGTGTTACAGTTGTCATGGGACATGCATGGTTTTCGTAATTGTTGGTTACAGTTGTCATGGTTATAGTCATAGTTTTGGTTTTAATGGTGGCATGGCTGTTGACTGTCGGTTACAGTTGTTGGATGAGCTATTTTGGTTTGGTGTAAGGTGTGTGGTGGTGGTGAGTTTGCCATATTGCATGGGTGCAAAAGGGCGGTTTGTGTTCAGGATTTTTGTGTCTATGTAGTCATTGGTTACATCTTTTACGAAGATATTGGCAACATCTGTGTGGATCTTCATGCAGTGGTAATTTCTGGCTGTGTTATGGAGGCTGGTTTATGGTTAAAGATAGAATATCTGCAGTTAGTGTGCTTTACTTATTGTGTTATATCATGTGGCCGGTTTAGCTTCTGTGGGTAGTGGGCTGGTTTGTTTTTGGATAGCTCAGTGTTTCCAGTTCCGTGTTTCTGTTGGATGTGATCTCATTAGTTTTGTCTATTAGGTGGCAGTGAAAGCATTGCCATTAGCAGAAACTGTTGTCATTAAAATAGGACCTTTAGCATCAGAACTTCAAATATGGGTTTCGAATGAGGGTCTGTAATGCTTTTCAGTGGAGATGACATTTGAGGAGGGATACACAGTGTATTTGGTGTTGTTTGGTTATGGATACCGTCCCATTCCCAGCCCCAGTCATGTTAATCCCTATGGCTAATCCCACCCATCCCGGCCCATCTCAGAACTCTTTGAGCTCTTAGCTCTTCCATGGAGGCATCCATCTTGTTTTTATGTGGCTATTGTCTACTGTCAGAGTGTGCTCAAATCAGCTGCCATGGTTCGATTTCAGTCTAAGCTATATGTGGGAAATCCCCTTTCTTTGCAGACACCTGGGTAAGAACAATAATGAATCCTATCGAAAGTTGTGTCTCACGAGTCAATTATTTCAATTATTAGGGCTTAGACCAAGATCATGGATCAGTTCAGGCACAAATTTGAATATTGATCGTTTATTAATTCATTGTAATAAAACATACGATTTAACAACACATACAGAATTGATAAATGCATTCCATAAAACATTCTTCAATTATATACATCATCAAATGGATGTTGTGCAAAATCATGCATAAAGAGTGAAGAAGACGGACATCACTTGTATTGCAGTTCTAGACGTTTACCTGTCAAAACCTGTTGAATCATATATTTTTATTACAATGAATTAATAAACTATCAATATTCACATTTTTGCCTGAACTGATCCAGGATCTTGGTCTAAGCCTTAATAAATGAAATAATTGACTTGTGAGACACCACTTTCAATAGAATTAATGGTCCTATTCCTAATGTGACCAGTGGGGCTGCAGGCAAATCCTACGTTGGGCTTTGTCCGTAATGTTTCTAGCTGCACTACAAGAGGCCTTGTAGCCCAGTTGGGCTGATATTTTCTGTCAGGGCCTTTACCTCAACATGGCCAATGCCTTTTTGGCAGAGGAGTGCCTGGTCTGCCTGCTCTCATCATGCTCTGAATGGCCCTCTCTCTCCCCTAAAGGCAAATCTATGGAGCGGGCAGGCTGAGCCGGCCTACCGACAAAGGCCCAAAACTAAGGCGCTGCCTGGCTTGTCCGGCCAAGGCTGCCGGTCCACAGGTCTTGCCAGCGCTCTTTTCTGTTGTGATCTGCCACCAGACTTGAGGTAAAAGCCCTGCGCTGGCTGTTCCTGCCTGCCTTTACTCTTGTTTCATCTCTGGGCTGGGTCAGGTCCCTCACCTCCTCTTTCGCACTGCTCATGCTCCCAATCTCCTCTTATCATCCTGTCATAAATCTCACAGCGTGCTGGCAGCCCACTTGATGCTCCCTGGTCCTCCTATGACATGCAGTCTGCCCTCCTCCAAACTTGCACCTGGAACATTTAACTCCTTACAAACCATCTTGCAACCACTGGACTAATCTATGCCTCTCATGGCCCTTTGTCTGGTCTGCCTTACATCTCTCCACTTTTCCAGTCCACCCTGCACTAACTGATCCTGGTCAGCCCCGCAGAGTTCTTGAGAGTAGCGCTTTGGACTACCTAACTCCTGCCTTCTTCTAACTACAGGATCACTGTCTCTAATTCAGTTTTGCTCAATTACTGGATTTCAGTACGTTGCTAGAATACCTAATGTAGATATCCGTTACTCTGTTTAACTCCGCATCTCACAGTGTTGCTGAATTTTGCATCTAGACATTCCTTATTCTGTTTTAAGGCTAGAATTCAAAGTGTGTCTTTCCCTCCCACACCACTCGCACATGTATCTTTTGCTCCCTCTTCTCTGTTATCTTATATGCCAAAACTCGATGCCCAGTTTGCACTGACCATTTGCTCTGATTCATGAAGCCTTTTTCACGACTGCTGTTTCTGCACTGCCTGAAACTTGAATCTTGATGTGTTTTACACTTGCACATGGACTGTTTTCTGGTGCCTTTTAGAGCTTTGCTGAGAAGTTTAATTTAGGCTGTGGGGTGCATTTAAAGGCCTCAAACAGAAGTCCCTTTTACATGAACAGCAGTCATTTAAACACTGCAACCAAAAACGGCCTGGCTTTTGCTTGTATTTTCACATGAGGGGCAAGAATTTCAACACTGCAACAACATCGGCCTGGCTTTTGCTTTTATTTCACATGAATAGAAAGAATTTAAACACTGGAACAAAAACAGCCTTGCTTTTTCTTTTTGTTCACATAAAATTAAAGAACCAGGTGGAAAGGGGCCTACCTATCATTATCAATGGACCAGCAGCAATGTAATTCACTCAAGGAGGAGGAATCAATGAATCCTGTGACATGGAAAACAGGATTTTTAAACATTAAAAGCAAAAATGGCCTGCACAGGTGTTTGCAAATAAAAACGGCTATAAAAAGCCACAATGGAAAAAGATATCACTGCTCACAGGAAAATGTCAGGAAAGCAAAACCTGATGTGGGGGGGAGGGAGGGTGACCAAAGCCAATGTATGTTATGTTTCACCGAAAAAACTCATGTAAATATATGAAGAGACACTTACTTCAGGAAAAACCTGTTCTGGCTGATTTCTAAACTTCAGAATGAAATGCCCCACTTCCAGCTCAATGTTACACCTCCCATCTAATGACGCCCTGCAATAGAATTTGCTGCTGTAGGTGTTGAAAGCCCACTGTTCCCGAGACTGCCTGGCAAGGAAAGCAATTAAAGCAAGGGCCTTCAAAAGAACCCACACCACTTCAAAGATACTTATACAAATGTACTCCGGAGACCCCCTCCGGCCCATAGAGCCAAGGTTTGCCCCAAAAGTACTTCAAGACGAGATAGCTGCACCCTTGAGATGGATGGGGTGCAGATTTATTACCCCAACACCTATCAATAAGGACAACTCTATGGTTTGGCAAAGGGAGTCTGTTTAATGACAAGTACAAAAAATGGGGAGTTATGGAAATCAGCAGTGATGCGATAGTCCTTCTCGCTTCAACTCCAATGAACTTCATAGAAATCATAGAATTTATACTGAAAACTCATAATTGATGTGTAACACTTAAAACTTAACATGCAATTCTATTGGTTAGGAAAAGGTAACTTTATTATAGGTACTATATCTGTTTATGGTAAGAGAGTGAGGGGATTGGGTAAACACTATCAGGTGGGCGTCTAAGCCCTTCCTTCAAAGATGATTACTGTAGACGTCACTAAAAGTAGGACGTCCCATTGGTTCTACTAACTATAGGACCCTAGATTATTTGGTCCATTGTGATTGGGTTGGCACCAACCCCATGCATAAATTTCCACTTTGCTTAGCAGCACGCAGAATGGTCAGCCAGGTGCAGGGTGACCCTCCAGTTACCCGGCCTTTCTCCAATTAGGTTACAATCAATCATCACTTCAACAACTATGTGTCAATTATGTTACTGTGGTTGGCCTCGAAACTACATCTTCTGTCTGGGAAAGTTCTGATTTCTCTTCCTGGGCGGATGCCAAGTGTAGGTGTGAACTCATGCTTCTCCTCACTCGGGTCGTCACGTGTTGCAGATACCGTGAATTGGCCTAGTTTATCTCAATTTGTGAATTTGATTTTTATACGACTTGCTACCTGCCTACGCTTCCTTATCTTGACCTTTCAGAGACATGATATTCTGTTCTTAGGTTTCAATTATATGTAGCTACTGTTTGTTCCTTCTATTCGTATGACCTTGGCTCTCCTGGCACGAGTTGCATCTGCCAAGTTTTGATTCAGCCATCTCTTCTCCTTTTGTTAGAATATGACTCTCTGTTAATTCGGCCTTTAGTAACCTGGGTTGATTCTGCTTTGTTTTCAAAGTGGAATTACACTTATAATACTGTGCTTCTTTTGAGGTAGATTATGTATAATGGCACTTGCCGCACTATTCGTCTACTTAGCATTGCAAGCCGCATCATTTTCTTAGCTTTCTTACGGTTCCAAGCATATGTACAAGTGTTAGCTGGTTGAATATCTTCATCCTGTCTACAGCTTAAGCTTCTTGTATTTCAACATCGTTCTCCCTTTTTTGGGTCACGACATCCTTATTCATGGCGTTTCATCTCTGGGTGTCATTCTCGGGTTGTCACTTCTTCTACTTGTACGTCAGTCCGGGTCCTCGTGACGTCACCACTCATCTTCCATTAAGACCTTTTTGGTTTCTTCCGGGACTGTATTTAGGCAATCTTCATTTCGTCTCATTTGCTGGTAAGGTTTCCTTAATGGATACTTCACTGTCCACGGTTTTCTTGGTATCGGTACTCCAATAGGTGTAGCTCTTCTGATAGGTACTGGGCAGAGCCCTACTGTGGCTCTCTGATGATTTATCTGCTCATCATACGTCACATATTTTGGTGTGAATGTTCCTGGTACTTCAAATGGGCGACTGGAGTGCAGACTTTATTTGGGACCTGCTCTACTCAAGTATTCTGGTCACAAGTGAGCCCAGGAAGACAGATGGCTGTGGGGGATGAAGTGGGCCTCCCACATTTTGAACAGACACTCCCAATTGATATTAAAAGACTGTTTTCATTTTAGGCATTTTGCGCTGCCACCAGACTGAGGATTGATTTCAATTTCGTGCCATTTTATCATGTAATTTCCAGGCACTTTTGGGGATATAAACTGCATTTACCTGGGACTCTGTGAACTGTAATGGCCAGTTAGATTAGGTTTCTGGCTGATCTGGACATGTGACAAATGTAAAAGTAGGCAAAAAGATGAAAAATGAAATTGGGTATATGCTTGATGGCTTAAATATTCATAACTGTTGTACATTTTATGATAACAACAAAAATGTGAGACATGGCCATGCTGCATTGTACTGAGTTGGCGGTCGTCTTATCTAATTCCCTATGGTCAGCTAAAACCGAATATATGTTTTTTAGGGCAGTGGCTAGTACAATTATGAAGTTATGATACATAACTATTTTTTACCAAAAAGTTGAAATGAGACCAAAGGGTGGTCATAAAGGGGAACAGACATATGGTACACTAAAATCCCTAAACCAATCCTGACTGGGGGCAGAGAGAAAGAGAAAAACTGTCCAATTCTGGTGGCATGGATTATTGAAGGGTACTTCCCCTAGATTGTAAAATTATTGATGTCCTATCTGCTATATAAGGGGGACTGTACTAGGACACAGGACACAACAACCGGGGAAGACAGAAAAATGAGGACGAGAGAAGGCTGCTCAAACTTACCATCTTTGAGAGTGCAGTGACCAGACCTCTGCCCTATATTTCCAGAGTGTCCTGAGATCCATCTGGCTTTCCTGAATCTTAAACAAAGTCTCCCATTAGCAATAATTCCAGCCCCAAATTGCATAAGCCCTTCAATTTTTGTTGCAGTGCCTTTAATATTTCCCTGTTGAAGAGCCCAAATTGCCAGTGTAATTCAGTCATCTCCCCATAGAAGAATCTCTTGTTTGCCTGTGTAGGTTAGCAAATCTCCTTTGAAAAAACCCTCATTTGTTTATGTAAATCCTTAGTATTTTTGTAAGTAAATCAATTTATTCCCCCATTGAATTTCACGGATCGGGATTGTTGAAATTCAAAACCAACCATCCTTGTCCAGTGTTTTTATTTAATTGTTATAGTCATCAAAGTGCTGCCTCAAAAGAATGATTCCCATTGTGAGCTGAAAACCAAATTCGTCCCTGTGTCTAAAATATTCCCTGTTGAGCAAATTTTCATTTGCCAGTGTCATTCCTATTTGCATCTGTCCTATTAAACCCAAACCATTTTTACCATTGTGAGTAATCTCTTTGCCCAAAGCCTACCTTTTAGCGGCCCCTGTCATTTTCACTAAAAAACGATTTCCCTATCTGCCTTTCTCATTGTTGAAAGCGTGTCTGTCATTTACAGCCCCAGTAAAATTAAGGTGATTTCCCTTTTCGTTTTTCTAAATATTTCTTTTCATCCTTTAAAAATCATTTTTCCTAGAGTATTCCCCGTCCTCTATCCAATTCTGAGTGCGGATTTCGAGTTGCGTTTCCTTTATTTTTCATTGCTCAGAGCTTGCCTGTCACTTCACAGCCCCAGCAAAATGAGTGTGATTTGTCTTTTCGTTTTTCTGAAAATGTCTTTTAACCTTGGAAAACTTGTGGTCCCTAGTTTATATCTCTTCCCCTACTATACCCTGATCATGGATTCTGAATTGCATTTCCTTTATTTTGTTTTTATTTTCTTTCTCATGGCTGCCTGTGTTCAAATCGAATTTCCTAAGTGTGTTAGCTAGTCTGTTTTGAAGTCCGATTTGTCCTCTAATGTAAGCAGCCCAAAGTACCCTTTTGTGCAGTCCCATAGCAGTAGTATTGAATAATTGAAAACCCATTTTTCCATTATTACAGGGGGGAGGGTGGTTCTTAACTGTTGATGATATCACTTTTTGGTAATTTTTTCTTTTTCTGTTCTGCCATAAAAAAAGGAAGTAACTGTGATAGTGTAGCTTAATGTGGTTGTTTTGTAGAGATCATTGCATTTTGTGTTGCCACAACATTGGTGGCTGTGATCTGGATTGATTTCCCTTTTCATTAAATAATAAATTAATACATATGTTATTGATACACACCGGCCTGATCTGGTTCCTGGTCCATTGTGACACGGGCTGTTTGTGGAGGTTGGGTCCGAGACGGGTTGGAGGCCTACTCAAAAATAATCCGTATTATATTAAAAATAAAAATAACATGCTTTTACACCTGTAGATTGATTATTTTTCTGCTGCATTTTAGTTCTCTGCTGGAAAGTTGAATTTAGATGTGCCTTTAAAGCTGCGCATTGCTTGTTACTCTGCTGCATTTAAGTGCTCTGCTGGAAAGTTGAATTTAGGTGTGCCTTTAAACCGGCACATTGATTGTTTTTCTGTTGCATTTTAGTGCTCTGCTGGAAAGTTGAATTTAGTTGTGCCTTTAAAGCTGCGCATTGCTTGTTACTCTGCTGCATTTAAGTGCTCTGCTGGAAAGTTGAATTTAGGTGTGCCTTTAAACCTGCACATTGATTGTTTTTACTGCCACATTTTAGTGCTCTACTGTAAAGCTGAATTGAGTTGTGCCTTTAAACTTGCACATTGATTGTTTCTCTGCTGCATTTTAGAGATTTGCTGAAAAGTTGAATTTAGTTGTGCCTTTAAACATGTGCATTGATTGTTTTTCTGCTGCATGTTAGTGCTCTGCTGGAAAGTTGAATTTTGTTGTGCCTTCAAACCTGTGCATTGAATTTTTTCACCTACACTTTAGAACTCACCCAGTCTGGGTACTTAAAATTCTGCTTCCCTGTGGATATCCTGCTTAAAGCAACTCCTTCATCTGAGCCTGCCTGGCTGCAATGCCGCCTGGTGAGTTTATTTGTGCACTGTGGAGTTCCCCTGTCTATCTTCTCCCCCCACCCGCTACATGGCACACTCTATCTCCTCTATCTATTCTAACTGCTACTCTATCACCTATCCCATCCCTCTCATTAAGTCTGAAAGAAATAAGCTTAAACAAGCTCTTCTTGCCTCTAGTCCAGGCCTACCTATTGCTGACACCTATATCAATGCTACTTTCAGGCAGACTATTACCTACCATGGCCTGTGGACTACCCACCTGGTCTCCACTCTCCCCCCTTTCTCTTCTTCACCCATTAATGTGGCACTAGATGGGAAGTACTCTTGGCATACTTCTCATCTTCTAAGTGATTCTTTAATATCCATCACTATAGCACTTATATGGCCCAAGGTTCTCAACCTACAGTTCTCCTCCTTGACTGGTGCCTGCCATCTCTCATTAACTTCCTCCCTTCTCTGGCAACTCCTCCCTCCTCCTCTTCCCTAACTTCTAAACAACAACCGACGGGAGTACCACACCCATGTACCCCCTTTCAGAAAACCTACAAAGTTGACAATCAGCTTCGCTTGGCTACTCTGAACGATTGTTCTGCTGTCAAACACTCCTCTGACATCTGTCTTCTTCATGAAGACTTTGACCTCGACGTCCTCGCCCTTACCGCCCTTACCGAGACATGGTTCTGTCACTGCTCTTGACACTCCTTCTTGAGGGCTGCAAAATCCTCTCCAAACCCAGGCCTAACCAGCCGTGAGGTGGAGTGGCCTTGATTTTCCATGAGTCGGTCCCTGCTTCTATCATACCTACTCAATCCTACCCCACCTTTGAATGCTTCGTTTGCAGGCCCAGGGTCTCTCCTACTCTAGCAATTATCCTTTCTACCATCTACAGGCCCCCCGGCTCCATCTCTCTACACCTCTCTGAATGGGCTGACCTCACATCCTCCCTCTTGACCTGTTCTTTCAAACTCCTCCTCCTCTGCGACTTCAATATACCACCTCGACTCTCCTAAATCAGTTCTGTGACCTCTGTGACTCCCTCTCTGTCACTATTCTTCCTTCCGGTCCGACCCACTCAGCCAAACACATTCTGGATGCCTTCATCTATGGAGACATCCCTACCTCTAACACGGTCAACCCCCTCTCCTGGTCTGACCACTCTCTCCTCTCCTCCTACTTGAGGCCTCTCAGTCCACTGTCTGAGGTGCCCTCCACACTGCCAGCCTCCATTGCCGTCATTCGACTGATAAAGCTAGTGTCAGTCGCTGCTTTCGCTTCCACTTCCCCCCTTCCACCATTGCTTCTGACTCTTCCTCTGACTCTGTCCTCACTAACCTGCACCTCTCCCTCTCTAACAGCCTCAACATCCTTGCCCCTGTCATGAGGATATGCCTAAAACCTGTCTCCAAGTACAATGTCTGGTATAACTCTGATCTAGCATCTCTGAAACATAAGGGCAGAGTTGCTGAACGGAAGTGGCAGACCTCGGGTTCATCCTGCGACAAACTGGCCTGTTGCCTGCTCCAAAGGCAATATTATTTTTCTATCCGCTCCAAGAAGAGGGCCCACGTTCAAGCCTGCATCAGCAGAGCCACTAACAACATGGCTGAACTTGTCAATCCAACAGCGTTGGCCTCCCATTTCACATATAAAACTCATGAAATCCTGTCCTCACTATCCACATCTCCACCCCTGCTCCTGCTCTCCTGCCTCGTTTAGCCTCCCTCCACCCCCGCACTCTCCTCTCTCCTGCCCATAGCACCTGATGAGGTCTCTAAAGTTGTCCGCTCTATGAAGGTCTCATCCACAAAGCGTCTCCCCTGCTCTTCTAGAAACATTAAGGACAACTTCTCCTCTCTCACCCCTGCTCTTGCTAACTTCTGCAACCACTACTTCACCACTAGCTCTTTCCCTCTATCCCTCAAGCACTCCCATGTGCACCCTCTCCTAAAAGGCGTGTGCTGACCCTTCCTGCTTGGCTAACTATCACCCTATCTCTACCACCCCCTTCCTGGGTAAACTCCTGAAGAAGTTGGTCCTCCCCCAAATGATCCTTCATACTGAACTTGTTGGTTGCCTCCATGACCATCAATCTGAATTCCGGGCATCCTGAAGCACGGAAACTGCTCTCCTGAACACCCGTGAAGACATACTCGCAAATATTGACTCTAACTCTCCTGCTGTTCTCATTCTCCTCTATCTCTTCTCTGCCTTTGACACAGGAAACCATTCTATCCTCATAAAACCGCTCTGCGATACCCTGGAGATCACAGACCAGGCACTGGATTGGCTGACCTCTTTCCTCACTAACCACTCCTCCCAGTTGCAGCTGGGCCCTTCTCCTTCACCACTTCACTCTCAACCTGTGATGTCCCCCAGGGATCTATCCTATCACCATGGCTCTTCAATATCATTACGATCCGGGCAGTAATCCCTTACCGCCCAATTCCGAGGTCCCTTTGCGGGTCCTCCCTTAACGGCTGGTTTTACCAGCCGTTAAGGATGGGACCCGCAAAGGGACCTTGGAGGTAATTACGGTACCGCAATTTGCGGTACCGTAATTACCGCCTTCCCCATTTCCATTGAGCCCTATGGGGGCAAAGATGGGAATGGGGAAGGGCCAATCGTGAATGGGGAATTAGCGCCCCGCCAACCTTGGAATGGGGCGGTAATTCCGCCATTCACCATGGCGGAATCGGTAAGGTACCGGCATCAACCATGGTGCTAATAGCTAATAGCGCCATGGTTAACGCCTGGGTCGTAATGAGGCCCTATCTCTCACATCTTGCTTACCTGATCTCCTCCTTCTCTCCTCACTTCTAGTGTTATGCTGAGGACACACAGCTTTCCTTCAAACTTCCCTCTAATACTTGCTCTCTCATACTATCTAGGTATGGTGTGTGGCTAACGACTCCTGCCTTAATGCCAGTAAAACAGAGATCCTTCTTACTGGGACACCTGAGCGGAGTTTCCTACCCTCTGGCCGCCTTCCTTGGGAACTCTACCTTCAACTTCCAGTGAAGCCAAAAACCTTGGGGTTGTCATCGACTACTCTCTCTCCTTCACCCCGCACATATTGGACCTTGCCAAGAAGTCCAGCTTCCAGCTTCACCTCCTTAGAGGCATTCTCCCTTTCCTCACCTTTTCCCAGAATCTCAATGGCTGGACTACTGCAAAAGCCTCTTCCCCAATCTCCCCCTTTCCTCCCTATGCCCCCTTCAGCTAATCCAGGATAGGGCTGCAAGACTTATCCTTGGCCTCAAGCCCAGCAACTGTATCTCTCCAGCCCTAAGATCTCTCCACTGGCTCCCTGTGCCCGCGAGGATCAAATTCAAGACCCTCCACATCATCCACAAGGCCTTCCCGGGCCTGGGACCACACTATCTCCAATGTTCTCTCCCTAAATACTTCCCTGCTAGAGCCCACCACTCCTCTAACTCTAACGCTCTGCTTGTCAAATGCTTCTCCAAGCAGAGAGTGGGGGCAGGTCTCCCTCCTTGGCTGGTGTTTCACTTTGGAACAGCCTCCACTCCCCTCTCCAACTTCAGCCGGACCTCCTTAAGTTCCGGAAACTTCTCAAAACGGTGCTTTTCTCTACTTCTTTTCCTCTTTCCCTCCCCTGCTAATATCAACACTGGCACTGAGATTGGCGTCCAGGACCTCCATGAATCTCACAGGTTAGCAGGCCCCTGCCCATTCAATACCAGACCCCCCGCCCCCTTCAGCACTGCCCTGGCGGCTGGGCATCCAACCATTTGGATTCCTAAGCCCTTGTTCTTAGCAATGCGGCCTCGTCCTCTTGCACCCCACTGCAATTCCCTCTCGGGCCCTCATCTGCAATTGCCTATACCTTGCCCCTCCCTCCTGCATTTATTTTCACTGCACATGCACGTCCGAATGCCACAACGCTTAGTAGGACCACAACTGTATATTTACTGTCTTTTTTGCCATTATCATTTACTCCCCTTGCTCCCTCTCCACTTGGAAACACTATTTTGGTGCATACACGCCTAACAAATGCTCAATAAATAAATAAATAATATATAGTGCCCCCCTGAGCCAAGAGGGAGCCTCACTGACCACTGTGGCCCACTTACCACCTGGACTTCTTTGTCCCAGTCCCCCCTTCCTTTCTCGAACACCACACCCTCAACCCATGGGGACACTCTAGTCTCACGGCACACAGCGAGAACTGCACCAATGGCCTCCTGCATGCTGCTTCATCATCCATGCCACCTCTGCCATATGCAGTCCAGCATTAAAGCCTCCCTATGAAGGGCACCAGCCCAACATTATTGCCTGGGATGCACCTGGCATATGCAGCACAGAACAGGGCATGTTTGTGCCCCTTGTTGCTGCTGTTTCAGCTCCCGGCCACCTAGCACCCAGCACATGTGACCGTGGTCTACAGAGGCTATCGAGCCTCCAGTTCATCAACGGCCTAATTCCAAGGAGATACAGCCTCCACGCAGACCTGGCGAGGCTGCGTGCAACAAGTAAGGACCATTTTTTAACTACAGAGATCTTTGTTTATTTCTATAAGTGAACTTTATGAATGGTACATACCTTTAAATACCATTGAGTACCTTTACATAACTTTAAAGCCTCTTTGGAATGTTATTATGCAGCTGCTTTGTTGGCGGTAGTTTTCAATGCACGGATAGTTAGGATTGTAATGTATATGTGTCTGTTCAGCACCTTTTTTCCCACAAAAATAAGAGAAAGCTGGCGCACAAGAGTACCGTAGCCCCCATTTGACTTAGACCGTAGCCCCCATTTGACTTAGACCAAGTGTGAGAACCTAATAAATACTAAACAAACTGCATACCAATATTCACATAGTTTGTTTATTGACCAGCTTGATCATTTCCTGAAGTGAAACCCATTTGTGTGATTTATTTGTGTGGAGAGATGTTTATTGTGCATTTCCGCGGATAAAGTGGTGTTTTACCTTTTAGTGTGATATTCTTAACCTCTAATTTAAATAAATATAAATCTATTTCCAGTACACTGGCCTGGTTCTTGGCTCATTGGTAGTTCAGGGGGAGGGATCCCAGGAGCATTATATAAGTCTGAAATAGGGCTGAAAAAAGAACTGACATTAAACAGTTTGTTGGGGGACACCTGGCTTGGGGAGGGAAGGAACTCCCCGTCTTGAGGGTGACCTCTCAAAAAACCATTACATTACTAGTCTATAGGTGTTGTTTAGAGTACAGATAGGGAGACACGCCACATGAGGAGGGACACAATGTTTTAGTGGTTTGTTTATTTGCCCACTCTTTGACTGGGCATGGTAATCCCTATGGCCATTCCCACCTAGTTCCTGCCTTTCCCCGCCCAAAACACCTCCTTGTGGGAAGTCTTTGAGGTCACTTTAATCCATCCTTACCATCAAACATTGTGCTCGAAGTACCAGCCAGGGTTTTTTCAAAGTGGCCATATGAGAATTAATAGCTTCATTTAGAGTTGTAAACCCGCTATGGTTCCACGTGTTAATATCCCTGCAAAAATATCGCGATACAAAAATATCGCCATATTTTTGTGGCGATATTGAGCCATGGACCCTGCGGAGGACACCCCTGCAACCCCCACATTATTTTTAAATGTGCGGGAACCCCCGCTCCCACAAATTATCCCCCCCAAGAATATTGCCTATGGCGAGATACACGACCATATGTACAGCGATATTTTTGGTGGGGATAATATGTAGGGATATCCCCGCTATTGGTGTAATAAAACCAGGTCGGCTACGGCCACTCAATTTATGAGCACTGCGTGTCCTTCTCTGGAGTCTTGTTACAAACATTGCCAAACGCCAATAGCTCTGGCTGGTGTAGAAGTATTAGGCATTTGGCAGGTAACAAAAGCTCAAACTCTTGGCATTGTCAGTGCTTGTTATGTTTCTGGTGGCTTTGGTTTCACTTTCTCTGTGGTGTGTGTGTGTGTGTGTGTGTGTGTGTGTAACGTTGGTCGGTGCATGTGTGAGTGTGCGCAGAGGGTGTCAGTTGAAAGGGAGCTGGCTTGGTGAGTGCATGGGCCAGCGGTCGTGTCTTACATCTTAATGTACAAGTGCACTGAGGGACTGGAATTCATACACCTGTGTAACTTACCTTTGGAATGCAGCGTGGAACGTATTCATGCCTCCCAGGTTACGTCAAAGTCCCCACAAACTGATGTTTTAAATAATGGACGGTGAGTTGTACACGCTAAATTAGAGTCTGCTAAGGAGAACGGAAGAGCCGAGCGATCAGTGTCTGGAAAGGTAATTAGTGCTGTTGAAGAGTCAGGGAATTGTAAGTAAATTAGTTGTTTTAAATAATTAGGGAACGATGGAATTTCGGGAAGTGATACCCCAGCGGCCAGCGAGCGAACTCCTGAAAACAGAGAAACCAGAACTCCCTCCGGGTGCCCCAGCAAACACATGCGAAAGCACTCGTCTTCATAAAGAGAGCTGCTTGGAAAGTCTGGCGATTGGATTTCAGTCCCAGTGCCTTTTATGGCCGAGGCCTAGTGCTGGTGCCGGAGCACCGGGAGGTGAGTTATGGGCCCAGGGGAACCTCCTGGAGGAACTCACTGGCGACTGCCGGCACTCAGCGGGGACTGTGAGCTCTCAGCAGAGATGGTTTCTGACTCTGAGCCCCATGGCAGGGCACCAAGCCCTCAGCCACCTGCTGGAAGTGAACCGCCAGCTGTCCAATGGCCTCTCCTTAAACTGAGTGTATAAAAGTGGTGTAAAAACCCGAGCTAGTGTTGTGTGTCTACAAAAGGAGCACTGGTGAGTGGGGACGTTGTGCAGCGCCCCCATCCTATGGGAACACGGGGCCCCAGATGGATAAAAGCCCTGTCTCATTCCCCATGGACCACCTGGGGCTCAGTGTGAAGTTGTGTGGGGGCGCGGGGGGGGGTACATTCCCTGCCAATGAACCCTGACTGGTGAGTAGACGTGAGCATAACGCGACTATGACAGGACTAAACCGGCCCTTACAGACTGAGCCTGGCTGCAGGTGAACAAATAAATCATTATGCAGTTGGAGACTGGCTGCAGGTTCACCCAGGAGGGATCAGCCCAGTGCTTTAAGTGGGGTGATGAATCGAGGGGGCGATGTATATAGGGTGTGTGGGCCAAGTCCTGGGTGTGACCTAATTGGGGGCGGGCTGCTTATGTAAGTGGTGTCTCGCCCAAGCAATTCATAGCCTTCCATAGAGTGACAGGGGGCCTTGTGTGCATCCAGTATGCAACGTGGGACTAAAGGACAGGGCCTTCTCAGCATCTCACCTCACCATGCATGTTATTCCTGAGCATCACGTGAATACAAGTTGGATTCTCGCAAAAAACACATATATAAATTGCAGAAATCACCAGGGGGTTTTCAGTTTAAGAGCATTGTTTTCCTGTGTAACTTAGTCTATTGTAATATAGTATTTGCTTAGACAAGTTGGAATACCATGTTATCAGGACGAACCGTGCAGAATGTTTTTGTTGAAACCGAAAAAGCCACACAGGGTCTTCAGCCTTTCAGACGCTGACGATCCTTTGTTTTTTGCTTACAAATAGTTGTACGTCTTCTCTTGATAACAGGTATACCAGCTTCTCTAAAAATACTCTTTCAAGCTAGATTTTACAAACTAAAACAATCGTCTAAAACTTACAACTGCATAAATTGTGGCCTGTATCCGTCCCATCAGTGAGGTATAGCTTGGGTCTCTAGTCCCAGCAGTAACATGACCCGCATCTGGGCACACCTGATCCCATCACTGAGGAGTAGCTTGGGTCTCTAGGGCCAGCAGGCACAGGACCCGCGTCTGAGCACACCTGATCCCATCAGTGAGGAGTAGCTTGGGTCTCTAGGCCCAGGGGCACGGGACCCGCGTCTGGGCACACCTGATCCCATCAGTGAGGAGTAGCTTGGGTCTCTAGGCCAAGCAGGCACGGGACCCGCGTCTGGGCACACCTGATCCCATCAGTGAGGTGTAGCTTGGGTCTATAGGGCCAGCAGGCACGGGACCCACGTCTGAGTACACCTGATCCTATCAGTGAGCTGTAGCTTGGGTCTCTAGGCACAGCGGGCACGGCCCCGCATCTGAGCACCCCTGATCCCATCAGTGAGGAGTAGCTTGGGTCTCTAGGCCAAGCAGGCACGGGACCCGCGTCTGGGCACACCTGATCCCATCAGTGAGGTGTAGCTTGGGTCTATAGGGCCAGCAGGCACGGGACCCACGTCTGAGTACACCTGATCCTATCAGTGAGCTGTAGCTTGGGTCTCTAGGCACAGCGGGCACGGGACCCGCGTCTGGGCACACCTGATCCCATCAGTGAGGAGTAGCTTGGGTCTCTAGGCCAAGCAGGCACGGGACCCGCGTCTGGGCACACCTGATCCCATCAGTGAGGTGTAGCTTGGGTCTATAGGGCCAGCAGGCACGGGATCCACGTCTGAGTACACCTGATCCTATCAGTGAGCTGTAGCTTGGGTCTCTAGGCACAGCGGGCACGGCCCCGCATCTGAGCACCCCTGATCCCATCAGTGAGGAGTAGCTTGGGTCTCTAGGCCCAGCGGGCACGGGACCCTCGTCTGGGCACGCCTGATCCCATCAGTGAAGAGTAGCTTGGGTCTCTAGGCCCAGGGGCACAGGACCCGTGTCTGGGCACACCTGATCCCATCAGTGATGAGTAGCTTGGGTCTCTAGGCCAAGCAGGCACGGGACCCTCGTCTGGGCACGCCTGATCCCATCAGTGAGGAGTAGCTTGGGTCTCTAGGCCCAGTGGGCATAGGACCCGCGTCTGGGCACGCCTGATCCCATCAGTGAGGTGTAGCTTGGGTCTCTAGGCCCAGCGGGCACGGGACCCGCGTCTGAGCACACATGATCCCATTAGTGAGGTGTAGCTTGGGCCTCTAGGCCCAGCGGGCACAGGACCCGCGTCTGAGCACACATGATCCAATCAGCGAGGTGTAGCTTGGGTCTCTAGGGCCAGCGGGCACAGGACCCGCGTCTGAGCATACCTGATCCCATCAGTGAGGTGTAGCTTGTGTCTCTAGACCCAGCGGGCACAGGACCCATGTCTGAGCACACCCGATCTCATCAGTGAGGTGTAGCTTGGGTCTCTAGGCCCAGAAGTCACGGGATAAACGTCTGGGCACACCTGATCCCATCAGTGAGGTGTAGCTTGGGTCAATAGGGCCAGCGGGCACAGGACCCGCGTCTGAGCACACGTGATCCCATCAGTGAGGTGTAGCTTGGGTCTCTGGGGCCAGGGGGCACAGGACCCGCGTCTGAGCACACCTGATCCCATCAGTGAGGTGTAGCTTGGGCCTCTATGCCCAGCGGGCACAGGACCCGCGTCTTAGCACACCTGATCCCATCAGTGAGGTGTAGCTCTGGGTCTCTAGGCCAAGCGGGCACAGGACCCACGTCTGAGCACAAGTGATCCCATCAGTGAGGTGTAGCTTGGGTCTCTAGGGCCAGCGGGCACAGGACCCGCGTCTGAGCACACCTGATCCCATCAGTGAGGTGTAGCTTGGGCCTCTATGCCCAGCGGGCACAGGACCCGCGTCTGAGCACACCTGATCCCATCAGTGAGGTGTAGCTCTGGGTCTCTAGGCCCAGCGGGCACAGGACCCACGTCTGAGCACACGTGATCCCATCAGTGAGGTGTAGCTTGGGTCTCTAGGGCCAGCGGGCACAGGACCCGCTTCTGAGCACACGATCCCATCAGTGAGGTGTAGCTTGGGTCTCTAGGGCCAGCGGGCACAGGACCCGCTTCTGAGCACACGTGATCCCATCAGTGAGGTGTAGCTTGGGCCTCTATGCCCAGCGGGCACAGGACCCGCGTCTGAGCACACCTGATCCCATCAGTGAGGTGTAGCTCTGGGTCTCTAGGCCCAGCGGGCACAGGACCCACGTCTGAGCACACGTGATCCCATCAGTGAGGTGTAGCTTGGGTCTCTAGGGCCAGCGGGCACAGGACCCGCGTCTGAGCACACCTGATCCCATCAGTGAGGGGTATCTTGGGTCTCTAGGCCCAGCGGGCACAGGACCCACGTCTGAGCACACGTGATCCCATCAGTGAGGTGTAGCTTGGGTCTCTAGGGCCAGCGGGCACAGGACCCGCGTCTGAGAACACCTGATCCCATCAGTGAGGTGTAGCTTGGGTCTCTAGGCCCAGAAGTCACGGGATCCACGTCTGTGCACACCGGTCCTGCAAGGGCATTGATTTGTGATGGGGAGCCAGTAACACGTCAGCGTGAAACTCTCAGCTGCTGTCACACACTGTTAGCTGAAGTGGACAGAGCACAAGAGTATAACCAGAACCCTTCAAGTAACAGAGCATAGCAGCAGGTCGGAATTTAGGTCTAACGTGTTAATGGCCCCCACCACACTCTTGGTGACCCTGCTTTGCTCTGTTATGTTATTTAATGCTAACATACTTTTACACTGCACCAAATCACCACTGCACTTATGGTTGTATCAGAGCACAAAGGCGTGTCAATGGAGTGGGGTACTGTGCCCCCCTTCCCAGGGGTAGCCAGACCTTCGCCTGCTGGAGGAAAGGAAATGAGCAAAGGGAGGGTAAGAGGATGGGAAAGCAGGAAATAGATACCCGAAAGTCAGGCGTTGGTAATATTTTATGTGTCTGGTGACAACCCGACGGTAGCACCAGCTGGGTTACCGCCGGACTCGTAATGAGGCCTGTGCTATAGTGTGGGTGTGTGCCAATCCTGTACTGGAGGCAAACATGTCCTGAAGTGTTGTGGTCATTGGGCCTCATTATAAGTTTGCTGGTCCGGGAGTAACGGCACCTGTAAGCTACCGGTGCCGTTACACCCGGACTGGCAATTTACGAGTTGTGTTCGTGAGTGCCTTTCAGCCCGCCCGGTCTGACCTGGCTGGCAGAGTGGCACCCGTGAGCACAACTCACCGGATGCCCCGGCACCATTCATGAATGGTGCTGGTGCATCCGACCTCCCCATTCCCATTGAGCCCCGGGGGGGAATACCTGCACCCGGCAATGGTGGCGGACCGGGTCTGCCGGGCTCGGAATGCCCCCATACGTCCCCATTGCCGGGTGCTGGTAATTTCACGAGTTTGGCGGCAGCCATGCCGGTTTTACCGGCACAGCTACCGCCAAACTCGTAATGAGGCCCAATGACTAGTGTTTCCAAACCAGATTTAGAGAATTGCAAGTGAGTAAACAGTGTAATGTTGGATGCACGTGGGGCTCCAGATTGTGCTGCAGCAATCCTGGAAGTCTGGTGATTTGCTTGGGCGTGTCTATACTTTGTACCCTTTGTGAAATGGTAGAGTGTTAATTTTGTGTATACCTTGGCTGAGCCGAGAGTGGCATAGTCAAGATTAGACGGTGTGTAAGGGTGAATGTTGTTGGTAGCAGATGGTAAGGGAATGGAGTGGACAAATTAAAAAGGCCCTCTTGATGCCAAAAAGTGTCCGTGGCAAGCCGCAATTAATCATTGTCAGCTGGGCATGGTGAACACAGATGGACAGCTTCTACGTCTTCACAGTGCTACAGCTTCCCCCCTGTTAGCTGGCGGAAACGTTCCCTACGTCCGGCTGCTACTCTATGTTTAACAACTATAATCATTCAAATGTACTTGGGCCAAATGAACTAGAAAAAAACGAGTGCACTTCTCATTTTCGCCACATGATGGCAGTGGAAGACTGTGCACACTATGATTTTTAGTTATAGTTAGTGAGGAAGCCAAGGCACTGCCCTGGCTCAAACATAGTTTCTGGAGACTGCCAAGCTCCTCGCCGCCTAGCCCCGGCCCACTTAAAGTCCAGGGTCTGGCACCATTAAGTAATCCCACATGGATCACTGCACGAGTAAATTGAAACCCCATATCAATTAGACAGGTCACTGTGGCCAGCAAGGCTGCCCAGAAAAAAAGGCCATATTACTACAACTCTTCTTTTCCTAACTGCACTCTGTTATGTCACACTGTTATGTCTTGATGGTAGTGCTTTGAAGCAGTCATCTATGCTTGCAGTGCTGTACGGAACAACATAAATAAATAAGAGATTTCACCATCTTAGTGTGGCAGCCTTTGGGGCTCGCTCGTACTGATAGGTCCATGGGCCTACTTGGCAATGCTGTGTGTGGCGGTGGCAAGTGTGTCCTCTAGGGGGCCATCACTCTGGAAATGATGGGAGCATAGGCCCAGAAGAACACCCAGCGTCTGCTATCCCGCACATTATCGCACTTCCATCAGTTCCGGTTTCTCTCACCTCTGCGCCCCCTCTCGTTCTCTTACCCCTGTCTCTGCCGTTCCCCCTCTTTCACGCCTGTCTCTCTCACTCTACCTCCCCCGGTTCCTTCTGCTCCACCTCTGCTCTTGTTTCGCTCGACTACGTTTTCCTTCCACTCCTGCCTGCAGCGCTCTCATGCTCTTGCCCTTGATCTCTCAGTCTCTCTCTCTCATTTCTACACACCTGGCTTTATCATGTTCATCAGCACCAGTATTACTCTTACATGTCCTCTCAGAGGGTCCTCGTCACCTGCACCGCTCATGTTTTACCCCAGTCTCTGCAGCTTAGGTCTCTCCCCATCTCTCTCTTCTCGCCTTTTTTCTCCTACCTGTACTTCTTCCCTCTCCAGGCCCATGTCCTTAACATGCTAGCGCATGTCTGCCTCACCTAGCCTTCCATCTGTAGCTCGCATGTTCCACCCCTACCTCTCTCCTCTTGCATCCTTCGCAGAGTGCTTTTCACCTGCAGCTTCCTCCTGGGCATCTCCTAGCCCATGCCCTTGCCCTGATAGCACATCTTCCCCATCTGCCCGCCCCCCACCAGTTCCTCGCATTGCCCCTTCTCCTTTAGAGCCCACCTTCTGTCTTGCCAGTCTGGGATTCGTAACCCTGTAGGAGAATAAGATGGCAAGAAAGGCAGACATCAGCAGAACAAGAAGGCCTTGAGAAAGGCTGTGATGTTGGTGAGGGGGCAAGATCCCCGAAGATGAGGGTCTTGAGGTACAGGCCCTCCTTCTCCTGGATGCTTGAATCTTGCTTCTGGGAACCCTCACAAGTGTGTTATTATCAACGCTCAAGTAGATAAGGTAATGAGGTATCCAGTCTTTGCATCGAAAAAGCTTCCAACAAAGCTTTTTGCATCGAAAGTTATCAATCGAAAAAATATGCATTGAAGGCATATATGTGTAGGGTAAAGGGTTTATTCTTGTTGGGGTGGGTTGTAATAACATTGGGCCTCATTCCGAGTTGGGAGGTAACCACGCCACTATTTGCGGCATGGCTGCCTCCGAACTCGTCCAAACTCCGGCCTGGTGAATGGAGAAATTACCGGTCCATTCCGAGGTCGGAGGGACCGGTAATTCCCCATTCACCAGGGCCATTCCCCATTCCCATATGAGCCCCCATAGGGCTCAATGGGAATGGGGAAGGCGCTAATAATGGTACCGTAAATTACGGTACTGTCATTGACCCCAGAGTCCCTTTGCGGGTCCCGTCCTTAACGCCTGCTTAAAGCAGGCATTAAGGAAGGACCCGCAAAGGGAACTCGTAGTAGGGCGATAAGGGTTTAACAGCACCGGTCTTGTTACCGGTGACTGTTAACCCTTACCGCCCTACTTGGAATGAGGTCCATTATGTTCATTGCATATTTAAGCCCGAGCTCCACACATCAGCCCGAAACTCCAGCTTTCTTCTAACAGTCGCCCCCTTGTGGTGACATTCTATAGTACATTCTATAGAATGTCATCGCTCGTGCATTTCCCAAGCTACTACATTGTAGGCTATTCTCTCTATACATTCATTTCAGTTCAGGGCTTCCTATGTATTGAACTTTAATAACATCAATAAATGATATATTCATTGAACTTCAGTGGTCTTTTCCTTATACGACCACCTCTACCACCTTCGCCACCTCCTCTCTCTGCACCTCTGCCCCTAACCACTTCATCGCCACCCGGTAGTTGTAATGCTACATTATCACTACTTTGACCTCTCTCCAGGTCCACGGGTATTGCACCCCCATCACTCATGTCTTTATGTTCATTTCCCCCCTCCATATGTATTTCCACCTTGCATCTGCTCGTCCAGCTCTCTCCGCCCTCCCTCCCTCGTTCATCATTCCTTCCATGTACCCATACCCTCTGTGCTCTAGTACCTCGAAGCACCTTTGTGCTAGATATAATTACAAATAAAAATGTCTCCGACCAAATAACCGGACAGACTCAGAGAAGATGATAAACTACTGCTTGTATCTCATTGAAGGAAAGCCTGGTTAATCGTCATTCATCAAATTGATTCATGCAGGATCACAACGTCTTCTTGATTATACTTAGTTTATATAATGCTAGATGTGCCCTCTATGACGTCATCCCACGTGGCAAATTACAAAAACCTATGGAGGGGTGGGTTTTGGATTAGGGGACCACGTCTACATATAGAATGCATGAGTATTAGTCTCTCATTTGTGGCCCCTTGCCTGTAGGACACACTCTGAGCTACTTCTACATACCTAGTATACTGATTACAGCACAGAATATGACAGAGGAATAGTAATTTCCAACATTGTATGTAAAAGTGCATGGCTGTCTTTTCTGAATGGTTGGCAACCCAAATCCCACCTTGGACATTCGGCTTGTTAGCAGCACATACATGCAAACAAAACCCAGGTACTTTGAGATACGTCAGCTCTCCCCTTGTTTTCCCAATTAGTCTACCCTCTCTCATCAGTATGCCACATGCTAGTGTCCTCTGTTTCAAGATTGATCTTGCCAGTCTGCATCATCCTGGAACATACAGGGGAGTGTAGGCACACCTTTATCTTGTGTTTCAAGCCTAATGAAAAACCTATGTTTGCGAGCTCATTATCATGTGTTAAGAGACCACGCATTTGTCAATTTCGACAGTGTATTGAACACTTTTTGATCAAATTATACTGGGTGCAGTTGCTCTTCTTGGCCTTTAGAGACTTGCTCACTCCATCCCATATGAACTCTATACACTTTTAATTGTCCAGTAATTGGCATCTGTAAATGTTCTTGTTCCTCCTAATCTTGACAAATATGCCCTTCGCACATGGTCTTCTTATTGGACTCCCTTCGTACTTTGCCTTCATCTCTCGAAATAGCATCCTTGGTCCCAGTCCAATTTACTCCTTTATTTTTCAGGGGAAAAACAGCCTCTTTCTCGTCTCTTCACTTTGTGATCCTGGGCTCATATTTTGAAGTAGCTGGGTGGATTGACATAAGCCTTCGTCCATCTTCTTCTAATGGTCTTCCTAAGCATTGAATATATACCTCTTATAAGCAAGCTACTATATGTTCTTTCTACATTGCGTTACAGCCTATTTGCAGTTATTGACCAGTGAGTCACATCTTTTTTCTTTGTGCTCATGATTACTGTATCATTGGGTACATGTTTCTCTTAATGCTCCAGTTACGTCATCATTCTTAAGTATTTTCATATCATTTCAGCATAGGTTCTTATATCTTTGTTATGACATTCTTTTGCTGTTGTCAGGCTTTGTTTTGACGTACATCCATTCTGTGCATGGCTGCATTTTGACAGTTCTGCAAGGGGCATCCTTCTTGGTAGCATTCCTCCACTATGTCAGCTTGTGGGTACACACTGATTGGTTGCCTCAGTACATATCGTCTCTCATATACTCAACATGGTAAAAAATATTGCAAGGATGAATGCACGGGTTCCCGATTGTGGCTCTTTGTCTGCCATTCCAATTAGATGGTGCTAAGGGGGAGAGACCAGGGAGAAGGTGCCCATCTGCTTCTCTACATTCCCCCTCTGGTTGAGTTCTTAACCAAAATCTTCACCTCCTCTTCTGCAATTCCTGCTTCGTCTTCTTCTATCATTTTATCATATTTTCTTTTCTTCGGGACACAGATCTTTGTCACCCACCTCAGATGACAAGCATTTTTTATATGTTAATCCATGCTCCAGGTCATAAAACAACAATCTCCTGCTGTTGCACAGAGTATCCATTGTCCCACATATTTCTTCCGATCCTTAGGATATTAGAACTTAGTTCCTGGAGGTGCAAGGATACTTTTCTTTATGTTCTCATGAATACTGGCTTCACTTTGCACTTGTTCACCAGTTAAAGTATCAATGACAATCATTATCTTCATTCAAATAGCTTTCTTGGCTGTCTTTTTACATTGGCCCGCAATGATCCTCATGAGACAGAATCCTAGTAATATGAACACTAGCATTGTTCCAAGCATTTTGAAAGCATTTGTCAGCCAGGTTGGAATCCATGAGAACAAAGATGTAAACCAATCATCATTTTCAATTGGATCGACTTCCTTCACCATCTTCGTGTGCAGGTCTGTTAGCGTAGTTATTGCTTCTGTCAGGGTTCAATTTTCTTCACCATGGGAAGGTGTAAAAGTACAGCAAGAAGGCCCGACCTTGGTGCACACGGCTCCCTCCATTGTAGTAATTAAGTCCAAGACATATCTGTTCTGGAGGGCCATAACGCTTATTGCCCTTAATTATTGTCTGATTGCATTAAATCCTTTTATTGTTATATTAATCATCTGCAGTAGCTCCCATCTGTTAATCTGGAGCCACTTAGCGTTTACAGCAATTTTTATTACTGGCATGAATATAGATGTAAAGATCACTGCCATTCTGCTGAATAATTTGTGCTCATCTGGAATGTCATAATAGGCTTCTTCCGTTTTGCTGAGAAGTAATTCTCTCTTTTTTGTCATCTTCGATATAGAGATCTTCTCTTCCTCGGGTGTGCATCCATCAACGGGAATTCTGTAATATGTAGGTCACTCTGTGGAACGCTGTACGCTAGTACGCTGGCCAGTACCAGAGAACAAATTCCTCCTCATTTTGGTTGTAGCTTTATATATGCTCTCGATCCACAGGCCCAATAATGATCCATCAGTACTGCAGTTCCTTCATGCCTGGTACATCAAAGATTCAAGCAGACATAGAGATGCATTCTTCAGGGGTAGAATTTGCAATGGTACCCCCTCATCATCGACCCAAGTCAACAGCCTCACAATTTTAGCCCATTGTACCTTTACATTCCTTTTCTGCGTTTATCACAACTACGTCCCATTGTCATGTCATAGCTATTGCTTTGCACACAACCATTCCTTCAGCCCATCCATCAGGAGTGAGCACTGTTTCTTTAATTTGTAATTGTCCTCTCCCAGCATCTCTTCTTCATTCTTGCCTTGGCAATTTAGCATCTTATTTTCTTCGATCTTGATTCCTGCTCCATTTACTCCAGGTTGTTCATATTTTAGTATCAGATGCAATGTCTTTATTTTCTCTTGACGTTTGTGCTTGCAAATAATCGTCTTCTCTTTCGGGTGTTTTGTTGGTCATCCATACTAGGGATGCTGTTCGACCCTGAAATTGTGCTTTGGTTAGGAAAAGTGCAAGGTGTGCCAAACAGTGTGCCTTTTTTTATTGATGCATCTGTAGCTATGTCTTAGACTCCCAATATAAACAAAGATAGTACTCACAGAACTGGTCCCTTCGGAGTTCGTTTCTGTAGTATCGAAGTTTGTGGTATGCCTCCCAGAAGGCGCTGAAGAGACCAGGAAAAATGGGCTCTAAGCCTCGTGGGCGACACCCTCGGGAAACCCTCCGGGGAATAAAACCCCATGTGCTTGGATACCAAAATACGTGCACGTCTGGTGATGTTCTAGTACAGAGTCCTTAGAGATGTTGGCCGAATTGTCCAGCTGAAGTAGAAAGGGAATCCGGCTCTGTGAAGCCGAGTCTCGTGAAGGGATGTCCGGAACAGGACAATCTTCTTGTCTTCTTGATGGAATCCGAGAGCAAGGAAAAGTAACAGGACGCTCAACGGGGCGAGACGGCACCCGGAGCAAGGAGAAGGAACAAGGAGGCACAGCGAAGCTGAAGCACAATTAGGAAGGAGAGGGGAGGAAGCGGCAAGGGATACCGCCACGGGAAGGGAAAGGAAGGTGGAATTAGCGAGGAGAAAAGGGGAGGGAAGACCGTAGTCAGAAAGGCAAATGATCGAAAGGTAGGAGCGTGAGCTGCTATGAAGCTGCAGGGGAGTGGAGCGAGTAGCGACGCACCTACCTGGGTCTCAACGGGACCGATATAGCGTTTGGCTTGAGGAGGTCGCCATCTTGGAATAAGCTAGACCTGCCCTGAGCATTAGGAAAAACGGAAGCAAATAGCCGCCATCTTGGTTTCTGTTGAAGGTAGCGAGGATGATGTAATTTCCATATCTTCCAGTGTGAACGCTGGGATTTCCTAACACTATGACTATTTTAGATGTTCCCAAAGCATAAGGAATTAGGGAACAGACATTGCAATTTTCATCTGACTTCTCCCTCCCACCTCTTTGATATGCTGATACAACAGATTCTTTTTTAAATGAACCAAATGCTCAATGTATGTATCTATGCCTGCATGGTTTCCTTCAACATTTCTTTTAAAGGGAAATGACCATCTAGTTATATTATATAACAGGCTTTTTGTGCTTATAGTGGGGACAACAGTAGATGTTTCATTCTCCACCTCCATACTTGTATCAACTTGTATCATACTTTTTATAACCGTTCGCAATGCCATAATGATAAGAAGAAAAATAAAAATCATAATACAATTGACACTATCATCAATATGCCGTGGAAACCTATTGATCTTCTGGATGTCAATACTTCTGTAAAACATTGTAATCTCTCAATTATATGAATATGCAAATGTATTATCTCTTTTTTGATCAATTCTATATCAGATATTGGAGTATTGTTTCAATTATCACTCTCCAAACAATCCAATTGTTGTTAGGGTTTTCCAGGAATGCAACAGTGTTTATTCCTCTTCGAATCAAAGCTGGATATGTTTGAGAAATGTAGGAAAAAAGAATAACTAACAATGTATGTACCAATTTAATGATGGGTATCATGAACAAAGATCAGAAATGTTTTCTTCTTTTCTTTTTCTTTCAAAGGTCAAAATCGTTTCTCATTGTTTCTTTAGGCTGATATAGGGAAAGTGTTCCAAGATCACTGTAAATAAACCAGTTCATCAGACAGCGCTAATCTAAATATATTTCGCTTGCTTTGTCTGAGTTCTTGGTTATAGATTGCGTTGTCATCCTTTACCACTCTTCTCTTGCTTCACTGGGGCAATTGCTTCACTGGGGATACTTGTGTCACTGGGGGTAAATGCAGGAGAGGTCAATGCTTCACCTTTATTGGACTTGACATCATGCAGATGGATCCAAGCCTGTCTGCCTTTGAGTTTCACAGCAGTAGGGCTTACTCCCTCCACCTTGTAAGGTCCATTGAATCGACGGGTGTTCCAGGTACGCACACATTTTCTCACTAGCACCTGGTCCCCTGTTAAAGTACTGCAGGTTTAAATGAGTCTTTCAAACTAATAGCCAGATTGTCTGTTTTATTCACTTTGGACCCCTCCTGTTGATTCTTGATCTGTTGAGAAATAAAAGAAATACTTTGAGTCGTCGTTTTCAAATAATCATGCATCTCATCACCTAATGCCTTCTCTACACTGTGGGAATCTGTATTTGCCCTTGTTGTGGGGCTGGGTGAGGAGAGAAGCTCTCATACAGCGTCCAGTCACCAAGTCATGGGGTTTTAAATGGTGCTTTTTACCAGGTTGATTGCGTAATGCATAAAATGCAAGGGGTAGGCAATGAAGCTGTCCCTTCTTTAATGTTATTTTAAGATTTGCTATTCTCTTCTTCAAAAGAAAAAGGCAATTTAAATTTCTCACATATCCCATTGGCTTGCAGATGATAGGCCGAAGTGAATGTATGCTTGATGTCTAAGAGTGAGACTATATTTTCATAGAGTTCAATCACAAAGTGCAGCCCATTGTTGGATCGCAACACCTTGTATGCCCCCATCTTGGAAATACTTTGTGGAATAGAAACTTTGCAGTGCATACACCATCAAGAAGTTAAACTATCAGTTGCACCTCCTCAGAGGTGTTCTTCCCTTTTTCACTTTCCCCCAGAAGCTCAATGTCTTCATAGCAGTGGTCCTCTCTGGGCTAGACTATTGCAGCAGCCTCCTTCTAAATCTGCCTGCCTCTACTCTATGAGCTTTACATTTTATCCAGAACAGGACTGCAAGACTTGTCCTTGGGCTCAAGCCCAGGGACTGTATCTCTCCATCCCTGAAATCTCTTCACTGGTTCCCGTGGCTGCAAGGATCAAGTTCAAGACCCCCTGTATTCTCCACAAGGCTTTCTGGGGCCTGGGACCACTCTACTTCCAACTTTCTCTTCCTAAACATCTTCTTTCTTGAGCTCTCCGCTCATCCACCTCCAACTCTCTGAGGGTCAGACGCTTCACCAAGCAGAGAGTTGTGGGCAGATCTCGCTCCTTGGCTGGGGCCTCCCTCTGGAACAGCCTCCCTGCCTCTCTCAAACTTGAGCAGAACCACCTCCGGTTCAGGAAGCAACTCAAGACCTTCCTTTTCGCTTACACTTTCTCCCTTCCTCTCCCCTGCTGATATACCTGACAGCTCTGTGCACTGGTCACCTGGATACCCCCTGATCTCGGGCCCAGCATCCTGCATGACCAGCTGCCCTTGCACTCCCTCCGAACTCTGCCAACACTTAAGGGTCTGTACCTGCAACCCTACAGTCCCTTCTCTTTGCACTTATGAGCCATTCGCTGGCTGCACTTATTGAGTTACCTGCACTTCTCCCTTCCCCTCACACCTGGCACTTCTCACATTCCCTCTTCCCCGCACTTGCGTGATCTGAATGACACAAGGCCTAGCAAGATCGTTGTTTTGTCCTCCCTTTGTTTCCCCCTCCTTGTCTTGTCACGCCTAGAAACACTTGTGTATAGGCGCGTTATAAATGCCATCTCATATCAGGATGCATGCACAGACCTGCTTCAATTCATCTAGAAAAGGGACATACTACAACTAACATGTGTCGATAACAATTACATGTTTGCAACATATCCACATAATCTGTTTGCAGATGCTTTAATGGGCCATTAGGTCTAGGGATTGCTCCTCTCACCGTGCTGCTGTACATTTCAGGCACACAATACAGTTTACAATGAACTGTGCCACATGTTCACTGATGTTCGGTATGAACCAGTCTTCTTCTATTGTAGCAGCTAGACCCTCTCAAGTCACATGCACTGGGTAATGGAGCTACTCCAATGCTACTCTCAACAACGCTAGAGGCATAACTGGCTTTCCTGTACTGACCTGCCTCCAAATGGCCTCAGTGGGGGATAAAAAACAACCCGCTTTTTCTTAGTTCCTTTTCTACTTGCGATGCTCGTCCTTGTACATCAATCAATTGTACATTGGACCTCATATTTAAGCTCTCTTTAACCAATATGCATTGCCCTGCCACTTTCTTTCTATCTTTCGTCTCATTTTCAAATATGGTTGAATAATATACAGCACATTTGGCCTCTAAGTCCATGACTTGGATCCCGCAAGAGATTAAATCTGTTCTTTTTAAATGTGCTGTGCACTTCATGATGGCTATGGTTTCTGGAAAGCTTAAGGCTTTAATGTGTTTGTCTAATAGCCCTGCATGTTGCACTGGAGTGCTGTCTGTGTGGATGAAGCCCGTCCTTTTCCGACGTGACAGACCTGCGTGTACGATTGACGTCACATAGGCAGAGTCAGAGTACACTGTCACTTCCTCATCCTTAAAACTTCATAGTAAATCAATAAGCACAGCTAATTATGCAGCCTGCGCTGAATAGGTTGACAGCAAACTTCTACCTATCAATACTTCAATTGTATCCCCTTGGATCATCTTTACTACTGCTGATCCCGCATATCTCAACCTGGTGTTATGGTCGATTCTAGATGAACCATTCATTAAAACCACTTCCCCCTTCCTAGAGCATTCTCTCTAACATGGGGAATATCATTTTAGTATTCAGTATATGTAACAGACATGCACATCGTCATCTTCTCCCACTGGTTCAGCTATAAACATTGCTGGATTCACTGTGCTACACCTAACAATTTTGATCGCAGGGTTTGAGATAATCACCTTGTGCCCCGATGCTCTTTTAGTAGTCAATGCACTTTTGGGTTTTTCTAGAATTGCAAATAATGCATGCTTTACAAATAGAGTTGCGGACACCCCATAGTTATACTTTAAGCCTTTTCTATGGCAAATGTAGCAGCTGCCAATGTCTGTTCACACAGGTAGTGTCCTTTCATAACTAGATCAAAAATCCCACTCGAATAAGCTACTGGTTTATGACCATATCCTAATGTCGTTTTCTGTATAAGGACTGCTGTCATGACTTCTCCATTTGAATGGGAAAATAAGTAAAATTCTTCACTATAATTTGGAATCCCTAATACAGGAGCTGTACTTATCGCTTTTTTAATTCATGAAGTCCTTTAGTCATGTCATCTGTCCACACTAATTTAGTTTTAGCAACCTGTGCTTCTTTAAGCTTTTTAAAAGTGGTTGAATATATGCACTGTAGTGAAAGACCCAGGCCCTGCAATAATTGTATAGACCTAAAAATTGCTGCATTTGTCTCACCGTTTTGTTTGGCTGTACAGTTCTCATAATGGCTTCTGCTCTTTCACGTGTCACTTTTCTTCCTTCATGCAAGATTAACTGTCCTATGAATAATATTTCTTCTTGACAATATTGTAATTTTCTTTGTCTACTTAATACCATTGCACACTAAAATGTCATTCATGTATTGAATTATGGCACTTTCAAGCTGAACATTTCCCAATTCCATCTGAAGGACTCTATTAAAAATGGAAGCGGACTCACAGTATACCCCCGGGCAAATGGGTATGTTTCAGCCAAATCATTCTACATGAGAACAAAGTCAAATCCTGTGAGTCTTTGTCAAATACCTAGCTTTTGACAGAATATTGCACAATATTGTTGCATGGTTTGGAACTAAAGGGACTCTGCTTCAACTATATTGTATAGGGGCGAAGATCCTGTATAAATCTCTATGACCCCCTTGTTGATTTTTTGACAGGGAACACTGCCGTATTGCATGAAGAATCTGATGGTAGTAGAATGCCTTGTTTCATTAGTGTGGATATCGTTTTGAAAATCCCCTCACCTGCTTCTCTTGACATCGGGGACTGTTTTGCAAGTGGCAAAATAGCTCCTGGTTTAATCTTAATTTTCACTGCCCCCATTCCTTTCAATAGGCCCACGTCATTTGGACTTGTGATCCATAAAATACTTGCCACATTTTCCAAGTCTTCCTGTAAAAATGTCAGTTTCTTTTTTACCAATGCCATTCTCTGTGGTATCTCTATGTTCTCAACTTTAATCCAATAAGTGAGACTTATAAAGAATACTAACTCATCATCTGAATAGTCATTCCTAAATAGTTCTTCATCTGTCAAGTCTGTAAATCTATATCCTTCAGTGAAGGCTAACACTGTTCTCAAACCCTTTCCCGCATCGTCTGCCCCATGAAGCATCCCCCTTTCTTCTCTTACCACTGCTGCTTCTACTTCCAGAGGAATAACTTGCCCTACCTCATCATCCATAGGAATTTCTTACCAGAACAAACATTTATCAGGTATCCTTAATAATTTACCTGCCAATCTAGGTAACCATGATAATAAAACAGTCACTCCATATATAAATACCTCCTTGTCTAGAGGGACTCCCCGTAAGGCTTTCTTTCCGGTAAAGGCTAATATAAATTCACACATATTCATATAATGTATCCCCAGGGTTGAACACATTATGCCTTCGTCAGTAAAAGATATCGTCATGTTAAGCTTTGTCACTAAATTCCATCCTAGTATGTTTACTGGTATCTCTTTAGAGTATAGCAATGGGATAGACATGTCGTGTTCCCCTATAGAAATGGGGAATATGTCTGTAAATGCAACTACATTCGTCGCCCCAGAAAATCCCTGAGCATTCAAGGCAATGCCGGACATTTTCCCTCACGGACACAGGAACGAGTCGCTCCAGTGTCTACAAGAAATGAAAATGTCCTGCCTCCTATCATCACTTTGACCCTTGGTTCCTCTTGGGTGTCTGGTGTTACAGATAGTACTGAACACATCAGGTTGTTCTGTGGGCTGTCCTGCTGTGGGTATAAAGTCATCCCTGTGCTTGTCAAAGGATTCCCTCTCACCACAGTTATACTCCCTAATTCGAGTTTTACTACTTGTGTAGCTCTTGTCTCCATTTGCCATTGGGATGCACCTGTCTGTTGCACTGGGATGTATTGTATTTGTTGAGTGGGTGCCTGTTGTATTTGCATAGATGCTTGCTGTTGCTGCCCCTGTAATGATTGTGTCTGCATTGGTGCTTGTTGAAATTGCTGGGATTCTGGCAATTGTGCCTGTACTGGCACTTGCTTAACCTGCTGTGGTTGTGGTGCATATGCCTGATTTTGCGTGTGATCTTGGAAATAATATCCTTGTGAATCTGTATTATATTGTGGAGCATATTCCACCCCCTCTTGGAGGTTGCAAATTCTGTTGTTGCATGTCTCCTCTGATTCTACATGCTATAGCCATTTGTCCTATTTTCCAACAATTCCAACATATTAGTGGCTGTCTCCCAATAAACCTCGTCCTCCCCCTCAAGGCCCATTCCCTCTTCCTCTTGGCATATAAAAATACCCATTATGGTCTTGGGCATTGAACATATTATTTTGCTGTGTGAACTGCACTACTTGCACTGTGCTTCACTCATTACTTGTCAACACCGCACCCTCTTTGGTGAACTTTGATAATTTGTTTTGCGCCAACTTCGCCTCCTCTTGCTTTCTACACCCAGCTTTCTTCTTGTCTTTTTCTTTTAGCTGTCTGCAATAATGCATGATTTCCAATGTTATCTTTGGCCATGGCTTTGCTTCCATTCCCACATGTTTCTTTAACTGCCTTTGTACTGGCTCTGGCAGTCCTTGACCTAATATGTGATAAAATAACACAACCATTTTATCACACGGTTCATGCGTCTCCAAACTCCATCTGTTCTGAATATCCTGAATAAATGCAATGGGATCTTCATCCTCCCTCATCTTCCTAGTCATTATAGCCCCAATAGCTGATGGATCTGGATATTGTACTCTAAGTGCTTGCGATATGTCTGCTCTGCAATGATTGAATGGCGCCCCATCATGCATTGTTTGTTTATTTGTTTGTTTATTTATTTGTATAGCACTCCTGACCCAGGGGTATATGTGCGCTTTGAACATCAATTTACAGGCAAAGGTAGGGAACAATAGTATAGTAGTGAGGGATATGTATAGTTGGCAAGGAAGCAGTTAGTGAATAGATAAAAATAGGCAAACATAATAAAGGATACATTCGTACATTAGGTATTCATACATACATGGTTGGTTATTTGTTGAGTAACCAAGTGATGACCTTAGTTCTGAAAGGTTGGAAGGTGGGTGTGGATTTGATATCCAGTGGAATGGTGTTCCATAGTTGTGAGGCTAGAGCTGGGAAGCTGGATCCACCAGCTCTTTTGAGGGAGTATTTGGGCACCGTCAGTTGTAATGTATTAGAGGATCTAGTGGTTCTGGTATTCTGTCTTAATGTAAATTTGTTAGTGAGATAGGGTGGGGCTAGGTGGTTAAGAGCTTTGTAGGTGAGGCATATGGTTTTTAGGTCTATTTTTTGTTGGATGGAGAGCCATTTGCATGAGATTCTTGTAGCAGAGATATGTTTTCTTCTGGGAATATTTAGGGTGGCACGGAGTGCGTTATTTTGTAGAACTTGAAATTTATTGATTACCGTTTTGTTGGCGCCTACATAAAGGCTATTACAGTAATCCAGTTTGGATTGAATGAGTGCTCTGGGTAAAGTGAGGCAGTTGTTAGGGGAAATCAGTGGTCTGCAGTCCCTAATTAGTTTACCAGTGTAGGCAGTGGCTGAGGCATTCATATTAATTTGTTTGGCTAGGTTGGTATTCGTGTCTAGGTAGAAACCAAGGGTTTTTACACTTTTGGCGATGGGGATGGTGTTGCCGTCAATGGTGAAGTTGGTGTAGCTGGGACAGAATTTCCGGATGGTGTTGGGTGAGCCGACAAGGAGCAGTTCGGTCTTGTCATCATTCAGGCAAAGGCCATGTGTGGCCATCCATGCCTGAATGATGGAGAAGACTTCATTGATCCAGTTGGCGTCCAAGTTGTAATTGCCGGATAGGGTGAGGAGTATCTGGGTGTCATCTGCGTAATTCCTGTCGGTGACACCAAGATGGTCCAGCTTGTCGAATAGGGGCTTTGTAAATATATAATACAATGTAGGTGAGACACAAGATCCTTGTGGGACACCGCAAGTAATGGGCATAGGGTCGGCCGCTGCTAGGGGTGAGAAGACCCACATGGTCCTATTGTCCAGGAAGGATTGGATCCATGTGACCGCAGAGTGGGAGAAGTGTGCTGCCGATGACAAATGGTTGCACAGGATTTTGTGGTCAACCAGGTCAAAGGCAGCGGAGAGGTCGAGGAGAAGAAAAATGGCATTCTTACCTTTATCTTTGAGTTCGTCTATCTGGCACTTGAGATCAACAAGGGCCGTTTCTGTCCCGTGTTGTGGTCGAAAGCCAGATTGGCGAGTTCCTAATAAATGGTTTGTCTCGAGGTACTCCTGGATTTGTAGATAGGCCACTCTGTCAAGAATTTTTAGTAAGAATGGGACGGTTGTAATGGGTCTATAATTCGTGGGTTATATCTGGGTCGAGAGTTGTTTTTTTTAGTAGTGGTAGGACCCAGGATTGTTTCAGATTACTGGGGACCAAGTTATTGGAGAATGACAGGTTTATTAATTTGGTAATGAAGGGGGAGAGATCCCTGGCTGCATCTTTTATGATCTGTGCGGGGCAACTGTCCCCCTTGCAATTTGAGGGTTTCAAAGATGCTATAATTTTTTGTACCTCCGGTATGGATACCTTTTTGAAAGTAAAGCCTGGGCTAGTGGCAGTAGGTGGAGGAGGGGTGGAACTGGAAGTAGGACCATGAGTGAGTTGTTGTCGTTTGTTGTTAATTTTGGTTTGGAGCCCTGAAAATTTGTTAGCAAGGGCTTTCTGGATCCCTGTGCACCATGGTTTGTCCTTAGTGCAAGTATCCATGGGAGGAGTGGGGTTTTCTAATTCCTTTAGGATGTTAAAGAGCTCCTTTGTGCTAGAGCTTGCCTGAGAGATCCCGGAGTTAAGAGATTCTTTCTTTGCGCGTGTAATCTAATTTTTGTAGAGAGTGGAGATATTGGTGAGATTAGTTCTGTTATTTACTGAAGGCACTGATTTCCATAATGCTTCGAGTTTACTTTTTTGTTGACGGAGAGGTTTGAGCTCCGGGGTGTACCATGTATTCAGGTGCGCTTTTGCACAGTTGCTTTTGGATACCCTGTTCTTTTCCAAATGTCGTCAGCACTCTCCCCCAGAATAGCAGATAATAGGCCTTTTCTATCGCCCATAGCTAACGTCATTCCTGACGTCCTTTTTTCTAATTCTTTGATCCATTTTACTGTACTGGAAGTTACACTCAGTGTGCACTTTACATTTTCCTTATCCATCTGGGGTCATTGTATATATTGTGGTGGACCCCCTCCTTTCTCTAATAGTGGAAACTGTGAAAACCGTGGTCCTTGGTCATACCTACCCATACTCCTTGTTCTCCAGGCAGCATTATCATCATCCTGCTTGTTTTCTTCCTGGCAATGCCCTTAGTCTGCTCACATGGGGCATATATCCCATGTACTGTGAGATCGTATTTGCAGTCGTCCAGTATATGGTATTGGTTCTGGTGTTTTTGCCATAAGGCCCTCTAAATCTGACAATTTTACCCATTTATTACACTTGATTAAAAATCCATATGCACCCTCTTTTCGCTTCCTCTCATTTTGTTTCCTTTCTTTGTGTGACAATATTACGCCCCTACTCGTATGACTATTCTCTTCTTCCATGTCATAAATAGCTAAGCTACTTAAAGATAATGTTTTATGATCGTCTGTTCTGACGCCATCTAAGCTTCCTCCTGTTTCTTTAAAGGAGGCTCCTTGTTCAGCCTCTGATTGCTATATCCTTCCTTATCCCTCATTTGTCTATATAATTTCCAAAGCCTTGTCACTATGGTCTCTGTGTCTTCTTCTCTCCATGTTGGCATGTCTAATAATCCTTGCAACTCTCCATAGGCCGGTTGTGACCCTCTTTCCTCTTCGGTTCGCTGTTGCGTTTCTATGCGTATAATGCTTCTATGGCACAGATATCAGGGATGTCATTTCACCAAAATGCCTGGGGTAGCGGAAGTGATGTCACAATCCCCTTGACCTCTGATGACATCACATGAAATGATGTAATTTGACCCCACCCTTAAGTGACATCACAGGAAGCGATGGAACACAATCTTTCACACCTTGAGAAAACAGGAAGTGGCATCACATAGCATTGTTCATAAGTACACTACACAAAATATGGTTACGATATCATTATAATGTGATACATTTCATATGTACTGTTAATATCAGTGTGTATAGGCCCATATTACCAAATTGCTGTGAATGCAAGCAGACGTCCAAAGTCAAATGATAATGATGTGTAATTTTATAGCACGTACGTTTAAGCACTTTACATAAAACAAATATACATATAACATCACCCAACCTGTGTTGGTACTCATTTATCAACGGCAGAAGAAAGAAAGGCTGAGTTGAGGTGTTTAAGAACAGACTAAATCAGTGACTCACCCCCTGAGGAGTGCCTCAAATAAAACTTTAATGAGTCTAGCAATTATTGTATAGAATTCCAGAAAGGCAAAGCATTTGTTATTCCTATTCTTTCTTATTTAGGGTCACTGCTAAAAATGTTACACTTGTGGAACCTGCCCTTTTTTTTAAGAGGCCTGAACAAGAAAGTCAGCCACTCCAGAAACAAAGAGCCACATGGTGCTGAGCACAGCCCAGGAGCTTATATTTTTAAAAAAACACGTTTTTTTTAAACAGTTTATTTTTAGGTGTAGGAAGGGCGACCACAGGGGTAGCAAAGGAGACCTCAGGTGACTCCCAAATGACGTCCCTGATAGATATTCAATCTCATCTTTAAATCCCCTACTTATGCTTGTTTCTTCCTCTCATCAATTTATTCCCCTCAATTCTTCTTCCTCTCGCCTTCTTTGCAACCTACGTACTTTCAATCTTTGTGCTTCTGCTTCTTCTTGTTTCTTTTCTTCTAGTCTCTCTTTTTATCTTTTTGCCTCCTTTTTTCTCTGTTCCTCCCTTCGTTTACATTCTTTGTCCCTTTCTTGTTTGTATAGTCTCTCTTCTTCCTTCTCTTTCTCATCTCGCTACTCCCTTTCCTCTCTTTCTCGAACACCATCAATCCCTTTATCATCTAGTTTAAGCAATATTTGTCCTCCCATCCATTCATTCTGTACTATTGTCATACCTTTAGCTGTATCTTTTATTCTTTTTTGTTTCTCTCTCTCTTCCTCTATTTCTACCTATCCTGTCTATCCTTTTTCTCATCACGCTGTTTACTTTCATTGCGTGTCTGTATATATTTGCGTTCTCTGCTTTTACTCTCTACCTCTGTCTCTTTTCTAGTATAGACAGGGGGTTTGTATAGTGGATTAACATACCCCAATGCTGCTTTCAATTCCTTTAGAGGATAAAATACCTTTTCTTTATTCTCTACATCTTGTAACTCGGGAGGGGAAAGAGAAGCTGAAGGCGTTACGTCTTCGCCTTTATGCTGATTAAGCATCCACTCCCTATAGACTGGGTCTTCTTTCTCATTCTGGTACATCTTCCAAAGCTCTAGTACTGCCAATCTTTTCTCTAGCTGCTTTCCCTTATGTGTGGCATGTAAATAAGTCTCCAGATTACATAATAACGTATTTGACAATGAACCTCCTGGAGGCCAGGTCATACATTTCTTATTGTTCGTGCCCTTAATCCATTCAGAATTATACTGTCTAATTTTGGCTGTATATCTTGGTATCCTTTTTATCTTCATAAATATGTGGGAGGTATTGCTTCCATAAGTCCATTCAGACTGTCAATACCTACCCAATGTTTTCCTCTTCCTTTCAAGTTTATTAAATATAATGTTTTAATATATCTGAGCAGGCATCATCGATCACCGCTCGTATTCCAGAAAATCAACATATTTTCCCTACCTTTGTTTATTATTTTTTGAAAAAATCTATCAACACTTCTTCTTGCTCCTTCATTTACACTTTTTGTTAATTATTTTTATATCGTGCTTTGGTTTTTAGTATATTTAATGTCTTCTTTATTTATATTTTGATATAATCTAATTTTGTCTATTTGATTGACGTCAATCCTTTGTCCAAAGAATTTAAGGAAAAAAAATGTTATTTATTTATTTATGCTATCATCCCTTCTTTGTGGTTTGTTTTAAACAGTTATCCTTTATACAAACATATTATACACCTTACATATGTGCAGTTTCAACATATATAAATATATTCCCCTTACGTATGTCTTCCTTTACTGTCCTAGTAAAAGTAACACCTCTCTTTTTGTTACTCCCTGTGGGAGTTTGATACATGCTCTTCTCATTGGCTCTGCCTTTAGGAATCCTTCATACTCCTATATGGAGTTATAGCACATGACCTTTCCGTCCCTCTAAGGCCCGTGAATTTGAGGTATTCCTATCTCTCTTTCTTTTTATAATCCCCAAAATCCAGTAACTCTTTATGTCTCTTATATATGCAACATAACACAATCAGAGTGCCTCCCCCTCTATATTTGTACCAGCTGCAATGGTCTACTTACATCCGTCTCTCACCTCGAGTCCCTCGGCATCGGTTTGTCCACAATCAACCAGTTCACCTTTCATCCACGGGCACCTGCGGGTACTGGACAGGAATTTCATCAAAGGGGGACATGCCAACCGTATGTTCATCATGTGATTCTTTACGTGCCGCTTTCTGCAGGAAACTCTACAATCGTCTGGCTCGTGGCGGAAGCCGTCGAAAGTCAGAGAGTCTGGGTCTGGGCTCTAGGTCGATCAGACCAGAACCATCCGCACTGCTACCTAAATGTGCTCTAGCACCTTGAAGCATCTTTCTGCTATATGGAATTACCAATAAAAATGTCTCAGACCAAATAACCGGAGAGATTCAAAGAAGATGGTAAAATACTGCTTTTATCTCAATGATGGAAATGAGGGTTAATCATCATTAATCAAATTGATTTATGCAGGATCACAATTTCTTCTTGATTATACTTAGTTTATATGAAGCTAGATGGGACATCTAGGACATCATCTTACGTGGCATATTACAGAAACCTATTAATGGGTGGGATTAGATTAGGGGACAGGTCTACATATAGGTCTACTCCATTGGAGTGTGAGAACAAATAGAATTTGTCTTTGTAATTGGGCATCACTAGTACTGGGGCTGTGCATATTGCCTTCTTCAACTCCTTGAATACTTCAGTCATTTCATGTGTCCATAACAGGTTACCATCCCCCCCTCTGTGCCTCCAGGAGCCTGCTTTATTGGGGTCTCGTGTATGTGCTCTAGTCGAATACCAAGGCCCTGCAATAATTACAGAGGTCCGAGAATTGCTGCATTTCTCTCACTGTCCGTGGTGCCGGCATTCTAAAGATCACCTGTGCTCTTTCTGGGGTTACTTTTTAGCCCTCCTGTGATATCAACTGTCCAATGTACAACACTTCCTTCTGGCAATATTGTAATTTTACCTTGTCTACCTTGTAAGCCTTTTTTGCTAGCACTGTCAGTAGCTGCGCTGAGTCTTTTTGGCACTGCTCTTTGGACCGGCTGCAAGTCAATGCTTGGGGGAACCTGGACTTGGATTTTCATGAATCGATATCAGCTCTTGGTGGTCTGTTATTTTGGTGAATAGGTAACATGTGGTGGTGTTCACATGCCAGCACCACTGCCAGGCTCTCTTTCCCCAGCTAGGCATAGGCCCATTCAGTGTTTCGTAGGCTGCAAATTTAGTATGAGACAATTACTCTTTCTGAGTATCTTACTGGTTTATTTTGGGCCACTCTGGCTCTTGTCCTCATGACTTGCATCTCCTGTCAGTTCAATGGAAGGAAGTAGGTCTATTAATGAAACTATTTTAGCTCCAACTGGTTTAGTTGACATTTTTTGCTCGCATTTACCCCAATAATTGTAGATGGTAAATATGCGATTAGGCAATATTAGGGGTGAGGGGGGCTCAATCTGGGTTGCAAACCAAGGACAAGAGTACCCTAAACACCCTCACTCAGTCCTGGAGGTCATGAAAACACAAGAATCCAAGACCAAATGGGCCAAGCCAAAGGTGAAAACCTACGGCCATAAGGGGAGAGGAGCAAAGTCATTGGGTTTGAAAGAAGGAGACTAAGGACTGGTGCGGAAGACCCAGACCAGAACGTCGGACATCCCATTGAACATCAAACTCCTGACAATCAGGGAAGTAAAAGAGACAATGAATAATGCATAAACACCAGGGCACGCAATGAAATGGAACGGATCACACTTCAAGAAAAAATGACTGTAGCAGAAGTGAAAGAAGAGCAGATAGAACAAGAGAAGACGCTAGCCTTGAAGTGATAACCTAGAACACGAACTTCAAGAATTAAGAAGTGCTCAATGTCTTGTGAGAAAAGCCAGCCTGCAATCAAACAAAGGCCATGTAGCCCATCATGGACCCCCACAAAGTTGGGGGCAGGGGTGGGATCATGTATGATGGTAAAAAGGGGGCTGATTCCAGCCATCAGGCGCCACTTCCTGTGATCTGACAGGAAGTGGTGTCAGAAAAGGACATCTTTACTATGTCGGCTAGAGATTGAAATGGACATGCGAGGACATGTCTCACATGAGAAGGTCCAAAGTGTATAAAAGGTGAGGTGGAGAAAATGTGGCCTCTGCACTGAGTTTTGTAGATTCAGTATGTAGGAGTGCAACCACGCGCAGCATGTGGTGTCCTGATTGGGAATCCCCACGCCGCAGAGTTTAGTATGGCATGTGGACAGGGAGGCTGCACATTTAAGGGGAGGTGCTAGTGAAGATGGCTATGTAATAATGTAGCAATTCTTGTATCTGTAATTAGGTACATTTCATTTATGTAAAACATTCTTATTCCTAAAGGAATGCAGATTTCAAATTCAACCTTTTGTGTATGAAAACAACCAACAGTCGAAACGTGTTTCATACCTTTAGAGGTGACCCTTCATCAGGACTGTAGTTTGTGTAAGATGTGGATGTATCCAGGGGTATGGTCAAATTGGTGTGCTAGGTTCGGCCTGACCATACTAAATCAGGCATTATAAGGAAGACTACATCTGTCTATATTAGCAAAGCGCCCGGTCCATGAAGAGCGGACAGCGTTACTATCAGCATTGCAACCAGTTTGGTCAGGGCAGCCTTGTGCTGGGGAGGGTCCTATGGCCCATTGGAAAGGGGGCTTCCGCACAATGCTTTTTACATGGCATCTCTGGCCGCCTTCTTCCCTGGTCCTGGCGTGTCGTTGCAGTATTGTAGCCCGTTCATAGATGTTTGTCTCTTTAATCTCTTATTTCCTTTGCATGCCTTCCCAATACAGTGTGGAGGCAGCTTACTTGTTTATAAGTGGCTACCTACAGCAAGGCAAAGACACATTGCAACTATTTTCGCTTACAGGCCCACCATCGCTGGGGTTTTGCTAAGTCTGGAAAAGATCTGGGGCTACCCTCATTTTGGAACTGTCGGGGCTAGCTGGCCTTTTGGTTCTAGCCCTACAGCTTCTATTCAGAGTTATAACCAAAAGACCCGGGGCTATAACCCTCTCAGGCCCCACTAGAAATGCCTCTGCACCGTCGCATTTCTCATTGCATGCTCTTTTGTCTGGAGGTTGAAGAAAACTGTCTCACAGGACACAAGCTGAGGGTGCATTCAGATGGACAGAGCCCCCCCCCCAATTATTGATATGATATGATATGATATGAGTCATTTATAGCGCGCCTGTCCACAAGTGTTTGTAGGCACAGCAAGACAAGGTAGTGAAGACAGAGGGAGAACAAAAGAAACAATCTTATTAGGCCTTGTGTTGTTCAGATCATGCACGTGCAGGGGCGAGAGGGAGAGGAGAAGTGACAGGGGGAGGGAAGGGGGAAGTGCGATCAGGACAGCATTGCTCTAAGTAAGTGCAGCCAGGGCATGGGGTCTCTGAGTAAGTGCAAGGAGGCAGGGGACTCTAGGGATACAAGTGAGCGGTAGGCCGAGATGCAGTGCAGAGGCTACTGGTTATGGAGGAGCCTGGTGCCCATTGAGATTGTGAGGCTAGCCAGGCAACCAATCAGCGCAGCAGACAGGTAGGCCAGCATGGGAGACAGAGAGACAAAACATAAGTGAAAAGGAAGGTATTGAGCTGCTTCTGGAAGCTCTGGTAGTCCAGCTCAAGTTTGAGAGGGGTAGGGTGGCCATTCCAGAGGGAGGCACCTGCAGAGGAGTGAAATCTACCCCCCACAATCTCTGCCTGGAGAAGCGTCTAACGCTCAGAGAGTTGGAGGTGACTGAGCAAAGGGCTTGAGAAGGAAGGTGTTTAGGAAGAGAGAGCTGGATGTAGTGCGGGCCCGGCCCCAGAAAGCCTTTTGGACGATGCAGAGGTTCTTGAACTTGATCCTTGCAGCCACCGGGAGCCAGTGGAGAGATTTCAGGGCTGGAGAGATACAATTCCTGGGCTTGAGGCCAAGGACAAGTCTTGCAGTCCTGTTCTGGATTAGTTGCAGAGGGCGGAGAGTAGAGGAAGGCAGATTGAGAAAGAGGCTGTTTCAGTAGTTCAGCCGAGAGAGAACCAGGGCTCTGGAGACAGTGAACATCTGGGGGAAAGTGAGAAAAGGAACAATACCTCTGAGGAGGTGCAGCTGGAAGTGGGCCTTCTTTGCGAGGTCCGTGATGTGAGGAGAGAAGGAGAGAGTGGAGTCGAAGATGATACCAAGGTTTTTTGCCTCACAGGAAGGCCTAGGAAGAGGGTCCAAGGAGGCCAGCCAGAGTGAAAGAGGGAAAGCGGAAGCCGGGGTCCCAAAGAGAAGGATCTCAGTCTTAGTGGCATTAAGGCAGAGATCATTAGAGGCGCATCACTCCTGAATCGCAGATAGACAGTCAGGAATGAGCGAGAGAGGAGAGGAGGCTGAGGGGAGCCTGAACGAAAGCCGATTGTCATCTGCATAACACTGAAAGTTAGAGGAGAAGGTAGAGATGAGGTGGGCTACAGGGTCCAAGTAAATATTGAAAAGGCAAGGTGCGAGGCTAGAGCCCTAGGTAACCCCACATGTGGAGAGATAGGTGGTGGAGATAAAGTACCAAATTTGGACCTGGGAGGGTTGGTCCAGGAGGAAGGGGGTCAACCAAGCCAGGGCATGATCTGTGATGCCCAGGTTCTCATGGAGACGATTGATCAGGATGGCATGATTGACCATGTCGAAATCAGAAGAAAGATCAAGGAGGTTGAGGACAGAAGGAAGGCTAGGATCGGGATTAGTGAGCAGATCATCACGGGTGTTCAGGAGAGCTGTTTCTGTGCCTCTGGCTGCTCTGAAGCCAGACTGATGGTCATGGACACAACCAAGAGATTCAGTGTGGAGAGTAAGCTGGGAGGTGGCCACCTTTCCAGGAGTTTTCCCAGGAAAGGAGTGATAGAGACCGGGCGGTAGTTTGCCAGACAGGAAGAATCGGCAGAAGGCTTTTTCAGGAAGGGGTGCACAAGTGAGTGCTTTTATGGAGAAACAAATATTCTAGTAGCAGAAGAGTGATTGCAGAAATCAGCCATGGCTGGAGCGAGAGTGTAAATGTGGTCATTGATGGTTCTGGAGGAACAGGGAGCACCTGCTTGGACGACACTTTCATAGATCAGACTTTTATAGAAACATTGTCAGGTGTGGTTGGAGAAAAAGAGGAGAATGGAGGAAGAGAGAGGGAGGTGGCCAGAGGGGGGCCAAGAGAAGTAGAGGGAGAAGAGAACGGGATGTCCTGAGTTTTAGTGGTGAAGTGAGAAGCCAGAGCCGTGCAGAGGGCCTGAGAGGGAACAGGAGAGGTGGAGACTGCAGAAGGATTGGCCAGCTCCTTGCAGATTTTGAAGAGGATGAGCTATGTTGTTAGAGACCGCAGAGATGTGGGCTTGAATATTGGCTCTCTTCTTGGGCAGGACAGGGAGTCTGTATTGCCTTTGGAGCAGGCGGCAGGCCAGTTTGTCAGAGGATGCACCTGATGCTCTCCACTTCTTCTCAGCCACCCTAAACTTTCATGGTGGCATGGTCGGAGTCATACCTAGAGTTGCACTTGGAGGTAGGCTTCAGGTGGATTCTTATGACCAGGGCAAGGACGTCCAGAGTGTTAGAGATAGAAAGATGCAGGTTGGAGAGGGCTGTGTCAGAGTGTGAGTCAGCCACAAGGGTAGGAGGATCAAAGAAAGTAACGGCAAAGGCTTCCACTGACACATGCTTCATGGGCCGTATGACCGAGAAGAAGGTGGCAGTGCTAGAGCCACCTTCACCTGAGGGACAGAAAGCTTCAGGTAAGAGCAGATCAAAAAGTGGTCAGGCCAAGAAAGAGGAGTGGTGAGAGGGTTCAAGAGGGATATGTCTGAGGAGATGAGAACATCCAAGGTGTGCCCGGCAGAGTGTGTCAGACCAGAGGGTAGAATGGTAAAAGAGAGGGTATTGCAGAGATTGTGGAAGAGCCCTGAGGAGGGACTAGAATTATCCAGGTGGATGTTGAGGTCTCCGAGAAGGAGAAGTTGAGAGGTAGAGGCAAGGAGGGAAGATCAGAGGTCAGCTCACTCTGAGAGGAAGAGGGCGACCTGGCCAGGTGGCCTGTAAATGGTGGCCACAGTCAGAGAGAGGCCTGTAGAGATAGAGAGCCTGCATACCAGGCATTCAAGGGAGGCGTAGGCTTGCGCAGGAATGACAGAAGCAGGAACCCACTCTGGAAAGATTAGAGCTACTCCATCTCCGGCACGGTTGTTTCTGGGTTCGGAGAGGATCTTGTAGCCATCAGGGAGGAGAGTGTGAAAACTTGTGAAAGAGCTGGCCGTGAACCATGTCTCAGTGAGAGCGAGGACATCCATGTCCAATTCTTCGAGGAGGTGGCAGATGTCAGAGGAGTGTTTGACAGCAGAGCGAGAGTTGAGAGTTGTGACGTGGAGCAGGTTGCCACATTTGAAAGACTTCTTTGGAGGGGAACAGGCATGAGGAATGCCCTGCGGAGGTGGTAGAGGGGCCGGAGAATGGGCAGAGGAGGTAGAAGGACATGGCAGATTAGCCAGAGAGGATGAGGAGGGTGCCAGAGAGGTGTAGGAAGAAGGAGGCGGTGGAGGAGCCAGAGTGGTGCTAGTAGGAGTAGCAGGAGAAGGAAGGAAGTTGATAAGACACGGGAGACGCCTATCGAGAAGTAGGAGATTGGGCTGAGGCATGGGCGTAGGACATGGGGGGATAGGGAGGACAAATCCCCACCACAATTTTAAGGAGGGGGATATAATGGCATTTATCCCCCTCAGAATCTCTGAGGTGTGACTTGTGCACTGTCACTGCTGCTGCCTATTCCTGGGCAGGGTCAGACTAGGACATTTCTGTTGGATACATTGTGATGCAAATTGTGCATTTTAAAGAATATTTATTCAGTAACATTGGTCAAAACTACTAACTGCAGAGCTAATTAACACATCAAACTGGCACAAATTGGCCAAACATGTGGCCCACTTTTACAGAAAATACTGGCCCCCACCAGCGTTTTATGTTTTTGGTTTGGCTATGGGCCTATTGCCCTATAGACCAGTTCAAGCCTGTTCCTGGCTGGAGACAGTTACCCCCACTGGTGGCATACAAAAGGAGTCAGAACCTGTGAAACATACTTATCAGAAATGATGCCACTATCAAACTTGATGCGCCTGTGAAACAAACTACTTTGTGCGGTCTCCCTCCTGTCACGGGTCACTTCCCTTGTGGCCAATGTGTCATGTGTGACTACACTAAAGCCACCAAGTCTGTACAAATTACTCCTGATGTATTATGGAACATGAGCAGCATGACTAACTGTAACACACAGAATGTGGTTTATATGATCACTTGTCCTTGTGGACTACGCTATATTGGAAAAACCAATAGAAAATGTTGCATCCGACTCATCGAACATCGGAGCTGCATAAAAAACAAGGTGCTAGCAGCACCAATGGTAAAACATTTTGTAGACAAGAAACATGACCACACCAATTTAGAATGGGTAATTCTAAAAAAGTGGAAGGTAACAACAAACATGACCTTGACCAGAAGTTGTTAAATTTTGAACAAAAACTGATTTTCAAACTTCAAAGCCATGTTGTAGGGCTCAATGAGAATGTGGACTGGCACCAGGTTCACCTTTGAGACAGTCTGGCCATATACTGCAGTAATATGTTATTGGTGTATTACTGTTTCACGGATGTGGATATGGGTGCAGTGTTCTAGTTAATGCCCATTTAGAACTTTACAAATATGATCTACGTAAGACCATACACAATGTACACTGTGGTGGGATATCATATATAAATCCTGATGTAAATAGATATAAAACATACATTATGCAAATGTATCAGCCTTTGCTCTCCACTGATTTACAAGTCTTACAAAGCCCTGTGTACAAAGACGTATGGTGGCAACTTTTTACAGTGCCCACGCAGGGTGTGATTGAATATCTTACATGCACCAGTTCATAAGTGTACCTCAGATGCATCTGTATGCCTATAGGACTAAGAATATATGTACTAAAAAATGGATTACATGTTTGAAATTTCATATGCCATGAATATACTACGATGCTTGTGATAAAATTAGACAAATTCTTATTTTGACACTGTGTGATTTCGTTGTGCCACTCTTACAATATCATGCATTATAGGGTGTCATACCAGCTATTTCACTCTGGACGCCAATCTTCTGCCATTTTTACCTTCAATATGGCATCTGGTCACTATGTTTACCCGGGCAGGGCCCCAGTCCCTTTTCTTTTTCTATTTCATGGAAGTTCCGTCTATGCGGAAGTGTTAGCATCTATGCGTACCGGCCGGCGAGGCTTGAGTGTTGGACTTCGGCACCTGGCTTTTACACCTTAGAGTAAATTGGTACTATGGAGCATGTGCGCCCACAGAGGTTCTGCCTCTGTGTTTAGCCTTTTATCTATCGGCCGCACCTCGTGGTGGTGGTTGTATTCATTACATTGAATTAAGCCTGCACGTCATTTATATCATGCAGCGTTTTCACCAGTGTTCACAGTAGACACTATGCTAATAGAGGTATGTGGACTTACTTTTCTTCTATGGACTACGTGTATTATATACTTGTGGCCATGTATTGGATCTTGGAGCCTTTTAGGAGTTTGACCCCGTTCCTTTGGAGTTTTCTTACGAGTATTTTTTGTGAGGTCTCTATCCATTTATGTGGGTCACTTTTGTTTTTAGATTGGTGACAACCAGCATTTTGACATTCAGTGGGTCCCCTCTGGCTCACAATGGAACAGTGATCGCTTTCCTTGTGACATTGAGGTCGTTATTGATGACATGTACTTTTGAGAATTGACCAACCTTGGATACCTTTCAGGTATAACACTTTTGAACCTGTAATTTAGATGATCCTAAACGTAACTTGATCTTTTGGCTTCTGGTGATGGTTTCCATTCTCTACAGACCTTGGTGACTTGTGCACCCTCTTACTGAATTGACCTCAATCATAGTGGTCAGGCAAACTTATTAAGATATATCTCGCCCAATAAGAAGTGGTTACTAATGACTCTTCTTAAGTATTGTAATTTCTTTTAACTCCAAGGGTGACTCTTGGGACTCTTGTTGAACCTGTCATGGTGATGGATGCTCACCTTCCCTCATGGTTCGGGCTTAGGTCCTACTCTAGAGGTGGAGGCGTTGATTTATTTTATGTATGTGACTACTGGGAACTGAAGGCTCTTTTGCCTCTTGTATTTTTCAGCTTACTCTACGACATCCGTTGGTGGATGTTCCTAGGACCCCTATCACACAATATTGAAAGAATTTTAAATGAAAAAATAATTGTTTTTCCCTGAAGAAAGTTTAGCCACTTAAAGGCCTCAAGAACTGAAACATATTACATGGCGGGAATATATGTATTGTTTGTGACAAATTTGTTTTATGATGTTGTGATATGCTGCTAATCTTGTGTCTATGTATTTGTTTAAATTTGGATTTTCATGAAAACTGAGTAACACAATTGTATTTTATACGATTATTTGTTGTGCTAAATTAGGTCCATCTTATTTTTTCATTTTTGTGTATAATAAATTATATATATTTTTTGATTGTACTCCATCTATTGTTTCAAGATATGAGTACGGGTACACCACTCAGAGAGGTGTTTTGTTTCCCAGTATGACACTTTCAATTGTTCATTTTGTTGTCCTATCTCTTTGTTTATGAATATATATGGAGACAGTTACCACCATGTAAATGACGGCAGTTCTGCTCGCAGTGCGCACTTCGGCTCCTGCTCATTTGACTCGGGCACTGCCCAGCCAGGGAACAAACTGCATGTGCCCTACATGTGCAGAGCAGTCCGGGTGCGTCCTGAGTCTGCTGCTGACTGACATGTCATCATTGACATTCGACAAGGAGGCAGAAAGCAGGAGCAGGCAGCGACACATGCTCTGGGCTTAGTCAGTCAGGCTGGGCTTATATTTGCAGCAATCGAAATTCATGTGGTTGCTGGCTGGCTGCTGATGACTCTCTTGAGTCGAGTTTGTCTGATTTAGCAAGACTCAGACTGAGTGTGAGACCGTGAAAATTAAACGTTAGTAGTAGTGTGGGGGGAAAAAAACATAATATGCTACATGAGTGTGCGAGGTACTAGGTGGGTACCTTCATTTCGCTGTAATCTCAGCCCCCGGTTTATGGGTGGCTGAAAAGGAGAACGCTCGTACCCCCATGCAATCCCCAAATTGACAGCAGCGACTAAGCAGATGGAGCATGTGTGTGCATGCCTATAAGAGTTTTTAAAAGCTAAAGACAGACTTGATTATTTCTTCTTGCTGCTAACTTCTAAATGCGTAAGGTGGGTTTTCGGGATTACATTTTCCATGTATTTCCTCAAGGAAGCTCTGCAGTGATGTTTTTCCAGCTTCCAGTCCGTCCTCATTTTAGCTTGCAGTCTGTTGTCGACTGCATCTCCCCTGAAAGGGACTCCAAATCGTGCTGAGATTGCCCTTGCTGCAAGCAGGATCCTTCCGGCACTGCATGCTAGGAGGGAGTCATTACGACTTGTATGTATATGCATATAGATGTTAGCAGCTAATCCCATTCCTTTGTAAAACTTAAGTCCAGGACTGAAGCGATTGAGTGTTGGGGACACGGGTGGGTTCATTTTATCAGCCAAACTTTCTTATGATTGACTCTGAAATGTTTCTTAATTGAGAAACCACCGCATCCCCAAAAAGCGACACTGTTCCAAGAGGAATCTCCCTTTGGCATCTCCAGCATTTTCTTCACCACTTTGCCACTTGTCTCAATGGGGTGCATCAGAGCACTCAAATAGTTGCAAGATTAAGCTTTCTGTGTACATTTTTATGTATTGTCTGACATGTGGGTGCAGTAATTCTAGCACTTGTGATTATAAAGTGCTGTTTAAGCGCTAGGCCACCATTACTGTGTGGACTCTTGAATAGTTTTCTGGGGGTGTACATTTATATTCAGAACTCCACTCTTTCGATTCAGTAGGCTGCACCACTGCCCAAGAAAATGTCAATGTCACCTACATTTTTTACAAAAAACAAAGTTCACATCCTATCTTCGCATATTCTTCCTTTGTTACCTGAAAATATAGGAATTATAGAAATGCAGTTCAATAGAAGTGTTTTTTAGTGTGTGATCGTTCCATTCTGCATCGCTGACATGAGTCACTACATGAATATACATTTATTTTAATGAATTATCTGGCAGTCGTTGCCAGATTGTGTGCACATCACTCCACGCCTGAAAGTTGCAGGCTCGGTTTGGTGCATAAGGTGACCAGTATATCATCTCACAGTGTTCCTTCTTTCTCTTTCTGGAATTATAATTTTAAAACCTTGGTAAGTATTTAAGCTGCAGAGTCTAACTCAATTAAAATCGCACCTCACTGAGGCTCTTTAACTGAGACTAATTTGGCAAGAGACATGGAAATTCTGGCAAACGTAGGTCGAATGCGCTTTTCTCAGTCATTTTAATCCATTTCCATTCACAGAGCAGTGTGAGGTATCACAGTGAGTTAACGTTTTTGTGTAGGAGCCGGTATACATGCAGAGGACATAGTGGGAAATGCAAATAGAAAAAAATACCTTTTTGGGCGCATATTACATCGTCACACACAGGTTCCTTTCTTTTTGGCCACAGTGGCTTGGAGGAGCCCATCTGTTAAAGCGGTTGCTATGGTCCTGATTTACAAAGTGTTTTTTAATGGGATTCCTTCATTGTAAAATGCTTCAGGCCCTTTGTTTCTAGAGTCATAGATGTTTAATGGTTTAAAACAATTTTTTTTTATTGGTTTTTCCCAATACAAACCAAACATGCAGTGCATTTGTTAACAATCCAATTGTACATTACATAATTCTGAACACTGCACCCCTTATCCCACCCCCCATTCCGAGCCTATTACTTCCCACCTTCCGTTCCTGCATCTTGAAGTAGGGTCTCCCCTTCCATTGGTTCTGCTGGGTCTTGTATTGACCCAAACAACTCTGCAATCAATAATTTCCAAGCCATCAGTGACTCTGTCTCCTCCTCCTCTCCTGCGCTGTTCGCTTCTTGCCATACCATGGTTTCTGCCTCCGCCCATTTCTGCAAGTCTTTCCACCACACCTCTACCCTTGGTCCGTGGCATGTCTTCCACCCCATCGCAATTCTCCTCTTTGCAAGCACATATTCTAGGTCTTTCAGCTTACTCACATGCTTGAGTTTCTGCGATCTAGGAAACCCCCCAGCAAACAAGCCCATACTGTATCCACCACAATCTTAACCCCCCTTCTCCGCTAGTTTTTGTGCCACTTCGCTCCAGAAGCGCTCAATAACCGGGCATGACCAAAACATGTGAACCATACCAGCCTTCTCCTTGTCACATTTAGGGCATGCCTGCCGTTCTGCATTTGCAAACCTAGATATCCTCTGGGGTGTCATGTACGCTCTATGTGTAATATACAATTGTATCTGTTTTAATCTCGCATTCCTCGATACCTTCTTATGGTACCCCTGAACTTGTTCCCACATCCCATCTTCCATCGGGGCTCGTACTTCCACTTCCCAGTCCTGTCTCAATTGTGTTACCTCATTCCCAACCTTAGACATCATCATCTCATAAATTCTGGATATCTCATGTCCCCCCTCTGTTATATCGTGTATTATATGTATGGTGGCATCTGGTTCTTCGTCCAATACAATTTCGGGCCACGTTTTCTTAATTCGCTGCACCATTCTATAATACATAATATACTGGCCTGTGTGTAACCCAGTTTCCTCCCCCAGCACCTCAAAATCTATGATGGAGCCCTCCCGCCAGACATCACCCATCGTTGCCAACCCAACTGGTTCCCAGTGATTTCTGATGATCATCCTTAGCTGCTTATCTCCCCCGGTTAGTGCAACTAATGGTATCTGCGGGGAACATGGGGATGGGCTCTCCATCATCTGGCATGCCCTACGCCACATCTTCCACCCAAGTACCATCATCTTGGGACGCCCTTCCATTTCTGTCTCGGGCAACCACATCATCTCTTTCAAGTAGAATGGGGCACAGTCTTGTCCAAACAACCTGGATTTGGAGGTCGCCTCATCTGAAAGCCATTAGGACACATATTGCAGTTGGCTGGCTACATAATAGGCAATTTTATCCCCCCTTTCTCATAAAAGTTCTGTAGCTTCCATAGTGCCACTCTATTTCACATGCCATGCCACAGGAAATCCCTACACATACTGTTCAGTTTAACGAAAAACTTCTTGGGTATTAAATGTGGTATATTCCCAGAAAAGTGCAGGATCCTAGGTATGGCCACCAACTTTAGCATCGCCCCCTGCCCCATCATCGCCAAGGGCAACTTCTCCCAGAATCTCATACATTTTTCAATTTTTTTAACAGCCACCTCCGTGTTGTGCCTATGCTCTTCTTCCATTGTGTGGTATTGATTGATTGATTGATATTTTATTTCTATCGCTCTCGTACACAAGTGTTTCAGAGCACGACAAGGCAAGGGAGGGGAACAGGGGAGAACAAAACAGCGATCTTACTAGGCCCAGTGACATTGAGAATGTGCAAGTGCATGGGAGAAGGGGGAGGGGAAAAGTGCATGGAAGGGGGGAGAGGTGGAAAGTGCGAAGCAGAGGAGAAACAGATAAATAACAATAAATAAATAATAAAGGCAACAAACAGTGGTAATGCAGCCAGCAATTTGCAAGTGCTAGGTTTAAGGCAGCAGACAGGGTAGGTCCGATAAGTGCAGGAAGAAAAAGGGGGGGCTGTATGGGTACAGATACAGACCCCAGTGCAAGGGGTGGCCCGGAGGCAGTGCGGGAGGGTGACAGGATGAGCAGGTTCCAGGGCCCAAAAGACAGAGGGTGGCCAGGTGCACAGTGCCAAGAGAGAACAGATCAGCAGGGGAGAGGGGGAGCAAAGGCAGAAGAAAAGAGGAAGGTCTTGAGGTGCTTCCGGAACCGGAGATGGTTCTCCTCAAGTTTTAGAGTGGCAGGGAGGCTGTTCCAGAGGGAGGCCCCAGCCGAAGACAGAGATCTACCCCCAGCTCGTTTCTTTGAAAAACAACTGGCCCTGAGTGAGTTGGAGGTAGAGGAGCGAAGAGCTCGAGAGGGGAGGTATTTGCGGGGGGATAGCTGAAGGTATTTTAGTCCCAGGCCCCAGAAAGCCTTGTGGTCAATGCAGAGGGTTTTGAATTTAATCCGTGCATCCACTGGGAGCCAGTGAAGAGATTTCAGGGCTGGAGAGATACGATCCCAGGGCTTGAGGCCAAGAACAAGTCTTGCAGTCCTGTTTTGGATTAGTTGCAGAGGACGGAGTGTAGAGGCAGGTAGATTTAGAAAGAGGATGTTACAATAGTCCAAGCTAGAGAGAACCAGAGCTTGAGATACCATGAGCTTCTGGGGGAAGGAGAGGAAAGGCAGAGTACCTCTGAGGAGGTGCAGTCGGAAATTTGACTTTTTAGAGACCTCAGAGATGTGGGCGGAGAAGGAAAGGGTGGAGTCAAAGATGACCCCAAGGTTCTTAGCCTCGCAGGTGGGGGTAGGAGGAGGGCCAAGGGAGGCCGGCCAGAGAGTGAGGGGAAAGGATGGCGCAATCCTTACGCATACCCTATACGCATGGTATACGTCTACTCCTAAGTAACGAAATTTATTAATCGCCCATGGTACCTGTAACACCGGTAGCTGTTCCTTCAGGATCACTCTATATCCTCCCAGTGGAAACATGCTGGAATTCTGGGGTTTCACCGCTATACCAGACAACCCCGCATATCTCTCCATTACTTCTAAATATACTGGAGATTTTCTTCCGGGTGCCGCAAGTACAGCAGCATGTCATCCACATATAAGGAGATCAGATGCCGTTCCCCTCCCACCTCAATGCCTATTACGTCATATTGTTGTCTCAAGTATATTGCTAGGGGTTCGAGAGCCAATATGTAGAGCATTGGAGACCACGGACATCCTTGTCTAGTGCCTCTCTGAAGCTGCCATCTTTCCGATATCACTGTTCCAGTTTTGACTCTGGCCAGCCGTTCACTATACAGCATTTTCGCCCAGCGTATATATCCAGGCACCATCCCATAGCCCGCCAGAGACGCCAACAGCTGTGGCCACCTGACCGAATCGAAGGCTTTTATCACGTCCAAACATACGATTGCCATTTCACCCTCGTTCTCGCCCCCGGACTCAATGACCCGTTGGAATCGCCTATGATTATGGGATATATTCCTATTCGGGACGTAACCGGTCTGATCGGGTGTATTAATTTAACAATAACCCGTTTCAATCTATTTGCCAAAACCGCCGTTCAACATCAACAAGGGTCTGTAGGAACCGCAGCTATGCCCTGGCTTGCCCGGCTTGGGAAGCGATATTATTATCGCTCCTCTAAGTGACTCTGGCAATCTTCCTAGCTCGAATGCTTCATTCAGCATTTCTAGTAATGGGGGAAGCACCTCTTCTTTATAGACTTTATAAAATTCACTTGGGGGTCCGTCAGCTCCAGGGGTCTTACTAGTGGGCAACTGTCTCACCACCTCTTCCAATTCCTCCAGTGCAATCGGTGCATCCAACTCCTCTCTTTCCTCCGTGCTTATCTTTGGCAACCCTATATCCTCCAATGTTTCCAATATCGTCTCACGGCTACTCTTCCCATCATCTCCATATAGTTGCCTATAATAGTCTGCAAACTCCTGATTCACTCCCTCCTGAGTGTCAGCTACACTACCGTCTTGCCTTGTTATTGTCCTAATCGTGGGTCTAGGGGTTTCACTCTTATATAACCACGCCAAAAGTCTTCCTGGTTTATCCCCTCCCGCATGCTGTCTCTCAATATATTTCTTGTAGTTTAGGTTGCATAGTCTCTCCCAATGTACCGCACATTTCTGCTGCAGCCCAAGTATCTGTTCCATTTCCTCCTCTGTGGTATTCCCTCCTCTCAATGCCTTCTCCAGTTCCCCTTCCGTCTCCCGTAGGTCATCCAGGATCCCCTTTTGCAGACCCTTCGATTTTGCTATGGCCACCCCCGCATCACAACCTTAAAAGATTCCCACAGTGTGCCCGCCGAGTCTACACTGCCGGTGTTCGTCCGAAAATAGGCCATAATCTCCTCCCTCATATCCATATAAAAGGGGATCGCTCAATGCTTCGGCTCGGAGGCGCTACGTCGGGATCCTTGCTCTCGGGGGGCAGTATTGTCATCCGAGGATCCAGGCAGAGTGGTCCGACAGGACTCTCGCTTTATACTCTACTTGTGTAACTTCTATTATCACCTCTGGTGTAGCAAAAACATAGTCCAGCCTCGTATGTAACTGCTGCGGGGCGGAATAATGCGAGTATTGCCTTTCCTGAGGGTGTCTCATCCTCCACACATCTCCTAAACCAAAGTCATCTAGCAAAGTCTGCAACACTCTAGCAGCTGTGGAGGGTCTATCCATTTTCCCGTCTGATCTATCTACCCTAGGGTTTAGTACACAGTTGAAGTCCCGTCCCCAGATCACCGCGCTCCCCATGCTCCTACTAAGATCAGTACATAGCGTTCCAAAGTACGCTGTTGTATTCTGATTTGGGGCGTACGTGTTTACAATTTTTATCTCCCTATTTTCCACTAATCCCCTCAGTAGGACCATTCTCCCATCCTTCTCAACTATCGCCTGCAACCCCTGAAAAGGGACATGGGGCGCCACCCATTTAAGCACACCCCTAGAATAGGCAGAGTATGACAAGCCCACCACCACCCCCTTCAATTTCTTAGCAATCGTCTCCATTTTATCCCGTGTTAGGTGGGTCTCCTGCAGCAGAGCAATGTCTATCTTCTGCCTACGCAGCTACAACATGACCTTGTTCCTCTTTAAATAGCTATTAAGGCCCCTAACATTCCAAGTAACTACTTTAAGGTCCCCCATGGCTTGTTAAATTTCCCCTCCACCCCCCTTCAGTGCAGGCCAACTCCAGGTTCCAACTCAGACTATATAGGCTCGTTTCCCACTTTAAACTCCCCTTAACTAAAAACAAATCAAACTCCCCAACCTCCCTCCCACCCTCCTCCCTACCCATCCCCAACATCACCCCACCCCCAACTGTTGCCCAGCTCCATCCCTGGATCTCAGGCACCCCTGCATCTAGCTCTTTTTGGCAATAGCCTGTACTCGCAGCTCAGCGGGGTGAGGTCACCCTAGTGGCTCTCCTACTACTACTACTACTCGGGGGGGGCAGGGTGTCTTCGTCCTGCCACTCCAATCCACTTCTATTCGACCATGCATTGCTACTCAATTTACTTATGTAGTCGGCATTCTATATTCCAGTCCATTAAGTTCAACAAACCCAAGGACATCACGGCTCAATAACGGCATTGTCCGTCCGCACCCCATCATCATTATCTTTATCTTAGTCTCTACCGGGGTGCCCCGCTATGTGTCACTTCAATATATATAATCTACCCATCACTTATCGTGTTCCTCCTGAGCCTGGTCCACATCTCGTTCCGGGCAGCCCTGAAGGTCCAGCCATGTCGCTGCTTCCTCTGGGGTTTCAAAAAAGAACATTCTGCCTTTATGCAACACTTTCAGTTTCGCGGGATACGGGAGCATGTATTTGATTCCTGCTGTACGTAGCCTTCTTTTAACAGCCACGTAGCTATACCAAGATTGTATAATCTGGATACACTGTGATGGTGGATGATGCTCTTTCAACCGTTCCCCCTTTACGGAAGTACTCCAAGATCTTCCCGCGGTCTTTATAGTTCAATATCTTTGCAATTATCGTGCGGGAAGGGACCCCAGGCCTCGGCTTCCTCATGAGGGCTCTATGTGCTCTCTCGACTGTGAATCCCTGCGAGAGTTTATCAGCCCCTATTTCTTGTAGAATCATGTTCTCCACATAGTCCGTAGGGTCTTGGCCTTCTTCTCCCTCCGGCAATCCAACCACGCAGATGTTATTCCTTCTCGCCCTCCCTTCAGCTTCCTCTGCACGGTTCTCCAAGTTAGCCACCTGTTGCTTTAATATGTGGACCTCCTTTGCATTATTGGTGCTAGTGTCTGTGTTGGTTTTCACTGAACTCTCCAGGCTACTCGTTCTATCTGCCAAGGCCCTGACATCCTGTCGCAGCAGGTTGACATCTATGCCCACAGCGTCTATTTTAGCCTCTAAGGAGGATCGCAGGTCTGCCATTGCTATTCCCCAAGAGTCCCTCAATTCCGTTATGGCTGTCAATATCTGGTGGTTTTCAGTCGCTGATGCGCTTTCCGCGGGTGCCCTCTGCGTCGGCGCCGCCGGAGAATGCTGCGACCTGGCAAACATCTCCATCGTGGGTTGTTTGCTTTTGCTTTTGGTTCCTCTCCCCGTCATCCCACGGTCTTAGTTATCCGTTTTAGATCATTCGGTCCTTGGGTAGCAATTCTGCTTTGTTGCCCTGCTGTGCCACCCCTGCGCCACTCCTAGTCAAGCGGCGCCATGAGTGCAGTTGTGTCTCAAATGGCTTGCGTCCTCCCATGTATCTGGTATCCTCAGTGTCGGGGCCCTCCTTGCTTCTATTAGTTGCACCACCGTGGCAGTCAGTGGCTTAGGCTTCCATCCACTGGGTCATAGAGTCTACCATCCCCCAGGGCGTGGGTTAATCTGCTGTGTCCATGTCCCATCCAGCAGACCCCCTTATCCAGTATATGTCACAATCCTTCTGCTGCTCAAGATGGGCCAGGTGCAGATATCCGGGCGCAGTGCAGCGCAGTGGTCTTGCGTGACCCCCTTATGTGCATGTGCCTTACTTTGCCCCAGGCCAGCGCCTCCACTCGTGCTTCTGTTTCCAGGGGAATCACCTGGGTGCTCCCTTCCCGTTAGTTTGTCACACTGGGGCAGTGTTGCGCCATCCGGAACACAGGGCTCATAATATGCCTGGCCTCTCCATTATCAGCATGCAGCTTTAGATGTGCCGTTCGCAGGGTTCAGGCAATCCTCAATGATAGGTCCGCGCCGGATCCCACGCACAGCGCGGATCCATTGTTACGTCTGCAACAATGTATATATCTTCTCGGCTCCCACCTGTCAGCTGTTCACGTCCACAGCCGAGGCGCCTCACACAGACCACACTGGATTCACCAGCACCCCGCGGAGCGCCGCTCAGCCCGGACACCTCCTCACAGCCGTCGGCCAGAACCCTTCAGCCCCTCCGGACGCCACGGCATCAAGCACTCGCGCTCGCAATATCACAACTTGCACTGCGGCGGGAGTACAGCTGAAAGAGCAGCCGCCACCGGACGCTCCGGTCTGCTGTGCCGGCCTCCGCAGACGCCGCTCAGGTCCAAGTGGGAGCTTCCCCTCTGCTGGGCACAATTCCTTTGTTGGCCGCCATTTTGTATCCCAGCTTCGAAGTACAGCCACCATCCGAAAAGCTCATTATTTCACGTTTGCTCGCTTCAACTGCTGTATAATTTCTAGCCCGTGCAGGGCTCCCATTCCGACGTCCTTGCTTCTATTTTTGAGTGCCATGGATCGTTTTTATGCGTGCGATCGCCGGATCAACGTCGGATCTCTGGGAGCAGCTCCTCAGACACGACCTACTCCATGGCCAGTTAGCCACACCCCCCATCATAACATTGTGCTTCATATGTCTTTAGTTCAAAAAGGAACTTTGAAGTGAAACAGTGAAACTCATGTGCCTGAAGAAAGCAAAAGCAGAGCTGATTTTCGATTACTTGCAGCAGTCGAACCTCACACAGGAGAGCAGACAGATTACACAGCATATTAAGCTAGTAAAGTTTATTAACGTAAAGCATTTGTGAGGCGTACAGAACGCTGCAAAAAATATTTGTGGTTCGTTTGTGTTTGTAGAAAAGTCCCTAAGGTGTCCCCTGTCCAAACAGATTGTATGTGTCTCCTACGCCCCTGGGCTGAGGGCCCTGTACCAAGATGATTCCATTAGATAGACATTAATGATGGTCTTGGAGAAGTGGAAGGAGGACAGGAGGACCTCCCACCTATTGCCACCATTAATGGGGGAGGAAGAGATAGAAGAGAGAACTGAGACCATGAGACCATATGAGGGGTCCATTGAACTTGTGAGGGAACGACAAAGAGGATGTCGGTGATAGTCTGTTTGGAGGAAGCACTGATGTAAGTATCAGTGATAGGGAGGCTTGGGTTGGAGACCAGGATTGATGTCCCTGTTGAATTTCTTCCTTCCTGACTTAGTGAGCGGGATGGGATAGGAGATACAGTAGCAGTTAGAAAAGATTGAGGAGATGGGAAGCATCTTAGAGGGTGCGAGGAGGTTAGTGGAGGAGGAGGGAGCAAAGGAGAGGAGAGACACAGCCCAGTGCCGCACAATGCAGTAGGCGTGGAGGGGGGCGGGGGTTCAAGCAGTAGGGAACACACAGGAGGAGATATACAACAGTACAATGGGGACCTAGAGAGTGAGAGAGAGCCTATTGGGACACAATTCATAGTACAACAGTAACCACAATGCACAAACCACCTAGATTTGAATTTCTTAAAAGGAGGAAAAAGGCCTAGTTCTAGCGCAGCAACAATGCAGAATAACCACCCTGATTTAAATTTCCTAAAAGGAGGGAAAAAGGCCTAGTTCTAGCGCAGCAACAATGCAGAAAAAACACCCAGATTGGAATTTCCAAAAATGGAGGGGAAAAGTCCCAGTTATAGCGCAGCAACAATGCAGAGAAACCACCCTTATTTGAATTTCCTAAAAAGGAGGGAAAGGGCCTAGTTATAGCACAGCAACAATGCAAGAAAAGAAACAGGTTTGAATTTCCTAGATCTACCCCCCCTTAACTGCTCCTACCTAGTTCATAGCAGCAGGTTGAGGCTGCAGGTTCCTTGCTTCCCGGCTGACACCTGCAGACACTATCTGGGGCTGTATTTGTGGATATCTCCTTAGCCTCAGGGTCCATCGCCGCGGGGGCTGCAGTGGGCTGCCCTGAGAACCTGATTAAGTGGAGCAGCAAGTACATTCACAAACAGGGGAGGGGCAGGAGGCGGGAAGAGGTAAGAGGGATTAGGAAGAGGGAGCGAGTGAAGGGAAATTAGAGAGAGGCCACGGAGCGTCAACGGAGCACTTTTGAAAAATATTAAATCAATTGAGTGAGCGAAGCTCACATGACAGCAGGATTTACCTGGCCAGCTCAAGCTCTGTAAGTAAGGCACATAGGTATCCACCAAGCCCAATCTCACCCATGTGAGGGGTGGGGGAAGAGGGCAGGAAGAGGAAGCGAGGGAAGGGAGCGAGAGAGGCAGGCGCAGTTCCTTATCCAAGCTGAGCATAGTCTGTAGAGCACAACACGCCAACCGAGTCTCATGCTGGGATGCAATTACTGTCTTTGGTCATTTTAAGTTACAATTATGTGCATCCCCCACCCTACCCACGTTTGACTGATCAATATTTACCTACATTCAAGAAACAAACAAAAAATAGCACACTGAATCCATTATTGATCTACTCTCAACCAATCAGAATGCTTGGAATACAGGCTTTAAATCGTGCTAGAGACCCTTGTGAGGAATGTGACCATCCGCACTGTGGGTTGCACTCGCCTGGGATTTTTTTGAAATTTTATATGAAATTGAATGAGGATAGGTCAACCTCTGGAAACATATGTGGGGCTACTTTTTTTCCAATGCTCACTGCACGACTTACACATAGACCTGTGTGCACTGGGTGGAAACAGCCTACAGGCACAGTTCTCCCTGTGACATTTAGTTGGCTTGTGACACACAGTAGTACATCAAGGCATCTCAAAAGGGGGATGGCAAAACCTTCCCCCTGCCGTGGCCAGCCTAATTGTATTGTATTGTATTCAGTTATTTATATAGCACTCCTTCCCCTTATGTATGGCCCCAATGCACTTTGTGGTTGGAACGCCCTCAGTGACCATAGTCCGTGTGCTGGAGGCTCGAAGAGTTTTAGATTCGGAGATGCATTTGTTCATTTTGGCTGGTCTAGGACTTAGGTGGCTGGCTAGGCATGGCTAAGCAGCCCAAAAAGGTTAAGCACGTGGGTGGGCACGGTTGGTGGTTTGCGGGTTTTATTGTTGAAGGGTCAATGTGTGGCCAGTTATACCAAATTGCTTTTCGTTGGTAGTCGCTGTATGCTAGAGGCAGAGGTGCTGAGGTATGTCAAATGTGTTTCAGTGTGGATGGCTATGTGCACTGATAGACCGGATGGGCATAGATGTAGCTGCATTCTACGGTGCATGGATGTTTGGCTGTGCCTGTGGCCTGTGTCCACAGACGTGGTGTAAGGTATACGTACCATAGGCTTTAATGTTGTTCGGCTGCAGCGTTCTTTGTCCAGTGTGGACGGCATTGTCTCATTATTCGTGGTCTCTGTGGTGCGAGAGTCTGAGCAGCGAGAGTGAGTGAGTTGATTGCAGTGTGCCGCCGCATTCCTAGGTCTAGAATTAGGAGAGTACGCCTGAACCCGGCATACGCGGTCACTGTGTCGCCCTGCTGTGGTGACACACTTTGTGGGTGCCTTGCTGCTGTGCCCCCTGTGCCCTCAGACCTGCTGCAGTGGAATTGGCCTGAACCCTCCATCAGGAGAGGAGAAATCTCCACTGTCCCGCCATGGAATCATCCCTGGAATGCAGGCCCTGAAAGCCGCACAACCGCAAAACTGCAGGATTGAAACCGCAACTGAAGTCGACTCGACTGCCGAAGTTTGGTCCAGAGTGCACCTAGGGTTGGTGAGTACTTGCAACCCTTACCGGTGTCCCTTGGTGCATTTTTATGAACGAGTGTCCCCTGAGGGCCACTCTTCTTTATCGAGGTAGCCTGTGCTACGAGCTATTGCCAACTCTTGGATCCTGTTCTGCCCTCTTGGGGAGACCCTCCTCGAATAGTGGGAACTTATTCTTCACTGCCTCACCCGCCTTCCTGAGCTGCTACAGCCCCTGCAGGAGACCCTGTTTTGGCTCAAACGCACGATCGTGTGCATCAGCACCGAATGTACTTTTGAGCACACGGTTCCACTCATCGTAGGGACTGGACTGCCTCTTAGTTAGGGTTTGATAAGTGAAGGACTGCCTAAACGTTATTTGCACTATATGCTCCCTTTCTTCACAGGTTGTGGACCCTTACTGTGCACTATTCCTTTAGGCCATTGGTAACTGTATATATGTTTAATGGTAGTATTGTGTTGGTTTAGTTATTACTGTTGATATTTGCTTTGTATTTGATTTAAAAGGCCTTTAACAAATGTATATGTATTTTTGATATATGCACCTGACTGGGAGTAATTTGTAGTGGTGGTTACTGTGTGTGCTCATAGTGGGTTTTCGATCATCATCACCCCTCCTGAGACCTAGTCTTGACTGGTGCCAATGCTACCTTGATTGGTCTGGCTTATCCAGAAGATTGCCCTGTTCCAAGAACCTAGGCTGGCCTTCTGAACCTCTGCCCACCAGGTTAATAACAATTAAATAACAAAGGCTCCATGGATGCACCCTATTGTTTGTTGGCCCGGCAGAATGGTGGCAGCAATTAAACATAATTAGCATACTAATATAGTATGCTTCAAACAGGTCCACAGGGGCCCTAGCTGCAGAGGCTAACAAAAGATAGGAACACCCCAACACCTTTGATATGCATTTGTGTCAACCTGAAGCCAGCTCTCGCCCCTCAATACCAAGGGCAATGAAGTGTCATGTCTGGTACATGTGTTTACAGTAAGAAACCCCTGCAGGGGACCCCCATTCAGAGGGTAGGAGTATGTGATTTGACGGAGACAGAAAGTCTGTTCTCACCATAACTTCAAGGGAGACCTGTGCTTTGATCAGGAACCACAGAGAGCATCAATTAACCAGAGAGACCCTTTGATCCACAACAGACAGGAAGATGGGTGGGACTTAGTAATACATGCTTTCACCCCTTTATCTTTCCTGTAGCAAAGCACTCTGGTTATGACCTCACGCATAACAGAAGATTGTTGGTGGGGACCCAGGATTGGCTCATTAAGGTAGTGTTAGCCTACACCAATCACTAGGGCCCATTTGGCTTTAAAAGGGGGTTGAGCCCCTCTTTTAGCAGATCATCTGAAGACTTTGTAAGGAGCAGCAAGAAGAACTCATTGGGAGCCTGGCTGAAGGAACCGTCTGCCTTATATCTTCTACCAATGAAGGAAGGCCAGGAACTCCAAGAGGGTAGCAAGACTCCTCCCCTAAACATCTCTCAAGGAACAGAGGGAGATACTGAATCCAGAGGACCCTCTAAGCAGCTTCAGAACTTTTACCCAGCGAGCACACAGCGTGCCCTGCTAAGTTCTGCAAGCAAGCCTTCTAGGTGAGAAGTGCCAGTGAGTCTCTGAACCAAACCAAGGACAAGGCCGTTGCCTGCAACACTCTGCTCAGCTTGGGCCGCCCGCCTTAAAGGATGAGACAAGCCCAGCGAAGAAGCTAGGAGGAGTGCACTAACAAGCATCAATCAGCACCACCTTAAAGGACATTATCAGGACAGCTCAGCCCCTTGAGCTGCAACAGAATGCATCGCTGACTGTGGTGACACCCCAGTCACTCACATCGTCCGAGACGCTGCGGCCAGTGCTTCAGACACGCCAACCAGCACTGAGACAACAATTCCTGACCCTGAGCCGCATTGCAGGCCAGCTTGCAGCTGTCTTTCCAGCCTTGCTCGCCAAACTGCTTGCCGCCTGATACCAGCAGCTGTCTCCCGTCTTGAACTCTGTCGCAGAAGCTGCAAAGCGCCCTGAAACCGACTTGATGCTGTTGAGCTCCAAGAACCTCTACAAGCACAAGGTGAATTGTTGTTCTGTCCCCCTGGTCCTTCTACGAATCCCCTTAGTGACATTCGACATCCCATTGCTCCTCTTGTGCTGAAACCAAGTATCCTTGAACTATTGTGATTAATTACTTTAGCAACTACACTCCTGTCAGTATCCAGAGTGCATCCCTGTTCCTTCTTGAAACTGCCTGTCCTCTACATTGCTTTACAGGGTGGGTTGTATTTTGTAGTGTGCTAGAACTGTCTGTTGAATAATAAAAAAGTATATATTTGTATACAACCTTAACTGGACAGCCCCTTTTATCATTGGGTAATTGTATTTTCACTGTGTTGCAACTAACCAATAATCCACAACCTTGAAGAGATAAGCCTGCTGTTCCGTCCACGTTACCAAAATTGGACAAGGAGGTTAATAAATTGCTTGGGTTTCCAATCTGTTTCGGATCCCTTCTGGTGTACTATGTTGGGTGTCCTGACCCACGTTTGAGCTATCATGCTGCAACATTTGGTGCTGTGGGCTTAGAAAATCCAAGATGGCCAAAAAGCCAACATGTGCGCCAGAATCCAGGAGAACCACGCAGTTTGTGCGCACACCAAAATGGTTACCTAACCTGCCACCCACCAGTGTAAAGAAAGATCTTTGTTAACAAAATCCACTGCTACTGATGTCAAAAAGTTGCTGAAATCGTGGCTCATCGGACCACTTTAAAGATTCAACCCTTTTGTGGGGTTCCACATAACCATTTTACTGTAAGGAGCCCCATCAAAACAATGTTAAGCAAGGATTATTTACTACCATGTAAGAACCATTCCTGTTTGGAATGCATTAATCCAAGAAAGATCCCAAAAATGGATGCAGTGCCAACAAAATCCTCAAGGTGGCGCTAGCAGTCTAAACTCTGACAGGAGAACTGAGTGCAGTTGCTGACAAAGGAATTTGACTCAGCTGACTTCAAAGGCTGCATTTTAATCAAAAATTAGCCACCTGCTGTTCCCAGAGGCCAGAAGCCTGGGAAACCCTCTCACCTCAAGAGATTCTAACCACAGCCCAGGATATCACATGGTCATAATAACCAAATGCAAAGTGACCCCCTGGTCTGCTGACCTCAGCCTCCTGGAGACCACACAATAGGCTATTGCACTTGAATAGAATATGTTGATTTTGACTGTTTCCTGTCAACAAAGGCCTGCCTGCCAGCAGAGGCATGGTCACTGACACACCCAAGTCTTGGAGGCGGACTCCAACATTCTGAGAACTGAATTGAAAGCAATAAATACAGTTTATAAAAATACTGATAACTCTTTGTAATCAAATGACAGGAATGTATAACTTTGAGAGCCTTAATTTAAAAAATGTACCTTCGATTCAAGCCCAAACTCCAATTTGTGTGATGTTCTGGGGCAAAACCCCGCTATTTATTGACACCACATACTCTGTGTTTAAGCCAGCGACCTGGAAAGTTACTGAGATATGTGTGGGAAGGGGGTGTATATGTGTATAAATCTGGAGAAAAATCTGATGTTGCAAAACCCACTAAAAAGCACAAAATGTTGCCATTTTTTAATGCAGGCCTCCAGGAAGAGCAGAGTTTGATCAGAGTATACCTCATGTGATATGTGATGGGTGCATGTAATTTTAAACAAATGTGTACCTGTGCAAATATGTATTTGGGTCAAATATAGATTTGTGTGCAAACTGACCAGGGGAGGATCCTCTGACCCATAAAACCTACAGCATCACTCTGACTCACATTTCCTTCCCCCAATCATGGGAGAGGGGAGAATTGGGCCAATGACAAGTAGAAAGGGGCAGGCTTAGCTAGGCCCAGGCACACACCCACTTTCAAAACACATAAAAAGAGACTGCTGGGACAGGTAGAGACATTCAATTCCATTTGCTGCGGAGCATGCTGACCGACGACTTCACATCCTGAGATCCTACACTTAGACTTCCAAGCTAAACAGAGACTACAGAACTTTAAACCAAGAAGACCCACTGCAAGCAAAAGTATTTGTCAGCAGGCCCAAAAATCATTTGCAGACTATTCACAGCCGGACCCAGCTGTTGATTCTGGCCTGAAACCCTGTGCCAGAAAGATCCAGAAGCAGTGCTGTACCCAGAGAAAGCAGAGCAGTATCCAGAACCAGAGGCCAGAGATCCAGAGTGACCTAGACCGCTGTGAGCAGAACCAGAGAGCTGACCCAGATCACTGTGAAGTGCCGAGACCAGAACCGGAGTCCAGTACAAAACCTGACCAGATCCGTGGCGAGGCCTACTTCAAAAATATATTGTGAGTACCTAGCAGAACTGTGCAGAACCAATCTCTTAGTTAAAATAATCTAATCCAAACTATTTTAATCTAAGTAGAACTGCCTCCTAACTGTCACTTGTCAATTCTGCAGCCGCATAGCTGTCACTTGTCATTTTCTAGCTGCAAGCTGTAACCTGTATTTGATTTAAAAGGACAAGGTAACCTGTCACTTTGAACTTTTAAAATCCGAAAAACAACCATCACAAAATTGTTCATAACTCCGTAACCGTTTGGGCTAGGAACTTGGTTTAACTTTCCTCTGAAAGCTTAGAATCTTACCTTTCCAAAGAGCCTACTCCTTATCCTTTCTCCGCAATCACGATTCACGCATTCACGAATTTTGCCGCGATTTGCGATTTGGCACGATTTCTTTACTGTAAAAATCAGCAGCTTTTGCCTGAACTGCTGAATTTCGTTTGCCTCTTAAGAACCATCCCTGAATCATTGCTAGAGTGAGCCTGAACTCATATTAACTAGATACCACTCACCCTGAACCTCCTGAAGGGAATTAAAAGCATTTTCAGCATATTTCTCACTGCATTGTCAGCATATTCAAAGCATTTTGCCTGTGTTTCAAAACTCCTATCTGTTGTATAAGCTGCTGGGGGGGAATTGAACTGAATTCTATTTGATTGCATTCCTAAGAACTGTGTGCTCCTCTTTTCATCTTCATCTCCTTACATTGCATAAAGGGGGGGTGAATTGTCCAAGAAAGTGATTACATTGTCTTTTGCTGAAATCCTATCAAGTTATTTTCTGTACTACATTTTCATTCCACATTGCATCTATTTGAAACCATAAAAGTATTGTTGCTATCTTATCCATCCTATACCCACTCATCATTGATTATAAAGAAGTGTGCTAGTGCCAGACTATCCATTATTGATTACTGCTCAGATTAAGTGTGATATTCAATTATTAATTCATTATAAAAGTGTGATATATATATATACTATTTAATTTTATTTTCAAATAAACCTTTTAAACTTGCAAAACAGAACTACTTCTTGGCTCAGTGGGGTCAGGGGGATTCCAAGAGAGGGGTGTTATATAGGGGTAGTCATCCAGAACTCATGAACTGGACACAAAGATACATCAATAAGGGTTTTCATTCAGTATCCCAGACTAGGCATTGACTTAGCTGTAGTGTTGCATTGAATCCTTTTACAAATTGGGGGCTCGAGCCGGACGTCTGGGTTAGATCTATCACTTGTGCAGATTAATACAGTATGCCAGCTGACCAGATACACATATCCGGTCGGATCACCACGCTGTGTTACTCTGTAAAGCACTCCTCAAAGGAACGCTCTAAGGAAAAGGTCTGTTTTGCAAAAATAAAATACAAACTTCTGTAAGTCAGGAAGGAACTCAAATTCCAGAATGACAACCTTGGTAGATATGAAAATAGCCAGAGAGCACTTCTTACATAAGCTATTTGTGAGAGGTGAGTGGACTCATCAGGACCAGACGGTCTGGTTGCAGGCAATCGCACCCCAGATCACTGAAACAGGGTCAGATATATGGAGAGACCAGGGTCCCTTACATGTGGCCCTGAGTGAACTATATATGTCCCCTAAGGCCAAGGATGAGCACAACAAGGGTAGCGGCATATTTATATTTACATATGAGAGCCATGCAGGACAAATGTGCTGAAGGCCAAGATCTGGCGAGTAGGCAACTGCTGGCATTACAGAAGGCCCAATCTGATCTGGACTCTTCTGAGCAGAGGCTGCAGAGGAGCCAGGAGTCAGAAAATGATAGTAGGCAGTATATCATTAAAATAAAAGAGGACATGGATATACTGCAACAGGAAAAGACAGACCAGGATACCAGAATTCTGGCCTTGCAGAAGGAACGCCAAGACAGTTTGGACTCCCTACTGCAGAGCCAGAAAAAGCTGGAGCAACAGATCAATTTCAACAGGGCATGCACAGAGCAGGTAGCCACCCTGCAAATCCAACTAGACAGAGAGAAAGAGGAGAGCAATAAACTGATCCTGAAAGACCTGGATACCCAGGCAGAGTTTGATCAGGAGCGCCAGAAAGCTGGTGCCTTCCAAAGGCAAAGGGACGACCTGCCGGCACAGATGCAGACTCTTAGTCAGGAAAGGGACACCTTAGGCCAGGAAGTCTGCCACTTAAAAAGAAAAATGGAAGAAAATCACCTGGCCCACCAGGGACTGGGTGACCTCCAAAAAGAACACCAGGACTTGCTAGAGCACACCAGGAGGGTGGAGGAGGCTCTGGCAAGACAGGAGCAGTCCAGTAGGAATGGGACTCAGGAGGCAACCCTCCTGCAGCAAAGACTGGCCCAGTGCTCCAGGACCAATCAGGAAACGCAGAGAGAGAATGAGGCTCTCTGCCAGCACAATGATAGGCTCCAACAACAGGGAGCGATGCAGGAGAGACTGATAGAGTCTAGTAAGGCCTTAACTGAGGAACTGAAGGCGCAGGCTCTTGCATTGCAACAGGGAGCAGGGGCGGATAGAGACCAGGTTCGCTGGGAAAGGGAAACTCCTGAGCATAACCTCAGGAGCCCTAGTACCAGAGGCCTTTATCTCTCTCAGTCCCTGGACTCTGCCACCCCCATGTCCCCTGGCGCACATGAGCACCGGGCCACAGGGATGGCAGATTACTATCCAGCCAGAAGCATGGGGCTCATAGGCCAGTACCTCCCAGGAATGGATGGGCGGGCATCCGGGTATGGGCACTCAAGCACAGTGCAATTTAGTGGGGAACCCCAGGAGAATAGGTCCATTAAGGGCATCCTGAAAACTTCTGCCCAGTTAGGTCAGTGGGGGGGGGAACCCATCAAATCCTGGCAGCAAGGAGGAATCTGAAGACTCCTCTGAACGGCGCAGGACACAGGAGACCAGGTCCCCACATTCTGCCAGCCATTCCCAAGCTCGCAGAATCCGGGAAAACCTGGAAGATCAGACAGGAACCTCTGGGAGCAGTGTCTCTGAGTCAGAGGATGAATGGACCAGGGTTACCCGAACCAAAAAGGCCAATAAGGCAAAAAAGGCCTTGCTTAAGGACCCATTGAAGCAAATAAAGGCAATCAGGAGTGTCATCACGCCTTATCACAAGAACGCCAAATATTCTGTTTGGGAGCACTTGGAGCTTTACGAGCAAATGATGGAGACTTTCCATTTGAAGGACAGCCAAAGCAGTATTCAATATGTAAAGTGGACCTTCTCACCAGAATACTCCAGTTTCTTTGCGGGGCTGGAGGACCAAAATCATTTAAGATGGTCCACCTATAAGGCGGCCATCTTGAAACATTTTTCTGTTCACAGAAATCCTCAAGAGGCTCGCAAGGCAGCCTACAATTTGCAATGTGGGGAGGATCAGGCCCCACAAGAGTTTGTGCAAGAATTAAAACGTGCTTTTGCGCAGACCACCAGAAGGGTGCGCACGGATAGCAGAGAATTTATCAATACGTTTTTCCATGCCTTACCCGAATACATAATGACCCAGCTCGTGAGAAATTTTCATGAGAAAAGATTTTTAGACTGGGTCATTGAACAGGCTACCCGGATCTATGAGGTGCAGAAGCCCATAGAAAATAAAAATAATGCGCCGAAAAACCCCAAAACCAACAGCACCCCTGCTGCTGCCAAGGTGGCAGAGGTAAAGGTTGCCCCCGTTTTAGATTTGGAGATGGGGGGCCTAAAAACCTGCCTGCACCAAATAATTCACAGCCCAGAAGGCCCACCCAATTTCCAGCCCCAAAATCATCCATCCTTCTTTCCCCAATTCCCTGAGCCCAGACAACCTAATCCGGGAGAGGGGAGGCCAAGGGTGGAGGGGTACCAAAATCTTCCCAACTAGGGGTACTACCAGAGAAGGGATAGCTACCCTTCCCGGGATCAGCCCAGGGGAGAAAATAGAGCCTCGTATCAGCCTGAGCGGGTTTCACAACTTGAGCGCCAGGTCCAAAATATGGCACGAGATCTGGGTCACATACTGAGGGCTCAACAGAACCCTCAGATGAGCATGCCACCGCAGAATGCCCCAAACTCGGGACCTGGTGCTCCAGAACAATGACAGGGGCAGCACCCCGATAACCCACCGGTTCCCAGGGAGGAGGCACAAGGGGAAGGGGGGTGTAAAGCCTTGGAGGAAGCTTCCTTCCCAACTTGTAAACAGCCCCTGGAAAACCAGGAACCGGAAACAAAATCTCCTGCCCCTGAAAGCCTGCCTCCCAAGGAGCAGAGGGGGGGTAGAAGAAACAAAGGACCCAAACAGACCCACTTTGTGGAGGAGGTACAGGTCTTCCAAGTTGAGGGAGAGGGATCCTCAGAAGATCCTGGGAAAAGGATCTTCTCCTTCAGAGATGGGGGAACTCCTCCCAAGGAAAAATGGGTCCCAAGGGATGCCAATTCAGACTGGGGAGATGTGGAGACTGAGCTACCACCGCCCATCATATCATCCCAGAACCGACAATACCAAAATGCCCTGGTTCAAACCCATCCTGGTGACTGCCTCCAAAAAGGGGGGGGCGTCCCAGAACCGGAACCAGGGGAACCCACAATGGCTCTGATCTCCAGTTGCCAACTTTTTCTTTCAGATTCCCAAGGCTCTCCACAGAATTCTGCCCAAATCTCTTCGCTAGCAATGTCCAAAACCAGAAAGTTAGCCCACCAGTTGTCCAAAAATGTGCATTATCTGTGCCCCCTTAAGGAGAAGGAGGGAAGATACTATGCCCCGGTACAAGTACAGGGGCAGGGTACAATTTTGGCACTGGTGGACACTGGATCCCAAGCTACCCTTCTGTCCAAAAGGGCCTTTGAGGAACTAAATGCAGGAAGGGGGGAGAATTACCGAATTCCTCTCACCTCTCTTCCTGGACAACTGCAGAACTTTGACGGGAAGGAAATTCCCATTGAGGGGACTGCAGACTTGGACATTAAAATTGGGCGACACAAGGTGAAACACCCGGTCATAGTAGTGACTCCAGAGGGCACCCCTTGTTTACTAGGGAATGACCTCCTGAGAAGGTTGTCACCCCTAATAGATTGTGTAAACAAGGTCCTCTGGACCCAGACTAGCCGACCAATAAAATTAAAACAGAGTGTCAACCATGTTAGTTTAAACGGCACCTGCCACATGGTTGAACAAAAATCTGACCAAGTAGAATTTCACTTCCAGAACAACCAAATTCCAGACGTGACAGTAATAGCACTAGGACAACAGACTGGTGATGGGGGGTCCTCTCTATTTCCGAAAATCAACCTTCCTTCCAGTTTAAGGTGGTATTCCACACTGGAAGGAAACACCCTGAAATTCTTTAATAATCCACAATCAGGAACTCTCACTCCTATAGTCCGGAAAGATGTGAAATCAGCTCAGAGCCTGGCTGATATTCAGCAAATTGGAGAGCAGTTGTTCATCCCTGTTCAGTTAAATGATGGGAAGGACTCTGTTCTCGCTCGAGTGTGTGTGAGCAACGGTAAGAGCTTCATCAGCGAAGTCATGTTCCGCCAACTCCCAAAAGATCCAGCCATTCCCACCTTCAAACTGATAGACAAATGGGAAATGGACCTGGAAGCACCTAATTCCAAACATCTCCTGCCAAGCAGGTGTATGCTCAAAATCTCCATTGGCAACAAGAGCATAGTCCATAATTTTTGGGTCGTGCGAGACGTCACTGCCGCCTTTTACTTAGGCCGTGACATTCTCAATCGCTTTGCCATTAGTTTGGACCTAATAAACTTCAAAGCTTGGTCCCGATTAGCGGATAATCCCATGGGCTTTGATGATCCAGAAAAAGCATTTAGGTCAGCTCAATTGCTACCTTATGCAGTTGAAATTCAGATCAAAGAGGAAGTCACCATCCCAGAAAGGACCCGACAATTCTCCCTGGAAGTGAAAGTTAAAAGAGGACAATATTTGCAAAACCCTGATGCTTACATACATCTAAATGCTTCTCTCCAACAGCAAGGGTTAGGGGTAAACCCAACACCATTAGTCAACATAGAACATGACACCATTCCAATAGAGGTGGATAACAGCGACTTAAAGAGTATTACTCTAGCCGCAGGCACCATTATTGGAATGGCGGTTGATGACCGACATTTTTCCATCGACTTAGTAAATGAACTGTTAGGACCAATCCCCAAGGACTGCTTTGACAGTGACAGTGATGACAATACAACACCAGACAGGATTTTTACCCGGCATGGGGGGATCATCCTGGTGTACACTTCTTGCCCTTATGGTAAGGAAGATGTGACTTGTGACTTCAGGAGGGATGAGGTGATTTTCCAAGTCCATGAGGGCTGCCTTTCCCACCTGAAGCCCCCAGTCCAAATCAGCACTCTGACCAGGGACTTCTCCACCCAGCTGGAGGAGGCCGCTGAAATAGCCAAACCAGAAGTCTTTCCAGGCTTCAGGCAGATGGTGGAAGAGAGAGTCAACCTAGCTGATGCCTGTGTGACTCTGGAACAAAAGCAAAAGTTGAAACAAGTTTTCTTGGATTTCCAAGATCTCTTTGCGGTAGACTCATATGACTGTGGTCGCACTGACATCCACACAACAATCCCCACGGACCCTGGCATGACTCCTGTGTTTGTGAAGCAATATCGCTTGCCTCTTGCATCAATGGAGTCCCTTACTGAAATAATTAAGAAACTTGAGTCCCGGGGAATAATCCGTCCAGTCCACAGCACCTTCAATAATCCGGTGCTGGGAATATTGAAGCCAAACGGCCAGTGGAGACTCTGCGCTGACCTTAGGGAGCTCAACAAACGGGTCCATACTTCCCAATGGCCTCTGCCCTACATTGACCAAGGGCTGGCCCAGATTCAGGGGTCACAGGTATTCACAGCAATAGACCTGACCAATGGATACTGGACCGTGCCTGTCAGTAGGGAGGACCTTTACAAACTGGCTTTTACCTTTGGGGGCCAGCAGTACACATGGACCTGGACTCCCTTCGGATACCTCAACTCCGGCAATGAATTCAACATTTTCCTACATAAGGCCATGCCCGACCTTGGTGCGAGGGGTAACCTGGCTTATGTAGATGATGTCCTCATCAAAAGTTCATCTGTGGAGGAACACATAGCGGAGATCCGTTATGTTCTGACACAGTTGAGGGCTGCCGGAGCAAAACTTTCCTTTCAGAAAGCACAGTGGTGTAGAACCCGTGTTAATTTCTTGGGGCATGAGATTACTCCTCAGGGTCTCTGTCCCCAGGAAAAGAAAGTGGAAGCACTTCAGAAACTGAAAGACCCCACAACTCTGTGGGAACTAAGGAGTCTCCTTTGACTGACTAATTACAGCAGAAAGTTCATTGAAGGCTACGCAGAGATCACTAGACCCCTGATTCATCTCTTGAAGGGGGGGTCAAGTGGGAATGGGGTCCAGAACAAGTTGAGGCAGTAAGACAACTCAAAAGAAGCCTCTCACAAGCGCCCTGCCTAGCTTACCCTGTCAGAAACAATGAGTTCTTCCCGGAGACAGGGTTCTCTAATACGTGCTTGACGGCAGTATTATACCAAAAGCATGACAAGGTCAATAAAGTAATCTCCTATGCGAGCAAAACTTTACCCTCTGTGGAGGAAAAATTCAACGATTGTGAGAAGGCACTCCTGGCAACGGTGTGAGCATTGAAGAATTACCGCCCGTTCATCCATGGGGAACACATCATAGTGGAGACTCCACACCAGCCTCTGAAATATCTCCAAAGTGACAGAATCCGGGCCGGAAATGTGAGTAATTCCCAAATTACTTCCTGGATTCTGTCAATGCAAGGCTTTCCTGTGGAGGTCAGACATGGCCAAAACAAGAAGAGTCCCCTCGCGCAAGTCTGGCTGACTTGCATGATTTGCCAGAGAAAACTGTCTTGAGGACGAAAGTCTAAAAATCAAGGACAACATGGAGGCATACCTTAATTCCCCACACAAAGTCTTTGAAGAAGACAAGTGTGAGGGAATGCCCACTGTCTATGTGGACGGATGCTCTTACCATGTTGACAACAACGGGGAGAAAGAACTGGTGGCCGGTGTAGGGAATGCATGGGTGAAGGAGACCCCAGAACCCTCCGCTGGGTACAAAATTGGTCCCCGAAGTAGTCAGGTGGCAGAATTGATGGCTGTGCATCAAGCCATCCTCACTGCTGTCCAACACCAACTCCACAAACTGGTCATAATCACAGATTCTGATTATGTACGGAACGGGTTCGTGGAGCACCTGGTTAATTGAAAAACCAGAGGCATGTTATGTGCTAACAACAAACCCTTGAAACATGGGAAGTTGATCCAAAACATTGATGATCTGGTCACCTCGAAGGGGATGACCATCTATTGGAAAAAGATCAAGGGTCATTCCAAAGTAGAGGGACCAGACAAAACTGGAAATGACTTAGCTGATCAGCTGGCCAAAACCAGGGCCATCCAAGGGGATCTCATTGAGATTGAGTCCCTGTTGGGGGAAATCCAGGTCACTGCTATCACTAGGTCCCAAACAAATGCTCACAATGATCTTTCAATTGCACAATGGAGTAAGGAGACCCCTGATGCTGATTTGATTACCGCTCAGAAGGCGGATCCAATAATTGGTAAATTTTACCAACACATTGTGGACCCTGAGAACTTTCCCCTGACGGATACCGATTACAACGGGAAAGAGGACCTTAGAGTGTTGATGAAATGTCCAAAAATGTTCCGGATCCAAGACGGTTTGTTGGTAAGGAAATCCCAAGCTGGATATGATCAGTGGGTGGTTCCTACCTCCTTCCGAAGCCTGATGTTAAGTCACGCCCATGATGCGGCTACCGCCGGTCATAGGGGGTTTCATACAACACTTGAGATCTTAAGAGAGGTTGCCTACTGGCCACACATGAGCCAGGACCTCAGCCAATATTTGAAGGGTTGTCTTGTGTGTGCACAATTTCAGCCAACATCCCTCACACACCGGGCGCCTCTCCAAAAGAGGGGAATGACTCTCCCATGGTCAGATTTGCAAATTGACTTTGTAGGCCCCGTGATTCGCTCGGCTAGGGGAAATAAGTACATGTTGCCGGTGACATGCTTGTTTACCAAGTGGGTGGAATGTCTCCCAGCCCCAAACTGCAAGGCAGAAACAGCAGCTGCCCTGATGATTAACCACATCTTTTCCCGTTTTGGTCTACCTCAAAGGATTGAGTCAGACAGAGGTAGCCACTTCACCAGTGAAGTGATGACAAAGTTGTGGGAGTTACTGGGGGTCAAGAGAAAGCTACACATTGCTTACAGGCCAGCTTCTTCTGGAGCAGTGGAATGCCACAACTGGACAATTGTGAGCATCTTAAAAAAGTTTGTGGCAGATTCTGGGCCAAGTTGGGATTTCTGATTACCTCTGGTCCTAATGGCCCTCAGATCTACCCCTTCATCTGCAACCAAAATGTCACCATTTGAGTTGATGACTGGACGCAAGATGGTGCTTCCTCAGCATTTGCTCTACAGAACCCAAGAGCAAACGTTGATAAATGCCTCCACAACTAATGAGTATGTGGAGAATTTAAGGAAACACCTTCAGCATGCTTTTGCTTATGCTCAGCGGAATCTAGAAAGATCAGCCGAGAGTATGAAGACCCACTATGATCTGAAAACTTCCAGGAAGGAATATCAGGTGGGGGACCGGGTCTATTTATACAACTTCCAAAGAAACCAGGCAAAGCAGCAAAAATCTTTGCCTACATGGAAGGGACCCTATGAGATTATAGATAAGATCTCCCCTGTGGCCTACAAGATCCACATCCCTAAAGTTCCTTTGGCAGAGGGGGAAGACAAGTGGGTCCACATAAACCAGTTGAAGTGTTGCCATCCCAGGCACACTTTGCAGCAACTGGAGGAGTCCCCTGCAATCCCAGGGGGTACCGCTCCAGAGTAATCCAATTCCAACCCTAAAAGATCCTACATATAGCCTATCAAATTCTGTGTTTCTCAAGTTTATGTGTTCCTGTCTCTTAATTTAAAAAAATGTGCATGTTAATATCTGTTGAGTTCTAAAATATATATGTCCCCACTATATCAATGGTGGGGGAGAAATGTCCATGAATAGGTATTGCCGGTCTTCCTTTGTCGTCCTAGGAGAAAGAAAACCTGGAGACTGGCCAAGGAGGACGACCTGAAGACCAGGAGCAGAGACCCAAGGGGCCCGGGGTACCGCCCAATATTCCCATCAGGACCGGCGAGGAGAACCGATCGATCAGTACCGGATGGCGGAAAAGATGCTGAACTGTGCCATTTGCAGAATTGGGAGAAGATTATGCGGACATACCAGTACGTGGCTCAAAACACTCTTTGCACCCGACTCCCCATCGACTAAGATTTAAAGTGCAGTCGGGTGGGGGGGCCTTGTTGAGTGTCCTGACCCACGTTTGAGCTATCATGCTGCAACATTTGGTGCTGTGGGCTTAGAAAATCCAAGATGGCCAAAAAGCCCACATGTGCGCCAGAATCCAGGAGAACCACGCAGTTTGTGCGCACACCAAAATGGTTACCTAACTTGCCACCCACCAGTGTAAAGAAAGATCTTTGTTAACAAAATCCACTGTTACTGATGTCAAAAAGTTGCTGAAATCGTGGCTCATCGGACCACTTTAAAGATTCAACCCTTTTGTGGGGTTCCACATAACCATTTTACTGTAAGGAGCCCCATCAAAACAATGTTAAGCAAGGATTATTTACTACCATGTAAGAACCGTTCCTGTTTGGAATGCATTAATCCAAGAAAGATCCCAAAAATGGATGCAGTACTAACAAAATCCTTAAGGCGGCGCTAGCGGTCTAAACTCTGACAGGAGAACTGAGTGCAGTTGCTGACAAAGGAATTTGACTCAGCTGACTTCAAAGGCTGCATTTTAATCAAAAATTAGCCACCTGCTGTTCCCAGAGGCCAGAAGCCTGGGAAACCCTCTCACCTCAAGAGATTCACACCACAGCCCAGGATATCACATGGTCATAATAACCAAATGCAAAGTGACCCCCTGGTCTGCTGACCTCAGCCTCCTGGAGACCACACAATAGGCTCTTGCACTTGAATAGAATATGTTGATTTTGACTGTTTCCTGTCAACAAAGGCCTGCCTGCTAGCAGAGGCATGGTCACTTACCCACCCAATTCTTGGAGGTGGACTCCAACATTCTGAGAACTGAATTGAAAGCAAAAAATACAGTTTATAAAAATACTGATAACTCTTTGTAATCAAATGACAGGAATGTATAACTTTGAGAGCCTTAATCTAAAAAATGTACCTTCGATTCAAGCCCAAACTCCAATTTGTGTGATGTTCTGGGGAAAAACCCCGCTATTTATTGATACCACATACTCTGTGTTTAAGCTAGCCACCTGGAAAGTTACTGAGATATGTGTGGGAGGGGGGTGTATATGTGTATAAATCTGGAGAAAAATCCGATGTTGCAAAACCCACTAAAAAGCACAAAATGTTGCCATTTTTGAATGCAAGCCTCCAGGAAGAGTTTGATCAGAGTATACCTCATGTGATATGTGATGGGTGCATGTAATTTTAAACAAATGTGTACCTGTGCAAATATGCATTTGGGTCAAATATAGATTTGTGTGCAAACTGACCAGGGGAGGATCCTCTGACCCATAAAACCTACAGCATCACTCTGACTCACATTTCCTTCCCCCAATCATGGGAGAGGGGAGAATTGGGCCAATGACAAGTAGAAAGGGGCAGGCTTAGCTAGGCCCAGGCACACACCCACTTTCAAAACACATAAAAAGTGACTGCTGGGACAGGTAGAGACATTCAATTCCATTTGCTGCGGAGCATGCTGACCGACGACTTCACATTCAGAGATCCTACACTTAGACTTCCAAGCTAAACAGAGACTACAGAACTTTGAACCAAGAAGGCCCACTGCAAGCAAAAGTATTTGTCAGCAGGCCCAAAAATCATTTGCAGACTATTCACAGCCGGACCCAGCTGTTGATTCTGGCCTGAAACCCTGTGCCAGAAAGATCCAGAAGCAGTGCTGTACCCAGAGAAAGCAGAGCAGTTTCCAGAACCAGAGGCCAGAGATCCAAAGTGACCTAGACCGCTGTGAGCAGAACCAGAGAGCTGACCCAGATCACTGTGAAGTGCCGAGACCAGAACCAGAGTCCAGTCCAAAACCTGACCAGATCCGTGGCGAGGCCTACTTCAAAAATATATTGTGAGTACCTAGCAGAACTGTGCAGAACCAATCTCTTAGTTAAAATAATCTAATCCAAACTATTTTAATCTAAGTAGAACTGCCTCCTAACTGTCACTTGTCAATTATGCAGCCGCATAGCTGTCACTTGTCATTTTCTAGCTGCAAGCTGTAACCTGTCGATTTGAACTTTTAAAATTTCAAATCCGAAAAACAACCATCACAAAATCGTTCATAACTCTGTAACCGTTTGGGCTAGGAACTTGGTTTAACTTTCCTCTGAAAGCTTAGAATCTTACCTTTCTTACCGACTTCCTACTCCTTATATTTTCTCCGCAATCACGATTCACGCATTTGCGAATTTTGCCGCGATTTGCGATTTGGCCCGATTTCTTTACTTGTAAAAATCAGCAGCTTTTGCCTGAACTGCTAAATTTCGTTTGCCTCTTAAGAACCATCCCTGAATCATTGCTAGAGTGAGCCTGAACTCATATTGACTAGATACCACTCACCCTGAACCTCCTGAAGGGAATTAAAAGCATTTTTAGCATATTTCTCACTGCATTGTCACCATATTCAAAGCATTTTGCCTGTGTTTCAAAACTCCTATCTGTTGTATAAGCTGCTGGGGGGGAATTGAACTGAATTCTATTTGATTGCATTCCTAAGAACTGTGTGCTCCTCTTTTCATCTTCATCTCCTTACATCTCCTTACATTGCATAAAGGGGGGGTGAATTGTCCAAGAAAGGGATTACATTGTCTTTTGCTGAAATCCTATCAAGTTATTTTCTGTACTGCATTTTCATTCCACATTGCATCTATTTGAAACCATAAAAGTATTGTTGCTATCTTATCCATCCTATACCCACTCATCATTGATTACAAAGAAGTGTGCTAGTGCCAGACTATCAATTATTGATTACTGCTCAGATTAAGTGTGATATTCAATTATTAATTCATTATAAAAGTGTGATATATATATACTGTTTAATTTTTTTTTCAAATAAACCTTTTAAACTTGCAAAACAGAACTACTTCTTGGCTCAATGGGGTCAGGGGGATTCCAAGAGAGGGGTGTTATATAGGGGTAGTCATCCAGAACTCATGAACTGGACACAAAGATACATCAATAAGGGTTTCCATTCAGTATCCCAGACTAGGCATTGACTTGTAGTGTTGAATTGAATCCTCTTACAACTAGAGGTTTGGGGCTGATTGATGGTTTAGAAACCGATTTTCATCCCTTGACCACTGGTGCCCCGGAGGTTGATTTGTCACAATCCTACTTCAAAGATTCTGACTTGCGCAGCAGCCTGACAAGTAGCACACAATTGTCTTGAGCTGTGTGAATGCAGACAGGAGCACAGGCAGTTCCATTCCCCAAACTAACAACCTGCAATGAAAAACAAAACGTGTAAAGTTCATTGCTACTTGTTCCATGCTCATAAAATTAACATTGCAAGTTGTGTTTCTATCCCCCTCCCCACAGTAAAAAAACACTTTCTTTTTTAGTTACACAACTCCATGCGTCACTAGCCTTATAAAAGTCAGGCGGGTCCGTATCCCTTGGGATAATGGCCCTTCACCTCGGGCAATAACTTGGGGCTGGGTCTTTAGCTCGCAATAATGCCCCCTCCCACAGTTTATAAAGCTTATTAGAATACCCTAGAGGTTGTTTGACGTTCGTGATTGGTCAATCCATGGGTTATACAAACTGGTATAGCCTGCAGATTGATTACAGCCCGGAAAAATTTAAGTAAATCTTACCTACGAGGCGGCAGCAGCGTTGTAACGCGTAATTTAAATAATTACGCTGTGGCTGCAGCCCAAACAGACTTACTTGCAGCAGTTGATTTCAACACGGCACACAGAACTGAAACCGTAAACATTCTGTGTGCCGTGTTGCCTTCGCAGCGTGCCTGGCGTGGCCCCACCCCATCATGGAGGCAAACGTCCTTTCGTTTGGAGTTGCCGTTAGAATATCCCCCAGCACTGTGTGCGCACCGGCACAACTTCATCCCCCCATTGGTATGAAATGTGGGGATTTGAAACATTCACTTTGCTCCTCAGAACGCTTCATCCCAGCGTTCCCCGACCAGCATTACATGGCTGCACTGTAACAGCCACGTTATAAGAAAAGAAATGTTGGGCTGCAGAAGATTGCTACGAAGGCACTGGAGAAATGGAAGTGCCTCACAGTTAGTAATAAAAACCACAGCTACATAATAAATATGGGTAAAAGAGCTGTACTACACAGTTTAGATTTTTAAATGACGTGAGTAATTTGTAAGTAGTTCAACCCAATATTTGCATACATTAAAAGATATGTATACTTTTGCATATTTTTCTACTTTAATCAAACATTTCTCATGTATTGTACTTTAATTAAACACTCAGGGAGTTCTAATAGCTTTATAGACCTGCAGCCCGGGCCATAATGTGCGTTATGGTCTCTCATATCTCGTTGAAGGCCCTTGCTTCGCTCGGGCCATTAACTCGGTCTTCAGGGCCCATAACACCCGATACGGAACTCGCTGCAGGTCTATAAAGCTATAATGAATAAGCTGTTCAAAGCTGCCAGTTCCATTCCCTTGATGATTGTTTGACAGACGCTTTGAAAACATATTTGTTCTTGAACTGAAAATGTAGGTCATTGCTCATGACAGCAAACTGCATAGCTGTGTCCAAGAATGACTAAATGCAGGGACTATCTCATCAGCTCCATTGAGGTATCTCTTCAAGTCTCCTAAATGCAAATAGAGAGTGTTTGGGATCTCAGCTTGTCCTTTGTGAGGTCAGTTCAGCTAGCACTGGCGCATATCACTTTGCATCATGGTACATGTAGTTCTACGTTTACACAGGTAACATAACACTGCACGTGGATTAGAGGCGCATCAGAGCAACAGGGTTTACAGAACCTCACGTGGGGGCTCTAGATATATATTTTTTTAAATAAGTGTGAAAGATCAGGTAGTGGTAATAGCCGATGAAAGTGGGCAGTAGATTGTCAACATTACCAGGTTGGTTTAGAATTCAGCATTTCCTACTGAGTAGTAATGTTGGTGGTTATTAAGAAGAGGACACACCCTCCATACAATCAAGTGGATTTATCCCAGGGGGCCAGGTACACCTGTGTTTACTAAAAAAAGGTCTCAGATGAGACATTGCGCATCCCATGTGCTAATCAGTTCTCCCCCTACGTGTCTGCCGCCTCAGACCTGGAATTCCATCCCGTGTTTCTGATTCCATGTCAGCTGCTCTCTGACACAATGGCCCTCAGAACAAGTTTGGTGGTAAGTTAGCGGTAAATCCACGGATGTACCGGGACTGCCACTCTGTCCCTAGAACTGCGTGGGATTTTCAGTGCATGCCACACAGTGATCTGGGGATCTTTGGCAGCAAGGTTGACCACCATCTTAAGGCTAGAGGTACATCTGCCTTACCGGCAAACGTGTAGTAGGACGGGGCGGTAATACAACAGTAAAGTGGTGGTAGCAAAATGACTGCCCCTTTTCACTGCACTGCATTTACCTTATTTGAACGTAAAACAGCCCTCATTATGACCCAGCTGCAAGCAAAGAATTTGAGAGGCTGATCAGAGTAATGTCCTTTGTACCCCCCTTCCTGCTCCCCGTGATGTCCTTTGTATCACCCAACCCCGTCCTCTGTGATGTCCTTTGTACCCCTCACCCCTACCTTGTCCCCCGTGATGTCCGTTGTAGCCCCCAACCCCTTTTCTGGTCCCTCATGTTGTCCGGCCCCACCAGCCTGCTTTGTCTAATCTCTTCTTTCCCCTTACCTCCACCCCACCCCCCTATACCTAATCACTGTTGGAGTTGTCTTGATTCACTATGGTTTCAAAATCACAGACCTGTTGCCAACGCTTGGATTTTGACTTTTTGAACACATCGACTCTTGGTGCTTCACCTTCTCAACTCTCATGCTGGACCTCCCCTGGATCTCGTACTCAGGGTAACCCTTAACCATGCTGTGACCATTGTCATCTTGAACCCTTGCTTACATTTCATGTTCCCTGCAACATTACGTGTTTTAGTGACCTCTGCAACTGTACTCGCTCTCCCCTATGCTTCTCTGCTCTTTTTTTCACTGTTTCTATTCTCTGTTCTCTCCTCCACTCCCTTCTCCCTCTCTCTTCCTGCCCTCCCTTACTTTTTTCTATGCACTTACTCTATCAGAATTGTCTCGGGACCTAGTATGATAGCAACAATTGTTTATCTCCTCCCCCTTCCGTTACTTGTACTCCCCCAGCCCCCTCTCCAGCACTGTCTGAAATGCCGTCAGGCCTAGTACGATAGTCTCTTGTTTTGTTCCTCTCCTCCCTTTCTCCTCATTTTCTCCCTCACCTCTTGTTAATCTCCAGCTCTACCAGAAATGTTGTCAGGCCTAGTACGGAAGTCGCCTGTCTGTTCTCACTTCCCACTCACCCCCTTCCTATCTGTGTCAAAGCTCTTGCACTATCTGAAATGTTGTCAGGCCTAGTACGATAGTCGCTTGTTTTGTAACTCCCCTCCCTTTCTGCACCGCTCTCCCTCACCTTTTGTTTTTCTCCGGCTTTACCAGACATGTTGTCAGGCCTAGTACGGTAGTCGCCTGTCTGTGTCCATTTCCTTCCCACTCTCCCCCTCCCTTCCTTATCTATGTCTTAGCTCTTGCACTATCTGAAATGTCGTCAGGCCAAGTACGATAGTAAATTTCACATCCTTACTGTTCAGGGCCTGTAAGAATATCATTGCATTTTCCCTTGCTCCCTCCCTTGCCTTGAAGCGCTTTGAAACACATTGTGTATAGGCGCTATATAAATAAACTATCATATCATATATATAAGAGGGATGCATTTTGTAAGGGGGGTGGCTTCATTTCCCCCTGCCTTGGTGCTTTGATCGAAGCCCCCGCTGTGCTTCCAAGCAGATGCCGTCACACCCAGCCTGGGACTGCTTTCAATATTTAAACACTCTTCCCTTGCATACACCAGTGTGGTTCAGGACTTCTTATTTGAATAGAACCATCAGGGAGTACTGAGTCACCAAAAGCATCTTCCGCCACTGGTTCTGGGTGAGGAAAGCTCCCCTACTGGCCACGCCCCCCAGGCCCCGCAGGTTCGAGACACTGGTAGTAGCGACATTGGTGTGTTGCTGCACGTGGGGGTAGCCAACGTTCTGTATTGAGAGATTTACAAACTCCTGCAATTTCAGTCTTAAGTGGCCATGAATACCTGAGTCCAATTCATCGACAGGCCTACCCCCTCAAGGATTGTGCCATCAGCCCCTGATGACCGTCGCAAACAGGCCTCCTCATGAAATTCCACATGAACCTCAAAAACAAGCCTTCACAGTGGGCAGATTTCCAAGGCTTCCATTTTTTTCAAACTGAAGCTTGCTGGGTGATCCAGTCGCACCTCCCATGAAGAGTTCTCCTGTCCTGTCCACTAGGGCTTGCCTTTTCACCGCTGACATGTTGAATGTCTTTTCTGGTGTGTGTGGAGCACACACTCTGTGCATGCGCTGTGAATAGCATGGCGGTGACAACGATGAAATCCCAAAATGGAGGAGGCACCAACACAAGAGACAGACTCCGGATGAGCCAGGAGAAAGCGGGAAGTGTCTTTGCTCTTCTCAGACCAGCGCCCCTTGGGAGCCTAAACAGCAGGGGCGTCTGGGGGGAACAACAAGGGCTCAGCTTCCCCCAAGGAAACGGCACTCTCCCCACCCAGGAACACCTGCAGGGGCAGGAGAGGCTCGGACGTAAGGGGTTGGGAGAGTTGGGCCTATGCTGGACTCTCTATCAAAGCAGGGGGTAGCAGGTGATTTGGGCACGGAGCAGTCGCGCATCTTATCTTCAGAGTTATTTCCACTAATGTGTGCAGTGTGTTTATGATATTGTGGAAAAAAAATCTGCGACCTTTTTATGCCAAAAACAAAGCAAGACTCATTCTACACATTCTGGGGGGAAAGGGGAATGAGTTATTGCTATGTAATGGGTCCAAAATGGACGGATGCATGGGTTATGATGGTGACAACGACGAAATCCCAAAATGGAAGAGGCACTCCGATAACCCATGCAGTGTCCTCCTCCTGTCCTCCCCCTTCTCAGGATGAAGGGGAGGTGCCCGCAGGAAACGCGGCAAAAGCAAGGGAAAGCCCGCAAAATGGAGCGCGGCAAAAACAGAGGAAAGCCTGCGAAGGGCAACAATGGAAAGGGGAGTGGCTACCCCTTTATAACAAGCGGGCTTCCCACTGCAGGCACCATCTAGCCTTGGCAGTGGGACGCCCGCCTGCCAGCAGTGGACTTTGTTTTCCACCCACCCTACAGACAGGACAAGCAAGGAGGCCTGGTCGTCGACGTTGCAGGACGACAGGCGGTGTGGCGGTGTTTGGGCAACCAAACACAAGAGACAGACTCTGGATGAGCCAGGAGAAAGCAGGAAGGGTCTTCGCTGTTCTCAGACCAGCGCCCCTTGGGAGCCTAAACGGCACGGGTGTCTGGGGGGAACAACAAGGGTTCAGCTTCCCCCAAGGAAACGACACTCTCCCCACCCAGGAACACCTGCAGGGGCAGGAGAGGCTCGGACGTAAGGGGTTGGGAGAGTTGGGCCTATGCTGGACTCTCTACCAAAGCAGGGGGAAGCAGGTGATTTGGACACGGAGCAGTCGCGCATCTTATCTTCAGAGTTATTTCCACTAATGTGTGCAGTGTGTTTATGATATTGTGGAAAATAAATCTGTGGCCTTTTTATGCCAAAAAAAAAGCAAGACTCATTCTACACATTTCTGGGGGGAAAGGGGAATTAGTTATTGCTATGTAATGGGTCCAAAATGGACGGATGCACGGGTTATGACGGTGACGACGACGAAATCCCAAAATGGAGGAGGCACCCCGATAACCCATGCGGTGTCCTCCTCCTGTCCTCCCCCTTCTCAGGATGTAGGGGAGGTGCACGCAGGAAACGCGGCAAAAGCAAGGGAAAGCCTGCAAAATGGAGCACGGCAAAAACAGAAGAAAGCCTGCAAAGGGCAACAATGGAAAGGGAGGGGCTACCCCTTTACAACAAGCGGGCTTCTCACTGCAGGCAGCATCTAGCCTTTGCAGTGGGACGCCCGCCTGCCAGCAGTGGACTTCGTTTAACACTCACCCACCCTAGAGACAGGACAAGCAAGGAGGCCTGGTCGTCGACGTTGCAGGACGACAGGCGGTGTGGCGGTGTTTGGGCAACCAAACACAAGAGACAGACTCTGGATGAGCCAGGAGAAAGCAGGAAGGGTCTTCGCTGTTCTCAGACCAGCGCCCCTTGGGAGCCTAAACGGCACAGGTGTCTGGGGGGAACAACAAGGGTTCAGCTTCCCCCAAGGAAACGGCGCTCTCCCCACCCAGGAACACCTGCAGGGGCAGGAGAGGCTCGGACGTAAGGGGTTGGGAGAGTTGGGCCTATGCTGGACTCTCTATCAAAGCAGGGGGTAGCAGGTGATTTGGGCACGGAGCAGTCGCGCATCTTATCTTCAGAGTTATTTCCACTAATGTGTGCAGTGTGTTTATGATATTGTGGAAAAAAAATCTGCGACCTTTTTATGCCAAAAACAAAGCAAGACTCATTCTACACATTCTGGGGGGAAAGGGGAATGAGTTATTGCTATGTAATGGGTCCAAAATGGACGGATGCATGGGTTATGATGGTGACAACGACGAAATCCCAAAATGGAAGAGGCACTCCGATAACCCGTGCAGTGTCCTCCTCCTGTCCTCCCCCTTCTCAGGATGAAGGGGAGGTGCCCGCAGGAAACGCGGCAAAAGCAAGGGAAAGCCCGCAAAATGGAGCGCGGCAAAAACAGAGGAAAGCCTGCGAAGGGCAACAATGGAAAGGGGAGTGGCTACCCCTTTATAACAAGCGGGCTTCCCACTGCAGGCAGCATCTAGCCTTTGCAGTGGGACGCCCGCCTGCCAGCAGTGGACTTCGTTTAACACTCACCCACCCTAGAGACAGGACAAGCAAGGAGGCCTGGTCGTCGACGTCGCAGGACGACAGGTGGTGTGGCGGGGTTTGGGCAACCAAACACAAGAGACAGACTCCGGATGAGCCAAGAGAAAGCGGGAAGTGCCTTTGCTCTTCTCAGACCAGCGCCCCTTGGGAGCCTAAACAGCAGGGGCGTCTGGGGGGAACAACAAGGGCTCAGCTTCCCCCAAGGAAACGGCACTCTCCCCACCCAGGAACACCTGCAGGGGCAGGAGAGGCTCGGACGTAAGGGGTTGGGAGAGTTGGGCCTATGCTGGACTCTCTATCAAAGCAGGGGGTAGCAGGTGATTTGGGCACGGAGCAGTCGCGCATCTTATCTTCAGAGTTATTTCCACTAATGTGTGCAGTGTGTTTATGATATTGTGGAAAATAAATCTGCGGCCTTTTTATGCCAAAAACAAAGCAAGACTCATTCTACACATTTCTGGGGGGAAAGGGGAATGAGTTATTGCTATGTAATGGGTCCAAAATGGACAGATGCATGGGTTATGACGGTGACAACGACGAAATCCCAAAATGGAAGAGGCACCCCGATAACCCGTGCGGTGTCCTCCTCCTGTCCTCCCCCTTCTCAGGATGAAAATGCCCGCAGGAAACGCGGCAAAAGGAAGGGAAAGCCCACGAAATGGAGCGGGGCAAAAACAGAGGAAAGCCCGCGAAGGGCAACAATGGAAAGGGGAGGGGTACCCCTTTATCACAAGCAGGCTTCCGACTGCTGGCAGCATCTAGCATTGGCAGTGGGACACCCGCCTGCCAGCAGTGGACTTTGTTTTACACCCACCCACCCTACAGACAGGACAAGCAAGGAGGCCTGGTCATCGACATTGCAGGACGACAGGCGGTGTGGCGGGGTTTGGGCAACCAAACACAAGAGACAGACTCCGGATGAGCCAGGAGAAAGCAGGAAGGGTATTCGCTTTTTTCAGACCAGTGCCCCTTGGGAGCCTAAACGGCAGGGGCGTCTGGGGGGAACAACAAGGGCTCAGCTTCCCCCAAGGAAACGGCACTCTTCCCACACAGGAACACCTGCAGGGGCAGGAGAGGCTCGGACGTAAGGGGTTGGGAGAGTTGGGCCTATGCTGGACTCTCTACCAAAGCAGGGGAAAGCAGGTGATTTGGACACGGAGCAGTCGCGCATCTTATATTCAGAGTTATTTCCACTAATGTGTGCAGTGTGTTTATGATATTGTGGAAAATAAATCTGTGGCCTTTTTATGCCAAAAACAAAGCAAGACTCATTCTACACATTTCTGGGGGGAGAGGAGAATGAGTTATTGCTATGTAATGGGTCCAAAATGGACGGATGCATGGGTTATAACGGTGACGACGACGAAATCCCAAAATGGAAGAGGCACCCAGATAACCCTTGCAGTGTCCTCCTCCTGTCCTCCCCCTTCTCAGGATGAAGGGGAGGTGCCCGCAGGAAACGCGGCAAAAGCAAGAGAAAGCCCACGACATGGAGCGGGGCAAAAACAGAGGAAAGCCTGCGAAGGGCAACAATGGAAAGGGGAGGGGTACCCCTTTATAACAAGCAGGCTTCCCACTGCTGGCAGCATCTAGCATTGGCAGTGGGACGCCCGCCTGCCAGCAGTGGACTTTGTTTTACACCCACCCACCCTACAGACAGGACAAGCAAGGAGGCCTGGTCATCGACGTTGCAGGACGACAGGCGGTGTGGCGGTGTTTGGGCAACCAAACACAAGAGACAGACTCCGGATGAGCCAGGAGAAAGCAGGAAGGGTATTCGCTTTTCTCAGACCAGTGCCCCTTGGGAGCCTAAACGGCAGGGGCGTCTGGGGGGAACAACAAGGGCTCAGCTTCCCCCAAGGAAACGGCACTCTCCCCACCCAGGAACACCTGCAGGGGCAGGAGAGGCTCGGACGTAAGGGGTTGGGAGAGTTGGGCCTATGCTGGACTCTCTACCAAAGCAGGGGGAAGCAGGTGATTTGGGCACGGAGCAGTCGCGCATCTTATCTTCAGAGTTATTTCCCCTAATGTGTACAGTGTGTTTATGATATTGTGGAAAATAAATCTGCGGCCTTTTTATGCCAAAAACAAAGCATGATTCATTCTACACATTTTTGGGGGGAATGGGGAATGAGCTATTGCTATGTAATGGGTCCAAAATGGACGGATGCATGGGTTATGACGGTGACGATGACGAAATCCCAAAATGGAAGAGGCACCCCGATAACCTGTGCGGTGTCCTCCTGCTGTCCTCCCCCTTCTCAATATGAAGGGGAGGTGCCCGCAGGAAACGCAACAAAAGCAAGGGAAAGCACACGAAATGGAGCGCAGCAAAAACAGAGGAAAGCCTGCGAAGGGCAACAATGGAAGGTGGAGGGGCTACCCATTTATAACAAGCGGGCTTCCCACTGCAGGCAGCATCTAGCCTTGGCAGTGGGACGCCCGCCTGCCAGCAGTGGACTTTGTTTTCCACCCACCCACACTACAGACAGGACAAGCAAGGAGGCCTGGTCGTCGACGTCGCAGGATAACAGGCGGTGTGGTGGTGTTTGGGCAACCAAACACAAGAGACAGACTCCGGATGAGCCAGGAGAAAGCAGGAAGGCTCTTTGCTCTTCTCAGACCAGCGCCCCTTGGGAGCCTAAACGGCAGGGGCGTCTGGGGGGAACAACAAGGGCTCAGCTTCCCCCAAGGAAACGGCACTCTCCCCACCGAGGAACACCTGCAGGGGCAGGAGAGGCTCGGACGTAAGGGGTTGGGAGAGTTGGGCCTATGCTGGACTCTCTACCAAAGCAGGGGAAAGCAGGTGATTTGGACACGGAGCAGTCGCGCATCTTATCTTCAGAGTTATTTCCACTAATGTGTGCAGTGTGTTAACGATATTGTGGAAAATAAATCTGCGGCCTTTTTATGCCCATGCCAAAAACAAAGCAAGACACATTCTACACATTTCTGGGGGGAAAGGGGAATGAGTTATTGCTATGTAATGGGTCCAAAATGGACGGATGCACGGGTTATGTTACTTGCAGGTGGGCGTAGATCGGGGTGAGTTATGCCTGTTGCAAGTGTAGCTCTGCACGGTGTGGGTGCTAAACGTCTGCCCCTTGCACCAACTGGCTTTATAAATTGGCTCCTTTACGGTGAACTCCTGCCTCCATCCATCACAAAACCACATTTTACCTTCACAGCACCCTCTCATCCCAACCAACACAAGGTAAGCATCTAACGAAACGATCCTGAAAAGGAGGGCGGGGCCTAACCCTGGTGCGGCGGACAAGCAATCTAGCATCTACACCTTCCACTCTGCAAAGTAACATGCACTGAAAAAACAAGCATTTACCCACTGGACACCCAGGGCATGGAACTCCTTACCTCTTACCTCTTCATGTCCTCACTGCCCCCTCCATCACCACTCTCGGAAAAAGCCTCAAAACATACCTGTTTCCCCGCCCATAACCCCGCCCCTTCACTTCCGCTTCTACCTCTCTCTAGAGGTGACATGCTAGTGAGAAGTCGCGTCGCCCAACGGTGGCGCACAGCCCTCCAAGCGCCACTCTGAGCGTGTTCCTATCCTATCCTGGAAACTTTTAGTAACTTCTGTTTCAATTCCCATCTTTTGAACCTTTGAACCTTGTGAGGCACTCCAAGACGCTTTAGGGGCAGCGTTGAACAAAAATTCAAATAAAGGAAATAGAAAACTCTTGAGACAATAGTGGGTATGACGTGAGATCGTGCACAGAGACCAATCCTCACAGGATGTGCATTACACAGTCTGCATAAAGTGCACCACACAGTGTTTACATAAAGTGCATCACACAGTCTTTACATAAAGTGCATCACACGGTCCTTACATAGGGTTGGTAGGATTTGTGTCTATGGATTAGGAGCAAACGTTCGATCGTGGAGGGACTTTGACTAGATTAGAGGCCAAACGTGGGTTTCGGGCTGCCCACTAGGTGGGGTATAACAGTTCACACCCCCACACGGTGCGCATGCATGCTGTGCCCTTTTGCTTGTCAGTTCAACAGGCTGCTTTTGCGTAGTCATTTTTGAGTCTTGCCAGTCGTGCCAGCATATCAGGGAGCTTGAAAAATATCTGCCTTGTGCCTTGAATGTGGATGCATGTATGCGGGCTCAGGGGCTAGTGAGTCCACATTTCCGCTTTGCGTCAGGCCTCTCAGAGAAAGAGGGGTGCAGGTCTTTCCAAGCCTCACGATGAGCGTTTACAGACTTCCACAGGAAAAACATCCTCTGTAACACATCTTCTGCTGGCGCTAGACACTGTTTGGCATTCGAGGCTGCCCCGCGTGGCGCCACCACAATGCGGTGTGTTCTAAGGTGTATGATTAAAAAGCCATCCATGTGAATCTACTAGGATTCCAAGTTCACGAATTAGCCTTGGCTTCGTGTGTACCTGGGCTCATCTGCAAGGCATTAGCGTCCTATCCTTAATACACATGCATGGCCCCCCGCAGTGCGTCTGTGCACTGTCAGCAGCCCCTCCACTCTTCTTCTCCATACTCCTAGCCAGCTGGCTGAGAGCTAACCTTTCGCTCCTTTACCTTACGTGACCACTTCCTGCACATCTGTCCTGCTCTAGAAGAGAAGAGCGGACACGAGGAACACATCTTAGCCCTGGATCGGCCGCTGCACCACCGCGTCCTTGGCCACGCCTTCACCTTCCAGCAAGCTATCTTCACGCCTCTCCTGTCGAATTCTCAGCACCGTAACCTCAGTTCTACAACCTCAGCCGTGACCACACCTCCATCTTCTGTCATGGTATCTATCGCTGCCTCGCCAATCAATTTCCTGTCACAGTAACCTGAACTCTACAACCTCCATCTTTAGCCGTGCGACTCAAGCCTTTGTCGATCAGATTCTTGTCACAGTAACCTCAGCTCTACAACCACACCCATGACCACATCTCCATCTCCAACCACGTTACAACAGCCTCGCTGATCGGATTCTCATCACAGTAACCTCAGCTCTACAACCACGCCCATGACCACATCTCCATCTCCAACCACGTTACAACAGCCTCGCTGATCGGATTCTCATCATAGTGACCTCAGCTCTAAAACCATGCCTACAACCACACCTCCATCTTCAGCCATGATTACCCCAGCGACAACTCTGACCACAGTACATTCCACTCCTTTTTCTGTAACATCTTACCTTGAACCCTTCATAGGGAAGGTGGTTCCTGCTGGCCCAGCAGGAAGGGCAGCAGGGGAGAGTGGAGTGGGAGAGAGAGAAGCTGTGATTTTGTTGGTCTCTTGCATGAATTCCTTGGAGGATGACTGTAATGTCATGTTATGTTGTGTTAAAAGCAGTCATTTAAAGCTAATGAATTGAGTGCCATCTATGGGAGTCATTACGACCCTGGCGCTGAGGGATTACCGGTACCGGTAAGGGTCCCGGTACCGGTAATCCCTTAGCGCCCAATTCCCATAACGGTGGCTGGAACCAGCCGTTATTGCAGGGACCCGCAATGGGGCCCTGGCGATAATTACGGTACCACGATTTGCGGTACCGTAATTACCGCCTTTCCCCATTCCCATTATGCCCTATGGGGCAAAAATGGGAATGGGGAAGGGCCATGGTGAAATGGGAAAGTACCACCCCGCCAACCTTGGAATGGGGTGGTACTTCCCCATTTCACCATGGCGGACTCATTACAATACCGGCAGCAACCATGGTGCTAATAGCGCTATGGTTTAGCGCCGGTGTTGTAATGAGGGCCATTGACTGAATTGCCATGTAACCTTGATTAACCTTGCAACTTACTGAGAGTAATCCCTGAGAGTTCAAAGACGATCTGGGTGTCATCTGCATAACTGGCAAATTGCACACCCAGCCCGTCCAGTAGGTCACTCAAGCACCTAATGTAAATGTTGCACAACAAAGGAGAAAGACATGGGGCCTCATTACGACCCAGGCGGTAAGTTACCGCCTGGGCCGTGACTTTACCACCATGGCGTAAACTACGTTTACGCCATGGTGGTTGGCGGACTTACCGCCCCATTCCGACCTTGGCGGGGCGGTAAGTCCCCAATCCCCATTTACCCTTCCCCATTCCCATTTTTGCCCCATAGGGCATAATGGGAGTGGGGAAAGCGTTAATTACGCCACCGTAAATTACGGTGGCGTAATTAACTCCATGGTCCCTTAGCGCCATGGATTTTAACACCTGCTAAAAGCAGGTGTTAAAAGCGCCATGGCGCTAAGGGACCTCGTAATTGGCGGTAAGGGGTCGGCGCAGCTAACGCTGGCGTTAACCCCTTACCGCCAGGGTCGTAATGAGGCCCATGGTCCCTGAGGGACACCACAGGTGAGTGACACAGGAGAGGACTGGCAGCCATTCTTAACTACCGTGGCTTGTCGTGTCCCCAAGAAGGATTTAAACAACTTTGCGGCGTCAGCAGAGCACCTTCCTACCTTGATAAGTCTATCAATCAATAGGGAGTAGTCGACCAAGTCGAACGCCTCTGATAAATCAAGCATCAGAAGCAAGGCACTATGGCCTTTGTCGAAGATTTTAACAGTATTGGGTTCCAAACCCACCAGAGCAGTTTCAGGGCCATGCTTCATGCGAAATCAGACTGGCCTACTCCCAGTATCTTATGTTAGTCAGGACTGGCCTACTCCGAGTATCTTATGTTGGTCAGAGAAATCCTTATATTGGCAATAGGCAATTTTGGCAAGAATGTTTAATAAGAACAGAACATTAGTTGTCGGCCTGCAGTTTGCAGGAATAGCAGGGCCTAGATTATCTTTTTTGAACGGGGTGGGGGGAGATCCAAGCCTCCTTGAGGCAATCAGGAACCTGAGCTTGCAAGAAAGATGTATTAACTATTCTTGTAACCCATGGCAGCAGGGGAGCAGGAACGCCTCTGTAAGAAGAGGCAGGGAGAACATCACCTTGACAGGACATGGGTTTCATATATAAAATAACATTTTGACCTTCACTCAAAGAGAGGAGATGTCTCCATTGATTCTCCTGAAACAGGTATTGATTGCAAATCAACCACTGGTTTTTCAAGCAGCCCTAGACGCCTTGTAATGGATTCATGGTGAAGCGCAACCTTCCCAGCAAACTCCTCCTGAACGTTTTGGCACTGACTATTATCGACTTGCATAGTGGCTTTGATAGACTTGCCTTCTAATTCATGTAGGATTGACAACATTTCCAGTGAATTCGATCTGGCAGCAGCAATTCTATTGTTAAAGTTGGCCTGCTTAACGCTAGAGATAGCGTCCTTAGATCTTTCTACAGCCATCTTGAAGGCCAGCAGAGTAGAGTCGCGGGGGGGGGTTTCCCCCAGCTCCACTCAGCTGCACGTTCCTTTTTCCTGAAAAGTGTCACTTTACTATTGAACCAGTATTTAGCGTAGAAGCTTTTTCATGTGTGATAGGATGTAAAGGTGCCAATGGGTCCAATGCATTGTTAGTGACAGTCCTAAAGGGCTCTGTGAGGCCTTCAAGGGAGATGTCAGGAGCCAAATCAGCTGACTGTGGAAGCGCGGATCTAGGCAAGCTGTCGGAGGGCTCCTAACCACTTTAGTTAACTTTACCTCTGGACATATTAATAGGAACACAACACATGGTAAGAATGAGATGAAATGATGATCAGACCAGGGACAGCCATCAACACGTGCAGGTGATATCTTGATATTCCCTGTCTGCATCCAATCAAGGGTATTGCCCGCCGTATGAAGAACTCTTTTAACATGTTGCCTAAATCCGATGGCTTCTAACATATGCAGACGGGAAGAGGCACTCCTATCTCGCGGGTTATCTGCCGACAGGTTAAAGTCTCCAAGGTTAAAGCACGAGCAGATGATTTCAAAGAAGATCCCAAAGCAGCAATAAGTTACTCTTCACATTCTGCAGTATTATTAGGAGGTCTATAGAGTAGAAAAAGACTCAACCAGGAGGTTGCATCAATACTCAGCTTCACCTTTAAGGATTCACATTGGTCCAAATATATGGCGGTGGCACTGTGAGTCCTGCGGTTGAGGCACACCGGTCGGGTCTTAAAGAGTTGTATCCTTCCGGTGTTGCAATACGAGAGGTGTGGGTAGCTGGATCTTGAAGCCACATTTCTGTGACAGCAAGCAGATCCATGTGTGACTCCATTATTTAGTGCGCAAGTTCGACTGCATGCTGAGCTAACAATCGCACATTCAGAAGTGCCATTTTCAGGCACAGAGGATCAGCCACCAATGTGCTGAAATCACTCTGGGGGGTCCGTGCTCCATTTGAAGCCTCAAGAAACTGTCCTCAGCATGTTACGGTCTGACCTTAGTCTGATACATTAAACGTAGGAGCCGCAAGGTGAACGGATGACATAGCCACAGACGGATCAGAGATAATCTGGGAAAATGCCTGATCAGAAGAGCCAATGGAATCTGACATTAATGAGTAACAACGGCCCATGTCTAAGGTAGTCGCAGACAGGGGCGCCGAGTACGGTCCCCCCGGCCGCCGCAGAATGAAGGCGGTGCTGAGCCCACCCCCACCCGACCGGAGAGAAGAAACGCAGTATGGATGGCCCTTTGTTCCATCCATACTGTGTCTCTCTCTGGCGGCCGGGGAAAAGCCCGTAAAAAACGATGTTTAGATATTGTGGGACAGTTGCCAAGCAGGAGGCTCTTTCTTTGCATCTGTCCCTCAATTTCTAAAACTCGTTTTGGGGTGGGTATACTTCTACATCTGTGCACCGGGGTGCACAGATGTAGAGGTACAGCCAACCCAAAACGATTTTTAGAAATGGAGGCACAGATGCAAAACAAGTCTGTCCCTCAATTTCTAAAAATCGTTTTGGGTTGGGTGTATTTGTACATCTGTGCACCCCTCTTTCCAAGAGGGGTGCACAGATGTAGAAGTACACCTAACCCAGAAGGATTTTTAGAAATGGAGGCACAGATGCAAAGCGAGGGAGGGGGCAGGGAGCAGGGGCAGGGAGAGGGCAAATGAGACTGTTTGCATGTCTCTGAGTGTGCACGTGGTGAGGGTGAATGCTATGGGCGGGGAGCAGAGGCGTATGAGCCAGCACTTTCTAGTAGATCTGCCATATTTGAAATGGGGCAATGCTGGTGCTCCTCAGTTAGCTCGCTATACTCTTGATGGGATATTACTGCTGTAACAGGGCTTCTATAATTGTTGAATCTTCTCAGCGATAATACTATGCTTTTGTTGAGGCAATAATAATAATAATAATAATAATGCTATGCTGTGTTGCTCTGTGTCATCTTGCTTCCAAGGCGAGCACGTTGCCCCTGAGCTATCCTTCCGATACTCTAAAGATTTGAAGTACATTTAATGATATAGAACCAGAACTATTGAGCAAGTCTGTCATCATCAGAATAACTCAACACTGTCGTAAAAGAGCTCATATATTACAAGGGATGGAATTACTTAGAATGTAGCAGCACTATTCAATAACCCAAAGTTCTTAAGCATAGTTAATGTGAAAATACTACACTTCTCACCGTTGGGCCAGTACTGCCACTTCTCACAGAGGCGTCTACACCTTTTATGGGGCAGCACTGATCCAGCCTACTTCTCACATGCTCAGAATTGTTATTTTTCAGCAGGACTGCAACACTATACCATTGTGTTCTGTATGTTGAGTGCTTCTTCACCACCAATGAGGATTCATGGCTCTCTCCCAGTGTCTAAATAGTAGATCTGTCTACATTCAATTGGTAACAGGCATGTCCTGAGCTGCCTGCTGTCCATAAGCTGCCGGTCAGGATGTTGGAAGCCATGATAGGGCAAGGGATAGAAGGCTCGAGCCTGTCGGATAGCAGAATCAGCAGGGTCTTAAAACCTGCTCACTCCTTCTGGAGGGGCCAAGGGGCAAAATGAGCCTGATCCCACATACAGGTGGTTGTTACCCCTTTATTTCTCCTGAATGAAAGAATGAGCTCTCTCAGACACAAGTTATCACCCCTGCACCCACATTGAATGAATATGGTATGGATCTATAGATCGAGAAAACTGGAGTGACAATTCAGAGTGTTTTAACAGAAATATAATTGTCTTCCCAGATGGGAGACTGACTCCATTAATATACACGGGGTCACTGAGATGACCAAGAGTGAAACTGTACATTCAGTTGTGAGAATACCAGCAACGGGTGATACTATGCTCGAAGGAGTGGGGTTCCCACTCAATATATCACACTGTTTATAGGTGTGAGACCCATCCTGAATGCTTGCCCAAAGAGCCTTGGCCAGAGTTTCACACTGAAGAAGTGAGCATGTGATCCGGGGTCTGCAGCCCACACACACGCATGGGATTCCCATGCACCCACTTGTGAAATTTGCACCAAATTAGTGAGCTTGTGCTCCAAGGTAGGAGGCACACGATCAGTCTTTGCTCTGACGTTTGACACACTCACAGGATGGGACGGCATTTTGTTCTCCCATCCTAGTTGTGTTGCCTTTTGAGGGCTACTACAACCTGGATGATTATAGAGGGGAGGAGTAGGGGCAGTGATGTCTTACTGGAATGCAACTCAAAGGCTTAAAACTCCTTCTTACTTGACTTTAGTATATGCAGTACATGTTAGCCAATGTTTCCACTGTTCTGCGCTACGCGCGCCTCCCACCCCCCCGCGCGCCGTTGCACCAAGTTGGCGACTACATGGAAATTTGCAGTCCTATAACTGCCAGTGATGTCACATCCTGTATTTGGGCCCCCCACTCCCCGGGAAATTCATAAGTCGGCACCCCTGGTCTGAGAGTGAATGATAGGACTCATAAGTAGCAGCGGTTTAGCCTGCGGAGTGGCAAGAACAACATTAGGCTGATCCACTAATACATCTTCAGAGGACTGGGCTTTATATGGCTGGTGTTCTATATTAGCATCAGTGGCAGGTACTACCTTGAAATCCACAGACAAATAGCATGCTACAATGTCAGCTCGCTTACTGCGAGTTCTATCAAGTTACATTATCCCATTGAGGCATGATTCAAAGCATGCAGGAAGAAAATGTAGAAGCAAGGCAAATAAGCAACTCATCACAGCAGATAGGCAGAGCAACACACAAGAAGCAGCTTGAAAGAACCGCCCCCCCCCCCCCCAAGCACGTACCAAGAGCGAACCGGCGAAAACCGGCCACACAAACTAAGAAATTAAAACAATAGACACACAAAAGGCAATATTAAAAAATGATTTTTATAACTAAAAACAAAGGACTACAATGATTTCGAAAATATCTTAAAATGAGTAGCAGCAAAGTACAGCACAAATAGAACAATTTCAATAATAGCCGCCTCCTGGAGCGAAGAGGGTGCCTCAGTGCATATGGATGAAAGTTAAGCTGCAGGTACTCAGCACCAGCGCCATAAAAGGCATGCTGTACCATACATAAGGACTTAAGTTGAACTCATTTAATTATCGGAAGCCAGTGCAAACAGCACAAAAGAGTGGAGATGTGAGAAGCATAGAGCAGATGAGTCGACACTCGTGCTTGCCCACCAACGTTCCTTGGCTGACTGATGATTTGGGTCTGTACAACAAGCGCTGATCCACGCGTACCTTGCTGGGTTGACCCATCCTTGCTTCTGTAATGTTGCAGTGAGTTACCTGCTCTGCAACCCGAATCCCCTTGTCTTGGGTTTCCACTGTACAGTGCGGCTCTATACTGCCAGCGTTCTGGTTCCGAGGTGAGGTAATCTCACAATGTCCTCCAGAGCCAACGCATGTTCGTTAACATGATATGATAGGTTAATACCCAGAGGTTTCTAAGCGCAGAGCTGGGATTGAACCCGTGTTGCTCTGTGTCGTCTTGCTTCCAAAGCGAGCACGTTGCCCCTGAACTATCCTCCCGAGACGAGTTGTCATTTAGTGTCACACAAATGTTAAAGTTCAATAGTAAGTTTGTTCCTTAGTGATTTTCCTGTTTCTTGACACACAGGGCCTTATTACGAGTTTTGCGGAAAATCTGTGGACAATCTGTGGATTTGCTGCCAAAATGATTTACTGTGACTGCCATTGAGATCCGTGGCATTAACGCAGGATTAAGAGCAGTGGAATGGGGAGTAAATCCTCGTTTTTGGAGTCCATTGGGATTTTTGGCAGATTTACTGTGAGCGGTAATTCTGCTGCGGTAAATACTGCAATTATTGGAGATGAAGTGGAGGATTTACCTCCAACATTTTACTTTTCCTTCACACTTGGAATCTAGCGTTGTGGCCGTAATTCCGTTACCAGCTCATTAAGTAGACATGTTTACCTCCACATGCGTGTAGCGAGGGCAGTTTCTAGAGACAATGCGCCCCGCCACTCACCGCTCATACCTCCAACTTGCCTGGCGCCCAGATGCCTCAGGGTTAGGAGCGCTCTACAAATGCCCAAATAAATAAATAAATACATGGCAACATGGCACATTCCATTCGGAAGATGTTAGTCCAGACTTGTATTCTGGAACTTGCGGTCCTGGATGTATGATTAATTTTCATTATCTTATGTTTATCGTAATTGTCTAAACGAAGGGCACGCGCCGAAATGTTGCAGCCCCAAAAGCATCGATTGCTCCTGCGTCCTCTATTTTTCAAGCATTGTGCTCTGAAATGAAAGTGCTGCAAAGGCCAGTGGCCTCTCTGCAGCCAAGTAGGATTTTGATTAGTTTTCATTTACTAAACCTCCCCTCACCGCTTAAGGGGAATTTAACCAAGCTGGGAAACACGCCCTCGAAGTCCCTATGCATGTTAAGCTACCTATGCTTATCGTGCAGTCCGGAGGCTGATGCAAACACTCGGGGTTAAGAAAGGAAGCAGGTGTGGAGTAATAGAAGGAGCAGGAGGCGAGGAAATGGGGGAAGTTCTAAGCTTTCAGGTGACGTCACATGGGTGGCTCAAGAGAGCGCCACTAAGCTGCTTCAAAGCGCTATACGGGAGGAGTGGGAGGAGCAGGTGGGCTTTAAGGTGAACCAGTCATGGTTGCATTATCTGCTAAATGGCGTGAGTACACGGGCATACGGTATTCGTATGAACATGGCATGGTCGCGTAGGCATGTGAAGACAATGGCTGTCTAATGGCGTCAGTGCCTGGGCACGTAATGCCAACATCGTACAAACCCTGGCAATTGCTGGCATATAATACCGGCATATGGGCACATTGTCCGAGTTGCTGCCATCTGATGGCAAAGCTAGCAATGTGTACGATTACCTGAAAATGATGTCAGCGCCTTATATGATGAGAATTCCTGAAATGTCCTGTGTCTCTGAACATGTGATCATATCTGACAAATGATGGTAACCTGGGCGTGCGACTGTAACACCTGAGAATCATGTGTCTACTTGGACGTGTGAGTGTAGCACCTTAGAATGGTGTGGTAACCTGGGCATTAGATTGTATAATCTGAGAAAGGCGTGGGTACCTGGGCATTCAAGTATAACATCTGAGACTCATGTGTCTATTTGGGCAGGCGAGTGGAACACCTTAGAAACGTGTGGCTTCCTGGCATGTGAGCGTAACGCCTGAATAACGTGCGGTTACCTGGCACGTGCGTTAAAGAAAGCGTTTTCACTAAACAAAAGGAAAAGCAGTTGGCTTTGTTAATGCTTGTTTTCTACTTATGCACATCACCTTTCTAAAGTAAATAGCACACACACAGGATATGACGTCTGGATACGTAGATTGCCCTAAACAGAGCCCCCTTTTGGCCCGATTTACGGAAAAACTGGCAAAACCTGTGCAAAAATATGAGCCCGTGCCCTAGGATTGCGCGGCAAAAATGCATCGCGTGAGGGGGCAATTTACAGAAATAAGCGCAAGCCGGTTCAACAGTGCACAGAAAATAGGATTCCACCGGCAAGCCCACAACATGCCCCTATTGCAAACCAAGGAGCCTCCGAAACCAACCGTTTTTCATACGTTTTGACCGGAGACCCCAGATGCAGTCAAAAAAATGCAAAAGCATGGTGAGCACCCACAAGCAATCCCCATTAGCTGTACCCATACGAACCATAAACAACCCCATTAATGAAATAAATCTGTGCACCCCAAAAGCAGCATGCACCTACACCCACCATTCCTGCTCCCTGTACACCCACAAAACTAAGCTACCCACATGCAAACTGCACTTCCATTCACCATACCTACCCTTGTACGCACACAAAACAGAGCCAGCCACATGCAAAGTGCACCTAGACCCACTATTCACACCCCCTCTACACCCACACAACAGAGGCATCCACATGCAAAAGGAACCTACACCAAACTAACCTAACCCCTGCACTCCCACCAATCACCACACCACACACATAACCCCACACCCACGCATCCCTCTCAAAGTACCAGCAAACACAAGTGCACCAAAAAACCGCACAACACAGCACCCATGCATCCCCTTTTAATCCAAAAATAGGACACAAGTTCAAACCCTATAAATGTCACATGCTGTCGCCATCATCCCGCAGCAGTGGGGGCACAACAGAGGATGCAAACTGTCCACCCCACTTAGTGGTTGTGTGGTGCAGCATTCAAATACCCCACCTGCACCTGCATGTGTTCAACAGGAAGGCAGGGAGGCAACTACCCCACACCAGGCTTGCATGCCCCCAGTGCATGCACTGCCCCATTGCCCTGAGGACAGATGGACGCTGAAGTGAGACCCGCAGCTGTGGGCCATGTGGCTCCCAGCCCCTGCCAGGGGTCCCAGGGAAAGAGCTTGATGTGCACACTCTGCCATCATTCCTGACCACTGGGCACCCACCAAGCTGAAGAAAATGGGCAGAGTTGAATGTGAGTCGCAACTAAGCACATCAGTTGGACGCACTGGCAAGGAGAATGCAGTGAGGGCTAGGCGTGTTGGCCTGGACAGGGCCATAACAAACCAAGGAGGATATCCTCCTCTCGGGAGGATAGCTCAGGGGCAATGCGCTCATCTTGGAAGCAAGACAACATTGAGCAACACAGGTTCGATCCCTGGGTCCGCTCTTAGAAACCTAAGCATGTTATAAATAACCCATTACAATTACAGTTACAAATACAAAAAGAGTCCTCCTGGGACTGCACTCCACAGGAATTCAGCCCGTTCCCAAATGAAAAATACAACGCATGCCAGTAAATAGGCCAATACACAACAAATTCTACCAGAAGTGTCACCACCTCCAGTGTGTAACCACAAAACCCTAGTCTAAACTGTTGGTGGACATTGAGCAAACATCATCTAAACTACAACCTGTGTTTATTTCTATATAAATGAGGGTCCACAATCACTGACGCAACTTGCATTTGTCCCAACCCCAATTACTGACATTGCCGCCATATATGGCCGGTGTAACTACTGGTCCACCATAAACACCCCACCTGAGCAAATTGACTCCACATGTCCCGCCACAAAAACATGGTGAAGGACCACCTGAGTGTATCTGCACATCCACATGAATGTGGCGTTGTACAATCCCTACATGTGTGAGTGATCAGTGGTCCATCACATACCCACCCACCATAGTACACCGGTTGGACAGATGCAAATTACACAGATGTGTCTCACATGATGTTCTCCTTGGAGAAATCAATGACCACAAGTGATGGTGTTGATACGCATTCACTTGAAGCACATGTACAGCCTCAAGAACCCTTATGCACACACCCATCAGACCACAGATGTGAATACATCATAGGTGACGTCAAACTATGTGGCAATAATGAAAAAACCTATCAAGGTTCGGGATTGGCTATGTGGAACATCTAAATATGCATTTCTAAAGGAGATAGGATTGTGATTGGCTGTGCACTATCAGATGGACAACATATGCCTACCTCTAAAACATGTCATCTTCAGAAACATTAGATATACAGTTTCTCATTGGTCTTCAAACTATAAGGTCCTTCGATATATGGACCAATATAATTTGTTGGCACACTTGTGCCATGTCTTGAATATTTGATTCACATAGCAGCATGTAAGCCCAGACCCAGGTGCAAGGAGATGGGGCATGACACTACCTCCCCACCCAGTTAGCCCAGCATCTCTCATCGCCCATGCCTTCTGCCATGAAGATTGTCTTTGTTCTTGGCCTTGCAAAAGTATCCTTGTCTTTTAGAATACATGGGAGTGAGGGCACTCACTATCGTGTCTAGGACTCCATGTTCAAACTCTATTTTCATCCTTGGTCCACGTAACAGGAGACCACAATTTGGTTGATTATTGGAGATTTTAAATGCTCTAAATGAATTAAACTTGGCACTCTTGTTATTCTTTCTTTGCATCCTTAGGGATGATTCATCCTCCGCACGTTCACTCATTTCCAGAATAGATAGCTGACCTGGGCTGCTTTAGTCTTGACTCCAGGCCAGACAACCTCCCCATGCAGCTCCACGATTTGGCTTATTCTTGCTGCAACACATTTTTCCCTTCCCGCTTCATGGGTCCTGTCTTACTAAATTCATGATACCAATGTCCAGCGTCTATACAATGGTGACTTCTATACAATGGCGACTTTGAGCCAGCTTCTATGATGACTTAGTCTACCTTGCGTTTCAGCATGTGTACATTTATTGAACGGTTAATTTTCTGCAGTACTTTGTGCACGTGTAATCTTCTTCGTAGTTAAAAGGTCACTTAATGTTTTGCTTCATCATTAGTTTCCTTAGGATCTACACATCCTCTTCAGCCAGTATATCAGGACGTTGTATATGTCTCTTGTGATGTCAGTGCTTCTTTCTTTGCTCTAGTTCATATTCCTTCAGGGAGTTCCTCCCTTAGGTTGTCATCACTTTGGGGATACATTCGGAAGGGTTGTCTCAATGGATATCTTCTTTCAAACACACACTGCAGTATCGGCACAATGGCAGGTGTCAAACACAGCACAGTCTTATTTCTTCAACATATGGGAGGAAGGGGGCCAGGTTCTCCTGCAGAGGTATACAGTTGCTCCTCTACATATGACTGCAAACACACATACGCTTTGCAGTGGATATCCCAACAAAAAATCACACATGGAGTTAGAGAAACAGAAGAAAAAAATTAAAAACCAATATAGGCTTTGGTGTAAATCACATACAATTAAAAAATATGTTGGGATCAACCAAGTGTTCATGAACAACATCATTCAAAAAACACTTGAGCAATATGGTGGACACTCAACAATAAAGAAAGGGTGCATGTATGTTGTGACATTCCTGGAGTCTGGATGAAGAGCTATTTACCTCATATCTAACGCGCTCATGATTTTTTCCCCTTTAATGGTACCTAACATCTCTGTCATAATTGGTAAGGGATGTCTCTCGGGTATAACAGAGTGATTTACTGGCCACAATTCAATACAAAGTCTTAGTTTCTCATTGGGTTTGTGTACAAGTACAAGGGGTGAGACTCATTCAGTGGAATCAGCCCTCTCAATAACACAAATTTTCTCCAATTTTTCAAACTCATTCTTGACCTTGAGTCTGAGATTTATAGGAACGGTATGGCTTTCTGCACTATTGGAAGAGAGTTACATTTCATCCTAATCTTGTGCATATAACCTTTGAAACAGCCTACTCTCTCTTTGAAAACCTCATGAGATTCAAAATGTGACTGCTCACCAACATAGGATACACCACCACTCAGTCCATTCACTGCATACACCACCTCTTCAGCATTAGAGTCTAACTTTATTTGTAGTCTCTTTTGATGAGACCAACTCAATAATGGAAAACTACTTTTATCTGAGACACATACCTTTCCTTTGGCCATTCTATGTTTACATTGTATAGTAGTCCGAAACCAACCTAATTGTTCAATCCTTTCCCACCATTTGCCACTGGTTTGATATTTACCTCATTGAGGTGAATATTCTCGAGCAACTTACTCTCAATGATTTGCTTTGTCATTAAGGTGTATTTAGCACCGGAATCGATTAGCATTTCAAACTACGCACCATGACATGGGCTTTTCTGTATCAGCATCTTCATCAACAATGTCATAGATTTCCTCTTCCTCTACAATATAAGCAAAATCTTCTGAATAATCACACAGTTCGTCAACACACGCCACATTCTCTTTCTTTGTCCTGAAACAGTTTGTAAAATGGCCCTCCCTATTGCATTTCTTACAAATAGCCTTGACAGCAGACATTTGTCGCTAGTGGCAATGTCATACATGTTATCACAACGGAAAGATTTATTTCTGTCTTCACCATATCTCTTTTCTTTAAATCTAGACCCTTTCTTTGTGGTGCCAGACTTCTTACTATCTAGTCTCTTGCCTTGGATACTAAAACCTCCATGCCCTGTGTGTCATCACCTTTCTTAGTATCAATTTCAGTTCTCTTCTCGAGTTCTCTGACACAATGCTGAGTGTGTTCAACTTCTTTTGCAGCTCTAAGCACTTCCTCAAGGGGAGGATTGCTCTTAGACCCTAAGGCCCTTCATACTATCAGCACACTCCAACATAAACTGATCATGGAGTCTCTCATTGAGAGTAGCACCAAACTCACAAGTAGTAGCTAATCCCTTCAAGGCAGTAATGTATTGTTCTACCGAATCCGTTGCTTCTTGCTTCCTTTTACCAAAACGATATCTCGCTAATATGATGATGATAGATTTTTCTTAATGTTTGTGCAACACTAATATACATTTAACATATTCTGATAGTCCATTGGATTCTGCAATACATAAATGAGGAAGATTGTGAAATTGTTCCTTGCTATCAATTCCCTGGCAATATAATAGTAAACATTTCTTTCATTCACTAGAAAAACTCAACCCATGTATGGCAACAACAGAATGTTCAAAGCGCTTTGTCCACCTCTTCCAAGGAATAATGGGATTGCCTTGATTCTCCAAGAAATAATTAGGTGGAGGTATGCCTTGCATGTTTCTTAGTCAAAAATGGTGCTCTTAAAAAATATAAAGCACCGGGGCACGAGAGGCTACAAGATTGCTATACACTTAAAGGTTGTTATATGCCACTCAGTCATTCATCCTTAAATGCTACTATTTAATTCAAGTCATAGCCACATACTCAGGTATAGGACAGGTAAGTCTGGTTGACAAACAACAATAAGCAATAGCATGGAATCGATTAACATGTAAAGAAGTCTCTTCTCATAGAAATGCAACACTCCAGTTTAGGGATTAGGAACTTGGAAGTGCCCCACTATTTATGGAAGGTGCCACCTAGCGAGGCACAAAAGAGCTTCTTACCAACAATGTGCGTCTACAATAACATGCAAAGGGATCCCCTTGCAACAATGTTATGCCGCAAACTATCACTGTACCATGATTTTAATGTAACCCTTCCCCCACAATCAGAAGTAAGCACTGCAACAACAAATAACACAAATAGCACCAGAGTAAACACGGTATAAGGGAAGGAGAGGTCCAGCCCCCAGAGGGGGTGCTAGAGGTTCAGCCTGCCTAGCGGGTCTCCCTTCTGGCCACCCACTACCCCTGGAGGTACATACACCCTCCTCCTCCGCTGGAGGGGAAGTGGTGTCCCTGGGCCCAGTAACATCTGGCTTGGGCTCAGGGGTGCAGTTACAAGGCGAGGGGGCTGCGGGGCTCATTCTCTTGTTGCAGGCCCTCCCCCCTGATGTCCCACCCTCTGTCTCCCTTAGGCAGGTTAGGTTGAGCAAAGAGCTCCAATTAACCAAGTAGGTTATAGGGATCCTTTCAGTTGTATGTAATTTAAGATGTTGATGATTCCTTTTTCTTTTCAGCGCATTTCGAAGGGTGTAAATTCGCAACCATGTTTGTTCATAGGTTGTGTACAGTTGCTAACTTTTTATTTTCTGTCACAGGTGAAGTTACTGGGCCGTCGTAGCTGGGGAGGAGTTTGACGGTGCGGTTCCGGCTGTGGGCACGTGGCCAGTTTCCCGATGGCCGCACTGGAGCCAAGTTCGGACGACGTGCACTGAGTCCTTTGTGGACGGTTGAAACTCCTCGTCAACGAGATTCAGTGGTCCTGAAGAATTACTGCTTGACAGTTTGTAATCAGAAGCGGACATCCACTACTCTGCAAACCGGAAGTGACAAGTGTCCCCGGGAATTATAATATGATGACGAACCTGACCAATGCGCTACCTTAGCAGTCTAAGGAGATGAGACTTTACTTAGGGTTGGGACCACCCCCAAAATGTTGTATGACTCTAATAAATGTGACCTTGTGTTTCCAAATATAGACCAATTGTCCTTGTGATTTTTAGGTAATGCGTAACCATTGCATGGTGTCTTAGACCCCTGGTAAGGGGGGTGGGCAATAAGGGTGGCCTCGCTATGTGCAATTATGGTGCTTTCCTTCGTCGAGCAATCAAGTGCCGTAGTAGCAGGATCTCAGGAACAGAGCGGCACATGCGTCATGGTAGGATGCTCCCCTTCCATGACTTGCTTGCTGAGGAAACATGCGCAGAGGAGTGAAACTCTGCGTCGCTGACAATGACGCTTCCACAAAATGTTTAACAGTTGCCAGAAAAACTTAGCGCATCACAATGATGCTTCCTCTCTGTGTTTCATGGTTGCCATGGCAACACAGCTGGGATCACGTGCAAGTATGTGGCACAATCCAGAGCTCACAATAAGCTCAAGCAAGTTCACAAACAAACAGAGAACCAATTCAACTGTGTCCGTGATGCAGGCACACTGGGCTGTGGCACAAGGCAGGAAGATTTCTGAATATCCATGGCTCTCCCCAGTACCTCCGGTCCAGATTTTACAGGGTCCAACACGGCAGGCAGGCACCACTGTGAGCCATAGCTGAAGGGTGTTGGAGGCTGTTAGAGGTTAGAAAGCAGCAATGCCGAACAGGACATTCCTGGATACTTCCAGGGATGAAACAGCAAAATGCAGCAGTGTGAGGCAGGAGGTTGTGCCAGTACTCAGTGGGGCTCTAGAATGGTCCAGCTCATGGCCATTGAAAGGAAACAACACACTGGAGAGTACGTTTCTTCTTCTTTACTTAAGAGCAGGTCTACGTCCCACTGGCTTCTTCCATGTCAGCTCTCTTTCTGTTACCCTGTGTTCTGCTCTTCAATCCTTTTCCTGGCATACCCATTCCAGTTCTATTCCCTTTTCATTCCACATTCTACAAGCCACAACACCCTGTCTTTCTAAAGGTGCACATTCTAATGGCAGATGCCAGTTGTTACCATTCAACATGCAGTGTTCCACATTCTTAGTTCTCTAACTGCACTATGTTATATAGTACAGAATGTTACAACCAGCAAACCAGAAAATTCGCCTTCCTCATTTTGGGCACAGCACTGGCACTGCCTGCTATATTGAGAATAAATCATTGAGCGCCCATCTCTAATTTAATGCCACGTGTGGGGAAGGTCAGGGTTATCAGCCCTGTCAGGCTTTCATCACTCAGGACCTAATGAGAAGAAACAGTAGCGTGTTCCACTTCTTGGCTTGGTGGGCACGGCTGGCACATAAACATGCCACTTGGAAATAACATGTGCTGTTTACTTACATAAGCAAGTGCACCAGGGACGTCACTTCACCAAAATGCCTGGGGTAGCGGAATTGACATCACACGACACGTTACCTCTGATGACATCACAGAAAGTGATGTCATTTGACCCCACCCCGAAGTGACATCACAGGAAGCGATGGAATACGACCGTTAACCCCTTAACAAAACAGGAAGTGGCATCACTTACATTGTTTCTATGTACACTACGAAAAAATATGGTTTCTTTTAATTTTTATATTTTTATTTATTGTGCTTTAGCCAGAATTTTGACTTTTAACACAAATTACAAACTTTTGATATTGATTACTCAAACATAAAACATTCACTTTACACAACTCTTTCGGCTATTAAAAGAAAAAGTACTAGCAGAGAAAAAAATAAAAAGGAAATAAAAAACATTAATCATCAATCATAAAACAATCGAATAATGCATGATGTAACATAAAAACAAACTTCAATTTCACATCTTCCCATATTAAATTTCTCTATTGTCACACAGACTTAGATCCTTCAGGATTCCGACCACTGCAGGAGTCAGGAAGGTTTCATTTCCTGAAGATAGTCTGTGCCAGAATTCATTAGTTTTTTATCCAACGAGCATCGTGGACAAATCTTGAAGTCTTGCCACTCTCAGATCCCAGGTACCAGGACAATTAGATAACAGATGCTTAATTGACTCACGTTCTTTCTCATCGCACTTGTCACATATGTCATTTACCCCCCTCTTTATCCCTTATGGCCTTAATCTGGAGGGTTGGGAGCAGATTTCATCTAAATTTTAAGAAGAGTGCTCTGACTTGTGGGTCCGGTGATTTATTTAGATAGGAATGCAAAACCGACCTTTATTTGCCCATCACTGAAAATGATGCTGATAGCTTAGCCTTCCTCATTTCCTCCCCCTTCCTCCCTATCCAATTCCATCGTTTCAAGCGTTCTTTCACTTTGGAGGGATTTTGGAGGAGGAGGTCAGTTGTACAATCGGCACTAGCTAATATATCACAGCATTTAATTTTCAACTTTGTAACAAACCCATTATCTGCACACTGCATTGAGAGTACCACATCCTCATAAAGATGTGGGGGTCTAAGATAAGCCTATACATGGAAATCCGCTTCCACTCCAACCAAGATCTTAAGGAAGACAGGCACAATTCATATCTAAGGCAAACTACTGAAATACAATTAGGTAGATTCATAGTTTTCTTCCATAGTTTCACCCCTATTACGTCCCATTACACGTCCATCAATATTGGGTTTAAATGCAGACAAAAAAAGAATAATTGGGACCACCATACCTATATTGAACTTCACCAGCGGGAGTATGGAAAATTTACAGAATCTAGATTTGACCCTTTTCATTTGAGACCCCAACTTCATGGCTTTTAGTTTGATGGCTGAAATAAAATTGTTTTTTGTTGGAATGGATATAATTGTAGCTCCCAAATATGTCAACTCAGATACTTTTTCTATTGGGAATCGATCTAATACCCAGCTGTATTTCCTCACTCTCTTCTTTGGATGTTTAAATATCAGTACATTGGACTTTTTTGAGTTAATAGTTAGATTATTTTTACAAGCATAATCCTCTAATGCGGACAACACACGCTGCAACCCAACCTGGGAGTGATCTAGGATCACAACGTCGTCAGCATATGCCAAACAAATAATTTCAGTATTTCCAAGTCATGGTGTTATTAAACCTATTTCGTACAGCCATCGATACAGACCAGCCATAAAAAGAATTAAAAGAAGAAGCGCTATCAAGCAGCCCTGACGCACTACTCTATTGATCTTAATGGGACCCGACAATAACCCTGATCTAGTTAGTCTCACTTGCATTGTTGTATTCAGGTGAAGTTCCATTACTATGGAACGTAGGTTCGGAGGGACCCCCCAGGTGTCCAATTTCTTCCACAGGGGATTCCTGTTAATAGTGTGGAACACTTGGGACAGATCAATCCAAGTCCCAAAGAGGGGAGCGCCACCCTTCTGGAAAGAGTCTGCACTCAAACAGCTCAGGACTAGGCCATTCATCGATGTAGATAGGCCCTTCCTAAAGCCTGTTTGTTGCGTAGGGATTATTCCTTTCGATTTAGGCCAAGTCTCCATCTCCACCAGTATTAGGCATACAAAGATTTTACTGTCGGCATCCAGGAGTGAGATCGGACGATAGTTTGATGCCAATAGACGATCCCCCTTTTTATAAATTGGAATGACCACAGACTGTTTCCATGACTCTGGTAGATTCTTGGACGAGATTATATTGTCAAATAATGACCACATTGCTGGGTTCATTTTTAGAATTGTGTTGCTGAGGCCGTTGGGCCCCACCACCCTGGAGGAGGAGGATTTCTTTATTAGGATTTCAATATCGGTATAGGTAGATGCAAGAAACCATTTGGCATTCACTTCTATTTCTGGAAGTGATTGTTCTATGGACCCATAGACCTCTGAAACATATTTCACCCAAGTCTGTTCTTGCATGATGGTTTCTTGGTTATGAGTGGCAGAATCATGATTGGATCCAACAATAGTGCAGAAATGTCTGGAATTCCTCAGGCTTAATGCACAGACCATTTTTCCCCATCTTGTTGAAGTATAATATGCCTGTAAAACCTAATCCAATTTCTGTACTTACTACTGAGGACTCTCAATGCATCCTTATAGGTTTTTACATCAAGATTTCTTTTTTTTCGAGGAGGCCCTTTGTTGCCTTATGCCTTTCTTTTTCTCTAAAATTTGAACATTAAAGGTATGTTTATGTATCATGTGGGGCCTTTGAACCTGAGACTTTGGAGGATTTAAGTTTAACAAAAGGGAGGGAAAGCTCAATGGATTACAATAACCCAACAGTTGTGAATCGGATGATTGCTCAACCATATCACTCATTTATTTAGTCAATGTTTTCCCCCCTTTTTCAAACTTCATAATTTGGTTACCTGCACAATTAGAGAACCATTTGTGTGTGTGGAGAGACAGCATACTCATGTTCAGCGGCCAGAATAACTTCTAACATGGGATGATCATCAATATTGCCACTCCCAATCTGACATTTTATACATCTTTCAAAGATGTTTCTCCAAGCAAAGACATAATCAATGGCTGAAAAGGAGGCAGCCCTTTGCAATGTCAGGGCACTCGGGATGTCCCCCCATACATTTCCATTAAACACCCATAAATCCCAATCCATCGTGAAGTTAGTCCACACTGTTCCATTCACGGTTTTAGGTCGGGTATTTCCCAAGCCACAGTCTTTTGTGGCAACACATTGTGAATTCAAATCTCCTGCTAGTATTGTTTTATCTAACGGGTATTGGGAAGAACAGTGAACCAAGCAGTCAGATAGATTTTGTAAAAACTAATTCAGAAGGAGCGCCCGGGGGTTCCAGTACAGGTTAACAACAATCCAACCCTGGCCAAATTTGAGTCCTCTCCTCGCTACTCCTACTATCAAGATACCTTGTTTTCCATTAGATAGTATATTTGACAAATGAAAGGCTTCCTTATAAGCAATAAACAAACTCCCCATTGGTCTCCCCCCTTTCGACCCCAGTGCCAATTGCTGATATGTGGAAAACCCATCATCCCCCAGTGTGGAGGTAAGCCATATTGCCTGAAATAAAATCAGGTCAAAAGTCTGGAATATCTGGGTTTTTCTAGGCTCCTGAGGAAAAGAGGCATAGCCTCTGGTATTCCACAAGAGTACACTAATCTGATTGTTTACTAGGGCTTCTGCTGGTGGGCACCCATTTTAAGAAATACTTGTGAGATTATCTCAGGGGCCATTTCCCACATATTCAGTGTAGGCGATGCCTCCCCAACTTTATTCCACGAGACCTGCTTGCGTTCCTGACTCTGACCATATGATGGGTGTAAATACGCTGAAACCGGACAGGATCTAGATATCCTCAGCCCCCTTTGGTCCCAGGCCTCTATCCCCCCCCCCATTATTGATTGCAGTCCCAATCTAGATCTTAGCAGCAACTCCTGGTATTGTATTTAGTTCATAAAATGAGCTGGCAGGGATTAGCATTTCCATCTCGAGGAGATCTTCACCTCGAGGTTCGGTCAGGTTCATAGTCTTTGATGCCTCAAAACCCCTGCAGTGGTCGGGCTCCAAGTCAGGGGGAGATGGACTCACTATAGCACAATCAGTCGGGAGTACTTGACCCGCTGAAAAGTGATCTGAGATGGCGCTCTTCATTGTAGTAGTTCTTAACGTATGATTGAGATTAGCTGGAAGTAAATCTCGGATAGGGTGATTCTGTGGAGCCGACTCTCCCATTCCATGCCTGGATGTGACCGGGGTGTTCATGAGCCCCGAGCTTGTTGGGGATAAGTGGTCTGTAGGATAGACGCTAGGCGGGGGGAGAAAAACTCCACCTCCTGCCTTATAGCATTTAAAAAGACTTTTCCCAATTGTGTGTGAGACTTGTATGATGGTAGGGACCACATTATCATTCTTGTCATTGGTTTCATTTCCATGTGAGGCACTCCGCAGGTTATACATGTTTAACCTTTGCCGAGGACACTTACTGGGCCGCACTCTAGTTAAAGATTGACTGTCCACAGTCCCCAAGGAAGTAGTGCTAAAAAGAGAAGTTACATTTAGGCGGGCCTAAGATCTTCGTTTTAGCAGCTTATAACCTCTAATGGTTTTGAGCAACACACTCAGGTCAAAGCCAGAATGCCCGCAGTCCCCGTCTTTTTTTCGTTTTTTTCCACTAAGGCTGTGCAGGCTAAACGTTTATATGGGGAGATCTAACGAGACCCCTGATCAAGCGTGGAGGTTCCAAAGACATTCCTCACCGGGTAGGACCACCACCGGCGTCGGAACAAGTTGCTCCTTTCACTCGCGATCAACCACTTCAATGAGTGGTGGAAAGCAAAGCCCCACAGAGGCAAGTCTACCTCCAATGGGCCGTGCAGTGTGCGCTGAAAGTAGCAGCGCAGTACTTCTAAAATAAAATACTAACTGTATGGACCCGCACTCTAAGGCACGGTTTAAAACAAGTGAACAAAAGAACAAATACCTCCGGAACCTGCTTTCCAACCGTGACTACTGGGGAGCAGGGATAAGGAAAGAGGGAGGCATCGAACTTCGGTCCCAGGCAAAGCTTGACTCGGCTCCAGTCGGCTCTGGGTCTAGACTCCTGCAAAGACTCTTGTAAAGGCGGCCACACTTTCCTGGGTGCTTGCCTTGCCACACTTTCCTGGGTGCTTGCCTTGCCACACTTTCCGCACTTCCCGAAAGCACTCCTTCTGGTCTCCTGGTAAACCGTACCATTCCGAATCACTCGAAAGCTGCCAAAATATGGTTACAATATCACTGTAAAGTGGTATACATTTCATACAAGAATGGATCAACATGTGTATCGTTAATGTCAGCGCATATATAGGCCCATTTATCGATATGCATTTATCGAATGCAAGCAAAAGTCCAAGGCCAATCGATAATGATGTGTTATTATATAGCACTTACGGTTATGCGCTTCATATAGAACAAATATACATACAATATCACCCATTGTGTTGGTACTGTCTCGGGAGGATAGCTCAGTAGTCAACGTACTCGCCGGCACCACAGGTTCGATCCCTGGTTCCGGCGCTTAGAAACCTCTGGGTATTAAGCGCGTTATAAATAACCTATCATATCATATACTCATATATCAACCTCAGCAGGATGAAAGGCTGAGTTGACCGAGTTGACCTTGCCGGAGCCGAACCTGCAGATCACACGCACATTGCAGCAGTGAGTGCTCAACCAACTGAGCATTCTCGCTGGCTAAAGCTATCAGAAAACCAGCCGCTCCAGAAACAAAGAGCCACATGGTGCTGGCCACAGCCCAGGACTCTCAATGTTAAAAAAAAAAAAACAATTCTTATGGTGTATCAAGGGAGGCCACAGGGGTAGTAAGAGAGACCAGTGGGTCGCAATTGCGACCCCTGGAAACCCCTAAATGACGTCCCTGTAGTGCACCCCTTGTTTAGCGACACACTGCTGTGCCAGAAAGTGCCCCAGAAAGTCTGTGCTCAAAATCGAGGCCAATCAGTGGAGTAGCTCTAATCGATCGCCGGAGGAAGGCAACACAGGGCCACCTGGTTGTGGGCCCATCAAGTAACTCTTGCGTTGTGCACACGAGATTTACATTTAATCTCGCACCTGCATGGGAAGTATTAGGCCCCCCATTATAAATTCCCAAAGCCTTGCGATATTGTCCATTATGCAAAGATACAAATGTGCAGGGAATCTTAAAACATCTCGCAGGATGCAATGGTCTGTGCATTAGCCTCCTTTGAAAGTCTCTCCCCCGCCCCATGAATAATCAGAAATGGCTGCGGCTCAACTCTACTTTAGATTTATGGGGGAAGTAATACTTACTTGATTTCAGCCTTTTAAATTCCTTTCTTCTTTTTGTGAAAGGTTTGGACACACCATAACACAAAAAGAGTGCAGTGCTCAGTTCTGCATAAGTGCAGAAAAAGTGCTGATTGCTTTGGCAACTTTCGGCTACAGCTGAACTGGCCCTTTCCACATCATGGATGGAACTCTTCTGTAGGGAGCTAAGTGCTGAGTACGAGTAGGCTCGTATTATTTGCATAGACATGCATAATAGGCCAGCAGTTAAGGTGGTGTATAGAGCGTCAGATTCCGGTCCACGTACAGAACTGCACTCTACGCAATCAACCCCTGTATGGGGCGCTATCCTGAACACCACGCACGTGCTGGTGGTGGGGACGATAATTGTAAATATTGGCCTCAAGATGCCCACCAAAGAAAGGTTGTGGGATTGTTGGCTGCAGCGAGGCATTCTCGGAACCGAGACCCTTGCCAGCGATTTGGGCAGTCTGCTTAGCTCCTAATGACCATGAGCAAGCTCACAGATAACTGGGGTGACCAGTCGTTCCGGGAAATTGCCCTCCGTTCCGGGAGTTTTTTTAATTGGAAGGGTGGCTGGCTACGGTCCTGGTTTTTGGAATCGAATCAGGCCTGCTGCGACTCTTCCTGCACGTGAATGGGGGCGTGAATGCTTTTCTCCCCCCTCATTTCCTTCCCTTTTCCTACCCCAGCGCTCTCCTCCAATGAGAGGAGAGTGCCTCTGAGCACACCGCCCCCTTGTTAGGGAGAATTCTCATTTATGGCTAATTTCCCTCACCTAGTGAGTCCCCCAGCAGCTTTGCTGGACTTCTGGAGTTTATTGCTTTCCACCTGGTAAGAGTGAGAGCTTTTCCCCCACTCCTACCTGTGTTTTGCTATGTGTTTCCATCTGTTTTTGTGATTGTGGACTCTGAAGTACACCACTTCAGGAGCCCCCTTCTTTGTGTGTGTCACACAGTACCTTCAGTGCCGTGGCACAGGGTTATCTTTGAGACTTCCCTTGACTTCATTTCTGAGGCGACTACTGTCCCCAAGAAAAGGGTAAAGTTACCATTAACTTTACCTAGTCAATCTACCACAGATCCAGTACACCCCATCTTCCATGGAGTACTGCAAAGGGTTAACTCATATCACTTTCTATCTGTACCTCATAAAGCATTGTTTCGCTCTTTTAACATTTAGACTTGGCTGGTGGCACTGGTAGCTACCCTAATGATTCTACCGCGATTATATTAGATAAACGTGGTACTGTTATTGGCTATTATATTAGCCTCGAACTAAACCCGCTTGACCAAATCGTCTTTCTTTTGGCTCCGGTTGGGTTTATTAGCCATTTCTTTTTGTTAAAGTCCTTCTTGTGTTTTACTTTGCGTGGCAAACTAGGTTCACCTTCTTTGTTCACTGTCTTTTGGCAGGCTTCTGCTCAGAAGCCCTCCTCAAGGCACCTGGGTGTCTAGGTGGGCTGAATGTGAGGGAGGGGTGTAGTCACCCCCTGCACAGGGTATCCTAGGAAACCCATGTCACACTTTGTCGTGATTGGCCGGGTTAGTTGTCCAGGCTGGACAACCCCCCGACTGGGTGATTGACAGCCAGGCTGCGTGAATGGGGCTTTTTCGCATAAAAGGCAGGTCTCTTGGGCTAGAAGTCAGAGAGTCGCCACTGGAACTACAAGGAACTGAAGAGAAGCAGAGAGAACGACGGCTGCTGCAACTACCCTGTCCCGGTGAAGCCCTTCTGCAGTCCTGAGCTATCTTCCCTTCAACGACTAAGAGGAGATCCAGTCCGGAGTCTTCTTCCCTTGAGCTTGGTGGGGATAACCAGCTCATCTTATACAGCCAGAGTATCCTCTTCCGTGGTCAAAATCGGTGCACACTGTGTAGTGGTCCGGATAGCCACCTGAAGAGTCTCTCCTGTTTTTAAGGAGCGCACCTTTTATTCCATGTCGCTGCTGCCAGCCTCATCCCTATGTGGTGCAGACCCCCTTCAGACGTCCTCCTTCTCGACAAAGCTCCAGGAATCGTGGGTCTGCGGGAAACCAACAGGAACAACTGCCAGGGCACCAGCTACACCATTGGAACAAGGAATTGTGTTCTGTTGAGGAAACTGGGTGAATCCCTTTTTCTTCATTTCTAAGGCTTGACCATGTCTTCCCTCCTTCTTATAACATTTGCTTCCGAACATTGACAATATCGAAGTACTTTTGGCTCTGTTGAATCGTGAACTGTTAGACCGTGTGATCTTCGGCAACTGGCTCCGGTGTCTTTCGACCCTGGCTCCGGCCCTTTGACTTTTGAACGCCTGTCTCTGAGTGTTTCTTGATTCTGCCTGCCTAACCAAAATATTGCCTGTGATTTTTGCCTCCAACTCCCTCTGGGCATCTCAGGTGCTAAGTGTGTTTTTGCCCCGGTAGCATTTCATGTCACGGATACGCGTTTGTTTAGTAGACCGAACTGTCAAAAAGTGATCGCATTCATATCCGCGGTAACGTGTTTTTGTGCCTAACACCGGTTCATTCCAACACAGGTTACTTACCTTGAGACTTACTGTACAAAGTGAATTGGTTAGTTGTAGTATATTTAACGTGTGGTTTTTATTGAAGTTTAATAGAAGTGTTGTGTTTATAACAAATGGTTTAAAAATAAATGTTCTTATATTTTTCTACCTGAAACCTTGAGTCAGTGTTTTCTTGAGTCACAGTAATTGTGGTCCCTTTGTGTAATCTCTGCTACTGCTCATACATACACTCTTGAGATAAGCCTGGCTGCTCTGCCACTGCTACCACTATGACATAGTAGTACAGGCTTGTACCAAAGGTAAAACTTGTATCACCACCTGTAGTCTTAATTGTGTGTAGTGGTCCCTAAGGGCACTGCACATGATTCTGCCTAACACTGGCGTACATGGGTGGGGATTTGGAAGTAGAGTGATTACACTTAGAGTGCTGCTATTGCTTGGGTTCAACTAACCACAAGGCTAACACCACTAATTCTATTTAACTAAGAAATCATGTCAAATATGGAAAACTACACTGAAGAGAGTATTTTACTCTATACTGCTGAGGTTCTGAGAACCATGTCTAAGGATAAGAATATCTCCGGTAAAGGAAACAAATCTGAACTGGTTGCTAAATTAATGGGAAAAAGTCTGGAGAGTGGGTCAGAAGGACCTACCACTCCAGCAAATGTGGATTTTGATGTTTCTGATTCTGAGAGTGTTAATTGTGAAGAAGTAGATGAGTCCTTGTTAGGAAACCCTGCAACTCCTTTTCCTGCTCAGAATGCACAACCTCTGTCCACAGGGACCCCCACAGGTCCTACACTTACTCCTGAGTTTATTGCACGTGAGAAAATGAGACTTGAATTAGAAGTGATGCACAAACTGCCATGAAACATCAAGAGTTAAGGCTCAGAGAAATGGAGCTGAATCATGAACTAGAAATGAAGAAACTGTCTCTAGAAAATGCTTCTCTCCCAGAGTCATCAAGGCCTTCAAGCCCTAAGAGACCCTGTATGCCAAAGGAAATGATTGGTATGTATGAGACTAAACTTGATGTTTTGGATTGGTTATCAATGTTTGAGTATAATCATGGGATTCAAGGTATCTCAGGGAATCAGCTGATTCACTGGCTTTTCTCTAGGCTTCCCCCTCTTGCAAGTGATGCTGTAATGGAGCTGGGGGAGGAGGATAAACAGGATTATGAGTATGTAAAACTAGCATTAATAGCTAGGTTTGGGAAGACCCCTTCCCAGTATCTTAAGAAGTTTTGAATCCTCAAAAAGTATGATGGTATCCCTTGGCCTACCTTGTGGAAATCGGAATAATATTGTACCTCCTATCGCATTGTTTGAATGTATGTTGGCCTACGCCAAGTTGTCTAAAAACATCGTGTACATAGATTCCGCGGCAAGGTCTTGACCTTAATGTATTGTGCAAATCGCCATCTTGGATTAAGCCGCCATTTTAGGTTCTCTTGTAGTATGGAAGTCACCCTGAACAACAAAATGGAGGCCGAATGACATTTCGAGTGGGATTCTGGCCGTTGTGACCTCTGCATATGTGAATAAATAATATGTCCGCAGGCCACTTGTTAGGGTCGCGAAGTGCTTTCATTGATCATTCTCGGGTTCCAAACATCCCACTGTCAGGGCAAACAAATGTTTCCGTAGGGTTTTCTGGTGTACCAACTGTCTGTCCGGTTTCTGCACCGGTATCCGTTTCTTTGGGTCCCTTTACAGACCATTGTCCCTTTCTTCTCACTTCGAACTGTGGAGAGAATTTGCTGGGGTTGAATTTGTTAAAGAAATTGAATGCGGTAATTCATTGTTCTTCGGATGGAGTACGGCTAACAGTTTCACCACAGCAACTTCCTAATTCTCAGTTCTTGATTCAACCTTTACCTTCCGAGTTTAGCATTGTTCCGGAATGTTTGTGGGCGGTGGACGACAATGATGTTGGAGTGTTACATATTGAGCCCGTTAAAATAGTCCTGAAACATGGGGTGAAACTGCCACGCATTCCGCAGTATAAAATATCAGCTGAAGGCGAACGTGCTTTGAAATGCATTGTCTCCGATTTTGTACATCGTGGGGTGATCGAAGAGATTACAAGTAGTTTGTGTAACAGTCCGATCTTACCCGTATATAAGAAAGGCGACAATGCAATTCCATACCGGTTTATAATCGATCTTCGTGCTATTAACCGAGTGGTTGCCCCACAATTTCCAATTGTGCCTGATGTGACGATGATATTAACAATGATCCCTGCTACGGCTACGCACTTTAGTGTTGTGGATCTGAAAAACGCCTTCTTTAGTATCCCGATACATAAAGAAAGCAGATATTTGTTTGCGTTCACCTTGGGGAGACGCTCATTTACATTTACAAGGGCACCTCAAGGGTATACTGAATAGTAGAGCCTTGAAAGAGCAGCTCGATACCCTTGAATTGCCACCTACTTGCACGCTGCTTCAATATGTTGACGATTTACTTTTGGCTGCAGATTCTGAGAATGCCTGTAAAGAAGGCACTATACTGTTGCTTGTTCATCTAGCTGAAAATGGTCACAAAGCTTCGCTTAAAAAATTTCAATATTGTTGTCAGGAGGTTGCCTATTTAGGCTACCTCCTGTCAAAGGAGGGGAGAAGATTGACACCTGAAAGAATAAAACACATTTCTGGCATGTCTGTTCCAAATACGCAGAAGGAAGTCAGAGCCCTGATAGGTATGGCTTCCTACTGTAGGTTGTGGATCCCGAATTTCGCACTAGTGGTAAAACCGATGTTGGCTTTGACGAAGAAGGGCATTTCTCTGCCACTGCCATGGGAATCGGAACATCAACGATCATTTGAGCTTCTCAAAACCGCGCTATGTTTGGCACCGGTTCTGGGTACTCCAAATTATGACAAGGCCTTTGTGTTGTTTGTGCATGAATGTAATGGATGTGCTTTGGCTGTGTTAACACAGGAACACGGAGGGAAGAATAGGCCGTGCGGCTACTACTCCTCCGCCCTTGATCCTGTCGCATGCGCTTTGCCAAGATGTTTGCGCGCTGTTGCTGCTGCTGCCGGGTCTGTAAAACAGAGTGAGGGAATGGTCCTAGGCCATGATTTGATTTTGATGGTACCTCACTCTGTTGATATCCTATTAAACAAAACCCAAACGCTACACCTCACCTCAGCACGTTTAACAAGGTATGAACTAATTCTGTTTGCCCCTCATATTCAAATTAAGAGGTGTTGTGTTCTCAATCCGGCTGAACTCTTACCTTTCCCGCAAAACACTGATTGCGGTGACGAAGAATCACATGACTGCCTGTATACCACCGAACAAGAAACGAAGGGCAGGATAGATCTCATAGATACTCCTTTGGATAATGCAGAAGGGGAGCTGTTTTGCGATGGCTCCTGCTTCAAACTTTCGAATGGTACATCTACAGCTGCTTATGCAGTTACTACATTGAACAAAATTGTCAAAGCTAAGAGAATTTCGCATAACTCCGCGCAGGCCGCAGAGATTATAGCATTAACCCGAGTTTGTGAACTTTCCCAAGGGCGAAGAGTAAATATATATACTGATAGCCAGTACGCATTTGGGGTGGCTCACAACTTCGGAAAACTTTGGTCGGAAAGAGGGTTCCTGACCTCACATGGGACCAAGATTCAGCATGGCCCTTTGATAGTGCAATTACTTTCGGCGGTCTCACTCCCTAAACGGTTAGCGATCATGAAATGTGCAGCACATCGCAAGGTCATAGATGATGTGGGCAAAGGGAACGCTTTTGCGGATTTAATAGCCAGACAAACGGCCACAGACCTTAGCACGGACATGTATACCTCGAGGGAAATGAGAGATGTTTGCATAATGGATGAAGGGATTGGGTCTGTGCGAGATATTCAGACTGATGCTACGATGGAAGAATCTAGAAAGTGGGCTGAAGGAATGGGGAAACTGGATGACGAAGGGTGTTGGGTGGATACATCCGAAGGGAAATGGTTGCTTCCTGATTCTTATGTATTGGCAATGGTTACGATGGCACACGGTCCTACGCATGTGTGTGCCCAGAAGATCACGAGAATGTTAGAACAGGTCTGGGTGAATGACAAGATTCTGGACACTGCAAAGAGGCATGCCCAGAACTGTATGATCTGCCTACAGCACAATGTGGGTAAGGGGACAGTGACTCCAAGGGGAAGTTTTGGGCCCCCTTCTGTCCCCTTTGAGGTTATACATTTTGATTTTATTGAAATGGAGCGATGTAATAATCTGAAATATGTTCTTGTAATTATTTGTGCCTTTACTAAATGGGTCGAGGCTTTCCCCGTCAAAGATGCTACCGCCATGACCACTGCAAAGATTATGGTAAAAGAATTCTTTCCTCGATTTGGGCTCCCGAGGATAATCTGGTCGGACAATGGTCCTCACTTTATCGCAGCAGTAATTTTACAAATTTGTACAGCCCTAGGTATTGAGAAATGATTTCATTCAGCTAGGCATCCTCAAAGTGCTGGGTTGGTAGAAAGACACAACAGTATTTTAAAGAATAAACTTGCAAAAACATGTGCTGATACCAAACTAAAATGGCCAGATGCTTTGCCTATTGTGTTATTAGCTATGCGTACCACACCTCAGACTAGAACTGGGCATTCTCCATTTGAAGTAGTAATGGGGAGACCTGCTAACATTTGGGGTCTCCCAAAACCTAAAGCCCTGAGGGAGGTGGAAAATGTATTGCTTGTAGATTACTGTAACCAGTTAACTAAAAACCTGTATTTCATCTACCACCAGGTGCATGCAGCTTTACCTGTACGGTTCACGGGCCCAGGACACAATATACAGCTTGGAAGTTGGGTCCTCGTGAAGGCCTACGAGAGGTCTTCCTGTCTCGTGCCTCACTGGCGGGGACCCCACCAGGTATTGTTGAACACCAGGACAGCAGTGCGGGTGGCTGGAAAGAAGAACTCGATTCACGCGACGCACGTCAAGAAACTTCCTCACCCGATGCCAAACGCTACAGAAGAAGCAGAACCCATCGCTGATGCTACAGTCTCTGATCCTGGAGTAGCAAACAGCGCTGCGAGTGCGTCAGAGAATTTCTCTGAGCCCGTGGAGCTTGGGGAACAGTCCATTTCGTCTCTGCACTCTCTTGATAAATCACTTCCGGAAAATTCTGTTTCGAGCTCTGCGACTTCCGTCGCCATCGACACGTCGCTTCCCTCAGGAAGTGACGATACTTTGCTTCTGGACCACACAAATTTGGGTACCATCAGGTACAATCTTCGACCACGGAAATAGAACTACGGCACGAGTGTCGTGCATCTGGAAAAGGAAGTGATCGGAAAATTGTTTTGTTTTGTTGAACAAGAAGGGATTCTGCTGGCTAGGGTTGGGAAGGACTAAGAAATCACGCGACCGTAGTGTCGCCAGCAACGAACATTGGGGCCGTCGATCGAGAAACTACGATGCCTGCCACCTTCACCGCTGCTCCCCGCACTGGACTTTTAGAAAAGGGGGTGACCAAATCGAACAATGAACAATGTGCCTGGGCCCTGAAAACGTACTGTTGTGTTTTAATTATGATTATTGTTATTTTTGCAACTGCTGCTGTAGGACTTTGGTATTTCGAAGAAATCTATCCTTTGAAACCTTTATTACCAACTGAAATCGTACCAACTGTTTTGACTCCCTCTGTGCACCTTCACACTCTGTCCCCTAGAGACTCCCAACATAGACAAAAGTATTATAATAACACTCTGATGATAGTAATGAATGCTACTCATGCTATTTTTAATAAGAGCAATTGTTGGATTTGTACTCATTTACTGCAACATGGGAACAAGGGACTGGGATGGTATATACATCCTTTACCTTTAACGACTTCTTGCTATGCCTCTCTTAGAGCACTATTCTTTGGCCGATGGAATGATAGCATCTCAGGGAACTTTGATGGAACTAATTTAAATGATTTTGAGAAACGTGAATTGACTCCCCTGGGATGCTCGCTTTTCGCAAATAGAAGTAAACCTAACGTCGCTTCTATTAGGCCGTCTGACAAACTATCTCTTCCTTTTCAAACTCTGATTTCCTTTAAAATGGCTCCGATAGGCAATAAGGACGCCGTGCCTCCTTCTTATTCTGTAAATCATAGTTCTGACTCGGTTCCCTTCTGTGTACAGAGAAATGGCACTAGGCCAATGGGAGATTTTGAAACTTGTAAAAATATTGTAAATTTGACTGGGGAAAACAGGCCTCTGTATGTAGGAGGGCCTGTTTATTTTGTTTGTGGTAGTTTAGCATTTCCCTGGTTGCCCAAGGATTGGCAGGGAACCTGTTATTTAGGAATATTGTTACCCGGGGTATTTGTAGCAAGTACGTTAGAGATTTCTAAGGCTTGCCCACGGCGTGACGACAACGGAGATACCCCTGGACAAGTATTGGGGGACATAGCTAAATTGGTTGTGCCCTTTTGGGGACAAATAGCAAACTCGGAGAACATTAGGGGATTAGCAAGGGTACTGGAGAGAACGATCAACCGGACCACGGACATACTCGACAATATGACCTTAGAGCAAAAGGCAATAAGATTGGTAGCACTTCAAAATCGGATGGCATTAGATGTCATTTTGGCAGAACGAGGTGGAGTATGCAAGTTAGTAGGGTCCGCTTGTTGTGTTTTCGTACCAGACTCCTCGCCAACAATTTTTAAAGCAATTCAGAACCTACATACTTCCAGTTCTGAAGTTCATATCCCTGTAGGAGACTGGAGCCTTAGTACTTGGTTTTGGGATTCTTTGCGATCTTGGCGTTGGAAGGTGCTTTCCGTTATTATGGATATTTTAGGGATTCTGTTATTTCTTTGTTGTTGTTTTCAATGCCTCCCAAGTATGTGTGGAATGTTAGGGGGGTGTTGTGCTCAAGCAGTGAGCGCAATAGGGCATAAAATATATACCCCAGGTACAGCATCTCAAGAATTCATGGTACAAGAGACTTTTATGAACAACCTTATGGCTATAGACATTACAGACAATGATGCGGAATCTATGGATGATAATACATGGAGTTATTTTCAAAAGTATTAGGGATGATGTTTAGCACTTGGCATAGGCCAAAAGGAGGGTCTGTGGAAATCGAAATAATATTGTACCTCCTATCGCATTGTTTGAATGTATGTTGGCCTACGCCAAGTTGTCTAAAAACATTGTGTACATAGATTCCGCGGCAAGGTCTTGACCTTAATGTATTGTGCAAATCGCCATCTTGGATTAAGCCGCCATTTTAGGTTCTCTTGTAGTATGGAAGTCACCCTGAACAACAAAATGGAGGCTGAATGACATTTAATCAATGAGTCTTTAATCATGTTTTGTACTAACAAATAGTGCTAATTTGGGCAATTTGTGTGGAAAAACTCAAAACTTGAGCACCTGAAAAATTGACATTCATCTAACAATGTGCTTTTTCTGTTTTCTGTCTTTGTGTTTGTTTTCTCCACCCCACCCCTCTCTGCCCCTTTTTATCTCCTCACTCTCCATTTTAGGAATAACTCTCAAAATGTTCTTAAACAAAGCTTTTGACTAAAGATTGTGATACAATTTGTTCTAATATCACTTAGCTATGCGCCCTGTGGATGACCTTTTGTTGGGTTGAAACATGTGTCAGAGTAACGTATATGTTATTTATATTCACAGAACCTCTATGTTGAATTAGATTTATAATTCTTCTGGAATATACAATGTCCATATAATGTCAACCTGTATGTTAATACAGCAAGTACCTAATGTTAAGCTGTATGAATCACAATACAGTAACTCAAATAATCTGTATGAATAATAATACAGAAGTTCAAATACTTATCTTGACTTAAGTTTTCTTTTTACTATTCCCTTGAGTTGAAAATATACCATCTAACATTGGAGTGGTTAAATGTATAAATATGACAGGATGGTAGAGCGCAGCCTGTGAGGTCAGTACTTTCCCTCACATGTTTAGCATATAGGCGGTAGTGGAAAATCGCCTAGCTTACCACACGGCTGCAGCCAGCCCTCACTCTAAGTGTATACAAGGTTCCATCTTCCTTCAGACGTGTGCATACCCACTTTGGGGGCTTTCTGCTTCCACAAACCTTAACACTTATCCCTTTATGGTAGTGTTAATCGTCTGGAGAAGCTCCCATCTGGTTATCTGTAACCATTTGATTTGGCCGAAGTCTGGATCCTAGGCATGAAGATTGTAGTGAATATCGATGATGTCTGGCTAAACAATGTATGCTCATATGGTATGGCATCAAAAGCTTCTATTAGCTGAGAAATAATTCTCTCTCTTTACTCGATTCAGTAATTCAGCAGATCTATTCTTCCTCAGATGTGCATCTGCTTTTGGAAATTCACCAATGTCCAGGTCACTCTTTGGAATTACTAATGCTGGAAGATGGACGTTCGCTAAAGAACACAGTCCTCCCCAATCTTTGGGCAGTTTCATATAAGCTCTGGATCCACAAGCCCAGTAGTGATCCAGTATCACTGCTGTCCCAATGCTCATTCCTGATACATCAAAGATTCAACCACAATTCTGATTTTCTCCCAAGTTTTCTGGTACCATTATTTCTAAAGCACAACTTTGCATTGTCTAGAGGTACTATCTGCAGAGGACCTCCTTTGTCTTCAACCCATGTCAGTAGTTTTGCAGGTTTAAGCCATTAAGGTTTGCATCCATTCTCTACTTTGTCAACAGTTGGTTGGAGGCGACCAATTATCACCCAGGCTCTGCATACGACTACACCTTCCTCCTATCCATCTGGAGAAAGTACTGATCCCCAGATCTGCATCTGGCCTCTTTCCTTCCATCTTCAAATCTCTTCTTCAGTTTTTCCTGGGCTTTCAAGCCTTGTGTTCACTTCTCATCTGATTCCCGCTCCTTTCACTCTAGGCTGGTTATTCCTTATCACATGATTCCTGGTGTATGTTCTTGCTCTTGTCTTCATGTCCTGAACATAATCATAATCTTCATCTGGATCTGACCACTCTGTTGCCCATACCAAAGATGCTGTCCAGCCCATAAACTGACCTCTTGCTCGGCAGAGTGCCATGAGTGATAGACAATGTGCTGTCTGGACATCTATTTCATTGGCTATGAATATCTTAGACGTCTCCATCCTATAAATCAGGAGTGCACATACAAAGCATTCCTCCTCTGAGGTCCTTCTTGCCACCTCTTTCACGTGCTGATGCCATACATTGTTTCCCAAGTGTGCTGTGCTGCCTAGATAATCACTTAAATCATGATCATCTTCCCTTGTACTTCTCCGGGTCGCTGTCTTGCCTCATGAGCTCCTATAATCATCTCATGAAGTATATCAGCATAATTCCTTCTCACTGGGGGATTATAGGAACCTTTCTCAGTAAAATTGGTGTTTTTACATGTACTACTTGTGTAGGATCAGTCACATAAGGTACCTTTCTCTTGTCATAATACGAACGACCCCAAATAGCATGAAAAACCTGCAAAGTCGGCCTCCCCTCAAAGGGAAACCCAGACCTATTTGTCACAGGACTAGGCTCTTTCTCATGCACCACTAGTGTAGGGACAATTACATAAGGCATCGGCTGCCTTACCACTGTCGTAGCAGTACCTTCCTGCTCCCTAGGAAGATATATATGAACTCATGCTCTTTTTGGACCAACATAATAAACAGTTCGGAGCGTGAGAGATAGAAGAATAACAATGAACATGATGCATGTATATATTATGTACCAGTAAAGTCCATTTTATACAGCAATACCTTCTTGCTCAATCCGGGTGTGCAGGGGACGCAAGTGTTCCACAGCTTGTGGACACCGGTTTCTTTGCCATAAGCCATTGAAACCAATCATGGCTGGATCGTCATCGAGGCCACCGGCTTGGATTGAGCGTTGGATGTTGGTCTTGTTGGAATATGGTGTTTGTTTTTTGTACCGGCCAGGGGCAAACAATGCCACCAATTACCTGTCCAGACATCCAGCGAAGTCTGAAGTTGAGTCTGGGAATGGAGAGATGGAAGTCAAGGAATTTGTCAGGCTGGTGGTAGAGTTTAACACTCCAAACTCCATATCCGCGCAAGAGCTGACGGATAGCACCGCTGGATACTATTGTTTCTGCCTGCTTTGTGAGGCCCTCACCAAAGGAGATTGGAAGTGGGCTCTGATGGGGCTGGACAAATGTTTACAGGAAACAAAGTCATCGCTGGAGCAGCTGTTGAAAGTGAGGAACGAACTGTCATTTGTGGAAACGGGGCTGCTGTTGAGAGGACAGAGGATGGTCGTGCTGTCTGCACTGCTCACCAAAGTGATAACACTGGCTCATCAGAGGCACCAAGGGTCGACCAAGACCAAGTCACACTTACGGATGAAGGTGCGGTTCCCAAACTTGAAACTGGTAGTGGATGAGTTTGTGAAGAACTGTGTGTGGTGTCAGGCTGCAGCTGCGTGTGGAGAGAACCCCAGATCGAGTAGATGTCCAGACGCACTGGAGCATGGGAAGTGGTGCACATGGATTTTGGATCGATAGGCAGAGACGTGAACTTCTTAGTGGCAACTGACGAATGGAGCAGATATCCAGAGGTGGAGTTGGTGGAATAGACTTCATTTGAAAGCATTGTACCAGTGGTGGAGAAGGTTTTTGCATCTCAAGAATTCCTGGAAGAAGTGTGGACCAATAACGGCCTGCCGATTCCCAGAGAATGTTTTGCAAGCTTCGTGAAGGAGTGTGGAGTCAAGCACAGGAAGATATCTCTGTTGTGGCCCAGAGCCGAATGGGGAGGCTGAGCGTTTCATGCGGACCCTGAACAAGGTGTCCAGGATCGCTCATGGGCAGGGGCAATCCCTGCGTCAAGCGCTCTATCAGTTCCTTAGGGAATAAAGGGCAACTCTGCACGGCTCCATAGGAGTTGCCCCTGCAGAAGCCCTGTTCAGAAGGTGCCCGTGTGGGTTTTTGCGGAGCAGTGAGGACAGAGCACCGGGAGTGATTGATGAAGAGCAGGTGGCTGAAGAACGAAGGATGCATAACGAGACAGAGAATATCAGGAGGAAACTGCGACCACTAGACATGTCCCTGGGCGATGAGGTGTTGGTCAGGAACTGGCACCCAGAAGGCAAAATCTTGCTGCCATATGATCCACTGCTGTTGGATGTGGTCGGAGTAAAAGGGTCCATGGTGATTGCATCCGATGGAAGGACCACGGTGACCAGGAACTCTAGTTATTTCAAGAAGCTAAGTGGCAGGAATACAGTGGACCTAATCACTGTGTGGAGTGAGGCCGACCAAACTACTGGTCAAGCGTGAAGTCTGCCGGAACCTACAGATCCTGGCCCAGGGGTACCTCCAAAAAGAATCCAGGTGCTGTCTGTCACGTCTGAAGGACCATGTGGTGGACGAATAACATGCTTCCAGACTTGCACCGAGAGAAGCCAGAGACTGATGTGGTGTGTTTTTAAGTTCAACTGCATTGCTGTTATGTGCTTAAAGTGTTGACAGTTTTTAGTGTGTATGTTATGCTAATTGTTATGAAAAAGGCGGAGTGTAGTGACGTAGTCACGTTACGCCTGCGATGGAGGGATGCAACTCTGTTGCGGGGAATAAAAGGGGCATTTCTGCGCATGCATGCAGCAGAGCACAGGCGGAGCCGTACGGAATTACTGTGTGCAGTGTCTATCTTTAGGGGCCCCGGGGCTACCGTTATGCAGGGCTGTGCGGCATATTTCAGTCTTTTACCGTAATCTAGGAAGATTTAGAGCCAGCAACAGGGTGGTATTTGCCAATGCCAATATTTCAGGGACACTGCCGTAGTGGCGGTGCTGCTGCAACACCGCTTTCGTAGTTCAGGGGCAATTCTGATGGTGCATTTTGTTCAGTGCTTTCAGGGATATAGTTGGACAGGTGGGTTTTCCTGGGTTTATGGGTGAATGCTGCCACTTTTCTAGATACTGTTGAACTCGTGTGATTGTTCGTTGTCAAGGACCACACCTGATTTGTTTTCTCTGTGGCTCTAAGTCTTGAGGGGTGAACATCTGGCTAAGAAGTGGAGTTTCTTTCGCTAGATGTGGAGGGGACGGGGAAAGTAATACACATTTGGGTGGAACGCAAGTCCTTGCCTGATTGGGTGGCACCTATAAATAAAGTCAGTCACCAGAATGATGGTAAAACCTAGAACCACGCACCACTTGCCACACATTTTTGAGGGTCATGTATGTCATGTGGAAATCGCAAAGCGCTTAGTTGCCATTGGTACGGCTTCGAAGTGCTCGGACAGCATGGATGGGTTGCACGAGCCGTTTGGATAGATCTTTTAGAAGAGAATGTCAATAATCAGACCTTTTTAGAATAATAATCCGGACTACGTAATGTGCATGCATATCTTTTCCCACTGGGGGGCAGGAGATGAACACTTCACCCTATTACCCCACTCCCAGACAGTGTCCCAGGAAAATCAAGCGCCTCTTCCTGTGTCATTAGAGGACACACCAATCCCCCCTTCCCTCTACACCCCAGGACTGAGCACCTGCACGCCTCCCCATGATCCACCGGGAAGGAGCAGGAATATTTGACAAGAAACAGGTTCTCTCATTGCCAAGCCCTTCTGCAAGTGAGACAAGACGCCAGTGTCGCTGCCCAGTGCTGATTGCATCTAATCAGGGGGAGGAAATAGCACATATGGGGCGGGGTTGCACTGATGCTGCGGGCCAAGGGGATGTGCAGGCCGAGCTCTGGGAGTGCTGAAAGAGCGGACTGCGTGCAGGGTTAGAATAGAGGTGCATCAGCAGAGCAGACTCTGCAGTCCCAGTGTTGCAAGAGCAGGCTGAGCGCAGGGTTAGACTAGCGGTGCATCAGCAGAGCAGACTCTGCAGTCCCAGTGTTGCAAGAGCAGGCTGCATTCAAGGTCAGAATAGAGGTGCACGAGAAGAGCAGAATCTGCAGTCCCGGTATTGCAAGAGCGGGCTGCGTGCAGGGTTAGACTAGAGGTGCATCAGCAGAGCAGATTCTGCAGTCCCAGTGTTGCAAGAGCAGGCTGCGTGCACGGTCAGAATAGAGGTGCACCAGCAGAGCAAACTCTGCAGTCCCAGTGTTGCAAGAGCAGGCTGAGCGCAGGGTTAGACTAGAGGTGCATCAGCAGAGCAGAGTCTGCAGTCCCAGTGTTGCAAGAGCAAAGTCTGCAGTCCCAGTGTTGCAAGAGCAGGCTGCGTGCAAGATCAGAATAGAGGTTCAATCCTCTGCTGGAAGTGTAGGCTGTGTGGAAGGCCAGAATGAGGGCCGATCAGCAGAGCAGAGTCTGTAGGTCCAATGTTGGAAGAGCAGGCTGCGTGCAAGGTCAGAATAGAGGTGCATCAGCAGAGCAGAGTCTGCAGCTCCTGTGCTGGAACAGCAGGGTGCGTGCAATGCCAGAATAGAAGTGCATAAGCAGAGCAGATTCTGCAGTCCCAGTGCTTGAACAGCGGGCTGCATGCACACGGTCAGAATAGAGGTGCACGAGAAGAGCAGAATCTACAGTCCCAGTGTTGCAAGAGCAGGCTGCGTGCAAGGTCAGAATAGAGGTGCATCAGCAGAGCAGAGTCTGTATTTCCAATGCTGGAAGAGCAGACTACGTGCAAGGTCATAATAGAGGTGCATCAGCAGAGCAGAGTCTGTAGTTCCAATGCTGGAAGAGCAGGCTGCACCCAAGGTCGCAATAGAGGTGCATCAGCATAGCAGAGTCTGCAGTCCCAGCGTTGCAAGAGCAGTTTGCGTGCAAGGTCAGAATAGAGGTGCAATTCCTCTGTTGGAAGTGTATGCTGTGTGGAAGGCCAGAATGAGGGTGCATCAGCAGAGCAGGGTATGCCGTCCCATTACAGAAATAGTAGGCGTGCAGCAGGTCACACTAGAAGTGCCCTGGAAGAGCAGAGTCAGATGCCCCATTACTGAAAGAGTAGGTGGGCTGCAGGGCAAATATTGGTGAAGTAGCAGGACAGTGTCCCTATCATGTACCCAGACATGCAGGTAATCCTGCAGTCATCAGCAGGAGTCTCTGTACTGTTCCTTCACAGCACTAGCCTGAGGTGGCACAGATCAGCCTAAGAGTGCTTCTCAGGCGGGTGCCTGCTGTCCCATAACTGAACAGCGAGGAGGGGGGTTCAGAGGTCCAGTCACGAGACAATCATGAATGCCTGCAGGAGGCAAACCTTCCCTCAGGGAATCAGGGGTCTGGGTGGGATCGTTTACTACCCTGCATTTGTTGTCTTTCTAATTCAACTGCGCCATACATATCACGGTTTTGCCTGCTGCTCCAAACTGCATTAGGGTTACTGGTTAACGACAACACAGAGCTCAATGTCGTACTGCTTCTCTTTGGTGCATTGCAAAAGTTCCTTGATTCTGGTTTTCACGTGTACCCTAATAGGGTGGGCTCCTCGAGGCCTAAGGAGGGGTTTATTGACTGGCAAGGACCCATTACCCTCGAGTCCTGCATCAGAGGGTTGTGACAAATGGACTTCTGCCCTACAGGAGTACAAGAAGGAGTAGCGACTAAAACGCCCACTCAGCCCTCACACTTCTACAAACCAAGGGCCAACACAATCATAACGGTAAAACAGTCAAGAGATAGACCTCCTTCGCCTTTTGTGGTAACGTGGGCCGAGGGAAGGCGATACTCTTAAGAGGGGTGTGAATGTGGTTCGGAAGCAACCCACACAGCGAAGTATCACAGTCCAAAATAAAGGAATGTGCAATCAAGTTTCTTCGAAAATCTACACTTTAGCCAGACACACCATGTACAATACTAACTAGAAAACTCTAAAAACCCACCCCTGCAGAAGAAACACAGAATATGCACAAATTGAATAGATGCAGCACTCTGGGGGAAGAGATAGGGGAGAAAGGCATTAAAAAGACCACAATGCTCAAAAGAATATTTCTTCAAGTTGCAAAAAGGAATACAAATGACATAGCAAATCTCTAGGGCACAAATATGGCCCAGGGCAGCGCCTATCACTTAAATACCATCTGCAAATGTTTTGGGTGGTTTGACAGCATCGAAACAGGCTTCTTGGCGTCAACCGCAGTGTCAGCTCGGGTCACAGATGCGGCAGTCACAATGGTCCAGCAGCAAGATGGCGATGCGGCAGAGGTCGAACGGAGGGGAAGCTGCAGTCTTAAATCATCTACTCAAGCTGTGCAGATAGGGTGGTTACCAGGTCTGGTTCGGCGGTCGAGGATCGACAGCTGTCGAGTTGGTACCAGGATGCGTAGGCGACTTGGCTTTATGCGAAGGCTTGAAGGTTGCGGTTGGGGGAACATCTGGGTCAGATCGGTTGACTCACAGGAGCGGTGGTGAAGAAGCTGGTGTTTCGGTCAGCGACTCGAGCATGGCAGGGCAGCGGTTCTTTGTAGTTCGAGCCAGGGTAACAATGCACTTTTGCTGCCACGGTGGTCAACGCAGTCGAACAGCGGACAGTGGTTCTGAAAACAATGGATGCCACAAGGCAGCGTAAACAGTTCCTGCGGGTTCGCTTGGCGTTGAGGCTTGCTGGTTCGGAGTGGGTCGTCGATGACAACAGGAATCTCGGCTGTTCTGGCTTCCAGGTGCTGCAAGTCCCACTCCAGTGTCTCTAGGGCCAATGTTGGTCTGTTTCTCAGGTTCCAAACACAGGGTAGCTTGGCACACATATTCAGGGGCCCTGCATCATGGTGAGAGGCAGGCTTATGCCCTGACAGCAGTGTTCACCCCCAGTGGTCCCTGTGTGTGGTTAGGGGACCGATCCTGCTTCTGCCTTTGGAAAATCTGCCTTGACCACACAACTGGAGGACTTTAGAAAGGACTGCTCTCTCAACAGGGTCCAATGAAATCTTCAGGGTAATTCAAGATGAGTTCAGATGATTCAAAGAAGTGGTGGGAGACCCCTTCTTTTATACGCAAAGGTCTCCAGGGGATTTGACTAAAACTAGCCTGCTTTAGGGGTCCAGAGAGAATCAAGGCAGATTCTTCTATGGCTCCACTAACTCTGCCCATCTCCTTCTAAATAGGCTCAACGGTCTTTAGAAATGCAGCACCCTGGTCTGAGGCCTGGCTCTCTGTGAATGGGTATGCAGCTTGGTTTCTGCTCCCAGGCCAGCGTCCTGTAGAGTGGCTGTCCCAGGGAGAAGGTTGTTACCTGCCCTTACAAAGGAACAACGAGAGGTACCACCACCAGGCTACCTTCCTGCACGTAGGGCAGGCTCCAGCTGTCTGGGGGAATACAGACAACTCTTCCACATCTGAACTGAGCCCACATGGCTGACACATGTGCAATATCAATTTAATGTGGCTAGGATAACTCAGAGATGCTGGCCACCATTCCCTAACTTTACAGTTTTATGTGCCACCAGGACAGCATCTTCAGAGTTATATAGTTTTTGGGACAGGGGTGTGTATTTAAATGCAGCCCCTGCTCTGCAGAGACTTTGGTGTCACTGCAGATATCAAGAGGGAACTTGTGACCTCTGAACCTTCTCTGTGCCGACAGGTAGAGCAGCTGTTGCGAATCAGGATACTGATGCAACAAGGCAAACATACGTACACACTATAATTTTGTCATGGAGCTTATGAAAAATAAATCTGATTTTTCTTACAGAGATGAAATTATTCGCATCATTTTATTATTAAATACAAATCAAAAAAGCCAGGTCTTCCACACCCTTGCCAGATGGCAATTAATCACAAGGGTACATGCCAGTTGCGCACACATCTACATATACGATCATGCTGTATTTGGTGGTTCATGCCAGGTTCCTCCCACTTCTAAGCACTGTAATAATAGGTGTTATTATTATATAATATCACAGCACGCAATTGATTATCCATGGAAGGACAAAGGGTCAAAGCAGGATTGCTCAGTGGGCTTCGAACCTGTGACATTAGGTCATGCTGGCTATTTGAGGTGAGAGCTCAACTAGCTGAGCTATCTCACAGGTTACACACCGGTGCAAGGAATCGGGTCCAGGATGACGCTGCCTGATGGCAGGCTTACTGCCCTTGTCAATGGCATTGCCTTGTAGGCCACAGGCTCCGGGACTGAGAGCAGGAGCCGTGGGTTCTGAATAACACTTTATAAGCACTTTCCAGACACATCCTGAGGGATCCTGGGCAGCTTGAGGCCCAGCTGGTGGAGGTCTGAATTGTGTTAGTGTTGTGGGGTAAGGTCTGTGCTGGGACTCGTGGAGTAGGGCGCCCTGGTGGCACATTAACCGTGTCAGTGACTAGTCTTCTCCTGTACTTACCTGAGTGGGCATGGGCTCTCAGATTTGTGTTGTGTCCTGTGGTTGTGTGTCTGAATTGCTGGCACAGTTCTGGGTGAGCGGCACTGCTTCAGGGACCCTGCATGGAGCGGCCAGTGCAGGTAGTGAGATACAGGCACTGCACTGAGCTCTTGTGGCGCTTTGCAAGGACCGCCCAGGTGCATTTTATGCTCAACTGAGAATTGTTCTGGAAATGCTGTTTTTGGCGTCCAGTTACCTTTATGACTGGGGCCTGTATTTTGAACAATATCTGTTGCATGGTAAACACATTTTTCACAAGTGTGCTTTCACTTTGTGTATCTGAGCTGCCCAAGGGGGCTCTCTGCACTACTGCCTCTGAGTGATGCCCTACGTGTTAGCAGACACGTTTAAGAGCAGGAACATACAAGGAACTCCCTTTTCTGGCTGTCTGTCTCCGCTCACTCCCAATCCTGGGGAAAACAGAACAAATAACATTGCATGAGAGAGAAAGGGACTAGGAGTATTCCACGGTGGCGGGCTCCTTTGCTAGGACAGCCCAGAACTCCTTTCTGAGTGAGTGCGCTGCAGGGGCCCAGTATGGTACTGTATTGAGAAGCTTTCCATTCTTAGTTTGCGCTATTACGTGGCGATTGCGGCATTTACAAGCCAAATCTACTACCTTCGAGTACAGCTAGGGAGAAATGGAATATGAGGAGCCACGCAAAGCTTGGAGGTGTTGTTTGGTTATTTTTTCACCCATTGACTGCCCATGACCATGCTAATCCCTATGGCCATTCCCACCCACTTCCTGCCCCTACCCACCCAAAACATCTTCTCATGGGAACTCTTTGAGCGTGCTTTAATCAAGCCTTACCATTAAACTTTGCACTTGAAGTGACTGCCAGTCTTTTTTCAAAGCAGTCTTCTGAGAGATAATGACTTAATTGTTACTATAAACATGCTAGTGGTGTAATAAAAATGTCTTAATCAGGTCCGCCTTCAGCCACTCTATTTAAAAGCACGCTGAGTGCCCTTTACTGAAGTTCTGTTAAAAACAAGCATTTAGCAAAGCCAACAGTTTTGGCTTGTGTATAAATATTAGGCATTTGCCAGGAACTGCTGTTAGATGCCCAGGTACTCGCACCATTTTCTCACCTGCTACCATTAGTGGCCAGTTAATACCACTACGGCAGTGCCTGGCAAGTGCCTTTACCATACCTGCACAAACGCCCAAACTGTTGGCATTGCCAATGCTTGTTTCTGATGTAGGGGATTTCAGTAAAGCTGGTGAAATGCGTATCTATGTTTTCTCTGTGAATGCCATGCTTAACATTATAGTTGCAATTGACATTATTCACAGCTAAGGTAGCACATGTTGGTTCAATCATTTCGCAAATGTTCAGTCTTTAATGTGTCATAACCATAGATACAAATTTCTGAGTCATATGTTTTTTTGCATTAGCATCCTGCACTTTGGCGCCAGCCAATCAGAGTTCCCAGAATGCAGGCAGCATATGCCTAAAACCCCACACTCCTGCTGGCTTACACTAGTGCTGCCTGGCTGCCCGCCCCCTCGCAGCACGAATATAGCCCCAAAATACATCCCAGCTGCCTTGCTTCACTCTCCTGCAGGGGGCAGGAAATCTATATACAAGTGCAGAAACTATTTCAATAATATGTTTATTTTCAGAGCAATTCCACACAAGGAAAGGAAAGAAAGAAGGACATTTAGCTGGCTTGCAAAATCCCATTCATCTTTTTTTTTGGTGCACCAAGCTGTGCCTGCCAGACCCTCTATGAGTTACCCTCACCAGAGTCCCTCATCCCCAAGTAACCCCCACCACCCTCACACCGCCCCCACCCGCCACAAAATACCTGTAGGCACCGACTGGGTCCCTGATCTTCCTCTCGTCTTCCTCGGCCGTTTCAATGGAAATGGAATCGAGATTTCGTCCCTTTTCTATTTTCTATGGTGATGGCCATCTTGTTTTTTTAAATTTCCGCGGGAGATATGTCCAGCGTCTGTCTCCTGTGGAAATAAAACAATTCAAACTATTTGCATCTCTGAAGGAGCCCCGGGGTGCGATGAACTATCACCCCCTTGTCAGGGGAGCAGACCAAGCCCAAAACAGGCCCTTGTTTCTGGGCCTGCCTCTGCTCGCGCTGGAGGGCTGTAATGGCCGTGCTTCGCACCCTAACACTGGTTGATGATTGCTGCAGTCATCTTTGTAAAGTAGGAGTAAAATTAGTGTTTCTCTGATTAATTAGTACTTTCATTTTAAACTATGGGTACTTTACTTATTATTTCACATTTTAGTTCCCTCTGGTAATGAAAGGCATTAAATAAGCATTTTTTAGCCTGACGATTTGCGCTGCAAAACCATAGGGCTGCAAATAACTTTGGAACCCAAAGGAAATGCAGGTCACAGTGCCAGCACCTGATGACATCACTGAGGCTTCTTCCGCCCCCTGCTGGTGAAGCGTGCAGCAATAATGAGAGTGGTCATGACCAGGCCTTTTATTGGCCGTTTTGAGAGGAACTCATGAGGGTCAATATCCATGCGCCTTGAGGCTGCTCCATTCTGTATGCACACTGCCTGGTGCCCGTGTCATTGGTGGTTTGGTTGACGTCTCGTACTCAAGCAGTGGGGGAAACATTTGTAGGTGCCCGTAGGACACCACAGTCGACTCACTCTGGTGGTTACCCACATAATCCGCCTGCTTCCTTGCCTTTGACTATACTTAGGGCACCATTCATGGAAAAGTGCACATTTGTCCTGCAAAGCATGCGTGCCAAGACCGACTCTGAGCAAGCCAGCGCGCAGACGTTTTTTGCGTGCTCCGCGTATTCTTGGAATTGTTTGCGCAAATTAGTCGTATACGCAAGTCGCACCCGGAACGTTGCCGACACGCCCCCACGCAAATCCAAAACAGCCAGAAGCAGCTACCATTGCGTGCTCTCCCCAACCCCCCCGCAAGTAGGCCTGCACCTCTGGGACCATGTGCAGGATCCCCCAAAACTGTCAACTACACCCCACCAATGACCCCCGTGCACAAGTACCTCCACACCTGCCTTCGGGTGGCGGATGTTATGTGGGCTTTACAGGGCCATTTCTCTGGTAAGAGGCTGCGTGGGTGGGTCCGTACGTGTCGTTTCACTCAATTGTGGCCGTGCGATGGACTGTCTGCGGGTCGTCACTTGTCACATCCACTTTTTTACATGTTCTTCCCATTTTCTGCGTTGGGCCCCCTTCCCAGCCCTCTGTGAAAACCACGCCCACGTCTGTGTGGTCCCTCACTTAAGGCATTTGGCTGCTTGCAGGGGTGTGCCGGGCTGCTGGGAAAACCATGCAAATCAAAGGATAATCCTGTGCATTTGATTGCATGAATCGACGAACGGGATTACGCTCAGAGTTTGGCGCGCAAGTTCCCTATTTTCCACGCAAATAATTCCATGAATCAGGCCCTTAGTCTCCAACTCTATATTTACTTTCACATTCTGAACACAGTAGGTACTCTTAGGTAACTACTTACCATCAGAAAGTAATGATAAACACAGCCTTCTCCTCCGCCCTCTACCTCTCCCTGCTGTAACGCCACACAGTCTTAACCTTTGCCCCTGCTTGCTGTAACACCACACAGCCTTCACCTCTGCCCTTGTCCCTGCCTGCTGTAACACCACACAGCCTTCACACTGCCCTTGTCCCTGCCTGCTGTAACACCACACAGCCTTCACCTCTGCCCTTGTCCCTGCTTGCTGTAACACCACAAAGCCTTTTCCACAGTCGCAGTACCGGCCTGCTGTAACACCACACAGCCTTCGACTCTGGCCCATTCCCTGCCTGCTGTAACACCACGCAACCCTCGCCCATGCCCCTTTCCCTGCCTGCTGTAACACCACACAGCATTCACCAATGCCCCTGTCCCTGCCTACTGTAACACCATACGGCTATTGCCTCTTACCCGGTCTCTGTTTGCCTCTGCCCCTGTTGCTGCCTGCTGCAACACCATGCAGCTTTCACCTCTGCCTCTGTTCTTCCCTGCTGTAACACACACAGCATTCGCCTCTGCCCGGTCCCTGCTTGCATCTGGCCTTGTCCCTGCCTGTTGTAACACCACACAGCATTCACTTCTGCCCCTGTCCCTGCTCGGCTCTGCCCCTGTCCCTGTCTTCTGTAACACCATACAGCTGTCAACTCTGCCACTGTCCTTGCCTGCTGTAACACCATACATCCGTTGCCTCTGCCCCTGCTCGCCTCTGCCCTTGTCCCTGCCTGCTCTAACACCATACAGCTTTCACCTCTGCCCCTGTCACTGCCTGCTATAACATCACACAGCCTTTACCTCTGCCCCTGCCTGCTGTAACACCACACAGCATTCACCTCTGCTCCTGTCCCTGCCTGCTGTAACGTCATGCAGCCATTGCCTCTGCCCCGGTCCGTGCTCGCCTCTCCCCCTGTTCCTGCCTATTGTGACACCACACAGTCTTAGTCACTGCTCCTTTCCCGCCTGCTGTAACCCCATAAAGCCTTCACCTCTGCCCCTCTCCCTGCCTGCTGTAACACCATGCAACCTTTGCCTCTGCCCCTGTCCCGACCTGCTGTAAAACCACACAACCTTCGCCTCTGCCTCTGCCCCTGCTTGCTGTAACACCACGCAGCATTAGCCTCTGCCCCTGTCCCTGCCTGCTGTAACAGCACACAGCCTTCGCCTCTGCCTTTGTCCCTTCTTGTTGTAACATCACACAGCCTTTGCCTCTGCCCCTGTCCCGACCTGCTGTAACACCATACAGCCTTCACCTCTGCCCCAGTCCCTGCCTGCTGTAACATCATGCAGCCTTCGTCTGTGCCCCTGTCCCTGCCTGCTGTAACACCACACAGCATTCACCTCTGCCCCTGTCCCTGCCTGCTGTAACACCACACAATAATTGCCTCTGCCCCAGTCACTGCTCGCCTCTGCCCCTGTACCTGCCTCCTGTAACACCTCACATAATTCACTTCTGCCCCTGTCGCTGCCTGCTGTAACACAACACAACCATTGCCTCTGCCCCAGTCCCAGCTCGTCTCTGCTCCTGTACCTGCCTGCTGTAACACCTCACATAATTCACCAATGCCCCTGTCTGCTGTAACACCATAGAGCCATTGCCTCTTCCCCGGTCCCTACTGACCTCTGCCCCTGTTGCTGCCTGCTGTAACACCATACAGCTTTCACCTCTGTCCCTGAATATTGTAACACCATACCGCTTCGCCTCTGCCCCTTTCCCTGCCTGCTGCAACACCATGCAGCTTTCCCCTCTGCCCCTGTCCTTCCCTGCTGTTACACCACACAGCATTCACCTTTGCCCCTGTCCCTGCTTGCTGTAACACCATACAGCCACTGCCTCTGCGCCAGTCCCTGGTCGTCTCTGCCCCTGTCTGCTGTAACACCATACAGCGTTCACCTCTATCCCTGCCCTTGCCTGCTGTAACACAATACAGCCATTGCCCCTGCCCCAGTCCCTGCCTGCTGTGACACTGCACAGCATTCACATATGCCCCTGCCTGCTGTAACAGCATACAGCCGTTGCCTCTTCCCCTGTCCCTGCTTGCCTCTTCCCCTGTTCCTGCCTGCTGTAACATCATACAGCCTTCGCCTCTGCCCCTGCCTACTGTAATACCATACAGCCATTGCCTCTGCCCTGGTCCCTGCTCACCTCCACACCTTTGCCCCTGCCTGCTGTAACACCACCCAGCGTTCGACTCTGCACTGTCCCTGCCTGCTGTAACAACACACAACCACTGCCTCTGAAACGGTCCCTGCTCGCCTCTTCCCCCGTCCTTGCCTGCTGTAACACCATGGAGCCATTGCCTCTGCCCCGGTCCCTGCTCGCCTCTGCCCCGTCCCTGCCTGCTGCAACACCATACATCCTTCACCTCTGCCCCTGCCTACTGTAATACCATACAGCCATTGACTCTGCCCTGGTCTCTGCTCACCTCCACCCCTTTGCCCCTGCCTGCTGTAACACCACACAGCGTTCGCCTCTGCACTGTCCCTGGCTGCTGTAACAACACACAGCCAGTGCCTCTGAAACGGTCCCTGCTCGCCTCTGCCCCTGTCCCTGCCTGCTGTAACACCAGACAGCATTCACCTCTTCCCCCTTCCTTGCCTGCTGTAACACCATGCAGCGATTGCCACTGGCCGGGTCGCTGCTCGCCACTGCCCTGTCTCTGCCTGTTGCAACACCACGCAGCCTTTGCCTCTGCCAGCTTCCCCTGCCTGCTCTAACACCATACAGCCATTGCCTCTGCCCCGGTACCTGCTCGCCTCTGCCCCCGTCCTTGCCTGCTGTAACACCACCCAGCATTCGACTCTGCACTGTCCCTCCCTGCTGTAACAACACACAGCCTCTGCCTCTGAAACGGTCCCTGCTCGCCTGTTCCCCCGTCCTTGCCTGCTGTAACACCATGGAGCCATTGCCTCTGTCCCGGTCCCTGCTCGCCTCTGCCCCGTCCCTGCCTGCTGCAACACCATACATCCTTCGCCTCTGCCCCTGCCTACTGTAATACCATACAGCCATTGACTCTGCCCTGGTCTCTGCTCACCTCCACCCCTTTGCCCCTGCCTGCTGTAACACCACACAGCGTTCGCCTCTGCCCCTGTCCCTGCCTGCTATAATACCAGAGAGCATTCACCTCTTCCCCCGTCCTTGCCTGCTGTAACACCATGCAGCGATTGCCACTGGCCAGGTCGCTGCTCGCCACTGCCCTGTCCCTGCCTGTTGCAACACCACGCAGCCTTTGCCTCTGCCAGCTTCCCCTGCCTGCTGTAACACCATACAGCCATTGCCTCTGCCCCGGTACCTGCTCGCCTCTGCCCCCGTCCTTGCCTGCTGTAACACCACACAGCTATCGCCTCTGCCCCTGTCGTGGCCTGCTGTAATACCACACAGCCTTCACCTCTGGCTCTGTACCTGCTCTCTGTAACACCACGCAGCATTAGCCTCTGCCCCAGTTCCCTGCCTGCAGTAACAGCACACAGCCATCGCCTCTGCCCTGTCCCTGCCTGCAGTAAAAGCACACAGTCTTCACCACTGCCTTTGTCCCTGCTTGCTGTAACACCACACAGCCTTCGTCACTGTACCAGTGCATGTCTGCTGTAACACCACACAATCTTGACCTCTGCTCCTGTCTCTGCCTGCTGCAACACCACACAGCCATTGCCTCTTCCCCATACTTGCCTGCTGGAACAACACAGAGCCATCGCTTCTGCCCCTGTCCCTGGCTGTGGTAACACCACACGGCATTCATCTCTGCCACTGTCGCTGGTTACTGTTACATCACACAGCATTCTCCTCTGCCCCTGTTCCTGCCTGCTATAACACCATAAAGCTTTTGCCTCTGCCCCCTGTCTCTTTCGGCTGTAAACCATACAGCCTTTGCCTCTGCCCCTGTCCCTGCCTGCTGTAACACCATACAACCTTTGCCCCTCCCCCTGCATGCTGTATCACCACACATCCTTCACCTCTGCCCCTGCCTGCTGTAACACCACACAGCCTTTGCCTCTGCCCCTGCCTGGTGTAATACCATGCAGCATTTGCCCCTGCACCTGCCTGCTGTAACACCACACAGCTTTCACCTCTTCCCCTGCCTGCTGTAGTACGATACAACCTTTGCCTCTGCCCCTGGCTCCGCCTGCTGTAACACCACACAGCCTTTACCTCTGCCCCTTTCCCTTTCTGCTCTAGCAGCACTCTTCCTTCACCTCTGCAGTTGCCTGCTGTAACACCATACAGCTGTTGCCACTGCCCCGGTCCCTGCCTGATGTAACAGCACACAGCCTTCACCTCTGCCCCTGTCCCTGCCTGCTGTAACACCATACAGCCTGTTCCTCTGTCCCTGTCAACTGCCTCCCTTAACATCACAGAGTTGTTGCCCCTGCACCTGTCCTTGCCTGCTGTAACACCACACAGCCTTCGCCTCTGCCCCTGTCCCTTTTATTTATTACATTTGTTGCTCGCCCAGACCCTTAGGTATCACAGCGAGGTTACAGACAGCTGGTGTGGCGCATATATATTGGCACAAGATACATGATGTACAAAACAAAGGAACACAATAACAGATTAAAACATCGTAGAAATGTATACATGGAGGAAGGTAAAAATACATATTTACAAGGTGTTGAGCTGTCTGTATTTATTAGTATTGGTTAAATAACCAAGTTTTCAGCAACTTTTTAAAGCCTGTAAGTGTGTCCTGAGTTTTAATGGAGAGTGGAAGTGAATTCCAGTGCTTTGGGGCTAGGTGTTGGAAGCTAGAGCCACCTGCTCTAGTCTTCATGAATATCGGTACAACCAGTAGTGACTGCTTGTTAGATCTTAAGAGTCTGGTATTAGTTTTTCTGCAAATTACCTGATTTAAGTACATGGGAGCATTTTCAGGGAGGCATTTGAAGGAAATGCATAAGGTTTTAAAGATGACTCTGCCTTTGATAGGTAACCAATGGTGTTCTCTTCTGGTTTTGGATATGTGATCAGATGTTCTTATTCCGAGGGCAGCCCTCAAGGCTTTATTTTGTATCAGCTGCAATTTGTTAAGGTTGGTGGTGGGATCATGGCCCTGGCTAGTGTGATGCAGTTGGTGGGTGTCAAGAATTGGAGGCAGAGGGAGATGAGTTTTGAGGTATAGACGTGGAGGATGAGAGTGCACTGATACGTCTGCATCTGGACGGGACTGTGAATGTTGGCTTGCCCACACCCAGATAGAATTCTGGACATTGGCCCGTGCCGCATCCGGATAGAGTTGTGGGGGTCAACTGGTGCCACACTGGGACAGAACTGCAAAGGCTAGCATGCCAAAGGTCAGGTAACCCACTAACCAATATAAGCTCAACTCTGCATACTTATCTCACTCAAACTCACAGAACCATCTCTCGCACAACAAGCCGCACGCATTTCACGACACTGCAACAACACATAAGCCGGACCAACAGCACACACGGCCTATCACAGACCCGATACCCGCACCAAAGCTCAGCATCTGGTGTATACCGAGTTGAAGCTGCCAACAGAACATCACTCCTCTCACTATCCTACTCCCTCTTCACCTTAATAACCCACCCCACCCCACCTTATCATTTACTGATCCGCCAGAGCGCCTGGGGACCAATTCCGTTGGTGACGGTGCGCGGTACAAGTACCTTTATCATTTAACGTTTAACATTTAACATATGTTTAGTTAGGGAAAGGTTGGAATCCAGATAGACTCCTAATGTTTTAACATGTTTGAGTACTGGGATGATGGTGCTGTCTATGTTGATGGCAGCGTAGTCGGGATGAAGAGTGTTTATTTTGTGTTGGGAGCCCACGATGAGAACCTCTGTCTTGTCATCGTTAAGGCAAAGACTGTTTAAAGCCATCCAGTTTTGGATTATGGAGTAGATTGTGTTTATGGTCAGAGTGTCTTGGATGTAATTCCCTGATAATGGGATGAGGATCTGGGTGTCATCTGCAAAGTTGGTGTAGATGACACCCATGTCGTCCAATGCTGAAAGGAGAAGCTTGGTGTAGACGTTGTAAAGTGTGGGAGATAAGCAGGATCCTTGTGGGACGCCTATGGGGACTGCTATGGGATCAGCAGCTTCTTTGCCTATGGACACTCTGGAAGTGCGTTCAGCCAGGAAAGATTTGCTCCAAGTGGTGGCATTCATGGAAAAATTGAAATCTTTGCCTAGGGCTGCGCAGAATTTGTTGTGCTTCACCAAACTAAACGCTGCCGATAGGTCTAGTAGGTGAAGGATGCAGAGTTTTCCTGAATCTCTAATGGTGTCCATTTGGATTTTGAGATCCGGGAGGGCTGTTTCTGTGCTATGGTTGGTGCGTAAGCCAGATTGCCTGGTGCCAAGGAGTTGGTTCTGTTCGAGGTGTTCTTGGACTTGGTTGTACGCTATTTTGTCCAAGATTTTCAATAGGAAATGGACTGTAGTTATAGGCCTGTAGTTAGTGGGCACCGTGGGGTCAAGGTTTTTTTTTTTTTAGCAACGGTGCAACCCAGGCTTCCTTAATACTAGCTGGCACCACATATTTATCAAATGAGGCATTTACAAATTTAGTTATGATGGGTGTCAGTGTATATGTGCCGGATTTCACAATTTTAGCATGGACGGAGTCTCCCTTACAATTGGCGGCCTTGGGCTTGGAAATGGTATTAAACACTATTTCTTGTGAGACTGGGGTAAACTGGAAGGTAGGTTTGGTGTTTTCATTGAGGGTAGGTAGGTGATTATTCGTGGCATGTTTGTTGCCTAGTAGTTGTTTTTTAGCTCAGATTTTATTTTGTAGGTGGTTGATCTTGGCAGCAAGAGCATCTTGGATAGTGTTGCACCACTCTTTGCTGGTGTTGGTACAATTGGTGGATGGTATAGGATTTTCCAATTCTTTTAGTATTGAGAAAAGTTCTTTAGAATCGGATGCAGCATTACTGATCCGGGCATTAAAGGCACTGGCTTTGTTGGTAATGATGGCTTTTTTGTATGTTGTATTTGCTTCCTGGTAAGCTGTTTCAGTTTCTGCTGAGGGATGTTTCCTATAGATGTGTTCATGGGCCCGTTTGGTACTCCGGGATGCGACAAGTTCCTCATTAAACCCGAAGCACAATCGTTTTTCTGAGTGTTTAGTTTTTGTGGTGAGTGGGGCTGATATATTTATGGTAGCCGTGAGACTGTCATCGTTTATCAACAGAGTGTTAAAAGCCTGGGAGAGCAGAGGTTCTAGATTTTCTGGTATGTTTTTGAGAGGGTTTCTTGTTTTATAAGAATTGGATATTTTGAGGGTGGATGCAGGGAGTTCAAACGTATTAATGGTGAACATAATACTATGACGGTCTGACCAATCAAGTGGGGTTATGGAGTCAATAGTGACATTTGTGATGAGCGAGAGGACCCAATCAAGAGTTTGTCCTTTGATATGGGTGGGGGAGTTCACTAGCTGAGTAAAGCTCATGTCCTGCAACGAGAAGTGTAATGCTTCCAATTTATGGGCATGACTGTCATTGAATCCTAAATTCAGGTCTCCCACCAGGAGGATGCATTTGGTGTTGGGTTTGATATAAGGAGCTTAGAGTAATGGGATTTCAGTTTCTGGCTGGTTGTTAGAGTTAGGGGCTCTGTAGATAACTAATAGGTTGATTGTTGTTTTTCCGTTTATGGGGAGCTTAGCTAGCAGTAATTCGTAACCTAGTAGGCTTTCAATTTGGCATGATCTTAGTTGGAGTGTGGCCCTTGCGATTATTGCCACGCCACCTCCATGTGAGTGTGTCCTATTAGTTCTGAGGATAGTATAGTCTGGCGGGATGGCAATAGCAAGGAGGGGGCCGGAAGCTTGGTGAAGCCAAGATTCTGTGACAATTATAATGTCAAGTTGAGATTCTATAATGAGGTCATGTATTTCGATGGCATGGGCTCCCAGGGAGCGGGCATTTATGAGGGCACATTGGAGGGTCGAGGGAGGTTTTGGGGTAGAGTTTTCTTCTATTTTTGTGGTCACTGGTCTAGCGTTGGTACTTGGTTCGGGGTTGGTTTTGGATGAGATCTGGTGAACCCTGAGAGGTGATTTGGTGTGTGAGTCAGATGATGGGATGCTGTAGGAAGTGTGATAGTGGCCTGATGCTGGGTTCGTGCTCTTAGGCGAGACTGTCTAACTTTACCTAGGGCAGGTTTCGATGGTTTCTTTTCAGGGTTTCTATGGTTCCATGTGAGCTTTGGGGGTTGTGCAGCAGAGGCGTCCTGAATAGCGAACTGTGTGTTGGCCTTAGGTTTAGTGGTTGTGCTGTCATTGGTAGTTAGTGGGAAAGGTGCTTTGGAGAGCGAGAATGGCGTAGGGCACGGGATGGGATGGTGTCCTAGGCAGGCTGGTTTGGTGAGGCCTAAGCCATTTTTATGTACATTATAATAGCTACCTGAGCAAGGAGTATGGAACGGGATGAAGCAATAAGGGAAGCATGGAAGGTTAACCAAACTAGCATGATTAGGTACTGCTGTGACGTGAGATGGAAAGGTTAGTGTGACCTAATAGGGGGAAAGGGAATGGGCTTATCCGGCAATAATGTGAGAACTCAAGACATACATTATTAAGTAATGACGCCGGTATGCTAGAGCATAATAGCGCTGTGGGGGTGAATCCTATATGGCAATAATTAAGTTAATGGTTGAGTGTGCTGAACACAAAGGCTATTGGTGTTTACACAATTGGGCAATTCTGGCAGTCATGCCTATAGGCTGTAGGCTGATTCACAGCGGGGCAGCTGAGCTGGTATGACCAGTATCCACACTGACAGAGTAGGCTATTTCGATTATTCAGGACAAGGCCCGTATACACAAAATTGGTAGAATAGGCTATTTCGAATTTTTCAAGGCAAGCCAGTATACATGTTAGTAGGATAAGCTGTTTGTACATATCAGTCGCGTACAAGCACAACAGAGTGATAGTTTATAACAGTTGGGCTAGAATCTAGATCAATATCAGCAGGGCTGAATGTAACATGCGATTACGGTGAATGGCACAGTGGCAGTAAGGCAAAGCAGTGGTACTCGTAAGGACAGATAAGCAGCGATGCAGTGCGTTTGAAATCACGGTAAAAGACAAAGGCGGGTGGGGAAGCAGTGCAGAAATGGCAAGTGTGCAGTTCAGACGTGCGAGGTGGCAAGGTGGGGGCAAGAGAACAGTGCACAGCAGAAAGCGGTGCGGGTTCAGGCTAATGCACACAGGTAAGAACAGCGACAGTAATGCGAGGTAACGGTCAGTCACAGAGAGGACGCGGTGGCCAGGGTAATGGTTGCGGCGTGCGGTTGGGTGAAATACAGGTAAAGGTTGAAGCTGAATTGCAATGAGGCTTGTCTTTGCTAGTACGGTTTTACACCTTAAGGCGCGTACAATGCGTGGGCAGCAAGTCGCATACAGGATATATAGTTGCATTGTCACTGACGCAAGCACTTCAAAGTTAGTAGAGGCTGCAGTATTGATGGTCAGGTTACCTTAAGAGATGTCCCATGTTTAAATGGAAGGAGAAGTAGGGTTCTGGGCCCTGGGCTCTGGCCAACTCAGGACAGACTCAGGACAGTCGATGGCCTTGCGAGGGTGGGCCTTTCAGGGACGTGGGCCGCCTCTCGCCTCCCTGCCTGCTGTATCAACACACATCCTTCACCTCTGCCCCTGCCTGTTGTAACACCACACAGCCTTTGCCACTGTCCCAGTGCCTGCCTGCGCTAACACCACACAGCGTTCTCCTCCGCCCTGGTCCCTGCCTGCTATAACACGACACAGTGTTCACTTCTGCCCCTGCCTGCTGAAACACCACACAATCATTGCCTCTGCCCAAGTCCCTGCTTGCCTCTGCCCCTGTCTCTGCCTGCTGTAATACCACACATCATTCACCTCTACCCCTGTCTCTGACTGCTGTAACACCATGAATCCTTTGCCTCTGTGCCTGCCTGCTGTAACACTGCGCAGCTTTCACCTCTGCCCCTGCCTGCTGTAACACCATACAGCCTTCGCCTCTGCCCCAGTCCCTGCCTGATGTAACACCATACCGCCATTGCCCCTGTCTCTGTCTGCTGTAAACCATACAGTCTTTGCCTCTGCCCCTGTCCCTGCCTGCTATAACACCACACAGCCGTTGCCTCTGCCCCTGCATGCTATACCACCATACAGCCTTCACCTCTCCCCCTGCCTGCTGTAACACCACACAGCCTTTGTCTCTGCCCCTGCCTGCTGTAACGCCATTCAGCCTTTGCCTCTGTGCCTGGCTGCTGTAACACCACACAGCTTTTGCCTCTGCCCCGGCCTACTATAACACCATACAGCCTTTTCCTCTGCCCCTGTCCTTGCCTGCTGTAACACCACACAGCCTTCGCCTCTGCCTGCTATAACACCATAAAGCTTGTGCCTCTGCCCCCTGTCTCTGTCTGCTGTAACACCACACAACCTTCACCTCTGCCCCTGTCCCTGCCTCCTGTAACACCATACAGCCTTTTCCTCTGCCCCTGTCCCTGCCTGATGTAACACCATACAGCCTTTTCCTCTGCCCCTGTCCCTGTCCCTGCCTGCTACAACACCACACAGCGTTCACCTCTGCCACTGCCCCTGCCTGCTGTAACACCCTACAGCCTTCGCCCCTCCCCCTGCCTGCTGCATCACCACATATCCTTCACCTCTGCCCCTGCCTGCTGTAACAACACACAACCTTTACCTCTGCCCTGCCTGCTGTACCACCATGGAGCCTTTGCCTCTGTGCCTGCCTGCTGTAACACCACACAGCTTTCGCCTCTGCTCCTGCCTGCTGTAACACGATACAGCATTTGCCTCTGCCCCTGGCCCTGCCTGCTGTAACACCACACAGCCTTTACCTCTGTCCATGTCCCTGCCTGCTGCAGAACCACCCAGCCTTCACCTCTGCACTTGCCTGCTGTAACACCATACAGCCGTCGCTTCTGCACCAGTCCCTGCCTGCTGTAACACCATGCATCCTTCGCCTCTGCCCCAGTCCCTGCCTTCCGTAACACCATACAGCCTTTGCCTCTGCCCATGTCCCCGCCTGCTGCAACACCTTGCAGCTTTCACCTTTGCCCCTGTCCCTGCCTGCTGCAATATTACGCAGCCTTCTCCGCTGCCTCTGTCCCTGCTTGATGTAACACCATGCAGCCTTCTCCTCTGCCTCTGCCTGCTGCAACACCACACAGCCACTGCCCAGTGCCTTCCTGCTGTAACACAACCCAGCCATCACCTTTGCTCCTGTCCCGGCCTGCGGTAACACCACACAGCCTTCGCTTCTGCCTCTGTCCCTGCTTGCTGTAACACCACGCAGCATTAGCCCCTGCCCCTGCCTGCTGTAACAGCACACAGCATTTGCCACTGTCCCAGTGCCTGCCTGCGGTACCACCACAGAGCCTTCTCGTCTGCCCTAGTCCCTGCCTGCTGTAATACCACACAGTGTTCACCCCTGCCCCTGTCCCTGCCTGCTTTAACACCAGACAGACATTGCCTCTGCCCCTGCCTGCTGTAACACCATACAGCTTTCACCTCTGTCTCTGCCTGCTGCAACACCATTCAGCTTTCATCTCAGCCCCGATCCTTCCCCTCTGCCCAGTCCCTGCCTGCTGCAACATCATGCAGCTTTCATCTCTGCCCTGGTCCTTCCCCTCTGCCCCTGTCCCTGCCTGCTGCAACACCATGCAGCTTTCATCTCTGCCCCGGTCCTTCACTTCTGCCCCTGTCCATGCCTGCTGCAACATCATGCAGCTTTCATCTCAGCCCTGGTCCTTCCCCTCTGCCCCTGTCCCTGCCTGCTGCAACACCATGCAACTTTCATCTCAGCCCCAGTCCTTCCCATCTGCCCCTGTCCCTGCCTGCTGCAACACCATGCAGCTTTCATCTCAGCACCGGTCCTTCCCCTCTGCCCCTGTCCCAGCTTGCTGCAACACCATGCAGCTTTCATTTCTGCCCCAGCCATTCACTTCTGCCCCTGTCCCTGCCTGCTGCAACACCATGCTGCTTTCATCTCAGCCCCGGTCCTTCCCCTCTGCCCCTGTCCCTGCCTGCTGCAACACCTTGCAGCTTTCATCTCAGCCCCGGTCCTTCCCCTCTGCCCCTGCCTGCTGCAACACCATGCAGCTTTCATCTCTGCCCCTGTCCTTCACTTCTGCCCCTGTCCCTGCCTGCAGCACCACCATGCAGCTTTCATCGCAGCCCCGGTCCTTCCCCTCTGCCCCTGCCTGCTGCAACACCATGCAGCTTTCATCTCAGCCCCGGTCCTTCCCCTCTGCCCCTGTCCCTGCCTGCTGCAATACCATGCAGCTTTCATCTCAGCCGCATTCCTTCCCCTCTGCCCCTGTCCCTGCCTGCTGCAACACCATGCAGATTTCATCTCAGCCCCAGTCCTTCCCCTCTGCCCCTGTCCCTGCCTGCTGCAACACCATGCAGCTTTCATCTCTGCCCGGTCTTTCACTTGCATCTCTGCCCCTGTCCTTAAATTCTCCCCCTGTCCCTGCCTGATGCAACACCGTGCAGCTTTCATCTCAGCCCCGGTCCTTCTCCTCTGCCCCTGTCCCTGCCTGCTGCAACACCATGCAGCTTTCATCTCTGCCCGGTCTTTCACTTCTGCCCCTGCCCATGCCTGCTGCAACACCATGCAGCTTTCATCTCTGCCCCGGTCCTTCCCCTCTGCCCTGTCCCTGCCTGCTGCAACACCATGCTGCTTTCATCTCTGCCCCTGTCCTTCCCCTCTGCCCCTGTCCCTGCCTGCTGTAACACCATGCAGCCTTTGCCTCTGCCCCTGCTGTTACACAATATAGCCTTCACCTCTGTCCCTGTCTGCTGCAACACCATGCAGCTTTCATCTCTGCTCCGGTCCTTCCCCTCTGCCCTGTCCCTGCCTGCTGCAACACCATGCAGCTTTCATCTCTGCCCGGTCCTTAAATTCTCCCCCTGTCCCTGCCTGCTGCAACACCGTGCAGCTTTCATCTCTGCCCCGGTCCTTCCCCGCCTGCTGCAACACCGTGCAGCTTTCATCTCTGCCCCGGTCCTTCCCCTCTGCCCTGTCCCTGTCTGCTGCAACACCATGCAGCTTTCATCTCTGCCCCGGTCCTTCACCTCTGCCCCAGCCCATGCCTGCTGCAACACCATGCAGCTTTCATCTCTGCCCCGGTCCTTCCCCTCTGCCCCTGTCCCTGACTGCTGCAACACCATGCAGCTTTCATCTCTGCCCCGGTCCTTCACCTCTGCCCCAGCCTGCTGTAACACCACGCCTCATACATTGACGCCAGATTACTTTTTGGTGTTACTTTGTGCAGATCCTTCAGTTATTCCCCATTCTGAAGCCCCTATTGGGCTCAATGGGGAAACGCCTTAATACCCCATGCGGGATTACCGCACGCAGTCATTTCACATCCATTAATGCCTCTGTGTGGTTGTCATTACTTGTCCCGGGAGGATAGCTCAGTGGCAACGTGCACGCCCGGGTCTGCTCTTAGAAACCTCTGAGTGTTTAAGGTGTTATAAATACGCAACTAAAACAAAACAAAAAAATCAATTAGCAACTAAAAAACAAAAACAATTCCTGTAACAGCGCCTCGAGGCCTGCGGGCTGTGTGAGTGCTTTAAAAATGTAAATAAATAAATACACAATAGCAGGTGGAATTGAAGTGCTAAGACATGTATTGTTTGTAAATAAGTCATGTGTTACAATTACCACCAAGCCTGAGTCTTGGCAGATTTTCTGTGCTTGCTGGCTCCATTTCCCACGTTGTCATCTAAGCATGTTTGGGGTGTGGCCTGATTTTGTCTTGCAAATTGCATTATCTTCTTTGACGATCCCTAGGCCTCATTACGAGTCGGGTGGTATTCCGGTGGTAAATCTGCTGGATTACTGCTCAACGGAATTACTGTTACCACTACTTGGTCCGGCAGAATTACTGCTGGATTACAAGTGGCGGTGCCGGAGTTAATCACCATTTCTTGAGAGTCCATTGGACTCTGTGGGGCATTTCTGGTGGAATTTCCATCAGTGGAATTACTGCCACGGTAATTCTGCCGATTTTGCCAATTTTTGGCAGAAAGTGGGAGGATTTATCTCCCAATTCGAGGGCCATACTCGTACTATGGCGAACAACGGGAAACGTGGCGGTAATTCCGTTATCGCCAATTTTGTTCCTGCACTGCCATACTCGTAATGAGCCGGACCATCAAATCATTTTACTTCTGTCTTTGGAATTGTTTTGCTGTACTCCTTCTCTGATCTTTCTTTGTTTATTGTTATTTCATCACATCATTAATTGTTAAGCGCTTTGCTGTAAACACAACAGAACTATAGCAAAACAAACAGGCAAATCAACAATAGTCATTGCCACTTCACTGACCTTGGAACCTTTGACGAGCAGACCACACACAGACATGCAGACAGACACACAGACATGCGCACACACAAACACACACTCCCTCTCACTCTCTTTCATACACTCTCACAAACACTCATGCACACAACCGTACTCACACACACACACTGATGCTGCAGTTGCTCAGCTTAGTGAGTGATCTGAAATGCATTGCTTTATGGCACCCCCTAGTGTGAAACAATCACACACAACTATAATTTCATGACTAATATGAAACATACGTGCCTGTAGCAACTTCACCCACTCCACTCTACTTAGGGGTGAGTGTGAAACGGCTGTCGTTCACTCTGTTGAGAAATTGGCAAATTCTCTGTAAAATCTGCCTTTCTGCAACCATTAATTTCAGCTATCAAGAGAAATTGGTTATTTTGGGTGTTTTCCCATCTCATATTTGATTTTTGGGTGTTTTTTGGGCCAACATTTCAGTCAAATAAGGGGCGGTCAATGATTAATTCCTCTTTTTAAGGGTTTATTGAGAGGCCATCCTTAAGGCAGGGAAGTTCCTTCCCTTCCCAATCAAGGTGTCACACAATAAACAGTTTAATGTCAGTTCTTTGTTCAGCCCTATTTCTGATTCATCTAATACCCCTTATATCCCTTCCACTGAACTACCAATGAGCCAGGAACCAGGCCAGTGTACAGGAAATATATTTGTATTTATTTGAATGATAAATAATGGAGATCACACTAAAACTACACATACCACCTTGTTCGTGGCTCACAATTAAACTCCTTGTTACACAAATAAATCACATAAGTTGGTTGGGAAAAACACAAATCACAAATCACAATTCTTTACTTTCTACAGATTTCACTTCAAGGAATAATCAAACTGGTCAATGAACAAAATCAATTACATATGCAATGCTGTGCAATTTCAAAGGGTAGCAGTTTAGTTTACAGATCTGTACAAATGAATATGGCATTTATCATTTCACCCACACTTTTGCTTTGAAATAAACACTGGGTGCTTCAACCGTTTATTCTGAAGACCTCCCTCACTTTGGTCTGTGTTGGGCAAGCCGGACAGAAAAATTGGAATGTTTAAGAATTTTGGATTTCAGACTTCCCTTCACTTAAAGGCATGTGTTGGCAGGTTATGGATTTTTTTAGTTTTTGTTTAGAGTCAAAGACACCCATCTTCCTAAGAGAAGTCGGGGTTAAGAGGACAAATAGGAGTACTCAATTACATTACAGTCTATAGTTTTCAGTGCACACTGGGAATGAGCTTTGTTAATTTTGAATTTTAAAAAAAAATAACCCTGTGGTATTCTGCCAAGGGGAATTAATTAAATTAATATTGTTAGTTAAATAGGCTAAGGATCTACACAATTGTGCACACCCCGCTCACTATAAAGGGAAAGGATCTAAGGCAAGCAGATTCCCCCCACCAAAGGGCTCAGTTCTACTTACATTGAAAACCTCTGTTTAAAGTTCAGGAAAGCCAGCTGCATTTCAGGACCCTCTTGGAGGACAGGTAAGGGGCTTGGTCACTCCACTCTCAACGATTATCCCCAGCTCTTCACCATAGGGCCCAGTCAGCTTTTTAGGCTTCCCAGCAAAAGACAGCTCCATCCAGAAGCAATGTTAGCAATCTCCTTTGGTGTTTTCTTGCAGCTGTCAGATGGTCATTTTTAGCAACTGTAACCTTTCTCATATTGCATCCATTTTATAAACCAGTGATGATACCATCAAGATTTCAGTATTAGGTGATACCCTGCAAGAATTCTCGCAACCAGGATTGGATAGTTACCCTTTTCTCTACTCCAAAGTCCAGCCTTTCTCTATGGATTGGTTAAGGAGTCTACAGCAGACATATGGCAATTCCTCTTTGAAATCCCCTTTTGTTTCCATGTCAACATTTTGGCAAAACTAGTTATGTGGCAAAATATAATACCTTAATAGTAACTGCCATAATATGTATATATATATTCTGATTCAGCTAATTATGGGGAATTAAATAAAATGACAGCCGGGTCTGCATCATTTTGCACAGGCTTTTGGCAAATGTCCACAATTTCTACAAAAAGCATAATCGTTAGGAACATGCAATTTACTCCCCACATTCTAATTTTACTTTCCACCAGTTTGCCAACTCTCCAATTCAGAACATGTTCGGAGCAGCCAGGAACACCTTTTATTTGGTCCTTACAATTCCCTAAGTCACAGGTAGATGAATTTTATTTCCACAAAAATGTGCCTGTAAATTATCTAAACAATGACACAGAAACAAAGGCAGTACGACTTATGGTTGCTGAGAAAAAGGCATACATTATAATAGCCCTTTTAAATTATTATGAAATCTTCATGTCATGCAAATTGGAGCTCTCTTATCTCTGGGCCATTTGCCCCTCTTGGCCAGCCTGTGACCAGAGATTGTTTAATTAGCTTCTTTGTTGTTTGGAGTTTGTTGCTTGAAGTTGGTGGCTGCTGGTCGTTAACACTTGTAGGACTTGGCAACACTTTGATCTCCCTCCCCACATACCAGTCGTACACAGGCTAGAACATTTGGCCCGCAAAGAACTGCCTCAGAGACTGCAGATCTGGGGACACTTGGTTTTCAACACCCTTCAGACAGGGCACATTTTATTTCAGATGTAAATAGTGGGGCTGCACAAACCAGGCTTGCAGTGGGGGGAGGTCATTTGTGAATTCTGCCCAAAGGATCACCAATTGTCATTGGCTGAAAGAAACTCACATATTGCATTTTCTAACATCAGCCTTTATTCTTTGACATACTGTGTGTTTTGCTGATCAGGCTTCACTTTTCTTTCTTTTCACACAGCATTAGTTCTTAAAAATGACAGCTGAAAGTACAAGGCTGTTCCTTTCAGTCATTAATAATATACACTTTTGATTATCTGCTGTTCGTTTTTCTGCTGAAAAGTGGATCTGAACTGTCACACTGCAGCACCTTTATATGGGTGACAGTTTCCGTGAAAAATGCTTCATTTATTTCTCAGCCTGCAATGTGACATGCTTTTCCAATCTGTGCTCAGATTACATTTTCATTTTAGCTTTCTCTGGATTTCCATTGCAGAAAGACACCCGCATAGTCTGCCTAAAAAGGCCCATTTTCAGCCTGCAGGTTTTCTGAATGCTGGCAGGTCATTTCCCCAGTGGGCCCTTCAGTCCAGCTGGTTTGGGGCCTTTGATTACACCCCACACTGCAATTAGGAGGTAAAAATGTAACCCTGCTACCTGCAAGGTAGAACATATTGTCTGTGCCATCCATTCACACTAAATGCGATGCGTGGGTGGCACAATGACCTGCACTTTGATGGATTCACGCGTCAGTTGGCCCCAAGTGCCAAATCCCCTGAGTTCAGTAATCGTTTTTTCTTGGAACCTATCAACAAAAAAACCCCAAACCATGTGGTATTGACTACAACTTCTCCAGCAGATAAAACCCCCTCTCCAACCTCATGGTTTCAGAACCAAGGCTCAGATTCTAGGAATCCCACATCTCAATGAGTGGAATGTCCTGCTCTCCAGCATCCCGGCACCACATCTGCCCCCCAACCCCTGCTTAGGGGCAAAAAACTTTCTGCTGCCCGCTTCATAATGAAACTAAGAAATGTGACCACAGCTCCCTCACAATAACAGAAAAACAATGGCCGCCCATCCCACCAGGGTGCTCTTCCAAACTGCCTGCAACTCACATATCAAGCAATTACTGCCAGAACCGCAGCCTAGCTACCACAACTTGCAGGCTCAGGTAGCTGGCACTCCTCTAGGAGCCAGACCACTATGTGGCTAAACTGGCACACCAAGAGGAAACCAGGAAACAGGACTTCTCTTGCTACACCTCCACCTGCTGGAACACCATCCCGGTTGAAATCAGGACTGCACCATTGCCCCTTTAGTTCAGGAAGGAAATTGCAGTCCTGCTCTTGAGGGAATACCCATGGGGTCACTTAGGACCCACTACTGCTGGGTATGCCCCACCCCTGTAGCATGGGATATCCAAGTTACCATAGCCAGTTACCACCCTCCGACTGACCTCTGTTGACCCTAAATGAGTTGCACATCACGCTGTTGCTGTCTAGCTAGGTTCCCAATATATAAACCCAAATATGAATACAAAAAAACAACATTGTCCATTGGGTGATACGATATGAAGTGGTGGTGTACTACCACACCCCATGAAGGCAATAGGCCCACATATGAAGAGGACACCAAAGGTGGAGTGAACAATGTGTATCTCTCTGATGCTCATCCCCTCCCTTTGCTGCATAAAGGAAGGAAGGGAGGGTCATCACTGGCCCTTCTGTGCATTTTATTGACTATTTTAACACCAACTGCTCCACTGAGACTCCAGCTCTGACTTTCCCCTAACATAAACATGGAGACATGCAGAATGTCCAAAGTTCTCTCCCCTTACACAGCACTGACATTGCCCTTTACTGGCATAGAACCTACTACAGATCTCCATGCTACACCCACTGCACGCCACTGCACAGGTACCTGCACTGCACTCAGTTTCAGCAGAACTTTTCTTTTTTTTTAAATACGTTTTTATTGGCATTTCTTTAAACATAAACTTCGGGACTTCAACATTGTCCCATTCCCCCATCCCCTCCCTCCCCCCTCCACCCTCACCGGTTGTATTGTTCATAGGTTTCCCACTGCTTCCCATTGTTCTGCTTCCGTCTTATCCGGTAAACATGCCCAGAATGCAGATTTTGTGTGGGCACCATTGCATCATAAAGTCACTTTGTAGATAGCCTGTTGCTTCCCCCCAATCAGATGCAAATCTCTGCCGGTCACCTTGTATGTTGTATGTGATTCTCTCCATTGCCACGTATGTCCATATTCTCTTTAGCCATTCTTGGTTGGATGGGGTATCTTCTGTTTCCATTTTCGTCTATTGCTAGCCATGCTGCTATGAGGATCCCATGAAATGTCTCTTTTGTGTCTTTGTCATTGACTTATCTCGAGGATTCCACATGCCGCACATCCAAACCTCCTCACCTAAGTTTTCTACTCCCTTAAAGATATTTTGCATTTGGGCTTTCACCTCTGTCCAAAATGGTTGTAGTACCGTGCAATCCCACCACATGTGTCTCCAGTTTCCTACTGTATCACATCCCCTCCAACATTTTTCTTGCAATGTGGTGAACATTCTGTGGAGTCGTTCCGGGGTGTAACGCCATTGAATCAGCATTTTTGTCCACGCTTCTCTTGTTTGGACCGCCCATGTCCATTTGGGGATTATTTGCCAGATGTACGTCCATTGTTCCCTCGTGATTTGTTTCCCTAAAATAGTTTCCCATTTCTTCATATACTGCCATTTTATGTCCTCTGCCTGGGTGTTTATAAATTTATAAAGAGTGGAGACAAATTTCTTTTCTCCCGACTGAGTCATCATATATGTTTCGAATGGGGTCAGGGTCCTTGTAATTGCTTGTGTTATTCTAGGCGTAGTGAGCCAGTGGTGTAGTTGTTCATATTGATATCTGTCCTTTTCCGTGAGGCCCAGCAGGTCCTGGAATTCGGTGTACGTCCTGATCTGTAGGCCGTCATACATGTCTCCCACATTCAAGCATTCTGCTTCCCGCCATTTCTGGAATGCTCCTTTTTCCGTGCCCGGAGGGAATTCTGGGTTATCAAAAATTGGTATGAAGGGGGCAGGGTCTATTGTGAGTATTTCTTTCTTGGTATCTCTATCCCATATTTCCAAGAATGTGCTCATGCTCTTGCTTATTCAAACATTTTGATGTCTGTGCTCGGGTCTGCTCCATAGTAAGTGGTGCATGTCTGATCTTGCTACTGCTCTGTCCTGTGCCTCCCACCATTTTTCTGAAGTGTTTGTGATCCATTCACTCAGAACCCACATTTGTGCTGCCTCATAATACTTCCTGAAATGGGGGAGCGCCATGCCTCATCTGACTTTTGAGCCATAAGCGCCTGTTGTGATGGTCTTGGAGTTTTGTTTTGCCAGATGTAATTTGTTATTATTTTGGTGAGTGTCTTAAAGAATGTTGCCGCTATCTGAATTGGAAGTGCTTGGAAATAATACAGTAGTCTGGGTAGTATTGTCATTTTATAACTGTTATTCTGCCCCACAAGGAAATTGCTAATGGGTTCCATCTGTCAGGTCTCTTTTCACCTTTTCTATGAGTTTTGTATAGTTTCCTGTGTAGAAATTCTTTATCAAGGTAGCTAGTGTGACTCCCAGATATCTCACCCCGTCCTCTGCGGTTTGTAGATGCAATTCTTCCGTTTTCTTGTATATCTCTTGTTTGTCTCCGGCCAGGACCATTACCGACGACTTCTGTTTATTTATTTTTAGGCCTGATATTAATCCGTAGTTGTCAATCTTTTGTATGAGGAGGGGTAGTGATTTGGTTGGTTCTGTTAGTGTCATAATCGTGTTGTCCGCATATGCTGCTGTCTTGTGTGTCTGCCCCCCCATTTCTATGCCCTTGATGTCGGGGGCTGCTCTTATCTTTGCCAGCAGGGGTTCGAGGAAGATTGCATACAGAAGGGGTGATAGTGGGCAGCCCTGTTTGGTGCCTCTTCATATTCTAATTGGATCCAAGTGTTTTCCGTTTACTGCTATCCTAGCCGTTGGTGAGTTGTAGTTAGCTCGAATCATATTTATAAATGCATTTCCCATGCCCATTTTTTGATAGTTGTGAATAGCATAGTCCATTCTACCCGGTCGAATGCTTTTTCCCCATCTACCGATAGTATTGCTGATGGGGTATTAGTGATTCCCATTTTCTCTATGAGATGTGCTATTCGCCTGATGTTGTCGTGGGTTTTTCTGTTTGGGATGAATCCTGATTGTTCTGGATGTATCAGTTTGGGGAGTAGGGGTGAGAGCCTGTTTGCGACCTGTATAGAGTTTTGCATCGATGTTGATTAAAGTTATTGGGCGATAGGAGCTCGGGTTCTCTGGGTCTTTCCCTTTCTTGTGAAAGACTAGTATTTTTGCTTCGTTCATTGAGGTAGCGATATTGGTCGTGCCTTTAAAGGTATTGAAGAGATTTGTAAGAATGGGGGATAGAATTTCCGCATAGGTTTTATAAAAAGCTGCTATGTAGCCATCCGGTCCTGCAGCTTTATTCTTGGGTAAGTCTCTAATTGCTCTTGTTACCTCCTCTATTGTTATCTGTTCGTCCAATGCTGTTTTTTCCATCTGGTGTGATGGTTCGAAATGTTATCTCCCTTAGAAAGGCTGCCTGTTCCTCTTCTTTCGGACTCTGTGAGGTGTACAGTTTCTGATGGTAGTCTCTGAATATTTCTTTAATGTCTTTTGTTTGTGTCTTCTTTATTCCAAGTCCGTGTTTTAATGATTGTACCGTTTGGTTTTGTTGTTTCCCTTCTAGTTGTCTTGCTAGAAGTTTATCCACCTTATTTGATTTCATCGCATACCAATGTTTCGTATGGAGTTGTTGAGTTTCAGCTCTTTTGGTCCTGAGTACATCTAGCTGGCTCTGGACATGTCGATATGCCCTCTTTATTTTCAGGGATCTATTCTCTGCCATTTCTTCTCTGATCTCTTCCAGTTTATTTTCTAGTTCTCGTTCCCATTTGTATGATTGTTTGTCTTTTTGTGCTTTCAGTGCTATTATTTGTCCGCGTATCACCGCTTTGAAGGCTTCCTAAACTGCGCTTGGTGAGACTTCTGGAGTGGCATTTAGTTCGAAATAATCCGTTATTTTCTCTCTTATTATTTCCTTTGAGACTGGGTCTTGTAGGATTTCTCTTGGGAGTGTCCATCGCCATAGGCCGGAGCGTTTGCAGATTTTAGGAAGTGAAATCCATAGTGGAGCATGGTCTGATAGCGATATTTGGCCTTTTTCTATATCCTGGATCTCCCCTACTAGACTCCTGGTAACCCAAATATAGTCAATTCTGCAGCTTGTGTCGTGCACGTGTGAATGATATGTGTACCCCCTGGTTGTGCCTCTGAACCTCCGCCATGCGTCCTATAGGGTCATGTTGTTCGTCATTTGCTTTAGCACTTGTGATGGTGTCCCTTGTTTCATGTGCTTGGGGTTTGAGCGGTCTTCCCTCGGATTCCATGTGAGATTGAAGTCTCCTGTCAGAATCATTTCTCCTTCTGCAAAGATTTCTAGTCTGTTCAGCGTTTCTTTTATGAAGCTGTCCTGGCCTGTGTTTGGGGCATATAACGTTGCTAAAGTTAGTTGTCGATTTTCGATCTGGACTTTCGCAAAGCCATCATTGTTCCTTTCCTTTAATTTGTACATTGAGTTGGTTGGCAAATGCTATCATGACTCCTTTTTTCTTTTCTTCATCGTTGGCTTGGAGAATTTGGTTAAAGCCTCTTATACGGATTTGGCCTTTCCTTTTTTTCTGTATATTTGTTTCTTGGAGCATTATTATATCATACTTCTCTCTGTGTAGAAAGGGTTCCATTTTTTTTCCTTTTTACTGGCGAGTTCAGCCCGCTGATGTTGTAAGTTAATATTTTTAGCCCCATTCTTTCACTTGGGTCTTCGGTCTCGCTTGTCTCTTATCGTGTGGGTTGCAGTGGTGTCCATTGGTTCCGGTGTTCAAAACTTTTCCCTCTTGAATTTTTCCCTCAACTTCCCCCATCCCTCCCACCCTCCCTCCTTTCCCAACCAACTTTTTCCCTGAGGAGGGCCCTGGGCCCCATGGATGCTCGGGCATTCTGCCTTTGCTCCATGCCCTCTAACGACTCAGGTTTATGGTTTACGCAAGGGGTCCTAAACCCTGCTTGTGTCATGTGGATTCCAAGGGTGTCCCTTGGCTCTGCCGCATCCTCGTGTACCCTCCTGTCCAATCCGGGATTTTCCTTTCTATGTAGCTTCACCCTCCGGCCTATCTTCACTTCTGTCCTTCGTTCCCGGGGTGTTATTAATTGAGCCCCGGTTTGCGGGATTGGAGTCTTGTCCTTCTTGTCTCTGTCTGCCATCCCCTCGGCTCTCGCCTTCCTCTGTGGAGCTCCCTGACCCGTGGGGGTTCCGTCTCTTGCCTGCCCAGAATCTTGAGGCCTTTCTCGCATGATGTGATGCGGTGTTGTCGTTCCTCCCACGTGAAGAGGAGACCAAAAGGGAAGGTCCACTTGTAGCGTACTTGTTTCTCTGTTAGGTATTTTGTTATCTGGGACATCTCTCTTCTCTTCCTGAGTGTGGATTGTGCGAGGTCCTGGAATAACTGTATTTCTTTGCCGTTTATTCTTATTTGTTCTATTGTCAGGGCTTTTCTCGGGATTTGCTCTTTTTATGTGTGTTGTGTTAATGCTAACAATATGTATCTTGGGCGGGCCCAGGGTCCTCCCGTTCTTTGGGGGCCAACTCTATGTATTCTGTCTCTTTGAATTTCTTCCCCTGAGCCGTCTGCAAGTATATCTGGAAACACCTGTTGTACTGCCGTGCGGAGGTCTTTATCCTCCACCGATTCAGGCATATTCTTTAATCTTATGTTTGACCTCCGGGATCTGTTTTCTAAATCTTCACATTGTGTTTCTAATTCCAATGCTAGGCGTGCTAGTAGATCTTGTGCTTCTGCTTGTTGGAGCGTTTCCTCATCTATGTTCTGGACCGTTCTTTCCAGTTTATCCCTTTCCGTGTCTTCTTTCTGCTCCGATGTAGTTTCCCCCTTGCCCTTCTGTTTGTTTGTTTGCTTGGGCGCACTTTTGGCTGCACTCCAAAGTTGGATCAGTTCCTGGTCTGGTTTGGATCTGCTGGTGTTAGCAGATGATGCCTGTTGCCCCTGCCTGATCCTGGCTTTTGACATGTGTGTGTCTCCTTTGGTGTTTGGGCTTCTTGTGACGTCTTTATTCACGTTGGCCTGGGAATTCTGCGGGAGTCTGTGGTGTTCTGTGCACTCCAGGTGCGGTCTTGGCTCTAACTGATTTCCTGTTATCTGTGGGTCAGAGGGTTTTCCAGCTTCTTGTAGCCCGTGTGTGGTATTCAAGAATCTGTGTTTGGGCTCGTGGGGAGTAGGCGAGTTCTCGAGGGATCCTTCTCTGTTGGATTGATGGGGTGCAAGTTCTGGTTCCCTTATGTGTGTGGCTGTCCCCCCTGAACCCGCTATCTGTCTCTGGTCCTTGGTGTGTACAACGTTACGCTGTGGCCCCTCCGGGGGGAGGGCTGTTTCTTACTGTGTCCGTCCCTGGTAAGAGGGTGCAGTTTTTCCCTTCTGGTGGGCGTTGGGGGTCCGACTGCCCTTATGTGGATTGGGGGCTCTGGGGATGTGACCCCGGTGCCTCTTGGTCTTCTTTTGTACTTCCCTTCGGTTCTTCGGGCTGGGCCCGCGTCTGGTGGTTGGGGGGGCCTTCTCCCCTTTTTCTGGGCCGGGGCCCGTGGCGAGTGGGTATGGTGACGTGGGGTGTCTACGGGCCTCTCTTGACTTTTTTGGAAGGTTTTATTGGCCTCCCCTCCCCTGATGTCGTGGGTTGCTTCTCCCGGGTTTGCTTCCCTAGGGTGGGTTGAAGGGATCTGAGGGGATGCCGCCTCCGTCTCACTGCTGTTGGGTCCCCTCCCCAATTTATACCTGAAGCTCTCTGCCGGAGCGGCTCTGCGGGGCACCTCTATCTCATTCTTCACTGCCCGTGGTGGCCACCTTCGCTTCTCCTCTCTGGTCTGGACCGCTGGGCTACGTTCCATCGTTCGCTGAGCTGGCGCCGACCTCCGCTGCTCTCCTCGTCCTCGTCCGGGTCTGCTCTGCTGGTCTGCCTGGGTCCAGTGGCCGGCCTCCGCCTCTCTTACCCCGGTCTTCTTTCTCGTCTAGCTGATCTCCGCCACGGACTTTCACGGAGACCGGAGGCTCCTTCCCGCGTTTTGCTTCCCTTCTGGGGTTTCGCACTGCTGAGCTGCTTGGGGGCAGATTCGCTGGGTTTGCTTCTCCTACGGGCTGGTTTGTTCGGGGCTGCTTTCCTCCGAGGTTGAATCGGCTCTCTTCCTGGGATTCGCCTTCCCCTGCGTGTTGGAGGGTGGCTACGCTTCGGCGGGCAGGATAAGTGCTGGTTTTGTTGTTTCTTTATTATTGGGGCCCGAGCTGGGTGACAGAGCTCCGCTCACGCACATCTACCTGGCTCAGCTGCCATCTTGGAATCCAGCAGAACTTTTCTATTGTAGTTGAATGTCTGGGAAGGTTTCCCTAAACTGTCCAGTATTCTTTAAGTAGCTTTTTCCCTGACTTTTATTTAACCCCTCTGCTCCTAGCGTCGCACACTGAAGGCAAGTGCACCTTGCTACAGGACACAGGCATTCCACATGCTGTGTGTTTTATGATTTAGGAACCAACAATGTTAACTAGCAGTGGAGTTTAAGACAAATAAGTGGCAATTAAGGATTCCATAGACATGTCTGACTGTGCCACAGCCGTGCCATGATTTTAGAAGACAGCATACCGTGTGACTGACTCTGACCCACCCCTGACATCCTTCCACACCATTTACTGATATGTTATCGACAGTGTTCCAGCATTCCCACATTTTCACTCATTGGTCTGACATGTGACTCTCTCTGCCCCATCTCCGCCAGTCTTTATGAGGTTAACTTGCAATTACAGTCTTCAATTTCAGAGTATATTTTCTCAAACAGCTGGTCGTAACGCAGGGCCCGAATTTAAGTTTAGTGATATTTGACGATAGTCCACCAAAAACTTCGAACCTGAACCTTTACAGACGGCATTTACGTGTGCGATATTACCACATGTGGTAATATGGTATTTCCCAGTAAGACATACAACCCTGGCGTTAAGGGATTAACAGCGCCGTAAAAGGTGGCGGTGCCGTTAACCCCTTAACGCCTGATTACGAGGTCCCTTTGCGGGTTGGCGATTTTAACGCCTGCTTTTTGCAGGTGTTAAAATCCAACCCGCAAAGGAACCTTGGTGCTAAGTACGGTGCCGCAATTTGCGGCACCGTACTTAGCGCCTTCCCCATTTCCATTGAGCCCTATGGGGCAAAAATGGGAATGGGGAAGGGCAATGGCGGCATGGGGAATTACCGCCCCGCCAACCTCGGAATGGGGCGGTAATTCCCCATTCCGCCATGGCGGAGTCGGTAAGTTACCGGCATGGACCATGGTGCTATCAGCACCATGGTCCAACGCCAGGGTCGTAATGAGGGCCAATGACTCAGAATCATGCATACCCTTCAAGTGAATGCTGACAACACTCAGAGGCCCTCATTACGACCCCGGCGGTAAGCGAAAAACGATGCCGGTAAATAATTCATGATCATGACCCGTGAAAATGCTATTAGCGGCATCGTAGTTAACGGTGCCGCTAACAGCACCAAGTTCGCGCGCACGCGACCTTCCACGCCGTAAATACCGGCATCGCGCAAAGGTAGGCAAATCACGAACCAAGCAGACATGCTCTTAATGCCATCGCAAAGGCTGTTAAGTACCTTACCGCCATGGTGCTAATTCCGCCATCGCGAACCAACCGTAAATGGCCATGTGCAGTGTTCCCAGCTGCCACAGGTGCACAGAATCAGCACAAGTGGAGGCAATACAGACTCACCAAGTACAAAAAGAGCACACGCCACCCCTTCCCACACCCAGTCACACTCCACAATGATTCCAATAGGACTAGCAATGTTGGGGCTGGAGGACCTGATTGCAATGCAAGTGCTACAACTACAACAACAACAACAACAACAGGCAGCACAGAGGAGACGCAGGAGGAGAAGGAGGGCAAGGCAGGGGCAGTATGCCCCACCAGCACAGCCAGTGGCACCACACAGGCATCCCCCAATCCCATGCATTCGAGCATGTCCATTCAACCTCACCCCTCAGCAGATCTACACCCTGTACCATCTGGACCGGGACACCATCACCACCATCATTGACATGATATACAACGACATCGTCAGCATGATAGAAACACCCACCGCCACCCCCCCTACTGAAGGTAGTGTCCGTGCTCCACTTCCTGGCCACAGGCACCTACCAGCACACAGTGGGGCACTTACATGGCATTTCACAACCATTATTCTCACGTACACTGATCCAAGTGCTCGATGCCCTCCTCAAGCACACAGACGACCACATTTCCTTACCACGGTCTGCCCAGGAGATTGCAAACACCAAAGTGGGTTTCCATGCACTAGCAGGCATACCTGGTTGCATTGGTGCCAACGACTGCACCCATGTGGAATTGGTGGTCCCACATGCCATGGAGGTACCGTACCGCAACCGTAAACTATTTCACTCAATCAACGTGCAAATGGTCTGTGACTCCAACAGGATCATCACACACTGTTTTGCCCGATTCCCCGGATCAACCCATGATTCAATGGACCTGAGGAACTCGACAATACCACGCTACATGGAGCGACATGCAGGGCCAAGATCCTGGCTACTCGGTGAGTCTCATGTCATGGCCATGGAAATGTGAAGTGGGTAGGTGATTGACGTACCAATGCATACTTTACCTGGCTGAAAGGGGGGGAATGATGCATTCTTTACCTGGCTGAAAGGGGGGGGGAATGATGCATACTTTACCTGGCTGCGAGTAGCAGAGGCAATGGAGCCAGCTCATACCCTAACGCAGCACAAACGTCAACTGACACCTGTACACATAATGCGCGATGTAAGCTGCCCTACCATGTGAATGAAGGTGTGTTCCAACCATGACACAACCATCTGCAAGTGCATTGTACCGATTCGGACCACATTGACTTAAACGAAATGCACCTACATGCACGGCACCAAACAACATCAATTGAAAGCCCTGTCCCCCATAACTGCGCACAAAGGAGGCACATGACGGACAGAAACATCAATACACCATTACACAGACACCAAGGCCCTAGAAATGTCCCTATCAACATCAGTAGTGCTCAGTGGGGTCATCATGAGGCTGACAGCAATGTTGCCATAATGTGAGCGTTGATATCATAGGACACGTGCCAGGTCACCAAAACAAACGCCATGAACGAACACAGTGGATGGGCACTCACAAGGCACTTGACCCCCCTGCATACATTGGTTGTTGGCATGCAAAACAGTCCATGAGAGCAATACACATATACCGGTCACATAGTGTAAATCCATTTGTGCATTTAAAAGTGGTACAAAGTAACAGTTGAATGCATGCCATGGTGGCACGTCATGTTTGGAATTAGATGTCATGACTGACACATATATTGTTGCCCATATACAGGTGATGCAGGCTATCCCCTGAAGAGGTGGCTCCTTACACCAGTCCGGAACCCACAGAACCAGCACGAGGAGGACTTCAACCGTGCACATACACGTACCCGTGTGGTGATTGAGCAGGCATTCGGCCTACTGAAGACACGGTTTCGCTGCCTTAGCAGGTCTGGTGGGGCACTCCTGTACCGCCATGAGAAGGTGGCAAAGATCGTCATGGCATGTGTCATGCTACACAATATGTGCATCAGACAAAATGTGCCCCTGCCCCCTGACGCAGTACTGCAACCACCTGACGATGAGGATGAGGAGGGTGGGGATGGGGCAGCACCTCAGGGAGGCAGCGATGCACAGGAGGGGCGTGAAATGCGTCGGACTCTGATCAACCAATGTTTCTAGCACACGCGGATGGGGGTGTCACATGGAGATGGCAATTGGGGCACTGTGTGTGTCTGGTATATGGACACTGGGGACTGTTCACCAATAAATCACACATACGCAATGAGCAATGTCCACACATGTGAATTGTGCAAAAATGAAAAGTGTATTGTAAATGTGATTTGGTTTAACACACCCACTCCCCCCTCCCCCCTCCTGCCTGAACTCCCCAACACACCCACTCCCCCCTGGACTCCCTGCAAAGGTGTGAGAAAGTCTGTGATGAAGTGGCTAATGTTTGATTTCTGCACTGGGCGGCCACTATTGGCAGCCCCCTCCCCTGGCCCCCGGGGCGCCCCTGCCTGTGCTCTGCAGGTTCCTGCCTGATTGGCGAACGGGGCTGCTTGGTGTTGAACTGGCAGCCGAGGAGGTCCCTGGCTGCTCATTGGGACGCATGTCCCTAATTGACTGAACAAGTTCAGAGATCACGTGCCGCACCGCGGCGAGTTCAGCACAGATGTCCTTTGTGGAGGACTGTATTGCAGCCTTCACTGTCTCTGCGCATTGCTGCATTCCTGCCCTTGCACCCCCACATTCTGCAACATGCTCAGTCAGGAGTGAGGAGAGTTTGTGCTGCCATGTGATGATCTCCTCCAACGACTGTTGATTTTTCTGGGCCATGGATATTGCCAGTGGTCTATCCATTGGGCTGCTCACCTCCAGCACATCTTGCACTGAGCATGGAGAGCCTGGCCAATCCTCATCATCTAATTGCCCCTGTGTGGCATCTTCATGCTGGCTGCTTTGGGACAGGTAGGGGGAATGAGGGTGGGCAGTGGGGTGTCCTCCATCGATCTTCTCATCATTCCCCGCATCACTGCCAGAGGAAGCTGCAATGGCAGCAGTTTCCCTGATTGCGCTGCTTCCTGCGGAACCAGTCCCTTCTGTGGCCACCAGTTGGGGTATGTCTGCTGCTGCTGCTGCTACAGTGCTGCCTGCTGGGGTACCTGTCAGTGCCCTGTCCTGTGTTTTTCCCACAGATTTGGTCTGCTGTGGGGTTTTGGTCTGTACAGCAGAGGTGGAGGGTTGGTGTGCTGGCACTGTGGTCCTGGCCTTCTTGGCAGGTGTGGTGGCAGTAGTGTCTTCCTCGTTCAGGTCGGAATTGGAGCCTGTGGTGGAGCAAAGGAGGGAAAGTGTTATTGATGGGTCTGCAGACATTGAGCGGGCATTGTGATGACTGCCATCATTTTGGTTACTAGATGCGGCACATTGGAGGCAGGGACATACAGGTTGTCTCCCTTTTGTGTGGAAGTAGCATGGGGGTATGTGGGTGCCTACAGTTAGGGTGTGCATACTGCATGTGTACTGGGTGGAGGTCAGAAATGGCTGTAGGCAGTCTTCTGCTGATGTGTTGCATTTACACTATTGGGCAAGATTGTGCTTCACATGAATGGACTTCAGTGACTTTTGCATGGCTTGATTTGAGGCACCTACCTGCATCGCCTGATGTCGGGGCTCCTCTCTCCATTCCTCCTACCCCTTCAATACTCTCGATGCCGATTGTAGTGGCACAGATTTCCTCCCAGGGCTGTAATTTTATTGGGGACTCTGATCCTCCGCCGGTTGCCATGCCCATGTTCCTGTTGGCAGACAGGATGCTCCTAACACGGAGCCGGAGATCATCCCACTGCTTACGGCACTGTCTCGCGTTGCGGGGTACTGTTCCCACAGCACTGACCCGATGTGCAACTGGGGCCCATATGGCCTTCTTCTTTGCGATTGCCGGTCTGGTCATTTGGGTAGAAAAGACTACAGCAGCGTTTTCTTGGAGGGTCTCCGCCAACATGTTCAGCTCCTCCCTGGTGAAACGGTCCTGCTGCTGGCGATCGCAACTTTTCTTGACAACTTTAGGCATTTTCTCACAGGGTAGATGTAGCTGATGTTTTGTGCCGGTTCTCAGGGTTGGATGTCCACTGGTTGCGGAGGATGCCAATGGATTGTGTTTTTGAAGATGGCCGCCGTGCTCTTTCCCATTCCGGCGCGATGACGCAACTTCCGGTTCCGCTTATTTATGGTCACCGCTAATTGCGGTGAACGCTAATTGCTGTGACCACTAATATCGGTGGCCGGGGTGGTGGTAGTGCACCTTGCGCGGCATACGATGCCGGTAGGTGCCGTTTGGGGGCATTAACGGCATGGCGCAGTTTACATTACCGGCATTGCGCAATGCTCGTGCCCAATGGGTCATAATGTGCTGCTTTTTACGGCTTTGGCCCAGCACGGACACGTTAGTTGCGCCATGCCGGTAATGTACTTTACTTACCGCCAGGGTCGTAATGAGGGCCAGAAACGTGAAGTCTGGTGGTCCAGGGGTAGTACCACCAAACTTGTAATCCGCCCAACTAAAGTTCACTCCAGGCCACTGGCAGCCAAATTGAATGGCCACTTTCACGGACTCCAGAAGATAATTTGCTTGGCGGTTTGCAGCAAAAGGAACGCCAAATGCACACACACAAAAACTCACAAACCTCACCTAGCAAAACATGCATGTCCCAATGACAATACAACACGAGAAGACAAAACAGCTGGCAGTCTTTGCAGAAATTGACACCATGACCAGACAATATGAAAAGAATACGTGTCACGAAGTGACATGAAAGAGTTTGTAACAAATCCGCAGCCCTGGAGTGCGAGGGAGGGCCTATGGTGAAAGAACAGAGAGAGAGAGCGAGAGAGAGAGAGAGAGAGAGAGAGAGAGAGAGAGAGAGAGAGAGAGAGAATGAGAGAGAGGCAAAGGGTAGTTGTTCAGCACATAAGTGGGACTGGGGCCGGGGGAGGGTAATTGCCAGTAGAGTAGAGCTCATGGAACCAAGAGGAACACTTCCCCCGAGTCGTTCTTCATGAAGGCTTTGGGTGGCACACCTGTGTGTTATGTGGCATCCCAGCTGTATCTTATCTGGCAAATCAGTCCTATCAGGACAATGGTGTAGATGTCAGCAGGGCTCATGTCATCAGTAAGAATGCTCACCCAGTTCTGAATGTTTTCTTTGCATTCTGCGACTCGTAGTCCATCCAAAAACGACCAGTCCCAGAATGCAAAGAAGAAACGTTGAGCATAACCCGAATGACATGGGCAGGGGTCTCAAGCTTCCCCTGGCAATGTGTGAGAAGGCCACCCAGTTCTGTTTTTCTCCTTTGGATTCGTGTAGTTTTTTATTGCAAAGAATAAAAGGGGAATGTATGAACACCTCCCGAATGACATGGGCCTCATGTCAGGCACGGCTGGTGCTCTCGCTTCCCTTTTCTTGACCAGGGATGGCAGCCATATGCACAATCAGTCCTGTTTCTGGTCGAGCCTGTGTGCAGCTGTGAAGTGTTGGGCCCCTCCCAGGGAGCAAGCTCGCGTTTCCCTGGGACTCGCCCAGCAAATGTCTGCTCGGAAAGGATGAACTGGCAGCCGCATTGTATTTAGAAAAAGGAAGTGAGAAACCGGCTCTAAAAGAACCCACATTTAGGTTCAGCTAAAGCTGTCAGGGTCTGGCCTGGAGTCAGTGCTGCCTGCTTGCTAGGGTGGGCGGGGGATGGGGCGGGGTATCAGAGATTGGAGGATGGGAGAGAGGCTTTGATTGAGGCGAAGGGGGGAGGACACATTGAACCATTGTCAGGGCCGGCTGTTGATGCCTGGGGCCCATTTCAAAATGATCGGAGGGCGTGGGGGGACTGGGCTTGTTTAAGCCTGGGAGAAGCCATCTGAGGCAGCTATGTGGTGCATAGTGTATAATGGGGGTGTTTCCTAATAGGGGCAAATCCCGGAGCTGTCATTGAAGGTGCATGGCACGAGCCCCTCCTTGCACCTCTCTTGAAGGAGGTCTCTGGCAAGTCCCAATTTAAACTGGCATTGCCTTTAGTTTGGGAAGACTAATGCTACCATAGAGACAATGGGCATACCATCGGCGTTACTCTGTGATAAAATCCTAAATTAAGTACTGGAGCGAGGGGGGGGGGGCGTATTGGCCTCTGCATGGCAGAACAAAGAAACGCAGCCTACAGGGAGCTGAAACATAAATGACCATTGAAATGAACGATTAAGCATTCGTTGTCAGAGTCACAGAGGTGAGGGGCAGGGTGTGGTGGCTCATTTCAATTGAAAAGGTTGAAAGGCCCTGACACTGGGCCCGATCATTGTGTTTGGTTAACTTGGGCGCAACAAAGTCCATTACAACGGCATGGCACCCAGGGGGAGACTAGACCGGACACGATGGAGGAATGGGAGAAAGATATTCATGCAATAGTAAAACAAAAGAGGGTGAGACTGAGGGTGAAGAGGAGGGGTGCACATGAGCAACAGGGCGTCGCAGAAGGGGGCCAAAGAAGAGAGGGCCAGGAGGCAAGATCGCCCATCTGGGAAGAGGAAGATGACAGGTGAGAGAAAAGCACAGCGGTGAAAAGACATATGGGGCAAAAGGGTCATGGCCCCTTTTCATAGCAGGCCAATTTCATCGAATCCTATTCATCGTAAGTATTTTACGGCATTTTACTGCAGATTTATAGACTGGGGGTGGGGTTGGGTTTATAAAAGGGTGGGATTGTGTGGAGGGAGTGGGAGCTGTGCCCCACAGCAAAAAGGCAGTGAAAAAGATTTGGTGAAATGGGAGTCGATGAAATCCCTCAGATAAAATCACACACAATCTGGCAAGAAGGTGGCATAGGGTGGGATTGAGCGGACGGAGAGCTGGGGCTAAGAAAACGGGCAAGCAAAGTAGCACCACAGAAGTGGGAAGAAAAGCATGGCACTCTAAGAAGGGAAGTGGGAGAATAGCACGAGAAGTGGAGTAACAGGAAGAAAAGGAGAGCGGTAGAGAGGGAGAAACTTTTCGTGCAACTGCATGCAAAGGTTTCTTTGCGCGTTGTGTATATTAATGGAATTATAAGCGACAAGTAACCCGACGTCGAAAGAGAACCGAGCGGTGCCAGGATCTCCCACAACACGCCCCCACGCAAACAAAAACCATTGCCAAAGACCAACCTTTGCCCCTACCTTCGCATCCTCCTTTGAACCACTATCCAGGTCCCCGGCGAAACTGCGTGCGGTCCCCCGTGAGTCAAGGCTGCCCCCGGCAAAACTGTCCACGGATGCCCATAAGTAACGGCTGCATACCAGCGATACTGTGCACTGTCCACCGTAAGCAATGACTGCACCCATGCGAAAGTGTGCGCAGCACCCCGTAAGTAATGGCTGCAACCTAGCAAAACTATGCATGCCACCCCGTAAGTAACAGCTGCATACCAGCGATACTGTGCACTGTCCACCGTAAGCAATGACTGCACCCATGCGAAACTGTGCGCGGCACCCCGTAAGTAATGGCTGCAACCTAGCAAAACTATGCATGCCACCCCGTAAGTAACAGCTGCATACCAGCGATACTGTGCACTGTCCACCGTAAGCAATGACTGCACCCATGCGAAACTGTGCGCGGCACCCGTAAGTAATGGCTGCAACCTAGCAAAACTATGCATGCCACCCCGTAAGTAACAGCTGCATACCAGCGATACTGTGCACTGTCCACGGTAAGCAATGACTGCACCCATGCGAAACTGTGCGCGGCACCCCATAAGTAATGGCTGCAACCTAGCAAAACTATGCATGCCACCCCGTAAGTAACAGCTGCATACCAGCGATACTGTGCACTGTCCACGGTAAGCAATGACTGCACCCATGCGAAACTGTGCGCGGCACCCCGTAAGTAATGGCTGCAACCTAGCAAAACTATGCATGCCACACCGTAAGTAACAGCTGCATACCAGCGATACTGTGCACTGTCCACGGTAAGAAATGACTGCACCCATGCGAAACTGTGCGCGGCACCCCGTAAGTAATGGCTGCAACCTAGCAAAACTATGCATGCCACCCCGTAAGTAACAGCTGCATACCAGCGATACTGTGCACTGTCCACGGTAAGCAATGACTGCACCCATGCGAAACTGTGCGCGGCACCCCGTAAGTAATGGCTGCAACCTAGCAAAACTATGCATGCCACCCCGTAAGTAACAGCTGCATACCAGCGATACTGTGCACTGTCCACGGTAAGCAATGACTGCACCCATGCGAAACTGTGCGCGGCACCCCGTAAGTAATGGCTGCAACCTAGCAAAACTATGCATGCCACCCCGTAAGTAACAGCTGCATACCAGCGATACTGTGCACTGTCCACCGTAAGCAATGACTGCACCCATGCAAAACTGTGCGCGGCACCCCGTAACTAATGGCTGCAACCTAGCAAAACTATGCATGCCACCCCGTAAGTAACAGCTGCATACCAGCGATACTGTGCACTGTCCACGGTAAGCAATGACTGCACCCATGCAAAACTGTCCACGGCATCCCGTAAGTAATTGCTGCAACCTAGCAAAACTATGCATGCCACCCGTAACAGCTGCACCCCTGTGAAACTGCACACACCCCCTGTAAGCAAAGGTCGCCCCCCTGCAAACCTGCTTGTTGTCCTCCGTAAGGAACAGCAGCATGCCTGCAAAACTAAGCGTGGTACCGAGTAAGTAACTACTTCACGCCTGTAAAACTGCGTGCGGTCCCTCGTAAGTCACAGCTGCACTCCTGCGAAACTGCACTCGGTCCCCGGTAAGTCACAGATGTACCCCTGTGAAACTGACATGGCACCCCGTAAGTCACGGCTGCACCCCGGAGAAACTGCAGACCACCCGCTCCACCCCCAAGGCACCCTAACTGCTCGCATATACCCCTAAATCGTAACAGCCCCCTCAAATCCTGGCACCAACCACCAGCCCCGCTGACCTCCGCCACTACGTCCAGGCAGGTCCCCTGAAGTCCTAACACCACTCATCAGCCTTCCTCGCCTCCACCACTTCCCCAGACAGCACCCTGACAGTATAAACCCTCCTCACACCTGCATTAAGCAAGTTTTATATGTCTTCTTGTGTGTCCTGCTTTTCAGCGGATACAAGGATTATTAGATTGTTCATTGGTGCAGGTAACATTCTATCCAACCCGGCACCGAGGAGAGTCATCCTCCATGCCACAACCTGCCTCAAAAATGCTTCCACAAATTGCCCTCATTACAGCCACACTCGTTGAAGTTCTCTGGTTCCCTTACAAGTATGATATGATATGATATGACATTTATAGCGCACCTGTACACACGTGTTTCTAGAAGTGTGCATGGCATCCAGGACCAGCTGCATCATTGACAAAGCCGCCTCTTTGCATGCTCTCGCCTACGCAGGTCACCATCTCTGGCAGCCACTGCTCTACATGAAGTAGAAACCTGGTCAAATTAGAGCTGCAAAAATGCCCAAAAGAAAAAATCCTGAAAACAGGCATGCTCAATCTATGCCCCCAGACTGTCAAACCTCATACCATCAACATTAGACTCGCACCCACTCACTTCAGGACCCTCCTCTTCCAGGAGGTGCTTCTTCATGGACTGTAGGCACCCCCCATCCTACCTGCAGGCCGACTCGACTTTACCCTTAATTACTGCTCCTGTTGCTTAATTCTAATGTGTCACTGCTCTGCTGTAACTCGTGACCCCTTACCTTTATTCCTAGTAATCCATTGTTGTACAGAGATCCTTTGCTTCACGAAGATAGCTTCACACTCAATGAGTACCCAAAATAAATCCAATATTTTAACATATGGGATGTATGAACTCAACATGTTGAGATCATTTAATTGATGGCAAACCTTACGAGAATAGACTCCAATGTTTAGCTATTCAATCTCTAAGGCATCTTTTTAATGTTTATCATGAACCTAGTAGCGATTGGATAAAGACTATGGGTAATTCAGGCAGGTAGTTTATAGGCCCCGCAGAAGAGAATTCTTCCTCTGTTTAGCATTGTTTGGAAGTTGTATCATCAAATGTTTGCAGGAAGTCTTTTTATTACAGCTGATGTTTGTTTTCAGACGCCTGATGAAGGGCGTTCACTTGAAACATTGAGAAGATTGGAATAACAGTGGGTGTAAATATGCACAATTTTGCTATTCATCTGAAGAATTATAAATGAAGGAATCAAACCAATTATTGACTATTAACAGGTATAACGCCAATCCCAGAGTTTGAGAAAATGAACAGTAGACTTGTACAGACTATGGAAGTCCCCTCTGTGCAAGTCATGTGGTTCTGGAGGCCCAGAATCCCCCTCACCTCTGGACCAGAGGATCTACCTCAGTGACAGCCCCTCAGCTGTGGGCTCCTCTCAAACAATCGACATGGAATGAAAGGCTACTTTTCATCTCAAGGGTGGTGACTTAACCATCCAGAGTGCTGACAGCCAGCCCACCCTCATGGGCCTTGCACACCAGAACTGCAACCATGAGGGCGACAACCCTCTGGTAACCCTGGTCAGCCCAGAAAACCTGACTGCCAGGTTCTGCTGCAGTGTACTGATGGGCTGCTAGCACTCTCTGGACACCCTTCTTTTTACCGTAATTAATTTAGTAGCTTTAGTTTTGTGAATTTAAGAAAGCTAATTCCTTATAAGAGTTAATATCTCTACCTCATCATTTATGCATTGTGATGATCATGGCGTTATGCTGTTTCTGCTGGTGTCTCAAACACCCCCTCTTAAAGGAATGGTACGGTCAAAAAATGTTATTGCCCCTACGGCCATGTGTTTTTAAGCCTAAATTGCTCGGTTTTATAAAAATTTCCTATGGACCTTACCCGAGTTTTCGTCCATTAAACGCATGCGAAAACAGGCATCAGGGAGCTGCCATTTTGTGATAATCCTATCACTTGCCCCATCGCCCTCGCTGACCTGCTTTTGCGGCACTAAATCATATCCCCCGCCCCTGAGCCTGTCATCAGCAGATGCGTACCGCCCATTTCACAACGCCAAAGCACGTCTCGTGTCAACATTCGCTGCGCTTCAGCTAATGACGTGTCGCCATGGAAATGGCAGGATTCCTCTTTCCTCAATAAGTATAAACAGACCGTTTCACAACACACAGCAGCAGATTTTCGATTCCATTCCTCTCTGTGTGTTACTTTGAGTATTCTGTGACTCTTTCTGTGCTCTGGTCAGCTACCTTCACTGCTTGTAGCCCGTGTGAACAGATACCAGTACCACCGCTACCAATTATTTTAGTTTGTTTAACACACAATGGTTACAATAATGCCCTACATGTACGAGCCCGAGGAGCAACTACTGGAAAGGGAAACACGCGAAAATGATTCAACAGCTGAAGAGCCTGGACCCAGTCGCATGGACGGTGTTTCCACCTGGTGCACATGCAATCGGTGCGAGCTAATACCAACCGAGGAGGAGAACTGCTGCTGCTGTGAAAACTCGGGATGCCTGGCCTACATTTCGTTAGGTGATCCACGGCCGCAATGCATCACCAAGCAGCCAGACTTCAGGGCAGCCTGCCTCACACGGTTCGTGTTGAGGATAATGATGGTGCTTATGCACGAACTTCACGCAACTGTTTGTCCTCGTAATCTGAGTAACGAGTAAGTATACTCTGCTTGTCATGCCACTCCTATTTCATGGTCTTCTACTATATCCAAAATTACATATACATACTATTGTAACGCACAAAAGTCTTTCAATGGTGTGCAGTGTCTAGATAGCATTTGTCCGAGCAGAATGCCATTAGTTACAAGAATTGTCATTGACAACAAACGTTTATTAAACTTATCTTGGTCATTTAAAAACAGTTTGTTTCATTCCTTTTCACAGGTGGTACAGGCTGGTGGCCTATCGTTCCTTTACATGGTGGCTTCAAAGGAGGCTTGGACACCGCGTTCGAAGAGTGATACCTGCCTGTGCCGTTCGTGCCATAAGAGAAACGTTCCCGAGTGACAGTGGTCAGTACAGTGGATTTTCTCTCGCTGTGCTGCAACCTGAACTGTACAATGTGTAAAGTTTTGTATTTTTATGTCATCAAAATAAGATACAAAATAAAACACGGTTGTTTCGATTTTTTAAATCAATCAAGTGTGTCTCGATTCAAGGATGGACGTCAGACATCTGTGCTCGGAATGGGTGAAGTTCAGGTCGCTGTGAAGCGGGGTGGTCACTATCTAAGCTAACATAATATATTATCAATAATGCATGCACTAAATAACACTTGTTCAAATTCTTTCAGTCGGTTATGTCTCTATAAAAGTCACACATATATTTCTATACTATCAATTAACATTGGATTATACTGGCCTTTTGAAGTGTGGGTCTGTGCTTACAAGAATCTCCGATATGTGGCATTTGTTATTGATAGGCAACAATATACTGCAGTAGAGGTGTAATGTTAGTTGGGGATCTGCTAGGTGGGCATCATGGCGTGGTCAGTGGTCTGGCACATGAAGAGAATACCTTGCAGGGACACAGGGTCAGAATGGCAGTAAGTTTCCACTGGCGAGGGTGCGTGGGTAAGGACATATTTGTGGAGATGAACGAGCCATGTGCTTGGTTCAGGAGCGCTGGCATGGCGGGCTGTGACTGGCGCAAACGGCCAAGGCGCCAAACAGCATGTACACTTCAAAAGGTATCCCACGCCCAGGGGCCATCGCTCGCATGGCCTCCTCAGACCCCGTGTCTCCAGGCAGGCCTCCCCTGAGGCAGGCCGCCCCCCTGCCATCCACATAAGTGTGTCTCCATTCAGCAGTCTTCCTGTGCCTTATCTGCACGCCCCAGGCCCATCCATCCCACCCCCTCTATCAAAGGCGGTTCGCACCCGGGGATGAGTGCTGGCATGGGGGGCTGTGACGGGCGCAAACAGCCAAGGTGCCAAACAGCATGTACACTTCAAAAGGTATCCCACGCCCAGGGGCCATCGCTCACATGGCCTCCTCAGACCCCTTGTCTCCAGGCAGGCCTCCCCTGAGGCAGGCCGCCCCCCTGCCATCCACATAAGTGTGTCTCCATTCAGCAGTCTTCCTGTGCCTTATCTGCACGCCCCAGGCCCATCCATCCCACCCCCTCTATCAAAGGCGGTTCGCACCCGGGGATGAGCGCTGGCATGGGGGGCTGTGACGGGCGCAAACAGCCAAGGTGCCAAACAGCATGTACACTTCAAAAGGTATCCCACGCCCAGGAGCCATCGCTCACATGGCCTCCTCATACCCCGTGTCTCCAGGCAGGCCTCCCCTGAGGCAGGCCGCCCCCTGCAATAAACATAATACCACGACATACACACGTCATTCATTCACAAACACACCCCTGTTTCTAACACTTTATAAACCACTTGATATGTCTCATGAGAACATCTTTGTGCTTTGCAAGTCAACTCCTGAACCTTCTACCTGAGAAGCACTGAGATCTATGCTAATCTGCTCGTCATCGTGCTATCTGTGACCGCTTCGAGCAAACTTGTCAGTGTGCTACCTGTGGCCATCTACCTGTTCTCCTGCAACATACTGCTCGGCCTGCTGAATCCAACTGTTTGTTGGTCAAGGTAAGGCCATGTATCCAAGTCATATTTTGGTCATTTTTACATTTCAATCTATTCGCTATTACAGTACCCAATAGAGCTATAGTCATCGGTCTCATTGCTATTGACTTGAGTTTCAATTGTTATGCTATCAATAGATCTATTTATTTTCATCTGTGTCAATTGTCATCGAATTGCAACCTTCGGGGGTCCAGTCTTTAATGTAAGCATGGTTCCTTTTCGTGCAAGACAGAACATCCAAGGGACGAGTCACATGTTCAGAGTTTAGTCACATAATTAAAAATATTTCTGTAACTTATGCAAATACTAAGCCGCACATGATGAACTGGTATAGTTCCGGCGACCAAAACAAACCTTGCATTGAGCATGTTATGGTTCATTCACTTTATTATGACATTTTTATTCATCAAGGTTTTATAATAATCTTGATATTTACTTTTCAGAATTTTCAACAATGCCTGCCTGTTCGATTAGCGGTTGCCCTTTGAAGACCCATGCTAAATCTGAAGGCACAACAATGCATATATTCCCGAAACTGTTGATCGAATAAGAGAATGGGTCAGACATTGCGGATATCCACTGGATGAGCTGAAAAGTAGAGACCAACAAGTCTTTGAGGACAAGATGAGTGATCGATACCGCATCTGCAGCCAGCACTTTCCCTCGAACATGTACGCCACATCTTGGGTAACAAAGAAGAATAAACGGTGATCGACACGAAAATTGCTCGCAAACGCTATTCCGACTCTATTCGTCCACATTCCGCCACTGGTGAGTCAAGTGTCTGTTTTTAGCTTTAGGCCTTGTGGTAGTGTGTAGGTAGCCGAATGGATTCATTGATATTTTAGGTGTTGTTTCCAATTTGTAATACTTTCGACATTGATATGAGTGTATAGCTTTTTGAATAATGACATTTATCAATATATTATTTAGAGATTTCATAAGCCACAAACGAAATCTATATATGGGCACAGGGAACTATGCTATATTGCGCATTACTCAAGTATTCTGTCTCCTTACATGGCAATTTTAAATATTGGCATTTCATTATCAAACAATAATTTACCTTTAAAACTTCTTGACTATCCCCTGAATCTGAAGCAAGAACATTCTACTTCCGTAACGTGCTCGCAGTTAACCACTTCTAGCCCGTATCAGGTAATCATACTTGGCTATTCCGCTACAGACTTGTTTTATGCATGTCAAGTAATATTTTTTATGTATCGTGTGATTATTTTACCGAATGTTTGGTTAGTGCTTTCCAATTGATATACACCTTAGTTGTCGTCCCCTGGTGTTTGTTTTCAGTTATAATTAGTGTTATCCATACTAATGCAAGTACTGTCTTTCAGGGAGATGCTGAAGCGTCCACCACATTGACAACAGCCCTAGATGTTCTTCAGCAGCACGAGGTATGGATACTGACATCTCAATCGACCGTGATCATGACTGGAACACTTGTCGTTTGATTGTTCTGCACCATGTTTCATTTGTGGTTAGCCGTTTATATGTACCTGTGCGGTCGACCCCAAGCGTGTGTTGTGTTTTCAATATTGTAATCCTTACTAATGCAAATACTATGTTTCAGGCAGTTGTTGAATCGTCAACCCACACACTTGATGCGGAGCCTGACATTCAAGTAATTCCGGTGGAAGCGGGACCATGCGGATACGAATCGGCGCAACAGCTTTCGGAAGTGCGCACCACATTGACAACAGCCCTAGATATTCTTCAGCAACATGAGGTATGGATACAGACAGCTCCATCGAGCGTGATCATATAACGTGATTCCATTTGCTATACTTTCTTCCCTATTAACGCAAGTACTGTGTTTCAGGGAGACGATGGAGCTTCCACTACAATCACAAGATCCCATTTAGATGATGCAGATGTAAAGAAATCGGAGAAATAAGTCGATTAAATCTGATCATTTTTAAATATTCCTTGATTCTTTTAGACAATGCAACATTTGTGGTTATCTCTTTATATGTACCTGTGCCGTCGACCCCAAGTGTGTGTTATGTTTACAATATTGAAAACCATACTAACGCAAGTACTGTGTTTCAGGGAGTTGCTGATGCCACCTCTTCAAAACAATCATTCGTGGCAGTCCATGCAGAGCCAGAGGTATGGATACTGACAGCTCCATCAAACTAGGTCATGTTACAAAGAAAGAATGTATGCTCATTTCTAGTGAAGGTCAGCGGCTTTGATTTTCAGCTCGCGCCCTGAAGAGGCCCACAACTCGCACTGGCAGTATAAGGTTCTATTGTTTTTTGACCTTGAGAGACAGGGACCATTTCGAAAGAACTTCATTTGAAGGGGGGGGGTGCAATAACGTAAGAGACGATAAGGCAGAAAATTCTGAAACTAGACCGAGTTTCATGTTAGTTCAGTATACGAAAAATCGTTGTCAAGAACACAGTGGGATTTACGGACTGCATTACGCAGAGACACAATGGAAATTGCAAATATAATGTAAGTAACTCTTTAGACGCTTTTATACCGGAATGAAGAATTAATGAATGGATGCATGAATAAATAAATGAATGAATGAAGAGCTTTGAAAAGGTTTGTGGGATTGTCCTTGTAGCGGGCACATGGGCATGCAGGTCCACATTCCACACGCATGTAGACAAAAAGTCGTTTCTCATTGTGTACTAACCTCGATTTATTTTGTTATTTTTCGCATTGATTTTAGAGCCGGACATACTCCATTGCACTATCCTTGAAAGCAAATAGTTTCAGCTTGGCCGTAATAAATAAAATGAATAATATTAATAAAGATCGGCTGGCGAGACTAATTATACATTTTATGTTTTCAAAACAGGTATATACTTCCCTTTTGCCACTGCCACCAGTTTCAGACCCCGGCAGACGGTTTCTTCAACCACCAGCTGCAGCTTAATGTAAACAACTGCACCATTCTGATGATCTTATGGGACGATCGCCAATGGCCCATATGCCCTTACGCGGTGCTAGCGGCTAGAAGCAACATATCAACCTTTACGCTGGCCTAGTGCCTACTTGAGGGAACAGCCTTGCTGTTCAACGTGCGACCAAAGTGCTTCTTTGAACGAAAACCAACACCATGTGTACCATAAAGGAACAGCGTGTGACTCACGATAAAATTTTACAGATTTGCGGATAGAGATAAAAGAAAATAAATGACTTTCGGAGTTCATATGGCAATTGCTGAATATTCTATAAACAGTTAATGTCAAATAAATGTACTTTACCAAATTTACTGTGTTGCTGTTTGATTTTAAAGTACAGTTTCATATTCCGAATTGTGGCGCGCTGTGTTGCGAGTTGATCTGTGTTGGTTTCCGGGTTCTGTGTGAAGTCGCGTAGAAGACGACTGGGCGCGTTTGCCTACGCAGCACAGTAACGTCACGGAGCGAGGCGGGAATATGAATGTTTTGATAATGTCAGGCTCAGGGGCGGGGGATATGATTTAGTGCCGCAAAAGCAGGTCACCCAGGGCGATGCGGCAAGTGATAGGATCATCACAAAATGACAGCTCCCTGGTGCCTGTTTTCGCGTGCGTTTAATGGACGAAAACTCGGGTAAGGTCCATAGGAAATTTTTTCTAAAATCGAGCGATTTAGGCTTAAAAACACATGGCCGACCCGTAGGGGCAATAACATTTTTTGACCGAACCAGGCCTTGAAGTTTCAGCCATCCCTACCAGAGGTGGAACATGGAAGCTGCCGAGCCCTGCTTAGCCTATTCCAAACCTACTGCACGTAAATAGTGCTTAGAAGTGTGGGTTAAGTGGTATGCAGCGCCTTGAAACTCACACATTAAATAAGGCTCCTGTCTCATGGGTGTGATGAAATGACTGCGGCTCTGCAGGGGCATGAGTAGAGGTTTTCTGAACTCCTGCTCAGCCCCTACTAAACCAGCAGGGATCTCCTTCCTAAAGAGGAAACGGGCAGCGCATGAAGGCGCACCTCCTTTTCTTCTCAAGGTGGCATGGCTAGGCTCTTCAAGAGGTTGCGAGCCAGCACGGAAGCAGTGAAACAATGGCACGGTGGTAGCAAAATAAAGGAAATGTCCAATCAATGTTCTTGAAGAAATAGTAGTCTTTAGTTCAACTACAAATGCAAACGCACTATTACACAGAATATGCAGACTGTTGGGTGAAAGGGTCACTCTGGGGATGAACACAGCGGTAGACCGGCAATGGTTTCTTAAAAAGGTATGGAGTGGTGTCTTAATTGTAACTAAGGCCCTTAGAACCAGGCCATAGGTACAGAACTGCTGTGTTATACCCGTTACTCTTGTTTGCAGGCTTATCAACCTCAAGCTGGTAGTCTGCATGCTTTTTGGCACGGGGCCAATATTTGAGTTGGGGAGCAACATCAATGGAATTGAACACAGCGCCACAGTGCAGCGGCGGCAACGGCACAAGGCATGAGGAAGCTGGGAAGCAGGCAGGTGAGGTCGATTCGGCGGAGCTGCAAGACACAGCTACTTCCGGGTGGGGAGGAAGTAGCGGCGTGGCTTCAGCATCAAGCGGACTCAACCCGGATTCAACGCGGTGTCGAGAGCCAGCAGCAGCACCCTCTCTGAGCCAGAAGAAGCTCAGTTAGAGGCAGGGGGTTTCAAGTCGGTGACGGAAGTAGACTTATCATGTCGCAGGTGTGGAGGCAGCAGAACTTTGGTGTCTTTTCTGAGCAGGCTCCGAGATGCTTGAAGCGGATTGAAGTGTGAAGTGTCAGAAATGGCACTGGAGGGTCCTTTCCATAGCTTGCTCCGAGTTCAAGGTGCAGGGTGGGCGGGGAGCTGCTTCCTTTGAGCACTGGGGTGCTGTGAGACCCTCTTAAGCTGGGAAAGTTGCCAGAGAGCACTTGCAGGTGTGCCACTTCCAGAGGGCAGAGTCCTGGGTGCCAGCATGTCAGCAGCAGGCAGGTCTTGATCCAGCAGCCGGTCACTCCAAATGTTCCTCTGAAGTGGCTGAGAGGAAGGTCTGTCTCCCCCCTTGTTGAGCTTCATCTTCACATAAATGGTCTTTGGCAGACTGTGAGCAATAAAGTTTCAGAGATTTGATTAATGGGGGGCATTTCACCCCCTTATATGCTCCTTCTGCTACAGTGGATTGATCCTTCTGAAAGGGGCCAATCTCTGCTGTTGTAACACAGATTTTGCCTTCTGATGTCATCTCCCAGAGTGACTTCTCTGCAGGAAACCTGGAGGGGGATGCAGAAGGAGTGGCCTAAACCTTTTGAGGATGGTGAGACCCTTTCAATGGCAACATAGTCCCACCTGAGCTGCACTATACCACCCCCTTGCCTTGTGTGCCTTACATCAAAGAGACTCGAGTTATTACCTCCCTGGTGTGCTTTCCCCATTGTCCTCGCATGGTTTCCTTAGAAAAGGAAGGATAGCTCAGGGGCAACGCATTTGTCTTGGAAGCAAGACAATGTGGCGTAACACAGGTTCGAATCCCGATCCTGCGGTGAGCAATGACTTGCTGGTATTGTTTGCATTATAAATGAACAATAAACATTTTTTTTTTAAAGCACTGGTCCCCTGCTTATTGCCTGGGGTATATCCTCTCCTCCTGGGAAAGGTGTCAAGTCTTTCCAGCGGAGAACAGGAGCTTCTAGGGCTGGACCCAACAGTTTGTTGTTGGTGAAAATAAACTCTTAACAGTGACACACACAACTCTGAAAGTTGTATGAGTCGCTGGAATCCAGTTTGAGAATGAAATGACTTGAGATTAATTTTGCAATAAATAACTATGTCCTCAGAGGCCACTATATCGAACAAGATAAACCTTAATATTTATATTTGACCAATCTACCAACAGACCTTGGGATACACAGCTATATATAAATGGGATCACGGGAGGCCACGGTTAAGGCCGGCCCATGGCTGGATTAATGTAGATTCCATCATGTTGTTTGTCAGGAATGTACATGTTACTCTGTGGCTGCTATGTTGACAAACTCCCTGGCGGCTGCTGGTGTGTGAGTAGACCAGACCCGGTCAACAGACCGCTTGTGCCATATACCTTTCCAGCATGGAGCATTAGAAACATGAGCCCTGATTAGCAGAACTCTCTTTCTGAGACAGTTATGAGCATCATTGTGTGCTACAAGAACTACAACATCTTGGGATTGCCTGCCTGCACAGATTGCATTCGGTCACAACGGAAGCTGCAGTACTAGCTAGAGCCGTCTGTTACCCCATGGACCCGGAAGTCTTTGCCATGTGCTATCCGTGGTATTTTATTGGTCTGATCAGCACTTCAACCCACCCCCTACTCACAGGCTGCCCATTCTGTGGAATTCACAAAGGTCTGAGGAATTAACTCGTATGACCAGGAGGGAGATTCAAGGGCAAAACGTTGACATTTAGTGGGGAGAACGGTGCCAATCAAACCCCAGATGTGGAACGAGAACCAATGGCGGTGAGCAGAGAGGGGGGAGAGAGCTTCAGGGAGAAAGAAGTAGAAAGAAGCGAGGGTATGGATAATGTGTGCGAGGATAGCAGAAGGGGAGAAAGGGAGTGGGAAAGAGAAAGGGGATGGGTGACAGAGAATGAGCATGGGGCAGGTGGAGGAAGGTTGGACAGTTAGAGACGAAAGAGTGGAATCGGAACCGGCACGTGAGAGAGCTGAGGAGTCAACATTGGGGGTTACAGACTAGGAGACGAGAGGGGGAGAGAGAGAGATGAAGGCAAACCAGATCAGAGTTCATATGGAAAGATTGTTGCTCGGACTGGCCTACAGGGCAATTGGCCGAAAACGCAAAATGCTTGTGTGGGCCAGTTTTTGGGTAAAGTGGATACTTTTTTAGTCACTGTGGGGCAGTTTGATGAGGTACTTCACTCTGCGGCTAATCGTTTTAACCAGTGTTGCTGAATAAATATTCTTTAATATGTACAATTTGCATCACATTTTATCAATAAACATTTCCCTCGGTACTATACAAACTTCGTCACAAAAGGAATGAATTCCCATTTGCAACTGTGGGCCACTTTTTCGTTGGTGCCCGAGACAATTTGATGCCCCAGTCCGACCCTGTCAGGAAGAGACCTCGAGTTAAAAAGATGGTTGAATAACAGAAAATGGGAGAGATGGAGAGATGTAGAAAAGAGAGGGAGAGAAAAAAACAGTGAGGCAAAGAGGGAATGAGACAGCGAGAGAGAAGGGGAGAAAGAGAAGGAAAAAGAGGGAGAGAGTGTGTGAAAAAGACAGGAAACGAAAGACAGGGAGGGAGAGAGCGAGAGAGCGGAAGGGTGAGGGAGAGAACGAGAAAGGCAGAGAGAGGGCGAGAGAGAGAGCAGTGGGATAAAAGGTGGACAGAGAGATGAAAAAAAGGGGGTCAGTGAGAGAAAGGAAGTATATGTAGAAAGGGAGAGCAAGGCAGAGAGAAATAGGGAGCATGGGAGAGCTGAAGAGGGAGGCGTTTGGGGTGGGAGAGAAGGAAAGGTGGAGCCATGAGGGGGAGTATTGAAAAGGAAAAAAGTGGGAATTCTGGACAAAGTTAAAAGAGAGTAACAAAAGGAGAAGCGGTAATAAAGAGAGTGCGGCAGATGGAGAGAGAAAGACAATAAGGAAGAGAAAGAAATGGAGGCACAGAGTTGAAGAATTAAAAGAGGGAAGATGAGGCAGAGAGAGAGAGAGAGATGGCTCAGAAAGGAGAGGTAGAGAGTTAGGGGGAGCGCTGAGCTGGAGAGCTGAAGGAGGGTGATGGGGTGCAGAGACAGTATGATCGCTCTACTAGTGTGTGCTTTATCTATCTTGCAAGTCACTCTTAAGAGCAGTGACGCACCAACTGTGAGGCAAGTGGCATCTCAACCCCCCGACCCCCACAGGGCCCAACAGTGCAGACAACGGGACATTTCAGAGGAGTCTGGGACTTTCCCTCTGCTGCAGCTCCGCAGGGGGGCACTGAGGCTGGGATGAAGCGTCCTGGCTGCTCTTCTGACATCCTGGCAGCAAAGCTTGTCACGCTTGTTTTTGTTTCTAGCAATAGCAGGCCAATGGGCTGCATTTTACTTTAATGTCTGCATTTGTTGAAGGGACCTGCTCCCTTCAGAGATGTCTTGGGCAGGACAAAATGCAGTGACTTCACAGGAAGCGATGGAACACGAACTTTCACCCTTTGACAAAACAGGAAGTGGCATCACATAGCTTGTTTCTAAGTGCACTACAATAAATATGGTTACAATATCACTATAATGTGATATACATTTCATACAGGAATGGACCACCATATGTATCGTTAATATCAGTGTGTAGAGGCCCATATTACCAAATCACTGTGAATGCAAGCAGATGTCCAAATGATAATGATGTGTTATTATATAGCACTTACGCTTAAGCGCTTCATATAGAATAAATATACATACAGTATCACCCAACCTGTGTTGCTACTGAATAATCGACCTCAGAAGGATGAAAGACTGAGTTGAGGTGTTTAAGAACAGACTAAATCAGTGACTCACCCCCTGAGGTGTGCCTGAAATAAACCTTTAATGAGTCCAGCAATGATTGTATAGAATTCCAGAAAGACATTATTTGTTATTCCTATTCTTTCTTATTTAGGGTCACTGCTCAATGTGTTACACTTTTGGTACCCCCTGTTTTTTAAGAGCTCTGAACAAGAAAGCCAGCTTCTCCAGAAACAAAGAGCCACATGGCACTGGCCTCAGCCCATGAGTTTATATCTAAAAAAAACAGTTTTTATTTTTTTAGTGGCAGCAAGGGAGACCTCAGGGGTTGCAACTGCGACCCATGGTGGCCCCCAAATGACATCCCTGTTGTTATTAAAATATGTCTTTTGTTAGCAGCACCTTTCTCATGCATGAGTGTTTACTCACTTGCCACAGTGATTGCAGGATATAAACATGTGTCTGTTACAGCACAATTAAATTGAATAGCACAAAAAAGCACCTTTAAAAGATTCATGTAATGCCATGATGTCTGTTAGCTTGACATGCAAAACATGGTTTACCTTTGTGTGGATATTCAATTGTTCTTAACCTTATGCATTGTTAGGCAGAAACCTGTGCAGTTCCCTTAGGGACCACTGCAAAAGATTTAAGACTACAGGTGTTAGCAGTAAACCCACTTGGTAGCAGTCTGTACCACCCAGATTTACCTGGTAGCTGTGGCTGAGCAGTCAGACTTCCATCAATAAGAGTTAGGCAGTATGCAAAGTATACTCAATATGCACTCAGATACAATAATACAAGCAAACACTGACCAGAGCTTTGGTATCAAAGTATATAATTATTTATTTATAAAAACACAGTTGAAACACTCCAGCACTCTTATTGTAAAATATTCTAAACACAGTTACTATTATGATATATACACCCCTTTTTCCCTTATTAGAAAATCACAGTAAGACACCACTTATTTTCATACAGAGGTGAGCGCTTAACTAGATTGCACTCTACTAAGGTTGTAAAAAGGGAGGGAAAAAGACAGAATATGCAGGGTTACACCACTCTACGATTCAGGAACACTATTAGCAAGGCAGAGAGCAAAATGTCACTGGTGAGCCAAAGTCCAAAGGCTGGGCCCCCTCTTAGAGAGAGCATAGCACAAATGCGCCCAAGATCACACAGTTACACTAGGCTTAGAAAGTCTTGCAGAGGGTTCAGAAAAGAGTTTAGAGAGGCTTAGAAAAGTTTAGCCAAGGTGTCCCAGGCTAACCCAGGTTCGAAAGCCGGGGGCTAAATCTACCCCGTACAGTCGGTTGTAAGGGAAGCCAGGCGGGACACGGTACCTTAAGTGGGAAGGATCCTCAAGCGGTGGCAGTTGTTCCTGGTAGTGGTTGCAAGTTGCGTCGTCGTCCAGGGGAAGAGTAGATCTCGACGTGGAGGAAAGATGCAGGTCGTTGCACTACCAGGGCAGAAACCAGCCGCGGAGTTTTCCGGTAAAAGGTGGTACCTTTATCTCGCGGTCGTGGTAAAACGTGGTATCCCGGTTGCCGGGGTGCTTAGCACGGGCAAGGCGGCCACGAGATACATCGGAAAGAGAAAAGGCGGGGAAACTGATTATCCCCACCAGTCAAAGGAAGAAGACTCTCCGGCGGGAGATCTCCTCTGTCGTTGGGAAAAGTGGTGAGACGGTCCAGCAGGGCTCCATCGGTCGTGGTGTCATGGCAGGTCGGCTCAGCTTCTCCCTCGTCGGATCCTTAGGTCCTGTGGCGACTTCTGAAGTTCCAGTCCCCAAAGCCCTGCTTTTATGCAGCAAACCCCCATTCACTCAGCCTAGCTGTCACTCAAACATGCTAAGTGGTGAGCCGGCCGGCTCACCACTTGGGCCAATCAGGACGGAGTGCGACTTGAGTTTCCTAGACAACTCAGTCAAGGGTGCCTAAATTCCCCTCCACGCCTTCTAAGTACCCCAGACATAGTGGCACCACTTTGGAGGGCTTCTGTGGAGAAGCCCGCCAAAAAGTGGAACAAAGGGCGCGACTTGGGTTGGAGTCACAGGAGAGAACACAAATGCCATTTTAGAATCAAGTTTTTGCAAATAATACAAACCGGAGAATTAATATTAATTAAATAAACCAGCGGTATGTTCAAGGCTACCTTAAATAATTAAATAAAGATAGTAGCCTAAAACAATGGGAAACCCCATAGGAAAATATTTGCGGTTGAATATAAAAAGTATTATCCACTGCCACCAGCCAAAACTTGATCAGGGGGAACGGAGATGTGCCCCCTCGACTAACAGACCATGGGGCAATCGAATTGCCCGAGCCAGTACGTCCACAATATGATGGTTTGTACTGGTTCTGTTCAGAATTTAAGACTAGTAAAGTCAATGGTGACTTTACATGCCCTGGGAGACAGTAGTCAGTCCCAGGGTATGGAGTCTATACTGGGGGGTCACTATGACACCCCTGTGTTACTGCACGGAGGGTGCTGTGTAACACACATCACAAAAACACATGAAACCCTATGGAGTAAAAGACCCCATAGCCCATTAAAAACATCTAGATTCAAAGAAACACACTCAAACCATGTCCAAGAGTGAGGGTAAAAGAGTCTCACTCTTGGCAGGAGAAAAAAATAAACCCCAAAAATCCAGCAAAGTTGCTGGGGGACTCACTAGGTTAGGAAATTTAGCCTAAACAGAGAATTCTCCCTAACACTCGCCCCCCCCCCCAGACTAAGGGACAGGAGGATTTAATCCACTCCTGGATGAACCTCATACCTCTAGTCGATGACATACATCCTAGAGAGTCCATCAGCATTTTGATGGTGACACCTTGACCTATGTTCTATGGCCCAATCAAAGGTTTTCCTTTGTAAGCTATATGACCTACAAACCCTTTGAGGAACATCAGTCTTTTTAAAGTTATAGGGGATCTGGTTGACCAGTCCCTCAGAAGTTGGTACAACCTCTGAACCTGTGTTAGGCTTTTTCAAGGGGTCCTTATAAAGGATTCCCTTAGATCTAGAGGGGCCTCCAAGGTTCCTCACCACCTCTCTTGTGGGAGCAGGTTGGGTTTTAGGCCTCTTGGTTGGAGGGGTTGGGGTTAGGCAATGTACCTGCTTCCCCTTCCTCTTAGATCTAACCTTACCTACTTTAGGAGTTTCCCCCCTAATACTAGGATTTGAGTTGGGGTCTTCAATAGAAGGTCCAACAGTCTGAAGGTTTTTGGCCTTAGACTTTTCTTTCCTGGTTTTCCACCAGCATTGAGAATTACCAGTTCTCTTAGGCCTAGGTAGGGGCCCAGTAGGTCTATCCACCTCTTCCTCAGAAGCAGGGGGGGTCACAGACTCTGAAACTGGGGGAACAATGATGGAGCTTGGTTGGGGCTCCCATTTCCCTAATGTAATAGCCTGAAATGTGCCTGGGTTAGAGGTCAACTTACTAACACCAGGGCTTGTAGTGGGGGTCTCAGTAGAGGTTCCCACAGGCTTAGAGTGGTCCCTTAAGGTGGCCTCTCTAGCCAATTCGGTTAGGTTCTGGTTCTCCATACTGGGAGGCTGGGGGTATGTGACACTACTCCTAGAGTTTTCAGGTCATTCCCCAACAGGACTGTCCCAGGCACCCCAGTCTGAACACTGACAGGGATCCTCACTGTCATGTTGTTACACTGAATGAGGGCTGGTAGAATAGGAACCATCTGGACAGGGCCTCCAGACATTTTAGTGGGACCTTTGGGTGCTTTTGCCACATCCTCAGGTTGAAAGAAGCTTTCATCCACTACTGTTCTGCTGGCCCCAGTGTCTCTCCTGGCAGGAGTATCCTGGCCATTGACAAGAACACTGTCCACATAATACACCTTACAGTTAACAGGTAGGGAGTGATACACAGCCCTATTCTGGGGACTAACCAGACCCATAGGCTCTAAGTTTACAGTTGCTTGAAGACCCAAGGGTTCTTCAGCAAAGAGTTCAAAGTGGGCACTAGCCATCTGTACTTCATCCTCAGGGGTGAAGGCTAAGGAGACTCTGCTGATCCCTGCAGGTTTACCCTTGCATATGGGATCCCCTTTGATATGGTCAGTAGCCTTACAGATATAGCATTGTCCAAATGCTCTCTGAAAAGGTGGCTTGTTCTGACCTCCTTCTGGTTGTTGACCAGAAGGTACACTAGCCTGATTCAGTTTACCCTGGGGCTTACCCTAGTTATTCTGTTGTTGTGGCCCTCTTTGGTATAGGAGGTATTAGAATTCTCTGGATTCACTTTAGGTGGCTGCTTTCCCTCATCCTTTTTCTGGGTGACCCCTGAATCCTTGTGAGTGGCCCTGTTGGCAACCCACAAGTCAGCAGCCTTAGCTAGTTTTCTGGAATCTAGTTCCTTTGAATCAGCCAAGTGCTGTCTGAGCTCATGAGAGCAGGCATCATAAATTGACTCCATCATAAAAAGATTTTTCATACCTTCATAAGTGTTCACCTTGTAACCCTTAATCCATCCCTCTAAGTTTTTCAAACATTCACTCACCCAGGTAGCCCAAGGGGTACCATCATTCCTTTTGAGGGTCCTAAATCTCTTAAGATACTGGGAAGGGGTCTTCCCAAATCTAGCTATCAGAGCTAGTTTCACACATTCATACTCTTTCCTATCCTCCTCCCTCAACTCCATTACCACATCAGTTGCAACAGGGGGAACCCTAGAGAACAACCAGGTGAGTAAGTCATTTCCTGTGATGCTCTGGAGCCCATGATTATATTCAAACAGAGACAACCAATCCAACACATCCAACTTAGGCTCATACATACCAACCAATTCTTTAGGCATCAGGGGTCTTTTAGGACTGGAACTTCTAGAGGAGCCAGAGAGAGAAGCATTTTCGACAGACAATTTCTTCATTTCTAGCTCATGTTTGAGCTCCATTTCCCTTAGCCTTAGTTCTTGATTCATTTCCTGATGTCTCTGTTCAGCCAGAGTATTCAGTTTCTTGAACTCTAGTTCAAATTTCATTTTCTCTAATTAGATATTGAGGACTTAGTGTGGGACTTGGTAAAGGCCCAGTAGGTACAGCAGGTAGGGCAGACAGAGGCCTATGGGGGACAGTCACAGCAGCCTCACCCTCCTCTTCTGACTCTTCCTCAAGATTATCAACATTTGGACCAATATCAATTTCTATACTGTTATCTACATTTTCTGGCATGGTAGGTTCCTCAGACCCATCATCCAGACTTTGGTTAGCTAATAACCTTTCTATCAACTCCATTTATTTGCCTTTAGTCAGGAGGTTCTTAGGCTTACACAATACTCTTAAACAATCAGCAGTTTTTGTAGCAAGGGACTCTTGACTATAAGTTTCCATAGTTGACATGTTAGAAAGATTACTTTTTCAGTGCTAGGCTTTGTGGTTAGGTGTACTAAATTATCCTAAAGCACTCTAAAGTGTATACTTAATACAAATCCCACTGCTGTACACCAGTGTTAGGCAGAAACCTGTGCAGTTCCCTTAGGGACCACTGCAAAAGATTTAAGACTACATGTGTTAGCAGTAAACCCACTTCGTAGCAGTCTGTACCATCCAGATTTACCTGGTAGCTGTGGCTGAGCAGTCAGACTTCCCTCAAGAAGAGTTAGGCAGTATGCAAAGTATACTGAATAGGCACTCAGATACAATAATACAAACAAACACTGACCAGAGCTTTGGTATCAAAGTATATAATTATTTATTTATAAACACACAGTTGAAACACTCCAGCACTCTTCTTGTAAAATATTCCTAACACAGTTACTATTATGATATATACACCCTTTTTCCCTTATTAGAAAATCACAGTAAGACACCACTTATTTTCATACAGAGGTGAGCGCTTAACTAGATTGCACTCTACTAAGGTTGTGAAAAAGGGAGGGAAAAAGACAGAATATGCAAGGTTACACCACTCTACGATTCAGGAACACTATTAGCAAGGCAGAAGAGCAAAAGTCACTGGTGAGCCAAAGTCCAAAGGCTGGGCCCACTCTTAGAGAGAGCAGAGCACAAATTCGCCCAAGATCACACAGTTACACTAGGCTTAGAAAGTCTTGCAGAGGGTTCAGTGAAGAGTTTAGAGAGGCTTTAGGAAAGTTTAGCCAGGGTGTCCCAGGCTAACCCAGGTTCGAAAGCCGGGGGCTAAATCTACCCCGCACAGTCGGTTGTAAGGGAAGCCAGGCGGGACACGGTACCTTAAGTGGGAAGGATCCTCCAGCGGTGGCAGTTGTTCCTGGTAGTGGTTGCAAGTTGCGTCATCGTCTAGGGGAAGAGTAGATCTCGACGTGGAGGAAAGATGCAGGTCGTTGCACTACCAGGGCAGAAACCAGCCGCAGAGTTTTCCGGTAAAAGGTGGTACCTTTATCTCGCGGTCGTGGTAAAACGTAGTATCCCGGTTGCCAGGGTGCTTAGCACGGGCAAGGCGGCCATGAGATGCGTCGGAAAGAGAAAAGGTGGTGAAACTGGTTATCCCCACCAGTCAAAGGAAGAAGACTCTCCGGCGGGAGATCTCCTCTGTCGTTGGGAAAAGTGGTGAGACGGTCCAGCAGGGCTCCACCGGTCGTGGTGTCATGGCAGGTCGGCTCAGCTTCTCCCTCGTCGGATCCTTAGGTCCTGTGGCGACTTCTGAAGTTCCAGTCCCCAAAGCCCTGCTTTTATGCAGCAAACCCCCATTCACTCAGCCTAGCTGTCACTCAAACATGCTAAGTGGTGAGCCGGCCGGCTCACCACTTGGGCCAATCAGGACGGAGTGCGACTTGAGTTGCCTAGACAACTCAGTCAAGGGTGCCTAAATTCCCCTCCACGCCTTCTAAGTACCCCAGACATAGTGGCACCACTTTGGAGGGCTTCTGTGGAAAAGCCCGCCAAAAAGTGGAACAAAGTGCGCGACTTGGGTTGGAGTCACAGAAGAGAACACAAACGCCATTTTAGAATCAAGTTTTGGCAAAAAATACCAACCGGAGAATTAATATTAATTAAATAAACCGGCGGTATGTTCGAAGCTACCTTAAATAATTAAATAAAGATAGTAGCCTAAAACAATGGGAAACCCCATAGGAAAATATTTGCGGTTGAATATAAAAAGTAGTATCCATGCCACCAGCCAAAACTCGATCAGGGGGGACGGAGACGTGCCCCCTCGACTAACAGACCCTGGGGCAATCGAATTGCCCCAGCCAGTACGTCCACAATATGATGGTTTGTACTGGTTCTGTTCAGAATTTAAGACTAGTAAAGTCAATGGTGACTTTACATGCCCTGGGAGACAGTAGTCAGTCCCAGGGTATGGAGTCTATACCGGGGGGTCACTATGACACCCCTGTGTTACTGCACGGAGGGTGCTGTGTAACACACATCACAAAAAACACATGAAACCCTATGGAGTAAAAGACCCCATAGCCCATTCAACACATCTAGATTCAAAGAAACACACTCAAATCATGTCCATGAGTGAGGGTAAAAGAGTCTCACACTTGGCAGGAGAAAATAATAAACCCCAAAAATCCACCAAAGCTGCTGGGTGACTCACTAGGTTAGGAAATTCAGCCTAAACAGAGAATTCTCCCTAACATGCATCACAACAAGCTGGCAGTTTGTGACAATCTTTATACCCAAATGACATTACTTCACAATTATTTTACTGTGTGTCTTAAAGTTCTAAAGGTACAGCAGTGTTAATCAGGAATGCTTCAGACGTGCGTTAGTTTGCATTCTGAGACTTGTAGTGTTCCATTGAGGATGTGGCGATAAAGACACAATAACATTCCTTTGGCGTAACGTAGCAATAATTAGTTTTTTAGATAGCACTTTAATCGAAAGTGCTTTACATAGGACATATTTACATACACCACTATTATTACCCAATCAAAATTGGTACTCATTTGTCAACCTCAGAAGGATGAAAGGCTGAGTTGGCTTTGTCAGGATTTGAACCTGCAACCTGCAGATCAATCAAACATCACAGCAATAAGCGTTTAACCCGTTCAGCCATCTTAACAGCCAACATGTTTTGGTTCTGTGTGATCTGCTCAAATGTGTTTCATCGAGGGAGAATTGGTCGAAATTCTGTTTTTCTTTAAGGACATTTTACTACAAATGTATGCGCCCCCACAATTGTGCCTACATTTATTATTACCCTAACGCACCCACCCACATATATTTGCGGTAAAATGCAACAGAAGAAATTGGACAAATTCTCCCTCAACGAAATCTACTGCAGCCAAATTCCCTGTTACCTATGTTTCTGTTAAGATGTACATACTGTCGGGTTGCTTTTCTATCTGATTTGTGTATTTTGCAAGTAATCACTAAAGACAGCATTATTGTATTCTTTGAAAGCTAAAACATACATACTTGTAAAACAGCATGTGGTCAAAGGCCGAAATCACAGGATTGGTAAAAATCTGGATTCACTGCTTAAACAAAGTGTGAGATCTTGGCCAAATAATGTAATCTCACTGTGAATTTCTGGCAAAAATTGGTGTCCTTAAAAGTGATTAGGCTCACACAATTAAAAAAAAAATGTCCATACAATGTTGCAGTTTTAATGATTTTTAAGGACCAAATGGTCTTATTTGTGTGCTCTTGATAATCGTCTCTAAGATCGTCTCCTAGAATTGCTTTATTGTTGCACTGGCTCTCCCTCCGCCATATAACACTTGATTTGACAGGCAGATATAGAGCCTCATGAGCCAGTCAGTGCAACAGAACATTTTAGTATAACGGACTGACTGCAGCAGAACCAAAGTTAATTTTGTCCCCTGTTGCTGCCAATCACAGAAATTGCATGGGCTGTCGAGAGTCCTGCACCACTGGCGAATGAGTGAAACTGACGTGCTCTGTTATGCTATGTAATTTAGGCTTGCACTGCACAGCATCTGATCTTTTCTTGGGTTCTTGGCGCTTCATGATCTGCAAGCCTTGGCGAAGGCGACTTGCACAGAAGCGAGTGGAGCAGGGCAAGGTTACTTTGCTGTGAATTATATCTGAAAAGTTAGAGCTGCCTCTGGTTTGTAAGTTTTAGATATGTGTTGAGTTGTCTAGAGCAGCGGGCAGGGCTGGACTGGGAACTAAAAGAGGCCCTGGAAATAATTACTGGGGACCAAAGGAGGCCCTGGAAAATAAAGTTCAAAGTGGCCCTATATGACACATTTTCAGCAAGCCCAATGCTTTTCCTATGAGAAAATTTGGAAATACCACAGAAAAGAGGCCCAGGGTGCAGAGGCCCACTGGGAAATCTCCAGAGTTCCCTAAAGGCCAGTCCACCCCTGGCAGCGGGTAGTGTACGCACCGTTTTGCTATTGTAAATTGTGTGGTTGTCTGCCAGAGTTGTGCTGCTCTGTGGTGAGTTAGTGTGGTGTGTAGGGAAATTTAGTGTAAACAAATATCTTTGGGTGGTATATGTTCCATTGTGTAACCTGTGCTTTTTTGGTGCCGGAGTTGTGTGTAAGGATGTTGGGGCGGATGACAGAGTGATTTGAGGTGGTTATTGTACCCAGCAAACACCCATAACTGGGGACAACATGTTTCACTTTGGAAACAACCCAGTTGGTCACTTTGTTTTGTTTATATCCAGGCAAAATAAGCATTCTCCAGTTGTATGCCTTGTTCCATATTATGTTATACATTATAATAGCCTACGTGATGCTACATCAGATGGCACTGCGCCATGGCACACATTCAGAGCCCTAGAAGACACTCCAGCGGTAGTGCCACCCAGTCTCACATTGGATCAAATGCAGATGGACACTGGCCATGAACAAGCAATTGCAAAGCCCCCTTTTCACTTGTTAGTCTAGCCCCACCCCCACCTCTGACCTTTCGGTATAGTTGGCCCCTTGCAGAAAACATGGCAAACAGTGCAGAGGTAGACGCATCCTCGCACATGACTGTTTCATGTGAAAATGTTTTGTACAAGATTCATATCTTTATCACACAATGATTACACACAGGTGGGTTTATCAAAAAGGCTCCCCTAGGGGTGTCTGTCTTGGAGTTATGTTATAAAGGAGTGTAGGAGAGTTTAAGGTGATCTCAAGTTTTACAATGGCAGCTATAAAATGGATTTAAGGCGCATAACAAAGAAAGCAAGCATTGGCAATGCCAACAGTTGGGGCTTTTGTATAGGCATGGGAAGAGCACTTATCAAGCACTGCCAATGCGGTACTAATTGGCCATTTATGGTAGCAGGTGCAAAATGGTGGGAGTACCTGGGCATATAATAGCAGTGCCTGGAAAAAGCCTAACACTTATACACAAGCCAAAACTGTTGGCTTTGCCAATGCTCGTTTTTAACAGGACTTCAGTGAAGGACACGCATGGTGTTTATAAATTGAGTGGCTGAAGGCAGAGCTGCGTAACACATTTTTATTACACCAGGAGCTGGTTTACAGCTCCAATTAAGTCATTAACTCTCAGAGGACTGCTTTGACAAAACAGTGGCAGGCACTTTGAGTGCTGAGTTTGATGGTAAAGCTTGATTGGAGCGAGCACAAAGAGTACCCACACAGGGGGGTTCTGGGCGGGGAGGGGCAGGAACTTGGTGGGAATGGCCATAGGGATTAGCATGGTCAAGGGAAGTCAATGGGTGGGCAAATAACCAAGCAACACCTGCAAGCTTTGTGCCCCTCTTCATAGACCATGTTTCCCTGTCTGCAGTCTAATATAGTAGTTTCAGCTTATAGGTGGTCAAGCACCACCTAATAATAGCCCAATAACATTGGCTTTTGGGTGGTGCAAGTGCCATCTAATATGCCAAACTATAATGATCAGTATACAGAATGTTTGCTTGCATGCATGTTTCCGTAAATGGGTTTGTGTGTTTGTGGCAACATGATGCAGAATGGGGGGCAATGAAAGCATATATTTGAAAAGACTGGGATTTATTGGGGCCACTAGACACATGAATGGAGGCCAGCACAGGAATATATTGTTGAGACAGACCCATTTTTGGCCACTAGCAGCATCAACCTGTATTTTACAGGGGCAATGCTGGCATGTATTGTTGAGATCAGCCTCATTACTTTCAATGGACCCAAAACGCACGAAAGGAGCACCAACGTCATGATCTGGTTTGGGCAAAACCTGCTTGAAAATGGGGCACTGCTGGTATATATTGTGGAGAGAGGGCTACTGGTTTTTCTTTGGGGACAGCCAGCATCAACGCCAGCTACAAAATGCTGATCTGTACTGTGGGTAACCTGGCATCTATTGGAATGTTTCATATGTTGGCTAGTGTTAAACACTTTTCCTCAAAGTTTTTGTGTGAAATGCACACCTTCAACACATTATTTTAAAAAAAGGGTCTATGGGGATGTACCATGAAAACCTTACTGGTTTAGTTCGGGTGTGCATACTCGGTTAAATTCATGGAGAACATCACCCCTCCTTTTTCCATATTCACCGGCTCTAACCGCTTTGGACTGTAGAGGTAGTGGAGCCGTGCGACATGAAAGACCACCAAGGACTTGCTATCTTCTTGGAGAAGTTGTTGGGAGAACACCACCAGAAGAAAATAAAAACAGGACTTTATCTATAGTTTGCCAGGCAGTCCTGCCAACCTGAATAATGCCCTGAGTAAGAGTTATAGTGAGAGAGCTGAGTGGGAGAGCAGAGTGAGAGAGCTGAGTGGAAGAGCTGAGTGGAAGAGCTGAGTGAGAGAGCTGAGTGGGAGAGCAGACTGGGAAAGCAGAGTGGGAGAGATGAATGGGAGAGCGGAGTGGGAGAGCGGAGTGGGAGAGCACAGTGAGAGAGCGGAGTGGGAGAGCTGAGTGGGACAGCGGTGTGGGAGAGCGGAGTGAGAGAGCTGAGTGGGAAGTCTGAAGAAAAGAGTAGGTGAGCAGCGGGTGGGGGCGCTGATTGGGAGAGCTGAAGGAGGGACATGAGGTGCAGAGACAGTGTGTGCTCTCTAGTAGAGCGATCCCCATTTATAATGACACTCACCCACTCTCCCACTCATGTGAATAAGGGTGAGAGAGATGGAGAGCAATCCCCATATATATTGACAGTCACTCACTCACTCACCCTCCCAGCAATGGGGGGCTGAGAAACACAGCTGGAGTGAGAGAAATGGGAAAACAAAGTAAAACTGGAGTGCCAGAATTGGACGGAGAAAATGAACAGGGCGCAGATCCAAAGAAAACACTATACGGAATTGAGCCCATTAACGTAATTTCAGTAAAAGCGCATTATTCCAACAACCTCCGGCCATTCCAAGCGAAGGAGGAAGCCGCGCCAGTAATTACTGATGTCAAAGGCACGTGTGTGTGGTGGGTGTGGTGGTGTGTCCAGGGACCTCCGCAGCCTGCTTCCACCCGTCCAGAGACCTCCGCAACCTGCCTTCCATCCGTCCAGGGACCTCCGCAACCTTCCTTCCACCCGTCCAGAGACCTCGGACACCTGCCTTCCACCTGTGCTCTGCGGTGGGAGTCCAAGTGGGTCCAGGGACCTCTACAAACTGCCTTCCATCCGTGCTGTGTGGTGGGAGTGCAGGTGGGTCCAGGGACCTCTGCAACCTGCCTTCCACCTGTGCTGTGTGGTGGGTGTGACGTGGGTCCAGGGACTTCTGCAACCTGCCTTCCAGCCATGCTGTGTGGTAGGAGTGCAGGTGGGTCTAGGGACCTCCACAACCTGCCTTTCTCCTGTGCTGTGTGGTGGGAGTGACGGTGGGTCTACGGACCTCCGCAAACTACCTTCCACCCTTGCTTTGTAGTGGGAGTGCAGGTGGGTGCAGGGACCTCTGCAACCTGCCTTCCATCCGTGCTGTCTGGTGGGAGTGCAGGTGGGTGCAGGGACCTCTGCAACTTGCCTTCCACCTGTGCTGTGTGGTTGGTGTGACCTGGGTCCAGGGACTTCTGCAACCTGTCTTCGACCCTTGCTTTTTGGTAGGGGTGCAATTTGGTCCAGGGGCTTCCGCAACCTGCCCTCCACACGTGCTCTAGGGTGGGAGTGCAGGTGGGTCCAGGAACCCTGTGTCCTGCCTTCCACCCGTGCTCTCTGGTGAAAGTGCTTGTGGGTCCGCTTTGTGGTGGTAGTGCTGATGGGCCCAAGGACCTCCACAACCTGTCTTCCACCTGTGCTATGTGGTGGATGTGATGTGGGTCCAGGGACCTCCGCACCTGCCTTCCACCTGTGCTCTGTTGTGGATGTGGGTCCAGGGACCTCCGCAACCTGCCTTCCACCCGTGCTCTGTGGTGGGAGAGCAGGTGGGTACAGGGACCACTGCAACCTGCCTTCCACCTGTGCTGTGTGGTGGGAGTGATATTGGGTCCTGGGACATGCGCAACCTGCCTTCCACCCATGCTGTGTGATGGGTGTGATCTGGGTCCAGGGACTTCTGCAACCTGCCTTCCACCCGTGCTCTGTGGGGGGAGTCCAGGTGGGTCCAGGGACCGAGCGACCTGCCTTCCATCCGTGCTGTGTGGTGGGAGTGCAGGTGGGACCAGGGACCTCCGCAACCTGCCTTCCATCCGTGCAGTGTGGTAGGAGTGCAGGTGGATCCTGGGACCTTTGCAACCTGCCTTCCATCCGTGGTCTGTGGTGGGAGTCCAGGTGGGTCCAGGGACCTCCCCAACCTGCCTTCCATTCGTGCTGTGTGGTGGGAGTGCAGGTGGGTGCAGGGACCTCTGCAACCTGCCTTCCATCCGTGCTGTGTGGTGGGAGTGCAGGTGGGTGCAGGGACCTCTGCAACTTGCCTTCCACCTGTGCTGTGTGGTGGGTGTGACCTGGGTCCAGGGACTTCTGCAACCTGTCTTCGACCCTTGCTTTTTGGTAGGGGTGCAATTTGGTCCAGGGACCTCCGCAACCTGCCCTCCACACGTGCTCTATGGTGGGAGTCCAGGTGGGTCCAGGAACCCTGTGACCTGCCTTCCACCCGTGCTCTCTGGTGAAAGTGCTTGTGGGTCCAGTGACCTCTGCAACCTGCCTTCCACCCCCGCTTTGTGGTGGTAGTGCTGATGGGCCTAAGGACCTCCACAACCTGCCTTCCACCTGTGCTATGTGGTGAGTGTGATGTGGGTCCAGGGACCTCCGCAACCTGCCTTCCACCCTTGCTGTGTGGTAGGAGTGCAGGTGGGTCCAGGGACCTGCGCAACCTGCCTTCCACCCGTGCTCTGTGGTGGGAGTGTAGGTGGGTACAGGGACCTCTGCAACCTGCATTCCACCCGTGCTCTGTGGTGGGAGTGACGTTTGGTCCTGGGACATGCACAACCTGCCTTCCACACGTGTTGTGTGGTGGGAGTGCAGGTGGATTTTGGGACCTCTGCAACCTGCCATCCACCTGTGCTGTGTGGTGGATGTGACCTGGGTCCAGGGACTTCTGCAACCTGCCTTCCACCCGTGCTCTGTGGTGGGAGTCCAAGTGGGTCCAGGGACCTCTGCAACCTGCCTTCCATACGTGCTGTGTGGTGGGAGTGTAGGTGGGTCCAGGGACCTCTGCAACCTGCTTCAATCCGTGCTGTGTGGTGAGAGTACAGGTGGGTTCAGGGACCTCTGCAACCTGCCTTCCACCTGTGCTGTATGGTGGGTGTGACCTGGGTCCAGGGACTTCTGCAACCTGCCTTCCACCCATGCTGTGTGGTAGGAGTGTAATTTGGTCCAGGGACCTCAGCAACCTGCATTCCACCCGTGCTCTGTGGCGGGAGTCCAGGTGGCTCCAGGGACCTCCGCAACCTGCCTTCCATCCGTGCTGTGTGGTGGGAGTGCAGGTGGGTCCAGGGACCTCTGCAACCTGCCTTCTACCTGTGCTGTGTGGTGAGTGTGACCTGGGTCCAGGGACTTCTGCAACCTGCCTTCCACCCATGCTGTGTGGTAGGAGTGCAATTTGGTCCTGGGATCTCAGCAACCTGCCTTCCACCCGTGCTCTGTGGTGGGAGTGCATGTGGGCCTAGGGACCTCCACAACCTGCCTTTCTCCTGTGCTGTGTGGTGGGAGTGCAGGTGGGTCTAGGGAACACCGCAAACTGCCTTCCACCCTTGCTGTGTAGTGGGAGTGCAGGTGGGTGCAGGGACCTCTGCAACATGCCTTCCACCTGTGCTGTGTGGTAGGAGTGCAGGTGGGTCCAGGGACATCAGCAACCTGCCTTCCACCCGTGCTGTGTGGTGGGAGTACAGGTGGGTCCAGGAACCCTGTGACCTGCCTTCCTTCCGTGCTGTGTGGTGGAAGCGCTGGTGGGTCCAGTGATCTCTGCAACCTGCCCTCCACCCATGCTTTGTGGTCGGACTGCTGATGGGGCCAGGGATCTTCACAAACTGCCTTCCATCCGTGCTGTGTGGTGGGAGTGCAGGTGGGTCCAGGGACCTCCGCAACCTGCCTTCCACCTGTGCTGTGTGGTGGGTGTGACCTGGGTCCAGGGACTTCTGCAACCTGCCTTCCACGCACGCTCTGTGGTGGGAGTCCAAGTGGGTCCAGGAACCTCCGCAACCTGCCTTCCTTCCGTGCTGTGTAGTGGGAGTGTAGGTGGGTCCAAGGACCTCTGCAACCTGCTTCAATCCGTGCTGTGTGGTGGGAGTGTAGGTGGGTTCAGGGACCTCTGCAACCTGCCTTCCACCTATGCTGTGTGGTGGGTGTGACCTGGGTCCAGGGACTTCTGCAACCTGCCTTCCACCCATGCTGTGTGGTAGGAGTGCAATTTGGTCCAGGGACCTCAGACACCTGCCTTCCACCCAGGCTCTGTGGTGGGAGTCCAGGTGGGTCCAGGGACCTCTGCAACCTGCCTTCATTCCGTGCTGTGTGGTGCGAGTGCAGGTGGGGCCAGGGACCTCTTCAACCTGCCTTCCACCTGTGCTGTGTGGTGGGTGTGACCTGGGTCCAGGGACTTCTGCAACCTGCCTTCCACCCATGCTGTGTGGTAGGAGTGCAATTTGGTCCAGAGACCTCAGACACCTGCCTTCCACCCAGGCTCTGTGGTGGGAGTCCAGGTGGGTCCAGGGACCTCTGCAACCTGCCTTCATTCCGTGCTGTGTGGTGCGAGTGCAGGTGGGGCCAGGGACCTCTTCAACCTGCCTTCCACCTGTGCTGTGCGGTGGGTGTGACCTGGGTCCAGGGACTTCTGCAACCTGCCTACCACCCATGCTGTGTGGTAGGAGTGCAATTTGGTCCAGGTATCTCAGCAACCTGCCTTCCACCCTTGTGCTGTGGTGGGAGTGCAGGTGGGTCTAGGGACCTCCACAACTTGCCTTTCTCCTGTGTTGTGTGGTGGGAGTGACGGTGGGTCTAGGCACCACTGCAAACTGCCTTCCACCCTTGATGTGTAGTGGGAGTGCAGGTGGGTCCAGGGACCTCTGCAGCATGCCTTCCACCTGTGCTGTGTGGTAGTAGTGCAGGTGGGTCCAGGAACCTCTGCAACCTGTCTTCCACCCGTGATGTGTGGTCGATGTGCTGCTGTTTTCAGGGACCTCCACAACCTGCTTTCCACCTATGCTGTGTGGTGGGAGTGCAGGTAGGTCCAGGAACCCTGCAACCTGCCTTCCCCCCGTGGTGTGTGGTGGAAGTGCTGGTGGGTCCAGTGACCACCGCAACCTGCCTTCCACCTGTGCAGCATGGTGGTGGGTCCAGGGACCTCCACAACCTGCCTTCCACCTGTGCTGTGTGGTGCGAGTGCAGGTGGGTTCAGGAACCCTGAAACCTGCCTTCCACCCGTGCTGTGTGGTGAGAGTGCAGGTGGGTCCAGGAACCCTGCAACCTGCCTTCCCCCATTGTGTGTGGTGGAAGTGCTGGTGGGTCCAGGGACCTTGGCAACCTGCCTTCCACCCGTGCTGTGTGGTGGGAGTGTTGGTGATCCAGGGATCTACGCAATCTGCTTTCCACCGGTGCTGTGTGATGGGAGTGCAGTTGGGTTCAGGAACCCTGCAACTTGCCTTCCACCCATGCTGTGTGGTGGGGGTGAGGAACCCTGCAACCTGCCTTCCACCCGTGCTTTGTGGTGGGAGTGCAGGTGGGTCCAGGAACCCTGCAACCTGCCTTCCCCCCGTGGTGTGTGGTGGAAGTGCTGGTGGGTCCAGTGACCACCGCAACCTGCCTTCCACCTGTGCAGCATGGTGGTGGGTCCAGGGACCTCCACAACCTGCCTTCCACCTGTGCTGTGTGGTGCGAGTGCAGGTGGGTTCAGGAACCCTGAAACCTGCCTTCCACCCGTGCTGTGTGGTGAGAGTGCAGGTGGGTCCAGGAACCCTGCAACCTGCCTTCCCCCATTGTGTGTGGTGGAAGTGCTGGTGGGTCCAGGGACCTTGGCAACCTGCCTTCCACCCGTGCTGTGTGGTGGGAGTGTTGGTGATCCAGGGATCTACGCAATCTGCTTTCCACCGGTGCTGTGTGATGGGAGTGCAGTTGGGTTCAGGAACCCTGCAACTTGCCTTCCACCCATGCTGTGTGGTGGGGGTGAGGAACCCTGCAACCTGCCTTCCACCCGTGCTTTGTGGTGGGAGTGCAGGTGGGTTCAGGAACCCTGCAACCTGCCTTCCACCCATGCTGTGTGGTGGGAGTGCAGGTGGGTCCAGGAACCCTGCAACCTGCCTTCCACCCGTGCTGTGTGGTGGGAGTGCAGGTGGGTTCAGGAACCCTGCAACCTGTCTTCCACCCGTGCTGTGTGGTGGGAGTGGTGGTGGGTTCAGGAACCCCGAAACCTGCCCTCCACCTGTGTGGTGGGTTTGTCAATGAGTCTAGAAACCATGCGACCTGCCTTAAATTCCACTCAAACTGATGTGAAAAGCACGTGCTGTCTGGTGGGAGTGCCTCTAGGTCCAGAGACCCGGCGACCTGCTTTCCACCTGGGTGGAAAGCCTGTCCTCTGCCGTGGTCCCCCAGGGATGTCCTCGCCTTTGGAACCAGCTCTGCTCTGCACTCTCAGCACACGCCTGGCTGCTCGACTGCAGCTCCCCGTGGGAGGCTCCCGGCCTGCACAGCAATGAAAGCCAACTCTGCTCTGCTCCAAGCAGTAGAGGTCCTGCCTTCTGTCACAACAGGACTGCACTCGCGCCTGCGCTGCGATCTTGCTATTTCCGGGTTGCTATATCAGGGACTCTCGCTCCTGCTCTGGAATGTTTCTGTTTTCTTACGTGTTAGCTGAAAGCTTCTGATTCTTGGCTGCTGCTGTGTAATATTTCATACTTAGGTTTTTCTGCTTGCTATATTAAGACCCCTTTTTTATTTCGTTTTGTACATAGTGTGACAAACGCCTCCTTCTCCCTTCCAAGCCTTCCCGCAGGCCAACAGCAAGCTATCCAGATGTCTGTGTAGAGCCCACCAGGAGCAGACTCCCCCCCCACTAGCCTTTAATTGGTGTTAACCTGGGGCAGTGAGTTCAACACTTTCACCCTCAACTCTCCCAATACGTTGGGGAGGTTATTTTACTTAACACCATCAATTAACCCGTAGGTGACGTACTAGAGCAGAGGTCTGCAAACTGCTGCTCCACAGATGTTTTGAACTATCAGTCCCATGATCCCTCCCCAATGGTTATGCTGCCTGAGGCTCTTGGCAGTTGTAGTCAAAAACAATCGGCTAGCCAAAGGTTGCAGAACGCTGACCTGCAGTAAGGCAAACGGGTGAGCTTGAACCCTCAGGATATATTCTTTCAAATGACGTTAAGTACAGCAGTCATGACTACCCCCGTGCAGCAGCATTGCTGGGGGATTCTAAGGGGGCTATATCCCCGAGTCTTTTGGTTGTAGCCTTGGATAGAAGCTCAGGGGCTAAAACCAAACAGCTAGCTAGCCCTAAGTCTCGACAGTGCCGACATCTTTTGCAGACCTGGCAACACCCCTGCCTGCGTGCCTTTATTTATTTATTTGTTCGAATTCTCATTATACCACCCTACCTTGTCACGGCACCGGCGACTTGATGCAAGAGGAGCCAAGTAAGATTCAGTTGCCCGACTTGTGACTTTGATATGCATTTAGGACCATGGCGAAGACCCCTTGCACGCAGCCATGCCTCCAGCATAGTTCATAGTTCACTATGGCAACTTCTGGGATCTAGCGACAGTTGCCAGGTGACAAACACAACCATAAAGATCTGCCACCTAAGAAAAGATTGACTAAACACCAGCTGGTAAACACTGAGACACCCATTTCCATAGCGCCTAAAAGTCCTTACATTACGGCTCCCATTCAACCATTTCCATGGCGGAGAGGAGGCACGGATTGTAAGATAACAAACCCTCAGCTGCCCAACTCTATCATGCAAATACTCCAGCATTTTCACCGACATGGAGCTCATTTTGCTTCATTATGTAGTTTGGCGGTGGGTAGCCATTCCGTGTAGACATACGCGATGGCGGCTCCCCGTCACCAAATTTTGGTCATTTGCACAGCAGAGTGGAAATGGGCAGGGCAAAAGGCGCCGTACACGTGTGCACGTGGCCTTTTGCCCTGCACGTTTGCACTTGCCGTGCAATTGAGTACACACTTCCATGCACACATGACAGGCAGTGTTTAATTGTAATTGTAAATGCTTCCTGCCATGCAAGCATGGTAGCCTGAGTTTAATAGTAAACGCTGCCTGCCATGCTAGCCTGGCAGGCAGCACTTACAATGGATCCCTATGGCTTCATAGGGATTCACAGCAGTTGCGCCGGCATGAAAAGGCATGCCGGCGCAAATGCTGGGACATCTTTATGGCGGAGATGAAGAGAAGCGGCTGAAACGCAAGTTGCATTACACCCCTCCTCTACGCCTTACAAATGACTGAAAATAAGCAGTGGCGTCAATGGAAGGTGCAAAAAGCCTTACGCTGGGCTTTTACCTCTTCTATTGACGTTACTGCTCATTAGAACATACGCTCCCATGCATTTTAATGCTGGTGCAAATGCTGTGGATTCCTATGGAATCCGCCTGCTTTTTACATCAGCAAAAAGCAGGCTGATTCCAAATCCGTTCTAGGCACCGATTGCCATGCGTACGTGGATCATTTTGCATGGCAGAGTGCAAAAGAGTCACGTAAACGCGAGTATACCGCATTTTCACCCTCCACTTTTGCACTCGGAAGTGCAAAGGTTGAGAATGATTCAGAGGGGGAGCTGCCTACACAAAAGTGCAAACCTAACAGGTCCCCTCTGCGTAATTTACGAGGAAGTCGAAAAAGAGCTCCTTGGTCTTATAAAAAAAATATATATTACAAGGAAATGTTCAACCACCCAGAACCTCGGCGTATAATTTCAACATAATTTAAGAGGTAAGGGGCGATAGCTCAGCAGCAACGCGTTTGTCTGTAAAGCAAGACAATGCAGTGCAATACAGGTTCGAATCCCCGTCCGGGTATTAAGCGCATTATAAAAGAACAATTATAGTTATTATAATTATAGGCATTATAAAACACAGGGTGTTCAGTGTTATAACATCCTGTGTATAGAAAGAAATGCAGACAGTAAACACAAAAAAAAATCAAATGAAGAAAGTAAAAGCTACCTTTAATTTGTAACTTATTTAACTAATCTTTGCTTTTCACAGGGACAAGAAAATATGGTTACCATTTCCAAGCGAATTAAGTCCCTTTACTCCCTGCCTTCCTCCACCCCAATTTTTACCATCTTATTTTCCAAACCCTATATAGAAAAAAACAAGTTCCCATATACATGACATAGACAAGGGAAGAGTAATCAGAACAGGCAGTGCACTTCAGGAAACCTGGCCCAAGCAACAGCCACTTCCATCTGTCTCCCAGTCTCTGCCTATCTTGTCCTCATGTGCTGCAAGCACGGGCACCACGACATTCCCATTCCCTAAACAATTCCCGGGGAGATGGTCCCCAGTGGGCAAGTGTTACCATTTCTCCTCCATTAGCCTGTTCATGCAGAGGGAGGAGGAAGCAGATTAATTAGAGGACATTCAGAGGTATTTTGGTGTTTTGTACTTAGTTTGTATTTATAAAGCGCTTTACGCCAAAGCGCTGTACACATCATCACAACACGGTACAAATAAAAATAAAAATGACATAAATAACCAAAATGTTATTAGAGCAGATCAGCTTTAGGAGCAGAGTGTAAAAGATGGTAAAAAGAAATAGAACAAAGGGAGAGCAAAAGCCTGATCCAATGGAAATGAACCAGAAGAGAGAAGGAGTGAAAGTGGGACTGAGCATGGCGTGGGGGAGTAGCAGCTACGAGAAAGAGAAACTGGAAGCAAAGAGTATGGGGGGGAGAATAAAAGGAAACTAAGGAAGAAAGATAATGGGGGGCAGGATTATAAAGGGATTTAAAGATCATGGAAAGAAAGTTGAATTTAAGACAGGAGTGAAAAGGTAGCCAGCAAAGAGAAGACAGAGCAGAAGAGATGGAATCACGGGTAGAGAGGGAACACAAGAGATGAATAGATGAATAGAAGACTTGAAAATAGACTTGGGAGGACTAAGGTCGAAGAGGAGGCAAGAGCAATAGAAAAGACGAGAAAAGATAAGAGATTAAACTAATAAATTAGCAGCCTGGAAAGTAAGAAAGGGCCTTGCATTACAGATGCTAAAAAGGTGGGCCTGTTAGGAACGAGAAAGCAAAGCGATGCAGATAGGGAAAGAAAGAGAGGACTCCAAGTGTATGCCACGATTGCGGGCAGAAAGAGAAATATGGAGAAGGGAGGGGGAAAGAAATAGATGCAGGGGGGTTTAGGATGGGGAATAGAAGAAGCAGGAAAGAAAAGGACTTCCATCTTCAAAGAATTAAAAATGAGGTAGTGATTGGATATACAGGATTTGATGGCCAGAAGACAAGAGGTTAAAGTGGAGTGGATAGGGGAGGAGAAAAAAGAAAAGGATAGAAAGAGTTGGGTGTCGTCGGCATAAAGGTGGTGGGGCAGCCCAGAGGTAGAAATAATTTAAGCTAGAAGGGCAGTGTAGAGGGAAAAAAGAAGGGGACCCAAACTGAGCCTTTCGGGACACTGTGGTGAAGAGGAAAAGTAAAAGAAGATTTACCCGCTCAAGAGACAGAAAAAGTGTGATTGGACAGATAAGACTGGAACCAGCCCCCAACAGAGCCAGAAAACCCATAGGAGGAAGTAGAAGAAAGAAGAAGCGAGTGGTCGACAGTGTCGAAAGTGGCTGATAAGTCGATAAGAATCTGAAGGGAAGAGTGCACTGTATAAATTGCTGAAAGAAGGAAGGCACAGACAGAGAGTAGTGCGGTTACTGTGGAGCGGTGGGAGTGGAAACTGGAATGGAAGCGGGGAAGAATAGAGCTAGTAGAGAAAAAAGGAGAACATTGAGAATAGACAAGACGTTCCAACAGCTTGGAGAGATAGGCAAGAAGGGATTTAGGCCAGAAGTTAGAAGCGAGAGAAGGGTCCAGAGAGGGTTTATTTTTAGAATAAGAAATATCGTGGGATGCTTAAATGATGTGGGAAAAGGTGATGAAAGAAAGGAGAGGTTAAGGAAAGAAGTGAGGTAAGAGAATAGAGAAGAGTGGAATTTAGGTATCAGTGATGAAGGAATGGGGTCAGAAGTGGAATGGGCCTGTTATAATGTGGCTTGGAGGGAGCATTGCGATGTCATCCTGAATGTTCCTGGGTCATGTAGAGTGTTGCCATGATGAGGTTCTGATTATGGTCAATGTTCCTTGTTTCCTTTTATGTGGACTCCGAGATTCGCCATTTGGAGGGTGGCAGAGATTTCTGCTGGCTGCACTGACTGAGCTGGGGGTCCATATACTAAATAGCTTATGAATAAAGACTGAAGCAATTCAACTGCAACTCTGCGTCCTCATCCTAACAGGGCCCTAGACAGAAGGAGTGCAGTGTCAGAGATAGAGAGTGGACGGAAAGAAGACACGAGTGCGGAATGAGAGAAAAGTCGTAGAAGGGACAATGGCAGATTGGAGAAGGGTGACCTTAGAGGTAAAAAAGGAAAAGGAAGAATCCTAGACTGGATACTTACCCTTAACACTACAGTAACCATAACAGACACCATCCAATTACACTGTACCGACCAATGCCTTATTAAATTCACAATAAAACTAGATACTGACCACAAAACCTTAAGTTACAAACTACCACCCATACAGGTCAGAAATATACGCAAGCTCACACCAGAAAACCTAAACCCTGTCCTTAACAACCTACTCATCTCCAAACCTCAGGACAATACCGGCCCAGAAAGTATTGCCAAACACTGTCCATCAATGTCTAAAATCAGCGGGTGATGAAGTAGCACCACTAAAAACCAAAGTGCTCAAAGCAAAACTACAAAAACTATCCAAAGCCTACAAACTCAGTGTACTCTCCCACAAAGCGGAATCACTCAATGACCACATTGCCACCGCAGCCTCTAACACCAAAGAACTATTCACCATCATCAGAGAACTAGAATCCCCCATTCTCCCCACCAGCCCTATAGTTCCTAGCAAAGCCTGGTGCACCACCATTCAGGATACCCTATCCTTCAAAGTGACCATACTCCAAAACAAAATAGCTGCACAAAATAACTTACTAGAGTGTACCACTACGCCCCCTCCCTTTGACTAACACCACCTGCCCTGATGCACTGGAATTCCTTTTCACACAAGTCACCACTGAGCAAGTCCTCAAAACAATAGCATCCCTTAAGCCCTCGAACTGCAAAGGTGACAGCCAAAATAGTCAAAGACTGCGCCACTATACTAGCACCAACTTTCACCAGCTTCGTGAATGAATCTTTCATTTCCAGCGAAATACCAGCCTCCATTAAGGCAGCCTGGGTCACACCGTTACTCAAAAAACCTTCACTAGACCCTACAATCCCCACTAATTGCAGGCCAATAACAACAGTTCCATTCCTCCTCAAAATCATCGACAAACTAGCCTATACCCAAGTACAACACCATCTTGAACAGAATCATCTACTAGGGGAAAGACAATCAGGTTTCCGCCCCAACCATATTACAGAGACTGCCCTACTAGATCTAAAAAAATAGATGGATGCCATCAGGGACTCTGGCAAACTGTGTATCCTACTTCTCCTAGACCTATCAGGGGCCTTTGACCTGGTGGACCATGACAAACTTTGCCAAACATTATCTACTAACTTCCGTTTTTCACATAAGGCCACCACTTGGATAAAATCATTCCTCTCCGACCGCACCTCAAGAGTCTCGATAAGGGAAGAAGTAGCAGATCCCATCCCAGTACCACTAGTCTGTCTCTTCCCCACCCTCTACAATGCTTACACAAAGGTACTCTTCTCAGCACTAGATGCTATGGGAGTAATCTACACAAACTTTGCTGACGATACACAGATCCTCATTCCCATCACAGGCGACTTGGACCAAGACACGGCCACTATCAACACAATCTACTCACACCTCCAAAACTGGATGGCTTATAACAGTCTTTGTCTTAATGGAGACAAAACTGAGATTCTCATAGTTGGCTCACCAAACAAACTCAGTAAACTCCACCCAGACTACAAGACCATAATGATTGATGGCACACCCATTAACATCTCCCATTAAGTCAAAACACTGGGAGTGTACCTTGACTCGAATCTCACAATGAGCAATCACATTAGCGCCCTCGCCTCCTCAACAGCCTACACCGCTAAACTCATCACACTTAGTAGGCCTCTCCTATCTTCCGTCAACTGCTTGACACTTGCTAGAGCCCTCATCTGAACAAAAATAGACAATTGTAATATCTTACTGCTAGGTAACTCTAAAAAAATCTAACTAAACTCCAACTCCTACAAAACAAAGCCCTCAGAGCAGCCTTGGGCATTAAGAGACAAGAACACATCACTCAACATAGCAGAGAGGCACACTGGCTCCCAGTACAGGCTAGATGAAACACTCTCCATCACCCACAAATGCCTTTCTGACACTGCCCCCACCTACCTCAACAGCTGCATTGCACGCAAAGCCACACCTAGAGCTCTGAGACCCAATGTCAACATCAAACTGCACATACACTGCTTCACCACTACAAGAGCAGGTAATGCCAGTTTCACCATTGCAGCCCCCCGTATCTGGAACTCTCTCCCACCCCATCTATCCAATGAAACCTCACTACCTAAGTTCAAAAAACAACTCAAAACCTGGTTGTTCGACAGGTACTAATCCTCTTTAAACACTCTTTACCCTAGGCGGTAATTCCTGAGTAAGGCTAAATCACTACCATACTATATGATAGACTTTACTCACATATGCCTGTCTTACCGCTGCAACCTAAATTGTATGTAACCTAGATTCCTTAACCAAGATATATGTATACTGCTGCAACTCATAATGTATGTAACCTAAATTTGCTAACTAAGACATACTTACGCTGTGATACCCAAGGGTTTGGGTGTACAACCAAATGCAATGATAAATAAAATAAACAAAAGTAAGGGGCGAGATCTGTGGCCGAAAGGGATAAGGTTAGGGTCAAGAAAGGGGAACGAATCAGATGAGATGGAAATGGAGGTCGTTATAGAGACCTTAGATATGCCCCGCATGCCACATGGGATGCAAACACAATTGGTGCAACATATGCAAGCGATGCAAGTGCATTCCCAGAAAGTCACCTCCCTGAGTGTAGCAATCAAGCCACCATTGCCCCACGATATAGCCAGCCAGGGAGGATGCACATATCTCACCAACCCCTCCCATACCTGTGCGGGTGTTACGATGCCGAAATTGCACACTTCCAAGCATCACTGAGACAGTTACCAGGAGTGGATGCTGATTGAACTGGCAGCTTGGTGGCCGTACCTGACCCATGGGCTCCTGGGGATTTCAGGAATTTGTGTAAAGAATTGCCAAATAAAAGAGAAGAGCATGAAAAATTCATGGGCTGATGAGGATCAGCCCATGAGAGTGATTAAGCCTGCCGAGGTGGGTCAGAGCGGTCGGCCCATGCAGGATGCAGGTAGGATGCTGATGCTGAGTAGAGCCGCTTTGGCATTAATGATATGATATGATATGATAGGTTATTTATAACACGCTTAATACCCAGAGGTTTCTAAGCACGGACCCGGGGATTGAACCTGTGTTGCTTCGTGTTGTCTTGCTTCTAAGCTATCCCTTCGAGACAATGACTGGTGTAGTGTGTCCCCGTAAGGCTGACTGGGCAAACAGAGCAAAGTTAAGTCACCTGCTGATTTTCTAGATTTTTTAAAGGTAGTTTTTACCCATCATTCAGGTACATATACGCAGCTGAGACAACACAGAGAGCAACACACAGGAGGCTGCCTAAAGTACAACAACAGCTGACATTGTTTGTGTTTGATGACAGACTATGGGCCTCATTACGAGGAAGGCGGCCGCGGAATGAACGGTGCCGGTAAGGGCCCGGAACCGTTCATTCCGGGCTGCCTCATTACGAGGTCTGCAGCGGGTCCCGCTCTTCACGCCTGGTCAGACCAGACATGCAGAGCGGGACCCACTAGCAGACCAGGATGCTAACAACGGACCCGTCATGTACAGGGTCTGGTTCCTGCGAAAGGGAATTACTGGACCCTCCAAGGTCGGAATGGGCCATTAAGTCCCCTTTTGCGGGACCCGGACCCGGTACCCGGTTTGGGGGTAGCCATGTCGCTAAAAACGGCTACCTCCAAACTCGTAATGATGCCCTATGCCTTTCGGAGTTAATTACGGATGTGAATCATTCCAGTGGGCATCTTTCCCAGCATGAGAGATGTCTTTACTTTTGGGACTGCTCAGGGCTGCCCGAAGGCCATTGTTTTGGGTGACAAGAAGTTTATTCAGGTTTTTTGCAGAGGTGCCCAGGAACAGGGCATTGGGTTAGTGCAGTTTAGTACCTACTGTGGCTCTGGCAATGGATAGGCAGTTTTTGGTGGAGAGAAAGGGCTTAGCTGCATTGATTATTTTAGTGGTGAATGCGGCAGAGGAAGCTATGGCGCTAACCTGGCAAGACATGTATAGTGAAGATTCTAGATAGGCCCCTAGAGTTTTAAAAATTCAAGGAGATTGGAATGGTGGAGTTGTCAATGTTGAAGGTTTTGTATTGAGGTGGGAGCTTGTTCAGAGTTTCGCTGGTGCCTACTAGGAGGATCTCAGTTTTTTCTCCGTTTAGGGAAAGGCCGTTGGCGGCCATCCAAGTCTGGATGGCTGAATAGATTTTGGCTGGTGCTGCCGCATCTTCTTCATAGGTCCCGGTTAGTGGGAGTAGTACCTGCGTGTCGTCAGCGTAATGGTGTATGCTATGCTGCGGCAGTCAAGGTCATTGAAGAGCAGGAGGGTGAATATATTGTAGAGTGTCGGGGCAGTGCAGGAGCCCTGAGGAACACCACAGCACAGGGTGATTTAGTAGTTTGTTTTTCAGACCCCCCTGGTCTGTGTTGAGGAAGTTTTACAGAAAGAATTGGGATGATTTGGAAACTTTTGATTTTAGACCGCCCTTCACTTAAAGGCCTGCTTTGGGGAAGCTGGACAAAACACATTGGGATGATTTGGGAATTTTGAATTTTAGACCCCCCCCCCCTCCACTTAAAGGCCATTGTTGGGGAAGCTGGACAGAAAAATAAATTGGGTTGATTTGGGAATTTTGGGTTTCAGACCCCCCCCCCCCCCCTCTACTTAAAGGCCTGTGTTGGGGAAGCTGGACAGAAAGATTATGCAATTAAATTACAGTCTATAGTTTTCAGTGCACACTGGGAATGAGCTTTGTTAATTTTGAATTTTAACAGAAATCACCCCCTGTTGTTTCGCCAAATGGGGAATTAATTAAATTAATATTTTTTGTTGAATAGGCAAAGGATTTTCAGAGTTTTGCTCCCCTAACCCCCACTATAATGGGAAAGGATTTAAGGAAAGCAGACGTCCCCGCCTTTTGGTTTCAAATGGCTCAATTCTACTTACATTTAAAACCTCTGTTTAAAGTTCAGGAAAGCCAGCTGCATTTCAGGACCCTCTTGGAGAGCAGGGCAGGGGTCTGGTCACTCCACTCTCAAGGCCCAAGCCCAGAAAAACATGTGGTTTATAGCCGACATCATCGTAGTCAGACAGACGAAGAGGGCAAATGAAAGAGCCTTGCGTAAGAACCCCAGCCCTCACACACTAGCTCAATATAAACGGGCAGTGAAGGAATTTAAAACCCCTATTATTACATCCAAATCCACCTACTTTAACAACAGGAAGGATTAATAATGCTCAATCCAGTACAAGTGAACTTTTTAAAATCGTGACTGATTTTCAGGATCCCCCCTCCACGAATATTGACCTGATCAAGGACTCCACATGGTGTCAGGAAATCCTTCGTGGGCTCATAGCTAAGATTTCAGTTTATAAACAGACAATTAGCAACACTGAGGTATTTTCGCTGGGGTGTAATACCCATGCAAGTATTATTCAGAACCTGTACCTAATTACGTCCCCATATTTAAATTTGTTCACTGCACCGAGGATCACGTTTTTAAAGTTGTCCACGATCTTAAACCTACCTCATGCCTGGGCGATTGCTGTCCGACAGACATCTGTAAGCGCTCACTCGAGCTACTGGTTCCCTGGATGACAAAGCTCATCAATCTCTCCTTTGACAATGGTTTGGTCCCATCCCCCCTTAAAGAGGAATGGATTACACCATTGCTAAAAAAGACCAACGCCGAACCTCTTTTTACTGGCAACAACCGACCAATACCAAATGTGCCATTCATCCTTAAGATCATGGACAAAGTGGCATATTTGCGTCTGCAGAAACACATACAAGATCATCACATCTTGGGGTCACGTCAATCCGGCTTCAGAGCTCAGCATGGGATGGAAACTGCTATGTTGGATTTTAAATTCACCTTGGCTGGCATAGCGGATAGGGGTCATCTCGCCTTGCCAATGCTCCTAATTCTCTCTGCGGCCTTCGGCCTAGTGGATGAATCTCTTCTGGTGAAAAGCCTCAAAGAGTTAGCGCACTGTTCCGATCGGCAACACAGTGGTTCTCCTCGTTCCTTGGCCCTCTGACTGTTTGGGTACAAGTCTGCAAAGCAAGCTCCTCCCCAGTTCTTCAAACATGCAGCATTCCCCAGGGCTCGTGCTTATCACCTACCCTGTTTAGTGTCTATATCAGACCCTTGTTTGATTTGCTGGCACCCTGGATGTACAGTATAAGAATTATGAGGACGAGACCCAGGTTGTCCTTGAGCTGAGCAGGAAGTATGAATAGGATTTAGCTGCCATAAACAAAATCTATGATGCAGTCAAGGCTTGAATGACAGGCAACTCACTTGCCTTGAACTGCGACAAAACTGAGCTGCTGAGCTGCTGATCATAGCATCCAGTTCCTGTCTTAAAAAACTGAACCCAGCATATGCCAACTTTTGTATTGCCGGCAACGTCATCAACATGTCCAAAAAAGTCAAAACATTAGGGGTCATTCTTGATGCTGAACTGACCATGAGACCACATGTCTCTTGCATCCGATCCTCTTGTGGCCTCATCTCCAAGTTACTGAACTACATCTGGCCATTTCTTTCTGTCAAGTACCAAAGGTTGCTAGCTTCAGCATTAATAAACTCTAGACTTGACTATTGTAACAGCCTGTTGGCTGGATCTGCACTTTCAAACATGCATTCGCTACAGGTTGCACAGAAAAGTGCAATTTGTTCCATTTTTGGCATGTCTAAATGCTCGGAGGACATTATCATTAAAGGCTCACACACCAGGGAGATAACTTCATTCTTCTGTCTAACCCACTCTCACGCAGCCCAGATATAACCTGGTGCATTTTAGGGGGACATCCTTTGATACCCAGGCTCCCTTACACTGAAACCTACTTCCTAGGCTCATACGCCTTGCCAACCATCTTGCGCTGTTCAAGAAGCAAGTTAAAATGTACTTGTTCAATCTTAATCCAGGTTAAGTACGGTTCTGCTCCTCCTACACTACTTGGCTACTGACCCCCTGTCAGTGTGGTCTTGTTTCTTTATTTGCTCTCTGAGGCCCAAGGTCATGTTGTGCATTACAAATATTAAAATAAATGAAATAAATTAATTAATAAGGATGGCCCCCAGCTCTTCACCGTAGAGCCCAGTCGAGTTTTAGGACTCTCCAGCAATAGACAGCTCCACCCAGATGCAATCTCAGCCATCCCTTTGGTGTTTCCTTTGCGGCTGTCAGATGGGAATTTTTAACAGCTCTTCTCTTCTCTCATAGTGCATATAATTTATATACCAGGGATGACATCATCAAGATTACAATATAGGGCAGTGCCCTGCAAGAATTCTTGCAAACAGGATTGGACAGTTACCCTTCTCTCTCCCGCCGGCCCAGCCTCTCTCGCAGGATTGGTTTAGAAGTCTAGAGTAGAAATATGGCAACTCCCATTTGAAATTCTCGGTTGTTTTCATGTCAACTTTTGGCCAAAATCTAGTATGTGTCAAAAACTTCATAATCTACTAGTAAGTACTATAATATATATATATATATATATATATATATTCTGCTTCAGCTAATCATGAGGAATGTAATAAAATGACAGCCAGGGCCGCACCATGTTTACTTGCCTGTGTGGAAATTTGCAGCTTTTTCTACAAAAAGCATAATATTTAGGAACATGCAGCCATTTGCCATTCCTGGCCAGCATGTGGCCACAGCTTTCTGGACTGTGTTTGGATTAGCCTCTTTGTTGTTTGAAGTAAGCAGGCTGTCGGTTGTAAATGCTTGTGAGGTCTCAGCTACACAGAGATCCCCCACTTCAAATAATGAGCCAGGCCGGCCCTGTGATGTCACAAGTCCCTTCCTGACATCTTGCATCCTGTCCTGTTATCAGTAGTAGACCACCATTTTGATCTGCAAAGCTTCTATTTTCTTACATTTTTTCTCTAGAGTTTCAGCTTTCCTTGATTTTAGCCCTCCCACATTCCGGACTCACATTGGCTGGGACATTTGGCCGGCACAGAACTGCATTCAGAGACAGCAGGGCTGGATACATTTGGTTTTCAACACCCTTCAGGCAGACCAAGATCATGGTGGTTTGGCCAAGGAAGTCTGGGGCAACAACACTGGAGCTGGAAGTTTTGGACCAGTTTACCTATTACAATGACCTTGTGGTAAGATTTTCTGATAACGGTACCTGGGACCAAATCTCAGTCTATTTTTGAAAAGAATAGTGGTGGCCTAAGGAGGTTTTTTGATTCCCATGGTGAGCGAGCAGGCTGTTTTACCTGCCCTTGACATTTACACCATCCAGGTCACTTCGGCTGTGCTATATGGAGCCGAGATATGGGGATGTTCCACCTGCTCTAGTTTTGGGGTGGCTGAGAATTCATTTTTTTAAAAGTTCCTTAGATCACTCCATAGTACCCCGAGTGTCCCACTAATGATGGAGTATGGTTTGGTTCATGTATTTTCGAACTAACATGGAATCCGTTTTTTTACTGGGTCAGGTTATGGAGCTCCCCGCATCTTGGTGAATATTTGGAAGCACTTACTGATCTGTTGAATAACCCGGGTGGTCTTTCTCTTCCTTGGCCGTGCCATGTAAAGCGGCAACTTGCAGTGGTGGGCCTGGAAGATCTTTAGAACAACCCTTTTTCCATGCCCACCAGTTCAAAAAGTGATGTGAAGCGGTTTGCTAGGAATAACACCCAGGAACATCTTGTTTGTTTGTGTCTAAGATTGAAGTTTGGACAGGATTACCTCCTCTCGAAGTCTATTTTGGAAGGAGAACATTATCTGGATCTTATTTCAGCTGCCTATGCTTGCTCCCTGTTCATTAAATTCAGAATGGGCACTCTACAGGTGGGGGCATTCACTTGTGATTGGAAGTGGGGTTCTTCATCAGTGGCATGGCCTCTGAATCAGTTATGCATTTTTGGTTATTTTGCTAATGCTATTGTGTTTTAAGTAAAATGTATTTAATTCCACTGTTTAAGAGAGAACGCGTCAGAAGCAGCTGAGCAGCGGTTGCCTTATGTTGTTCCACTGCATCAACTATTAATTTTGTTGTAAAATATATTTATCGTGCTTGGTTATGCAGGAACATTGTATCCATTTTTTGACTGTTCCTTTACTGTCTAGTGTTTTTTATGGTATGTGGCTCACTCTGAAGGCCGTTTTATTCTCTTATGTGCCCTATGTAGTGTGTGCTGATGGCAAAATTCGCCGAATAAAGCATTCTTTGATTGACTAATCTGCACTTCGATTACATTTTTTTTTTAGCTTTCTCGGGATTTCAACTGTAGAAAGACACCCACATATTCTGCCTAAATAGGCCCATTTTCAGCGTGAAGATTTTTGAATGCTGGCAGGTCATTTCCCCAGTGGACCCTTCAGTTCTGTTTTTGGGGCCTTTGATTAAACCCCACAAAACGGTGAGAGTACCTGTACATTTGATGGCAATACCTGGAAACAGTGAGAGTACCTGGACATCTGATGGCAACACCCAGAAAATGGTGACAGTAGCTGGACAAATGATGGCAACACCTGGAAATGGTGTGAGTACCTGGATATTTGATGGCAATACCTGTAAAATGGCGAGAGTACGTGGACATCTGATGGAAATACCTTGAAAGGGTGAGAGTACCTGGACATCTGATGGCAATACCTGGAAAATGTTGAGTGTACCTGGATATTGGATGGCAATACCCAGAAAACAGTGAGAGCTCCTGGACATTTGATGGCAATGCCTGGAAATGGAGTGAGTATCTGGACATTTGATGGCAATACCTACAAACAATGAGAGAACCAGGACATTTGATGGCAAAACCCAGAAAAAAGTGAGAGTACCTGGACATTTGATGGCAATGACTGGAAATGGAGTGAGTACCTGTACATTTCATGGCAATACCTGGAACTGGTGAGAGTACATGGGCATGTGATGACAATACCTGGAAAACATTGAGTGTACCTGGACATTTGATGGCAAAAACCCACAAAACAGTAACAGAACCTGGATATTTGATGGTAATGACTGGAAATGAAGTGAGTACCTGAACATTTCATGGCAATGCCTGGAAACGGTGAGAGTACCTGGACATTTGATAGCTATACCTGGAAAACGGTGAGAGTACCTGGATATTTGATGGCAATACCTGGAAAAGGTGAGTGTATCTAGACTTTTGATGATAGTGCCTGGAAATGGAGTGAGTGTCTGGGCATTATATGGCAATACCTAGAAACTGTGAGAGTACATGGAAATCTGATGGCAATAACTGGAAATGGTGTGAGTACCTGGACATCTGGTGTCAATACCTGCAAATGGTGATGGCAATAACTGGAAATGGTGAGAGTGCCTGGAAATCTGGTTGCAATAACTGGAAATGGTGTGAGTACCTGGGCATTTAATGGTAATACCCGGAAATTAGTGAGAGTACCTGGACATCTGATGGCATTCTCTGCAAAACGGTAAGAGTACCTGGACATCTGATGGCAATACCTGGAAATAGTGAGAATACCTGGACATCTGATGGCAATACCTTGAAAAGGTGCGAGTGCCTGGGCATCTGATAGCAATACTTGGAAATGGTGTGAGTACATGGACATCTGATGGCAATACCTGGAATACGGTGAGAGTACCTGGACATCTGATGGCATTCTCTGCAAAACGGTGAGAGTACCTGGACATCTGATGGCAATACCTGGAAATAGTGAGAATACCTGGACATCTGATGGCAATACCTTGAAAAGGTGCGAGTGCCTGGGCATCTGATAGCAATACTTGGAAATGGTGTGAGTACATGGACATCTGATGGCAATACCTGGAATACGGTGAGAGTACCTGGATATCTGATGGCAATACCTGGAAATGGTGAGAGTATGTTGATATGTGATGGTAATACCTGGATATGATGTGAGAGCCTGTGCATCTGATGGCAATACCTAGAAAAGGTATGAGTGCCTGGACATCTGATGGCAATACCTGGAAATGGTGAGAGGACCTGGGCCTCTGATAGCAGTACATGGAAATGGTGTGAGTACCTGGACATCTGATACCAATAGCTGGAATACGGTGAGAGTACCTGGATATCTGAAGGCAATACGTGGAAATGGTGAGAGTACATGGACATCTGATGGCAATACCTGGATATGGTGAGAGTACCTCGACATCTGATGGCAATGCTTGGAAACGGTATGAGTGCCTGGACATCTGATGGCAATACCTGGAAACGGTATGAGTGCCTGGACATCTGATGGCAATGCCTGGAAATGGTGTGAGTCCCTGGACAAATGATGGCAATACCTGGAAACAGTGTGAGTGCCTGGACATCTGATGGCAATACCTGGAAACGGTGTGAGTGCCTGGCCATCTGATTGCAAAACATGGAAACAGTGTGATTACCTGGACATCTGATGGCAATACCTAGAAACTGTGTGAGTGCCTGGACATCTAATGGCAATGCCTAGAAACTGTGTGAGTACCTGGACATCTGATGGCAAGGCCTGAAAATGGTGTGAGTGCCTGGACATCTGATGGCATTACCTGGAAATGGTGAGAGTGCCTGGACATCTGATGGCATTACCTGGAAAAGGTGAGAGTACTTGGCCATCTGATGGCAATACTTGGATATGGTGTGAGTGCCTCGGCATCTGATGACAATACCTGGAAATGGTGTGAGTGCCTGGACATCTGATGGCAATACCTAGAAATGGTGAAAGTATGTGGACATCTGATGGCAATACCTGGATATGGTGTGAGTGCCTCGGCATCAGATGGCACTACGTAGAAGTGGTGTGAGTACCTGGACATCTGATGGCAATACTTGGAAATGGTCTGAATGACTAGACATCTGATGGCAATACCTGGAAATGGTGTGAGTGCCTGGACATCTGAGGGCAATACCTGGAAATGGTGTGAGTGCCTGGACATCTGATGGCAATGCCTGGAAATGGTGTGAGTGCCTGGACATCTGATGGCAATTCCTGGAAATGGTCTGAGTGCCTCAGCATCTGATGGCAATGCCTGGAAATGGTGTGGTTACGACATCTGATGGCAATGCCTGGAAATGGTGTGAGTGCCTGTGCATCTGATGGCAATGCCTGGAAACTGTGGGAGTACCTGGACATCTGATGGCAAGGCCTGAAAATGGTGTGAGTGCCTGGACATCTGATGGCAATACCTGGAAATGGTGAGAGTGCCTGGACATCTGATGGCATTACATGGAAAAGGTGAGAGTACTTGGACATCTGATGGCAATACCTGAAAATGGTGAAACTATGTGGATATCTGATGGCAATATCTGGATATGGTGTGAGTGCCTCAGCATCCAATGGCAATACCTAGAAATGGTGTGAGTGCCTGGACATCTGATGGCAATACCTAGAAATGGTGAAAGTATATGGACAGCTGATGGCAATACTTGGAAATGGTTTGACTAGACATCTGATGGCAGTACCTGGAAATGGTGTGAGTGCCTGGACATCTGATGGCAATGCCTGGAAATGGTGTGAGTGCCTGGACATCTGATGGCAATACCTGCCAATGGTGTGAGTGCCTGGACATCTGATGGCAATACCTGGAAATGGTGTGAGTGCCCGGACATCTGATGGCAATGCCTGGAAATGGTATGAGTGCCCGGACATCTGATGGCAATACCTGGAAATGGTGTGAGTGCCTGGACATCTGATGGCAATACATGGCAATACAAGGAAATGGTGAGAGTGCATGGACATCGGATGGCAATGCCTGGAAATGGTGTGAGTGCCTGGACATTTGATGGGACCCCCCCTTTTACTCCAGCCAGGATTCAGTCCTTAGACTGCACAGGGGCCACAGCGATGGGACCCCCTTTTACTCCTGCCAGGCCTCAGGATGCACAGAGACCACCGTCGGGACCTCCTTCCACTCCAGTGCCAGCAGGCGGTGGCTGGCTGGCAGGAGTCCTGCACGCTCACAGAGCTCTTCACAGAAGGCGACCCCCTCCGTCTGTTCTGCTTGGGCTGGCATGTTCTGGCCGAGTGCTTCTGCGGTTCCATCTCTGATCCTGGCTGGTCCCTGTGGGGGTCTCTTGGCCGGGCTAGCACCACCCGCGCTCTGAACTTGAGTGCCCACTGGTGGGGGAGGGGTACCTTTCGCGGCCCGAGCTGCAGAGCGAGAAGGCTCATTCAGAAAAAGACAGGCAGCATCTCCCAGTATGCGTGCACTACCTCATGCTGTTAAAAGATGTTCGCATCAGAGCAGATTGGTCCGAGCAGCCGCCAGACTGATTTGTCGGCTTATATTTTAAGAAATAAAAGAAACTCAAATGTTGCTCCTATTTTCGCATTTGAATGGATTAGCACTATGGGCCTCATTACGACCCAGGCGGTAAGGGGTTAACGGCAGCGTTAACAGCGCCGACCCTTACCGCCTGATTCCGAGGTCCCTTAGCGCCATGGCGCTTTTAACACCTGCTTTTAGCAGGTGTTAAAATCCATGGGGCCTCATTACGACCCTGGCGGAGTGGGTTTACGCCAGCGGTATTCGCGGCGGACCCTTCCGCCCTACTACGAGTTCCCGTAGCGCCATGGAGCCGTTTTCCGCCTGGTTTTTCCGGGCTGAGAAATCCATGGCGCTACGGGACCTTGTTGTTAATTACGCCACCGTATTTTACGGTGGCGTAATTAACGCCTTCCCCACTCCCATTATACCCTATGGGGCAAAAATGGGAATGGGGAAGGGTAAAATGGGGATTGGGGATTTACCGCCCCGCCAAGGTCGGAATGGGGCGGTAAATCCGCCAACCCCCATGGCGGTATTGGCAGCTTTCCGCCGTGCTCCATGGTGCATATTGCACCACGATCTCCGCCAGGGTCGTAATGAGGCCCATGGCGCTAAGGGACCATGGAGTTAATTACGCCACCGCAATTTACGGTGGCGTAATTAACGCCTTCCCCACTCCCATTATACCCTATGGGGCAAAAATGGGAATGGGGAAGGGTAAATGGGGATTGGGGACTTACCGCCCGCCAAGGTCGGAATGGGGCGGTAAGTCCGCCAACCACCATGGCGTAAACGTAGTTTACGCCATGGTGGTAAAGTCACGGCCCAGGCGGTAACTTACCGCCTGGGTCGTAATGAGGCCCTATGGGTCCGATTCATGGAATTTTCTGCACGGTTCAAAGTGACTTTGCACTGGTGAAAAGTGACTTTCCACTGCCGACACAAACCCTGATTCATGGAACTGTGCAAAGTTTATTTTGGCAGTGCAAAGTCTTCATTGCGAGTATGGCTGTAAGTGGTAAAATTGGAGGTAACTGAGTTGTCTCCAATGTTACCACTATGCCAAATTATGAGTTTTGCCTTTGAGTAGAAGATTTACCTCCAGCAGAACCTTGGAAGTAAATCTTGCCACCCAACAACATAAAATCGGCAGAATTTAGCGCGGTGGTAATTCCGCCATGGTAATTCTGCAAAAAAGGCCCATTAGGTCGAATAGACCAAAAATAAATGGGGATTTACATCGCTACCACCACTTGTAATCAGGTGGAAATTCCGCCTGACCAAGTGGTGGTAATGGTAAAAACGTTTGGTGGTATTTCAGAGGATTTTGAAATACCTCCAAACTCGCAATGAGGCCCTAGTCATTTGAACAGTACAAAATGACTTCACCCTGACTATGTGTTGCAAAAATACACTTTCCACAGTTGCCTGAATCAGGGTTTTTGTCGGCAGTGCACCGTTACTTTTTAGCAGTGCAAAGTCACTTTGAACCGTGCAAAGAATTCCATGAATCAGGTCCTATATGTTTAATTAATGTAATACTAAATCAGCAGAAGCGATGGTGGACAGTTCGAGCATTCTATTTTCCCTGCTAAAAACTTTACGGATTATGGGCAGAAAAGAATGTTGGTGTTTGCACGATTCTTTAATTCACCAGCAACAAAAGTAGTGGAACATGGATAACATTTGTTTAGAGCTGCGTGTCGAATTTCTGCAACAATAATTTGTATTTTTATGTAGTGCTTGATGCCAGATTCCTCCAGTTTCTAAGCACTGGGATAACATGTATTATTACCCCATTTAATGGTACCTCAGAAGGATGAAAGGCTGAGTCAGCCCTAAAATTGTATTCCAATTTACAAAGTGCATGCTAGCTTCAAGTGACAGCCAGCGCTTAAGTGGTGAGCTCTCCGCCCGGAGTCTAAGAAACAGAGCCTGGGGTGCAGCGGGGGTCTTACGAGCCATGCAGGGGCCACTCTACTACTACTGACCTATGTTTGAGCTCTCATACATGTTGTTCTCTGTTCTCCCCCTGTTAGGGTGACCATATTTTGAAAATGAAAAACCGGGACAGGTTAGAAACATAAAAGTAGGACTAGCACCGTAAGCACACTCAACCCCCTCCGCCCCCATGGGATCATGGATTAAATGAAATATTTCCAGCACTTCTCATATATGTATATATCTACATACGTCACTAGAGCGCTTTGAGGAGCTTTTGTTGTTACAGGTTTTGCTAACCAGTCTGAGTGGCGCAATCAGTCGATGTGTGTGGTTATAGGCAAAAAGGTTGGGGGGTCGAAGCTACCCTGGGGTTTTTAACAATGGTGATGCTAGAAAACAGTTTGTCGTGTAGAAATGTCACGGGACAGGGGTCCTAATTCTGGGATGGTCCTGGCAAAACTGAGATGTCTGGTCACCCTATGCCCTGTGCTTGTAGAGGGGCCACCTTGCATGTGGAGTTTTGTAATAAATCACAAAGAAGATTTTACCCCTTTAGGGTTTCACAGGATGGATTAACCCAGACTGAGGGGGGGGAGAGAGAGAGAGAGATATGCCAGGGGCATTTGATGTTATGGGCACAAGCAACATGGCTCCCAGATGGACCAAATGGATCCAAGACTAGGATGCGTACCAAATTTGTCTTTTGAAGCTGGCAGTGGGCTCTGCCACACGCGACATCATCGCCAAAATGCCTCCTGACTCCATTGATTCCATCCAAGACCTGAAGGATGCGTTGGCCGCATATTTCATGTCCCATACCAACGTGGACTACGAAAGGCACCTTTTTCATAGCACCAAGCAGATCAAAAGTGAAACCATGGATGCCTATGTCATGCGGCTCCGCACAAAAATGAAACACTGCGACTTCGCCAACTACTCCAACACGGAGGCACTCATATCCCAGATCATAGCCAGGTGTGAGTCTCAGACGTTCAGGAGGAAGCTGCTGCAGAAGCAACACACACTGGACGAAATTCTGGCGCTAGCCCGAGCTGACAGGGCCATAGACTCCCAGGTAGAGAGCTTCCACAACCCCACACCGTGTGAGAACATTCACAGATTACAGCAGGAAAGAGGATCGGAGGAACTCTTCTGCTACAAATGTGGGTTTCGAATACCCATATGAAGGGACCTGCCCAGCGATTGGTCAGCGGTGTGCCATATGTGGCGAAGAAGGCCACATATGGCACACTGCTGCTCTGTTAAAGCGCCTGCAGACTGTTTCGCAACAAAGGTAGGGAGCAGATCAGGGAGCCATATTCCTGACCCAAATCCAAAGCCAGCCCCTCCTCAGGGAACCACCTCAACCCGTCCATGCCAGGACAGACAAACCATATGCCTCTAGACTCCAAGGAAAGAGAATCAGGGGATGACAGGCAAAGAAGGGAGAGGAGGGACAGGAGGAGATATGTTATGCGAGCGAGGCCCGAGAGAAGATCAAGGCGCCATGTGCGCTTTGTTGTGGAACAATCACCATCTCACTACGACCCCAGCTCATCGTGAAGCGATCAAAAGAAGAAGGCATACGTCTATGCCCTAGGAACCCTACAGCCACAGCACACAGCCCTACTCTGATCATCAAATTGAATGCATAGGCCATGGAATTCCTCATCGATACAGGGGCCACGGTCAATGTTATTAGCGAGAACATCTTCAGAGAACTGCCCATGTGGCCAAAACTGTGCCCCGCAGTGGTGGACATATATGCCAATGGCGCCAAGATACCCCTCAAGTGTCTGGGACAGTTTGAGGGCAATTGCAGACACAAAGGACATGAGAGAAAAATACCCATTCATGTCCTAGCAAAAGAAACAGACAGTGGGTGCGTTCTGAGCTTCAAGCCAGTGGCCAATATGAGACTCATCCACATTTTGTACAACATCATGGTCAACAAATACATTGACCCGGTTGAAATGATTAACAAATTCTACCCACGCATATTCAAAGGCATAGGAAAACTAAAGAACAGGCCCATCAAGCTGCATATAGACTACTCCATACGCCCCGTAGCCCAACACTACAGAGGGATCCATGTCAACATTCAAAAGAAGGTAGAGGATGAGCTACACAAATTGCTCGAGCAAGACATCATCGAGCCAACCACCGGCCCCACCACCTGGGTATCGCCCATAGTGCCGGTACCCAAGAAAGGATCGGAGGCAATTTGACTATGCGTGGACATGAGGTGCCCAAACCAAGCCATACAGAGAGAAAGGCATTTGGCCCCACGTATTTCAGACATGATTCACCTCTTAAACGGGGCCAAAGTATTCTCCAAGCTAGACCTACAGAAAGGCTACCACCAACTCGTGTTGAGCCCAGAGATCAGGTACATCACCACCTTTGTCACTCATCTAGGCCTCTTTCGCTATAAAAGGCTAAGCTTCAGCGTGTCTTCAGCAGTGGAAATATTCAAACTTGAGGTGCACAATGTCATCAAGCATATACCGAACTGCCTCAACTAGAGCATCGACATCCTGGTCTTCGGTGCAGATGCCAATAAGCACGATGAGGCACTTATGAAAGTGTGCAAAGCACTTAAGGCGGCGAATCTCACGCTCAATCAGGGAAAGCACGAGTTCTGGAACAGCATGTTGAAGTTATTTGGACATATCTTCTCAGAATCAGGCATGACCCCAGACCCTGACAAGGTCACCACGCTAAACGACACCGCACCCCCAGCTAATGTATTAGAGCTGAGGTAATTTCTAGCCACTAAGGCTCTTAACCAGACAGGACGCCACTTTCCGCTGGATGGATGAGTGCCAAAAGGCCTTCAAGATCATCTGAGAAAGGGTGGCAAAGGCCGAAAACATGTCATACTACGACCCCACATGCCAAACTGAACTGACAGTAGATGCCAGCCCCATAGGACTGGGAGGCATCCTGGCTCAGGTGGACCCAAAAGACCATTCGAGAAAGCATGTCGTTGAATACGCCATCCGGAGCCTCTCGGCCACTGAACAAGCGTATTCCCAGGTAGAGAAGGAAGGGCTCGCTGTGGTATGGGCATGCAAACACTTCCACCTTTTCCTATATGGCAAACCATTTTGAGTCACCACAGATCATCAGGTTTTGCTATTGTTGTACGGGAACCCTCAGGCGAAGATGCCACCCCGTATAGTCCGATGGGGGCTATGATTGCAAGACTATGCATTCAAAATCGTGCACCAGCCAGGGAAAGGTGAGAATCCAACAGACTTCTTGTCCAGAAGGCCCGGGAGGGATGCACGCCAGAACTCTCTGTAGCGGGCAGGCATCTTCAGTACCTCATTCATCAAACTACCCCAGAGGCTATCGCAACAGTAGCTCGAGAGACAGAAAACGATCTGGCCTGCCAAATCATCTGTGAAGGCCTTGAATCAGGCATGTGGAGGAGAGCCAGAGAAAGAGCGAGAGCCACAGGGGATCAGGTGCACATCGAGGTCGAGTGACGGTACAGGTGAAAGACAAATTGGCCTTATCCTGAAAGACTGCAAGCTGGTGATCCTGCCATCGCTACGGGCAAAAGTCATCGAGCTCTCACATGAGAAGCACAGAGGGATGGTGTCGACCAAGTGCATGTTGCGCCAGAAGGTCTGGTTTCCCAGCATAGACTCCCAAGTGGAGGAAGCCTTGAAGTCATGCCCTACGTGCAGCCTCATCATGCCCAACCGACACCCAGAATCCTTAAAGATGTCAGAGCTTCCCCAAGGAATATGGGAAGCTGTAGCCGCCGACTTCTTCGGGCTCATCGAAGGAGGGAAGTACATGCTGGCAGTGATGGACGAGTACGCCCGGTATCCAGAAACACAACTCATATCCTCGACAGCAGCTCATCATGTAATACCAGTGCTTGACCGCATATTCTCTGCTTATGGCATCCCGAGAGCACTGAAGACCGACAACAGACCCCCTTTCAATGGGCATCGATTCACGCAATTTGCAAACTACCTCGGATTCCATCACCGGAAGATAACACTGTTATGGCCCCAGGCAAATGGAATGATAGAATGATTCATGGCCAACCTGAAGAATGCCCTTCAAATTGTTAAGCTCATGGGACATCCCTACGAGCAAGTGCTCAATCAGCTGATGAGAGACTACAGGGGCAATCCCCACAGTACCATCAGGTGAACCCCTGCCGAGGTGATGTTCGGAAGAGACATTCAAACCAGGATCCCTTAGGCCCGACCAGGTGGTCCACCCGAGAATCTTGACAAGGACCTAAGAGAACGAGATGAAACCACCAAAGAACGCATGAAGGAATATGCAGGTCAACGGCAAGGGGCGAGAGCACCCCAGATTGAAGTGGGTGACGTAGTCGCCATAAAGCAACCTCAGACCCACAAACACAACCCAGTCTTCCAGGAGGAGCCACTGCTAGTTACGCAGAAGAAGGGATCCATGACCATGGCACAAGGCACGGCAGGACCCGTCACCCGGAACTCTTCATATTTCAAAGGAATTCACTTGTTGGGATCACGCAGATTGCGCAGGTGCGTGGCCATCCCTATTGATTATGCCTCTGATGATTCGTATCAAGGGGACCAGGGAGAGATGGAGGAGTCAGACCAGGAAGGCTTCCACGAGACTGAAGTTAGTGGAGACCCCCCAGAGCTTGCAAGTGCACATCCTCAGTGCACCAGGAACAAGCTGCGCCGCTGGATTGAGGAAATGGGTTAGCAAACCCCATCAGACATTCACCCGATGTGAAGGACCTGGTGACTGTTTAAAAGATGTTACGTTGATGTCCCCAAAGTTACGGGGGGGGTGGGTGCTTGGGATGAAAGAAGTAACGTTCGGGTAAAGGGAGGGAGGCGGGGATGGGCAGAGTTGGTGTTGCTGTGAAATAAAGAAGATGTGTAATCGAACGCTGCGGTTCCTCATTTTACTTCATGCGCCACGTGCGCCCCAGCTGGCACACCCCACGCCCCGACAGTGTCGGAATTGGGCTCTCACATTGATGGAGTTTGACGGAGCTGTGTGTGAGTCTTGAGGTGTGGCTTGATACGTGTCTCACTACGTCTTTCGCATGCTGAGAGGTCCTTTCCTCTGTATTCCGCTTTGGCGTGAGACTGCAAGTCTGCGTTGTCACAGACTGCGAGGATACAGGGCTCTTTGCTGGAGCTCCTGCCCTGCCTGTGCCTTGCTGGAGGGTCTACCTCAGTGTGGGCATAACCCTGGCATCCGTCCATTTGTATCCAACACATACCCATAGCTCATTCCCCTTTTCCTCCAGGACAGTGTAGAATGAGACCTGTTTGTTTTTTGGCATAAAAAGGCTGCAGATTTCTTCCACAATAACACAAAACCAAACTGCACACATTTGTGGAAAATACTCATAAAATGCGGCGACTGCTCCGTGTCCAAGATAACCTGCTACCCCCTTTCCTTCCCCAAGCGTCCAGGATAGGCTGTGTGTTTGTCTCATGTGTTTGTTCGGCCAAACACCGCCATACCGCCTTATCGTCCTGCGACGTCGACGACCAGGTATTTCTGCTTGTTCTGTTCGTAGGGTTGGTGGGTGCGAAAACGAAAACCTCCTTCCATGAATCCCGGGCGGGTGTCCTTCTGCAACGGCTGGATGCTGCCTTCCCTAAGGTCCCTGCCCGTTATAAAGGGGCAGCCCCTCCCCTTTCTTTTGTCTGCCCTTCGCGGGCTTTCCCAAATTTCACTGCGCTTTTCCTTCTTCGCGGCCTTTCCTTCCCTTTTGCCGTGCTGTGTATGGCGCCTCCCCTTTCTCCCTGGAGGGGGAGGCCAGGAGGAGGACACTGCCCGGTTTATCGGGGGTGCCTCCTCCATTTTGCTCTGCCATTGTGTCGGTCGTCACTTACATTGTTCGCCTACACCCTGTACCCCTCAGCCTTTTCCTGCTGTCTATATAGTGATGACCTCTGGGGACAACTTTACCTGGAGAGCCTAGCTGAAGAGTTTGTCGCAGAGTTTGTGCAAGCGACGTGCCACTGTGTTAATTGCTTTCTTTTTACTCGTGGCTATCTGCGGTTTTCTTTACACCCGGTAAACATCTTGCATAGCCACGTGTTCTGCCTGTTTCTTTAAGCGGACTACAGCTGAATACACTACAAAACACTCACGAGAACATTCCGCCAAGCGTTAAGGGTGTGCTCAGGAGTGTTGTCTGCCCTTGATACGCCCCTTCTAGCTTTCAGACTCTTCAGTGTACCCTGGGAGTTGTCCTGAATTGCCAGTTGCTACAGGCTTCACTTTCTGCATGTATCAACTTTGAGCGGAAGACCTGCCTGTGGTTTTTTACTACTGTGACTTACTTTCCCGTGATTCACGCGGAGTGTGTCTCCGGTACTTCAGCACCGGTTTCATAGCCTGGTTGGCTCTCGTAGCCTTTTTTGAAAATGAAGAGATTTGCCCTTCATGTTGCATCAGAGTGGCTCTATGATTTTTACTGACTCCGGTGCCTCCTCTCTACCAATCGCAGATCGAGATATGCTGCTTGCGGTTTCCCTCCCTCTTCCACAATCACCGATTTCACCCTCAGAAGGCGAACTCACGAGCATTGCTCCGAATGAGATTGAGGCCGCCTTAGGGGAGGCTGTATCGCTGAAAAACCTGAGTGAACCTGTCATTACACAAGCAAACATGAATACATGTGTCCACTCCCCGCAATAGACACAACCTGGCCTCCTTTTGAAGTATTGTCATCCCGAGCTTCTGAAGTGACGCCCCAGGAGAAAACCCATTTGCAGAACTCATTGGATCTAGAATCAATTTTTTTCTTCTTTCTCCTCTGCCTCGACATTTCTACCAAATAGGTGCCTTTCCGCCGCCTTTAAACCTTTAAACATACAACTGGCCCTGTTGAATTTTCAGTTCCATAAGCTCCGGGTGAAATTAATCACGTTTTGACAATACTTGTTTCTTTGTATGAATCTTTGAAAATGGAAACAAAATCTCATTTGATTTTATTAGAATCTTTGTTATTTAAATTTGACAATGTACAATTGCATCAAACTGTAAATGACTGCAAACGGACATATGCAAATCAAACTGCTGAACATCGTGGAATATCTATCCTGCAGATCGACTTGGTCGATGCAATCAAATCGGCGAAATCTCACCAAACTGGTTTTGGCTTGCTCCAACAAGATATACAGCCTGACAGTGCTTTGCCCAACGCGGGTGTGTCACCTCCCCTTTGTCCTCTGCAAACAGTCTCGGGGGATGAATTGTCACAATCAGTAATCGTGACATCTGTTTCTGGGCCTGCTTCAGATTTAAGCAGTCCCTTGGGTCTTCGACTACCAAAGGAATGTTAGCCTGTGGCGGTGGACCTTAACTGGGAAAGTGTACCATCTTCTGCTCAACATTTATCACTGGCCACTTATAGGCTTGCCTTGGGTTCCCAGGCTACAAAGTTAAGTGGCAAACAGCTAAAGAAAATCTGATATTGCCCAAGAAAAATCAGCAGACCTCTCGGAAATGTCTCCATTCCTTGTTAAAAATTCCTGTAGCCAAGGGCATACCCAGGTCCTCTGTTCTTGACTCAACTGTCTTGGGAACTTGTTTGGTACAAAGGGATTTGGGGGCGAAAAGGAGATGCGGAATAGAGGTTGAACATGCCAAATCTATTCCTTAGACACATACTTCTTGGGTCCCAAACCATTCTAGTTTTGGTCCTGTCTTGGGGTCCGACAGATTAGTTGAGTTACCCTGTTCTGGATTGGTAAAAACACATTCCGAATCTTTATGTGGCGTTTCAAATAGGCCTGTGAGCCCATCTGCTAGTTCGGCTAAGCCTCCCAAATCATGTGCCCTTTGGCAAGCTTTAGAAACTGGGCAAAAAGCCTTGTCCCAGAACTTGGCAGCTCATCCATCTTCCTTGAAATCCTACTCCTCTGCTGTGACTGAAGTACTGATGACTTGGAATAATCTTTCGTCCAATGGAGGTCTGTCTCTGGCTCCCTCTTTAGTTTCTAATTTGTCTGGAGAAATTCCTGCAACAAGCTCTTCCTTGAGCCAGGGGGATTCCGCACCAATCTTCAAATCCATCTCTGAGCTCCAGTCCTCAGTGAAGACTTTATCTGGCTTTCCAGATAGAGCTGATAAGGTCCAAGCCACCATGGAATTTGGTCATATGGGGTTGGGAGCGAGTGTAGTTGATCCGATGAGGAGGCCTCTTGGCCCACATGCACTGAATCGATCAAGAGGAGGTGCTGAGTGGGGGCGGGAACATGCGTCTTTGAACCCGGAGGGGGGGATGCTGTCATGTGGGTTGTCGGTCTAACTTGAGTGTGTTATATCAGAAAATGTGCAAGTCTCTTTGAACCATACCAACGTACTGAGGCTGCTATGCCCCCCTCCCCTCCTGTCCTTGCCTCAATCTCCTTACCTGATATTGATCATGTCTTTTTCAGTGATCGGCACCCACCGCACCCACCGAGTGGTCCTATTTTTAAAATCAAAATGAGTAAGGGACCTGTTACTGAATGAGTTGGATGCCATCAGATCTAGGGGTTTTGACCTCACCACTTATTCTCCTCCTACTTCCTTAGCCACCCTTTCTGTAACAGGTGAGAACTCTTTCTCAGCCATGGTCGAGGCACTGAGTAAGGAAATAAGCGTCTAAGGAGTATTCTGGGTGCATGAAGGTCAGTGTGTGTGTTGGAGGCTCAGAATTCAGGGTGCGCATCACAGGATAGATTCAAGGCCAACTACTATCAAAGCCTTCAATCTCATCCCTAACATTGAGACTACCAACTTTAAATTGCTCTTGTTGTCATGGCATACTAGTGGGTACAGAACACTTCTTTCAGATACCAGAGTAGGGACTATGCTCGCTGCTCATACTGCTGTTGCTCTTCAAGAGGCATGGCTAACTCATGCCCTGCCCTTGATGGGTACCAAGTAGCATATCAACCAGCATGAAAGGGTCTGCTGGGCAGGCCATTTGGTGGTTTGGTAACATTAGTCAAACCATCTAGACCGATCACTATTGTCTCTGGCTCAGCTGACAAGTTTGGTATCCTGGTTTCCCACATTAAAATTTGATTAGACATTGTATTGGAAATGTTGCTGTTTAATATCTATTGGCACAGCAGGGTATGTCTACTTGAATCTTTTGTTGGCAAGATTGTTGACCAAGCTAAAGAATGGTTCTCCGAACATGCGCATTGGCAGCTTATGTGGTTGGGAGATATGAATGCGTGCTGTATCCCTATAGCTTTTGAGCAAACAACAAAGCTAAGTTCAGTGTCTAAGGTCCAACAAGGGAAGGTTTGGACCCAACATCTAACTGGGTTGGGTTTAATAATGCATAATGGTTCAGTTCTAAGTGATGAGCCAAGCAGGCCTGCAAGGTCGAATGGTTCGGCTCGCTCTACTCTGAATTATATTTTTGTGTCAACTCCTCTTTTTGAGAGATGTCACCAATTGTCAATCTGTGACAATTCATTCAGTGATCACTGCTATCTTTCTGCATTGTTTTTGTTTCCAACACTGTCCTCCTTTTTGCCTGAGCTTTTTAGTCATACTATGAATATTAACCCAGCTGGAACCCTAAGAAAATAAAGAAAGTTAACATGATAGTCTCCTCTATTCTTAATACTTCTCCGTTGGGGAATGCCAGTTGGGCTTCTCCAGCTATTAATTGCTCTCCACACCAATACAAACATCAAAATCCAGTTAGATGCCGCTGGTTCTCAGTCCCGTAACGTTCCTTCATTGAACAGGGGATTACCTGATTAAGGCTGCATTCCTCCTAGATTAGATACACTGAAGGTATTCTGGCTCGCTAATGCAGACAATTTCTTGTTATTTGATACAACTTCTAGGTGACTTCAACGTCTTCTAAATCCATTTTTGGCCTTCGCTACTAACCCTAACTTGTGTATTAACTCATCCAAAACAAAAGTTCTACATAGGCCAGGTTCAGCTAGAGAGAGTGCAACACTTTACCTACTTGGGCTTCTCAATGTTGGTGCGTGATTCTAAATGGGGCTTGAGTGATGGGCTGCTAGCCTGAGGAGTGACTCTGTGCAACCAGCTAATGCTTGTTGACCTAACGTATGGCAGGTTTTCCATTCTACCTGCTATCACATTTTATGAAGGGAAACTAATCCCCCAAGCTCCTGTATGTCATTGAGCTTTACCCTGACTGGGTTGGTAATACTCTTACCACTGTCCAAGGTAATCTGTGGAGATGAGTTTTCCATGTATCAAAAGGTCTTCCCACTGCGATTATTCGCTATGACCTCGGGCTCCTCTCTTTGCAATGTAGAGCTCAGTGGAGGCTCTTGGCTCTTTACTATAAAATTCTCTCTTGGTAAATTGAGCCCTGCCTATACAAAGATCATAGCGAATGCCCGGAATCCTTTTTTTTAACACAGTTTGTAAGGCTTCTTCTTCCATTTTGTTGTGCCTAGAATTGACGGTTACAGATGTACTTGAAAATCCCCAAAAAGTTAAATGTCTTTTATAGAGACAGGATTGGGATTCTACAGTAGACACAGAGCGCTCTTCTCCCTCCCTGAGCCATTTCAAGTTTTATCACAAAAAGGTTAGAATGACTGCCCCTTTTTTAACTATCTATCCCCACCCAGAAGTCGGGCGAATGTTCATCCGTTTCAGATGGAATTTGATCCCGACGCATGAACTACTGGCCCGCTTTAAAGACTGCTCTCAATTGTCACCTCTTTGTCGCTTTTGCAACCATCTCTTATGTGTAGAAACTCTAGAACATCTGATTGTATACTGCCCAGAATGAGCGGGAAAGTGTGAGGTGTACTTCAAGAACTATATGTCACTTCGAGATTTTGAGGGCGGCCGTGTACTTCAAGAACTATATGGCTTGCAACATTATGGGCGTCATTAGGACCCTGGCGGTCCCATAATGAACGGTGCCGGTACGGGACCGGCACCGTTCATTACGGGCTGCCCTATTACGAGACCTGCTAGCAGGTCCCGGTCTTCATGCCTGATCAGACCAGACGTGCAGAGCGGGACCCGCTAGCAGGGCAGCATGATAACAACGGGCCTGTCATTAACGGGCCAGTTGTTAGCATCATCCCCATTCCCATTGAGCCCTATGGGGCACGAATGGGAATGGGGAAATGGGGATTAATTCTTACCGGGTCCGCCAGGGTCAGAATGACACGGTTATTGCCCTTTTCTGGGCCCCGGAAAAAAATCATTACCGGTGGCAGCCGTGCCCTTAATAAGGGCACGGCTACCGCCAGGGTCCTAATGAGGCCCTAAGTGTTACTACTGACTTCTGCAATTGTATTCGCTATCCCCTCTTTCTTCTCCACTCTTTTTGACTGCTAACTATCTGTTCTCTCCTCCCCTCTCCCTTTTCCTATCTCCTCCCCTCCTCCCCTTACTTTCTTCTATGCACTTTCTCTATCAAAATTGTCCCTGGACCTAGTATCATAGCAACCTCGTCTGTCGCTACCCCATCCCCTTACTGTCTCCCACCCTCCCTCCAGCACCATCTGAAATGTTGTCAGGCCTAGTACGGTAGTCGCCTGTCTGTTTCCATTTCCTTCCCACTCTCCCCTTCCCTTCCTTATTTTTGTCTTAGCTCTTGCACTATCTGAAATGTCGTCAGGTCGAGTACGATAGTTAAATTCACATCCTTACTGTTCATGGCCTGTAAGAATGTCATTGTATTTTCCCTTGTCCCCACCCTTGACTTAAAGCGCTTTGAAACAAATTGTGTATAGGCGCTATATAAATAAACTATCATATCATATCATATGTCACTTCGAGATTTTGAGGACGGCCGTGTACTTCAGGAATCATATGTCACTTCGAGATTTTGAGGACGGCCATTCCTGTGATTATCAGGTTGGGTCACGTCAACTGCCATAGCTGTTGTGGAGGTCGGGGGGGTTATTCTTATTGAAGCTTGAATGAAATTATAGATACACTTGCGTCCTTTTCTGCAAACAAACTTCTTGAATGCATTACTAGATGCCATGTTTTACACATGTAATTAAGGTATGCTGTTCTTATTCCATTTTTATAAGATATATTTTTATACATTTTATATGTCAAAGGTTTGAAAATTAACCATATGACAATAAATACAAAAAATATATATTTTTTAAAACAGTACATCATCGCAGTTCCTTAAAACAGACATAGCTTCGTTGCATGACCTGATATGATATGTCGGGGAGAATGGTTGGAATCCAGTAGAGCGGACAGGTCGGTAAAGAATGTCCCGAGTCTTCACGAGCTCCACATCGCAGGAGCCTTTTTGTGGTGCATTCAGCCAAGGAACGATTCTGCCTGTGGTGTTCACTTTACTCATGATCATGAGACTGTACTCTAGGAAGCCACACATGCGCGAGGCTTTTTTGTGCAGTGTATGCTTAATGTAAAAACGTCTTGGGGATCACTTGGCCTACATGGGCCTGAATAAAGAACTCACCTGGAAACCGCTGCCAAGCAAGGCGGCTAGATTGATATGCTTCCATAAAACTGCATCTCTCCTGCTCCAAAACCCCTAATGGTCCCCCATTGAGGAAAACATCTAGAAGACCCTGCACCGGAGCTTCTGCAAGCTATGGCTCTGTAGATGGTTTGGACTAAAACTCCCATGATCCCTCACCATTCGCTATACTGGTGGAACCTGCATTCCAAAATATCGGGCTAGCCAAAGGTTGCAGAGCGCTGGCCCCTCCTTACATTCTTCTATAGTCAAGCATGTCCCGAACACAAACCTCAGGCCTGCATCCCAGAAGCCCCTTACGTGCCCAAGGTACAGGAAAACCGATTAATCTGAAGATTATTAGCAGTGTACTTCAAGAACTATATGGCTTGCAACATTATGGGCGTCATTAGGACCCTGGCGGTCCCATAATGAACGGTGCCGGTACGGGACCGGCACCGTTCATTACGGGCTGCCCTATTACGAGACCTGCTAGCAGGTCCCGGTCTTCATGCCTGATCAGACCAGACGTGCAGAGCGGGACCCGCTAGCAGGGCAGCATGATAACAACGGGCCTGTCATTAACGGGCCAGTTGTTAGCATCATCCCCATTCCCATTGAGCCCTATGGGGCACGAATGGGAATGGGGAAATGGGGATTAATTCTTACCGGGTCCGCCAGGGTCAGAATGACACGGTTATTGCCCTTTTCTGGGCCCCGGAAAAAAATCATTACCGGTGGCAGCCGTGCCCTTAATAAGGGCACGGCTACCGCCAGGGTCCTAATGAGGCCCTAAGTGTTACTACTGACTTCTGCAATTGTATTCGCTATCCCCTCTTTCTTCTCCACTCTTTTTGACTGCTAACTATCTGTTCTCTCCTCCCCTCTCCCTTTTCCTATCTCCTCCCCTCCTCCCCTTACTTTCTTCTATGCACTTTCTCTATCAAAATTGTCCCTGGACCTAGTATCATAGCAACCTCGTCTGTCGCTACCCCATCCCCTTACTGTCTCCCACCCTCCCTCCAGCACCATCTGAAATGTTGTCAGGCCTAGTACGGTAGTCGCCTGTCTGTTTCCATTTCCTTCCCACTCTCCCCTTCCCTTCCTTATTTTTGTCTTAGCTCTTGCACTATCTGAAATGTCGTCAGGTCGAGTACGATAGTTAAATTCACATCCTTACTGTTCATGGCCTGTAAGAATGTCATTGTATTTTCCCTTGTCCCCACCCTTGACTTAAAGCGCTTTGAAACAAATTGTGTATAGGCGCTATATAAATAAACTATCATATCATATCATATCATATGTCACTTCGAGATTTTGAGGACGGCCGTGTACTTCAGGAATCATATGTCACTTCGAGATTTTGAGGACGGCCATTCCTGTGATTATCAGGTTGGGTCACGTCAACTGCCATAGCTGTTGTGGAGGTCGGGGGGGTTATTCTTATTGAAGCTTGAATGAAATTATAGATACACTTGCGTCCTTTTCTGCAAACAAACTTCTTGAATGCATTACTAGATGCCATGTTTTACACATGTAATTAAGGTATGCTGTTCTTATTCCATTTTTATAAGATATATTTTTATACATTTTATATGTCAAAGGTTTGAAAATTAACCATATGACAATAAATACAAAAAATATATATTTTTTAAAACAGTACATCATCGCAGTTCCTTAAAACAGACATAGCTTCGTTGCATGACCTGATATGATATGTCGGGGAGAATGGTTGGAATCCAGTAGAGCGGACAGGTCGGTAAAGAATGTCCCGAGTCTTCACGAGCTCCACATCGCAGGAGCCTTTTTGTGGTGCATTCAGCCAAGGAACGATTCTGCCTGTGGTGTTCACTTTACTCATGATCATGAGACTGTACTCTAGGAAGCCACACATGCGCGAGGCTTTTTTGTGCAGTGTATGCTTAATGTAAAAACGTCTTGGGGATCACTTGGCCTACATGGGCCTGAATAAAGAACTCACCTGGAAACCGCTGCCAAGCAAGGCGGCTAGATTGATATGCTTCCATAAAACTGCATCTCTCCTGCTCCAAAACCCCTAATGGTCCCCCATTGAGGAAAACATCTAGAAGACCCTGCACCGGAGCTTCTGCAAGCTATGGCTCTGTAGATGGTTTGGACTAAAACTCCCATGATCCCTCACCATTCGCTATACTGGTGGAACCTGCATTCCAAAATATCGGGCTAGCCAAAGGTTGCAGAGCGCTGGCCCCTCCTTACATTCTTCTATAGTCAAGCATGTCCCGAACACAAACCTCAGGCCTGCATCCCAGAAGCCCCTTACGTGCCCAAGGTACAGGAAAACCGATTAATCTGAAGATTATTAGCAGTGCAGGGAGCTAGAAACTGGAGGCACCTTGCTTGTGAAATTCATCAGAAACTCATGTTAATCCCAGTCAAGAAGACACCTCACTGTTGCTTGTGGAGTATTAGGTATGACACACTGGAGAACTCAGCAAATCCTGCACAAAACATTCTGGCTCTTTCCAGCATCCTTCAATTGCCTAGTCACTATGTTGAGTCTGTCTTCTTTTAATGTAACGTGCCCCGCGATGCCTCCTGCTAAATGCAGTCTTCTCTCACTACTATTATGTAGAAAAAGGAAGGTGAGGCGCGCACTCCAGTTCCCAGTCATGTATACCTGCTGCAGTTCAGTTGATCTTCTTCTCCAAGCGCTTTCATGTCTCTAACAATCTTCAGGGAAGCCGCCTTTCTTTTCAGGTGTTGCTGATTAGTTTCAATTTCAGTCTCAAGGAATTCTGGTAGCTGTAGTGATAGCACAATTATTTCAATTCAGGTGACCAGGAACCAACTCCCCTCCAAAAGCACAATTCTTTCCCATAATTCTCTCACTACCATATGGCTATCTAATGCTGTGCTTTATATGTGCTATGGATTACCAGAAGCTCATTCTTGCGTGTTACGCTTTTGGTCCATCTTTGTCCACCGTGCATTGTCTCCCTGTGCAATCACACGTATCAAGTGCACCGGAAGGCAATGTTTTAGATTCCACTTTGTTCTGTTGTCTTGTGTGTAAGCGCTATGAAGCAGTCTGCTGTAACATGGCACTTTATCAAAACTTCAAACTAAAATAAATAAAAGCAAGACAGTAAGTATCAGAATGCATAGTGACGATTGGGCCTAGATGGGGATCCCCCACCTGACATGGGTCATCTTGAGATGTTGGTAATCGCCCCAATGGGTTAAAAATAAAGTCTCCTGCTCGAAGTCATTGTTAGATGTAGGCATGCAGCTTGTTGTTTTTCATGATGTGAAACAAGCCAAGAGACGTGCATGACTTTAATGAAAGGCGACATCACTCAAAGTCGCACAACCTAATAATATGCATTCAGCAAGAGAAAGTGTACATTTAATTAAAAGACATCTCACTCTCAGCCTAGCCTTGAACAATAACCTTGTTAGAGACAATCCTTTGCCAGAAGAGACATCCACCGCAGCTCACTCTCCTGATAACTCGGGTGAGCGCAACAGGCGCCTTTCATTTCACTTGCAAAGTTTGACAAGCCAAGCACGTCTCTGGTGTGGATCCCGGGGTAAAACACACAAAACAAAGGGCTAGAAAAGGGGGGCAGTTCCTCAACAAAACCCAGCTTATATTCTGGAAAAGGCTACTGAAAGAAAAGACTTCAGTTTTGCAATTCTCTTTCTTGTTTTATATAAAAATGTTAGCAGTCACACTTAGCACACAACAGTTAGCCGCGCCATGTGGGAATTGCGCTTAAGTTTAGAGTTTTCCTCCATCCAGTGCTAATCACGGCTCAACTATTCCCAGGGTGTCCTCAACAAGAACAGACACCCTAAAAATTAAGATTTGGTGGAAAATTTGATCCGGTTTGAAGGAGCCCCTTACATGGGACTGTGAGGTGTACGTTGCAAAATGGGGGAACAACCCCCCCACCCCAATACCGGGGAGGTCCCCCTGCTGATCCCTTGACCTCTCACCAGAAGTACACGAGCAGCCTGGGGTGAAGGACACCGTTTGCAATGGTAAATCATTAGTGTTGGTAACAGCTAACGGGGAGTGACTAGTATCTGAGGCACTTGAAGTGCAGTTGTTGGGTGATTAGAATTGGTGGGAGGTACATTACAAGCTACACGTTGTCTGACACAACAATGCCCTCGTGTCATCATTTCACATGGTATCTGGAGATTTTATTTTAGTCTGTGCATCACTTTGCATGCTAGAGTTTGTCGGATTCCATTCGGCTTCAGCAAAATAAAGCTACAATCACATTATTTTTGCCCAATATGTTTCCCCAAAGATTTCTACGTGGTCAAGTTGGTTAATCATGTGACTTGTGTACTTTTAAAATCATTTCTATAAAACTGAGTATTATGGTAGTTCTTCAAACCCAAATAGCAACAAATATCTGTACCGACTTGAGTGACACAAAATGTTGTTGAGTACCTGAATTTCAGACAAGGCACAGATCTCGGCTTTAGCACTTAAGCATAGTGTGTGATCCTGAGCAAATCATGTAATCGATATATATCTCATCAGCCAAAAGTGGGAGTTACTAGAAGTGATTCAGCTTGCAGCATGCAGCATTACAAAAAAACGGATTCATGGTTTACTAGACTAGTGCTGTTCAATATATAACAATAGTGAGCAGTCACATTCACCATACTAAGAAGAATGTGCTGTTTCCAAATTCTTGGTTACATTTCCAGTTGCGGTTGCTGCTGCACACTGTCTCTCTCTCCTGCGTCCTATCACTTCTTTGCACACTCAACTCAATTGCAAATGTGCAGCAAAAATACATTTTTTGGCTTCAAAGTGTCATTTTCTATTCCGCAAAATGTCCCATTCTATGTTGCAATTTTCTGGGAGGGGTTTGTCTTTCACAAAAGATGCTGGGCCGTTCCACCCCTCCCCTGTGGCCCGCTGGGAGTGAGGGCAGTGTTCGGGGAAGCATTGTTGGGGCTCCCTGAAGCTGAGCTGGAGGAGGTGCTCAGCCATCGCCGGGGAGACGAAGCATCATCATCAGTTCTCCCCTTCGTGGCCAAGGAGGCAAGATTGGGGTGCGGGTCCTGCATGGGAGTGGTGGTGACGGGGAATGGTGGTAAGAAGGAGAGGTGCGAAGAGAAAAGGGGGAGCAGATATGAAGGCAAGATCAGAGGATTGACATTTCCACACTACTTGGCTTGGCCCACGGTGCCCGTGTTTTACTCTGGTCCATGCCATTTCTTTCCAGCTCAACGAATGCAAATATGTTGAATAAGAGGTAAATATGTTTTATTTGCCGCCCTGGAAGGGCGCACAGCCAATCAGGTGGCTGGAAACGTGGCTGGAAATTGACAGTGTCTGCCAGTGTACCATCAGCAACGCGCGCCCCATCCCAGCTGCCAGGCGTGGCGCGGGCATGGGATAGGGAGGGCTAAAGCCACCCCCCCCCCCCACTCTGCTGTTCTGGCCAGCCCTGGGCTCAGACCGCTAGAACCTGTCGCATGTTTCACCTCGGAGAGCGGTGCATTTACTTAAGCAAATACTCTGCGGCGAGAAAACAGGCATTGAATTGAAGGTAGAGGCAGAGGGCACAAGCCTGCCATGGGGATATCAGTAGACACCCCTCCCCCACCATGTTCCAGCTAAAGGCTTAACTGTTGGCTCATGGCCCATTCTTTCAATAATTATCACTAACTAAAAAAAAGTGTATTTGTGTGCCTGCAGGGATTGCATGTATGCATGCATGTATGAATGCATGTGTGCATGCATGCGAGGCAGTGTGCAAGTGGGAATATGTTTGTATCCTTGGAGGTGTCTGCAAGTGCACACCTATGAATGAATGCGGTGTGAATGGTGTACACTGCGCGTGTTAATGAGGGCACAGTCTCTGATCATGAGGTGGCCAGTATCCCGACTGGGATATGCCCAACTTTATTAGCGTTAGATCCCGCCCGTCCGGCGGTATTACTGCCGGATCACGGGTTGGGCGCTGTTAGTCCCCATTCCCCATTGGGGAATTTTCAGCACAATTACTGCGCTGTAGTACCACGGGTGGCAATAGCACTAAAAATGGTTATTTTTCTGCCATGTTTACCCCCAGCTCTCAGCTGGAGGTAAACACGCCAGACACGAGATTGAGCAGACCCTTCAATGCGGCAATATCACCATTACCGCTGCATTTAAGCGCTACCGCCCAACTCATGATCAGGTGTTTATCTGTGTGTATGCACGCTGAGACCTGGGAGGGGCGTTGGAGCATGACGATTTTTTGACAAGAGCATGGCATGTTTTACTGTCTTTTTTGGGCAAAGGAAAGTGAACTTGAGTGTTTTTATGTGATGGTGGGGTTGGTGGCGAGGTTGGGGAAATACTACAGTGGGGTTGGCCTGGCTGGGTCTTACTGTGGCATGGAATGTTGTACTTGCATTAAGGGCAAAGCCAACATGAGTGTTCTTAGATGGGGACGGCATGTTTCCTTATTTAGACTTTTTTTTTCTTTTACTGGTGTTAAGGTCAAACGCTGGTACAACTTGCTGAACAGAAAAACACTGTACAGTACAGAGTAAGAGAGAGGTAACAAGGTGCAAAATCAACTTAATGGTACAAGGTCCGTAGAGGAGGGTAGAGATCAGGGAGGTCACTTTGAAGTATGAAAGGCAGTGCTAGCCTTGCCAGGATTTTAACCTTCGATTCACACTCAGAGTACAACAGCATGCGTTCAGGCCGCTGAGCTAACTTACCGACTAGCCAGGAAGAGCAGCCTCAATACGAGCATGGTGGTAGCCGTGTATGTATGGCAGGCGCGGCTACCTCCATGCTTGCTACCGGCACCGCCTCCCGCAAATGGGCACTTACCGGCCCATTACGAGTTGAATGGGCCGGTAATTGCCCATTCGCAGGTGGCGCTATTGCCGGGCTCCCGATCCCCATAGGGCAGAATGGGGGTGGGGAACATGGTTGCACCGTTTATAATGGTGCTGGTGCAATCACGAGGTTCCCTCGAGGGTGCCGCACAGCCCGCCAGGGAAGACCTGGCGGGCTGTCAGGGACCCGCCAGGGAAACTCGGAATAAGGTTGTACGTTATAGACAGTGCCGGTGCCATACCAGCACCATCCATACCTTACCGCCAGGGTCGTTATGAGGCCCCATGTTTTCTTACTGTGGCATTGTAGTTTATTACTGGTGTTAAGGCCGAAGGCAACATAAGTCTTCTTACATTGGGGTGGGGGCATGCTTGCAGCTTGCACGGCAATGTTTTATTTACTGTGGCATGGCTTTTTTTACTGCCCTTGGGAGAAAATACAACATGATGAGAGTTCTTATTTGGGGAGTGGGGGATTTGTGTAGCCAGCCACAATATGTTTTCTTACTGTGACATGGCTTTTTTCACTGGCATTAAGGCAAAGCCAATGGGAGTATGTGTTTACATGGGTGTGCTGGCATGTATTGGCAGAGCCAGCATACACATGCTTTGTTATAGTATCCTTACTGGCATTATGGACAAAGCAAACATGAGCATTTTTTTATGTGGGAATAGTGGCATATATAGGTGCACCAGAATGGACTTGTGTAGGTACAATAGATATGAAAATGCCTTTTTACACTTGCAGAGTATTGGCATACAGTGGGCAAAGGCATTATGAAAATGTGTTTGAAAATGCTCCTGTTCATTGTTGGTGGCTTGGCATCTAACAGACCTTTTATTTTTTACCCTGCAAAAATTGATTGTAAACTGTCTGGCTTTTTACCTAATTTATTACAGAAAGTGTACAGAAAAATGCACTATTTTATCCTATTATTTAAAAACCTTTCTCAAGGGGACAACCCCACCCCCCCTTGATTGCTCCGCCCTCCCTCACCACTTCCTGTCACTCCTATCCATTTGGCAGGGGGCAGAACAAGTGCCCTTCCCTCTGCAGGCTCTTCTTAGTGTGGGCCCTACTACATTAGCTCCAGGCCCCACTTGTGACCGAATCATGGCTACGCCTCTGGTGAGTTGGATGGAAAGATGGATCTAATGGTCCAAAGGAAGGCGTAATATCTACTCAGCCTCCTGGGCTTGGGGAGGGGCGGTAGGATGGGGAGGGGGGATGTATTAAACCTATTGTGCAATAGCACAATAGGTTTCATGAATGTCCCGTTTCACTAACAGTTTTCATAACTGCCATCCAGTCCCCAAAAGGTTGAGGCTGGCTCTGCCCCTGCCGGCTGCTACCCTCTTTTTGCAGCGCATCAGCCCACAGTATCGCCCATAGCCCCCCATACACATCCCCTCCACCCTCCTTCTCTCCTGCAGGCCCGACTCTGGTTGCCGCGCTCGTTACCTTCTGGGCTGGCGTTACCAGCCCTATATCCCCCTGGCACAGGGGGGGGGGGGAGTTGCTATCTTTTTAGGACTTGGTTAATTGGGCTCCACCTCCTCTCGGGTTCTTGTTCAGGAGACTTCAGTGGAAACTTTTCATTTTTGTGGCGGTGGCAAAGGCAGCTTTCCCTGCAGGCAGGGGAGAGAGGATGTAAGTTGAGTAGTGGCATGAGGTGAGAGAGTTGGTGTGAGCTGATGAAAGATCAAAAAGAACGGCAAATGGAAGGTGAGGGGCGCCGAGGGTTCTGGAAGGTGAGGGGCGCGGAGGGTTCTAGAAGATGAGGGGCGCAGAGGGTTCTGGAAGGAGAGGGGCGGGAGGGTTCTAGAAGATGAGGGGCGCAGAGGGTTCTGGAAGGAGAGGTGGCGGGAGGGTTCTGGAAGATGAGGGGCGCAAAAGGGTTCTGGACGGTGAGGGGCACGGAGGGTTCTGGAAGGAGAGGGGCAGGAGGGTTCTGAAAGATGAGGGGGTGGTGGGTTCTGGAAGGTAAGGGGCATGGAGGGTTCTGGAAGATGAGGGGGTGGAGGGTTCTGGAAGGTAAGGGGCATGGAGGGTTCTGGAAGATGAGGGGCGCGGAGGGTTCTGGAAGGTGAGGGGCGCAGAGGGTTCTGAAAGATAAGGAGCGCGGAGGGTTCTGGAAGACGAGGGGCGTGGATGGTTCTGGAAGGTAAGGGGCATGGAGGGTTTTGGAAGATGAGGGGCGCGGAGGGTTCTGGAAGGTGAGGGGTGCAGAGGGTTCTGGAAGATAAGGAGCGCGGAGGGTTCTGGAAAATGAGGGGCGCAGAGGGTTCTGGAAAGTGAGGGATGCGGAGGGTTCTGGAAGATGAGGGGCGCAGAGGGTTCTGAAGGTGAGGGGCGCGGAGGGTTCTGGAAGGTGAGGGGCATGGAGGGTTCTGGAAGATAAGGAGCGCGGAGGGTTCTTGAAGATGAGGGGCGCAGAGGGTTCTGAAGGTTTGGGGCGCAGAGGGTTCTGGAAGGTGAGGGGCTCGGAGGGTTCTGGAAGGTGAGGGGCTCGTTGGATTCTGAAAGGTGAGGGGCGTGGAGGGTTCTGGAAGATAAGGAGCACGGAGGGTTCTGGAAGATGAGGGGCGCAGAGGGTTCTGGAAGGTGAGGGGCGCACAGGGTTCTGGTAGGTGAGGGGCACGGAGGGTTCTGAAAGATGGGGGTGTGGAGGGTTCTGGAAGATGGGGGCGTGGAGGGTTCTGGAAGGTGAGGGGCGCGGAGGGTTCTGGAAGGTGAGAGGCGCGGAGGGTTCTGGAAGATGGGGGCATGGAGGGTTCTGGAAGGTGAGGGGCGCGGAGCGTTCTGGAAGGTGAGGGGCACGGAGGGTTCTGGAAGATGAGTGGCGCAGAGGGTTCTGGAAGACGAGGGGCGTGGAGGGTTCTGGAAGGTAAGGGGCATGGAGGGTTCTGGAAGATGAGGGGCGCGGAGGGTTCTGGAAGGTGAGGGGTGCAGAGGGTTCTGGAAGATAAGGAGCGCGGAGGGTTCTGGAAAATGAGGGGCGCAGAGGGTTCTGGAAAGTGAGGGATGCGGAGGGTTCTGGAAGATGAGGGGCGCAGAGGGTTCTGAAGGTGAGGGGCGCGGAGGGTTCTGGAAGGTGAGGGGCATGGAGGGTTCTGGAAGATAAGGAGCGCGGAGGGTTCTTGAAGATGAGGGGCGCAGAGGGTTCTGAAGGTTTGGGGCGCAGAGGGTTCTGGAAGGTGAGGGGCTCGGAGGGTTCTGGAAGGTGAGGGGCTCGTTGGATTCTGAAAGGTGAGGGGCGTGGAGGGTTCTGGAAGATAAGGAGCACGGAGGGTTCTGGAAGATGAGGGGCACAGAGGGTTCTGGAAGGTGAGGGGCGCGAAAGGTTCTGGAACATGGGGGGCGTGGAGGGTTCTGGAAGGTGAGGGGCGCACAGGGTTCTGGTAGGTGAGGGGCACGGAGGGTTCTGAAAGGTGGGGGTGTGGAGGGTTCTGGAAGATGGGGGCGTGGAGGGTTCTGGAAGGTGAGGGGCGCGGAGGGTTCTGGAAGGTGAGAGGCGCGGAGGGTTCTGGAAGATGGAGGCATGGAGGGTTCTGGAAGGTGAGGGGTGCGGAGCGTTCTGGAAGGTGAGGGGCACGGAGGGTTCTGGAAGATGGGGGTGTGGAGGGTTCTGGAAGATGGGGGGCGTGGTGGGTTCTGGAAGATGGGGGCGTGGAGGGTTCTGGAAGGTGTGGGGCGCAGAGGGTTCTGGAAGGTGAGGGGCACGGAGGGTTCTGGAAGATGGGAGGCGTGGAGGGTTCTGGAAGGTGAGGGGCGTGGAGGGTTCTGGAAGGTGAGAGGCGCAGAGGGTTCTGGAAGGTGAGGGGCACAGAGGGTTCTGGAAGGTGAGAGGCGCGGAGGGTTCTGAAGGTGAAGCTGGAGCGGAGGAAAGAGGAGAGTAGAAGGAATATTTTGGAAAGGGAATGTAAGAGCATGCGCGTTTGTAAGGAAAATAGGAGAGTAGGTCATTTTAGAAGATGTGAGCATGGATTTTCGATTTGAACAAATCGTGTGATCCTGGGCAAATCACTTTATGTGAGGGAAACTGGTGAGGCGATCAGGCTGTTTCCTGCTAGAGACAGACTCATAAATACACAACTATGAAGTAATAAAGAAAACTTAAATCCCTGCCAGGACCGCAGCGGCACACTGGTCGGCGCACGCAGGGTAGAGTGACCAGACGTCCTGGTAAATCACCTTCCGTCCCAGGAGTTTTTCATTTTGGAAACCCCGTCTGGGGTTTGCATGATTGGGTGTGGATTGGCTGGAACCACCAACCTTTCAGTTACAAGTCACAACACTTACTGACTGTGCCACAGAGACTGGCCTGGAAAAGGTTGTACGGCAGGCCATGTTATATCAATGAGAGCAAACGCTTGTCTTGAATTAACATGCCAAGATTCACAGGCAAAACTGCTCAAATGAGATCACATACACTTTATAGAAAGGAGAAGTGCTGGAAATATGATTGGGTGGTGGTTGTGGGGGCGTGTTGGGGAGGGGCGGTCATTGGTGGGCTGCAATGGGGTAGTCCCTCTTTTATATTGTTGATCGTCCCGGTTTTTCGTTTTGGAAAGCTGGTCACCCTAACGCAGGGAAACGAACGTTGAAAGCAATTCATACCTTAATTTCATCCATAAAAGTTCATGCCTTTAATTGGCGAGTGGGCCATTTACCCATTACCCGCTCAAGGGCAAAGGTGGTTCCTAGAACCCATTTAGGTGGTAGCCCTGCCTCTTGATCCCCTATGTGAACCCTAAATGATAAGAACAATAGTTCCCCTCAAATGATAACTCAATGTTCTTATTCCATGTATCCTGAGGAGCCAGCGTGTCCATGCAGGATGAGTGCGCTAGATGGCGCTGTTGGGCTTCGCGCCTTCTGTGCCCTGGAAGCGGTCGTGTGCAAGGGTCGGCAACTTAATGAATGCGGCCTGAAGTGCCATCTCAGCATGGGGGCTGAGCCCCGGCACATGAAATCCCGCAGAAGACGGATGAAAGGCAACGCAATGGTGACTCGTCCGTGATTACCAACAGGAAGCTTGTCGGCATTAGATTGATGCTGTTGTTAATATTCCATTTTATGGGGGCAGAGTGAGAAGGGGGCGTATCTGCCAACTGGGCCTTGTTATGGCTTTTGCGGGTCCTAGATTTGCTTGACGGCAAGTGTAGGCCCAAACTGCTAATGCGAAACGCAATCCCAGAGTTCCATTCTGGCATAAGGCTCATGGTCCTGCCATGGGGTCATTAGTAACCATGGGGCGCACCACGCACGCCCTCGCAGGGAGCGTGCAGATCACACAGTGCGGAGCTGCAAGTACAAGCGAGAAACAAGCATGGGCAATGCCAATAGTGTGGGCTTTTGTGTAGGCATGGGGAAAGGCACTTGCCGGGCTCTGCCGTAGTGGTATTAACTGCCCACGGATGGTAGCAGGTGAGAACATAGTGCGAGTAAGTGGGCATCTAATAGTTCCTGGCAAATGCCTAATACTTATACATACGTTTAAACTGTTGGCTTTGCCAATGCTTGTTTTAACAGGATTTCAGTAAAGGGCACTAAGAGTGCTTTTAAATAGAGTGGCTGAAGGTGGACCTGGTTAAGGCATTTCCTATTCCATCAGTAGGACGTTTACAGTACCAATTAAGTTATTAACTCTGAGAAGACTGCTTTGAAAAACACTGGCAGGCACTTCGAATGCAACGTTTGATGGTAAGGCTTGATTAAAGCAAGCTCAAAGCGTTCCCATGAGGAGGTGTTTTTGGGCGGGCATCGAGGGGGCAGGTACTGGGTGGGAAGAGACTGGCAGTAGTTCCATTCCCGAGTTCAATGGCTGCCATTTTTGTGGGTCTTTTTGGTGGTAGTCTGGGAGGGGTGCATACTACTAGCATCATGATTCGGGTCAGCAGAGCACCAACAACTTGAACAGAACTAAAATAGACGACAAGCAAAGAGGGCCAAAGTACTCCAACAACTAACAACGTGCTATCAGTGTTGAAATGTAGGACACACCTACCCAACCACTGTCTGGGAACCAAATCACACAGACCTAGCTCACAACATGTAGCAAACCTATAACATAAGGGTGAGAGACAGTGATCGCTGGGATGCATCTATAGTTCTCAGTGTCTTGACCAGAAGAGAATAAAAGAAGAGACAGGAGCTTCCCTGATTGGCCGGCAAAACTTTCATGGACGCCATAATTAGTGCGGTGCTGCTATTACATTCTCATGTTGTGCATGCGTGATGGCCTTGACGTGTGCTCAAGAGTTCCTGGGAAGTGTGGAGGCAGCTAACCAGACAGTCATATTGGACCCCGCTCCTGCTGGTGGCTGCAGGGGCTTCTGGTAAAGCCAGGCCCTGTGTCAGAAGAGTGAGAGCCAGGAATGTTCTGTGTGCAGAATGAGTGCAGGCACACACAAGAGGAGAGGGTAACAAAAGGAGGCCCCCACCCTGAGCCATACCATTGGTCTCGTGGGGACATGTGAGAACCAAGTGCTGACCTTGCACGCAGGGACGTGGTAAGCTAGCCACTGGAACGCAGTATGAGAGAGTTAAATTAGAGGTAAGATTTTAAAATAATGCCTGGCAGGCAGCCTAAGTCAAGGGAGACGGTTACATTTAGGACAACATGGAGTGTAACTTTCTATTGTGAGGCCCCTATGCAGAGGATGCCTGCCACCTACATCACAGGCTTTGAGGCATTCCTGCACTGTCTAGGTGTACTCAAGTAATGCCCAAAGGAGTATGAGAGCCCCACTGTTCCAATTGCTCCAAGAAATCTTAGTTTGAACCTGGGAAAATCCAGGAGCCCCCGAAATGCCCAGCCATGTGCCCAGACTCATAGGGTGGCACCAACATAAGCTGAACAGGCTGCATGAAATGCAAACATGTGTACGTAGTGGGCACGATCAGTGTGGCCAACAAAGGGACACCAATACTTGTGTGTACTGGTACGAGACCACCATTCATGATAGTACACTCAGGAATGAAGAACACATCTTAACTACTAAAAACAGCCGGCTCGGCCATCATCGCATGTCTCTAAATCCTTTCCCAAGAAAGAAGAGGCTGCGTAAAGGGGAAGGTCTCAACGATATATCTGCAACTCCAAAGCACCCCCGTAAAGCACAAGCCCCACCCTATTTCCCTCACTGCACACCAAGACTTCAGAGATGCACAAAAAGAGTTCATCCACAAAGGCAGCAAAGAAGCTGTGCAAGCCATAGAGTGGCTTAGGCCTATAGTAATTGTGAGTAAATAAGGCGCTCAAGGGTTACGTCTCTGCGTGGATATTCACAGGCCAAAGAAGGGCAGCCAGAAGAGACAGCTGCACGTTATCACACAAAAAAGAAATGGTCTTCATGTGGAGGAAAGTTACATTCCCAATAAAAATAGACCTTAGGAGTGTCTACCACCAGATCAGGCTCTGTGATGGTTCAAAGCACTTGGCAACCCCCGTCATTGCCTTTGGGCTGTTTTATACAGGTCAATGGCATTGCCTTTTCCTTTGTGGCCTCTGTGTTGCAGAGCTTGGTTATTCTTTCAATGCGGGCTCTGCAGAACTTTGTTTCCAAGATGGAATCCAGGTCTTCTGAGTAATGGAAGAAATCCACAACTTCTCGGGAGGATAGCTCAGGGGCAACGCGCTCGCCTTGGAAGCAAGACGATGCGGTGCAACACGTCTTGCTTCCAAGGTGAAGCAAGACGTGTTGCTTCACCTTGGAAGCAACGTGTTGGGGGTTCGATCCCCGTGTCAGCGCTTAGAAACCTCTGGGTATTAAGTGCGTTATAAAGAACCAATTACAATTACAAGAGCTGGCATATCTGTAAAAGAAAGATTTATGAATAAAACAAGAACAAAGTGTATTGTGATTTTTGGGCTACTCCCTGCCTGAAGAAGTGATTCAACCAAAACAGAGTGTGGTGAGTTCCATCACAGGGTCACCGCCACTCACAAGTGATGGTCACATTCCATCTTCATGCAAAAAGTATCAAGTCGCAGGGATGCAGCAAGAAGTCTTCACGTGGGAGGCAGACTCACACATGTAGCAAAGTATTTGGAGGGATCAAGCCAGCCATGGCTAAGCGCCTTTGAACCAGTGGGCGTCTTCCAATTTTTGTAGGCACCAGGGCATACGGATTGAGAGCTACCCTGTCTCGACAAGGATCTAGATAAGAAAACGAAGTAGCACTCGTGGCGACCTTGTGGAGTTATAGCAAAAAGCTCCATAACAGACAACAAAATACATGTGCGTGTCCAACCTCCTATTTTCACATCTACACAGGGGGTAAACTTTGAAGTTCAGGACAGACTATAAATCACTGGTCCATTGTAGGGGTCCACCGCATTTGGCTCTCCTGATGTTTTGGAGTACAACGACAATCAGCCAAAGTCAGCATAGACGATGGTGAGGTACTGTGGGAGTTGTAGTCCAAAACATTTGGAGAGGCCCAGGTTGGAGATCCCTGATAAATTGAAAACAGGCAGTATCTACAACATGACAACCAGGCTAGACCAGCTGCCAAGATACAAGAGTTGCAGTTTCAAGTATAGAAAGTGCCTGGGTAGAGCAAAAACACAGGTGGTAGGGACACCTCCCGAGGCCCTAGAGGAGGTTCGGGTGACCCAATGTGCTCGAAGGTAGAAGGGGGGCATATAAGATACAAGACGCAGGTCCTGTCTAGAAACAATCGCAACGTCACTGCGGATAACTTACTGCCCTTACTACATCCCATTACCGCTCCCGATAAAAACCTTAACAAGGACCCGTCACTACTCGTGGACTTTTATAATCATACCTTGCTCCAAGCTCTAAATGAAATTGACCCATTAAAATTAAGAAAAGCTAACCCAGCAGCTCACCTAAACAAGTGGTTCACTGCAGACTCAAAAGCCTTACGCAGTTGGAAAAGAATCACCAAAGCTGTTTGGAATAAAACACCCAATGTTCTAAACAAGGAAAAGTACCACTTACAAAGCAGCTATACTAAATACTAAATGAGATACTTATAACCTCAAAATTCAAAATGCCAAATCAGGTTCAAAAGAGCTATTCACTGTCCTCAGGGAATTGGAGACTCCGGTTCCACCGACAGAATCTTGCATTAAAGACGCTGCGTGGTGTACCAATATCCTGAAAGATTTACTAGACAAAATAGCTCCGCTGCAATCCAAAATGGAGGCAAAAAAGCTAAGTCTGTCTCTTAGCGGCAACTTCAATAATCCTGCTGACCCACAGCCTATATCGTGTCACCCATTCTAATTTTCACCAGTCACCACTAAAGTGGTAGAAGACATCATAGCCAGCCTAAAACCCTCTAGATGTCAGGGTGATATTTGCCTGGCTACGGTTATAAAGGATGGAGCAAAGGGACTGGCGCAATTCATCACATCCCTGATTAATGCATCCTTTGAAACCTGCACAGTCCCAATCAATCTTAAGGAGGCTTGGGTCATGCCTCGCCTCAAAAAACCAAACCTAGATTCAAACATCCCGACCAACTCCAGACTCATAACTACAGTGCCGTGCCTCCTGAAAATAGTTGATAAAGCGGCATACCTCCAAATACAAAAGCACCTGGAAGACAACAATCTGTTAGGCCTACGTCAATCCGGATTCAGACCAAGACACAGCACTGAAACAGCCCTCCTTGATCTTAAAATCCAAATAGATGAATCGAAGGATAAAGGAAATCTGGCCATCCTCCTGCTGTTGGACCTTTCAGCAGCTTTTGATCTTGTTGACCACCAGATCCTCACCAAACATATGACCACAGCAGCCACCTTCTCCCATAATGCCAGCACATGGATTCAATCCTTTTTAACAAATAGAACCATGAAAGTTTTCGCTCCCTCAGCATCGGCCGATCCAGTACCAATATCTCGCGGTGTCCCCTAAGGCTCCTGTGCCCCGCCTACCTTATACAATATCTTTACAAAGCTCCTTTTCAACCACATCGACGGCTTGGATCTCACCTACACTAACAATGTAGATGACACCCAAGTGCTCATCAACCTCACGGGCTGCTATGACATAGACTCTAAAACGCTAAACAGAATCTATCTTCACATCCAGGCATGGATGGCCACCCATGGCTTGTGCCTAAATGATGATAAGACGGAGCTACTTATCATAGGGTCTCAATCTTGTCTATAGAAGTTAGGCAAACTCCACAATTCTTTCAACATTGATGAGAACATTATCAAAGTCTCCAGCAAGGTCAAAACTTTAAGTATATATCTAGACTCTACCCTTTCTTTCACAAGGCAAGTCAATGCTACTGCCTCAGCAACAGCTTACACTACCAAGTTGATTAATGCCTGCAAACCCTATCTATCGACCCAGAGTTGCATTACATTAGCCAGAGCTCTGATCCTATCTAAGCTTGACTATTGTAACACGTTATACCTATGCTCCAATGAACAAAAACTGAACAAATTACAAGTGCTTCAGAATAACGCACTCCGATCCGCCTTAAATATCCCGCGAACCAACCACATTTCAGCAATAAGACGAGACACACACTGGCTACCAGTGCGAGATAGAATCTCACTTCGAACTCTTGTAGTTTCTCACAAATGCCTGTCCAACACTGCACCAAAATACCTAGTTGACAAATTCATCAGGATCCAATCCTCCAGGCCTACCAGATCAAACTACATACACTGCCTCAACATTCCTAAGTACAAACTACAAACAGTGAGTGGATCCAGCTTCCTGGTGCTAGCGGCCAAGCTTTGGAGCTCCCTCCCCACAGCACTTAGAGCCGTACCTTCCCTCTGGTCCTTCAGAAACAGACTAAAAGAATGGCTATTCGGCCAGCAAAACTAAAATCTCTTAAATTCCCCCCAGGCCTGTCTGTCTGTATCAATTGAGCATACGCAAGGCTGTACACCTGAATACATAGCCGTTTTCAGGCCTGATATTTGGATCTTTGCTCATTTCTGCTCTTCTGCACCAATTGTTTCTGGCTGCTATAATGTCTTGTAAATATGGCCGCTTCTCCGCATGATGACTTTAAGTATCTCATCTTACCTGTATCACTTTCACACCTTGTACACTTTCTATATATCTGGTATGTTGACCTGATATGTAAGACTAGTCAACTGTTTTTCGTTTTTGTCTCTGTAACTATTGCTCAAGTGTAAGCGCCCAGATACCCTTGGGTTAGGTGCTCTCTATAAATAAAAAGAACTACACTAAATGAAACTAAAACTTACCCTGAAAAAATAATGGCTCCGCTGACTACCCTTTCCCCTATTTACATTATGCAATCAGCCCGGCTCCCCACTCAAGTGCAAACTGATGGCCATAATGCTTCTGATGTGGTTGGTTCTGAAATGCATGTATACTTGGCGGCTATGACGGCAAGTGTCACTTTTGTGTCTCAACAGCTTTGAGCCCCGCGGGGGAGGTCAAAGAAGAACGAGGAAGACAGTGAACAATTCGATCCACAGGCTTTACTAAAGGCTGCCACACTGTATCCAGGTGACGAGATCCTAATCAAATATTTTTACAGTGCTGGCACAAACCACGCTACGAAGGGCTGTACCTCGTCGAGGAGGTCTCTCCCACTGCAGTAAGAGTCCAAGGAAGGCGAGCATGGCTACACATTGGTGATGTCAAACCCGCCCTGACGAAACACCCTGAAGTTGAAGAAGAGGTGACCCAGATACAAACACAATCAGCTACTAGGAGTGGACAGCAAGCAATAAACTGAGAAAGACAATAACATTGATTATTCCCAATCATTAAGCAACAAGAACCGAATACAAAGTTTCTCCTAAAGATTTTACCTGCATAAAAAAAGATAAGCACTTTTACAAGGGGAGAGAAATACAGACATTCAATGCTGCCCTTACAAACGCTACTACTTGCCATTATCTCTTACACAGTAAATTCTTATCCTGCTTTGCGAGCCAGAAACGTAACACTCGCCACCCTTTTAGGGAATACGCAAACTTGTTTTATTCTCGAAAGGGTTCTTCCTGCGATAATTGTGCAGATGTTCCTCATACAGACTAACATTTTGAAAATAACGTGAACAATCCAGTGAAAAGAAGAAGATGGGCCTTTTACATTTTGTTACATATACACTTTTGACCTGCAAACAACCTAATGCAGGTGCTTATTTATAAAATGCTGGTACATTGCAATAATGGTTGTGTCTACTTTTTCCCATTTTGCTGTCTCTACTTTATTATCCTCCTAGGATTATGCAAGCTGGTTCTTTACAATGTATTCAAACCATTATACAAAAATGTAACTGCTGCTACTATAGCGCTCTCTGACTTCTGCAATCACTCCTTCGCCACTGGCTGTTTCACTCTATCTTCATAAAACGGCTCTGTGATACCCTCGGCATCACTGACCGGACACTGGATTGGCTGACCTCTTTCCTCCCTAATCGCTCTCCCAGCTGCAACAGAGCCCTTTCTCCTCCACCACCTCACTCTCTACCTGCAGCATCCCCCAGGACTCTATCCTATTGCCACGACTCATCAATATCTATCTTGCCCCTCTGGCTCACCTGATATCCTCCTGCTCCACTCATTTCCAGTGCTGCCAATGACACATATCTTTCCTTCATACATCCCTCTACTACCTCCTACTCCTCTTCTCTCACCTCATGTTGTGTGTCCGCCATTCAGGCATGGTGTACAGCTAACGATCTCTGTCCTAATCCCAGTAAGACGGAGATCCTCCTCATTGGGACACCAGCGCCCTCCTTTCCTCCTACCTTTTGGCTTCCCTCTCTGGGCCCTCTACCACCACCATCCTGTGAGGCCAAAAACCTTGGAGTAATTTTCGACTCCACTCTCTCCTTCACCCCTCAGATCGTACACCTTACCAAGAATGCCCACTTCCATCTCCACCTCCTTGGACGTATTCATCCTTTCCACACCTTCCCCCGGAAGCTCAATGTCTCCAGAGCTTTGGTCCTGTCTAGACTGGACTACTGCAACAGCCTCTTCCTCAATCTCCCTCTTTCCTCCCTATGCCCCCTCCAGCTAGTCCAGAATAGAGTTGCAAGATTTTTCCTTGGCCTCAAGCCCAGGGACCGTATCTGGTTCACGATGGCTGCAAGGATCAAATCCAAGACCCTCTGCATAATTCCACAAGGCTTTCTGGGGCCTGGGACCACTCTACCCCCAAATTTCCCACTCTAAATACTCTCCTGCCAGAGCCCTTCACTCCTCTAACTCTAACACTTTGATTGTCAAATGCTTCTCCAAGCAGAGATTGGTGGGGCAGGTCTCTCTCTCTTGGGCTGGTGCCTCCCTTTGGAACAGCCTCCCTGGCCCTCTCAGACTTGAGCCGGACCTCCTTAAGTTTCAGAAATGGTTCAAAACTCTGCTTTTCTCTACCTCTTTCCCTCTTTCCCTTCTCTGATAATCACCCCGCTGCTACTGAGAACGGTGGTCTGGTCCTCACGAATCTCACAGGATACCAGGCTCTTCTACCGAGTCAATTCCAGCATCCCCCGCTCCCCTCACTGCGCTGTCTCTGCGGACCCATGCATGGCAGCTCTATATCCCACCCTTGGGAGTCACCCGCACTAGCACTTAGCCTGAGGTCTCCTCCTTGGATTGCCTTGGAACTGCCCTTGTGGGCCCCCCTACCAGCACTCCTTGCACCCCCACCCCATCCCTATCTCCTGCACTTCTCTTCACTGAACTTGCACGTCGGAATACCACAAGGCCTAGTAGGAGCACAACTGTATATATACTGTTCTGCAAACGTTTTTTCTCCCCTGTTCCCTTCCAATTTAGCCTTGTCACGCTTTGAAACACAATTCTGTTGTATAAGCGCCTTTGAAATTCTCAATAAAATAAAAAAAGTAAAAAAGAATTTGCAACTCACACATTGTCTGCTGCCACTAAGCCGATGAAAAGATTGAAAAGAAGTGTGAGAGATGGCATCCAACACATAAATGCACACATCACTAATTCTGCCCAATTGACTAATAATATGGGGTACCAGCACATGAGCTAGTTAGGGAGAGAGATAACTGATGGGAGATGCTATCATTCTCTATGCTATGGGCGCTTTCAGGGGTTTTACAGATACAGAAGAACCCACATAAAAGGCACATTGCTTGACACACCTTGTCCTCTATCTAACCAGAGGACAATTCCACGGCCAGACTGCTTCACTAGTGCTGGTAAATAAAGAAACATCCCAGCAAGAAGATCATTATATAAAATGAAGTCCATGGAAAAACTGAAACAAAGCATAAGGTAATAGGGTATGAGCAACGTGGGCCAACAGAGCAGGGATTACGCTAGAAGAGAATACATTGTTGCAGTGTAATGATAAAAGAGGGAAGGAAATACCTGTTTGTTTGTTTGTTTGTTTTTATTATTTATAATGCACACCTAACACAGAGGTAACAAGGTACAAGAGCAACAAGAGGATTGTATAGCTTAGGTTACATAAGGCACTGTGGATGGAGTCCAGCTATGGTTACAATACTGGACACATCAACAACATTAACAACAGAGACAATAAGTCATATTTACATAGAAATATACACAATTTACAAGTTTTATATTATAGCTGAACATAGCTAGGTCAGTGAGAGTACATTAATTGTCGTGTTCCTTAATCCAGTAGATAAGATTAGATCTAACTTGTAAGTAAGGAAGGTCTTCCCTTAGGGAAGGAGGTAGGGAGTTCCAATGTTGTGCTGCTTTGACAGGGAAGCTGCTTCCCCCGGTCATAGTACGTTCGAATCTTGGCACCAGTAGAAGGTTGGAGTTGGCCTTTCTGGAGGGGCGGCAGGATACTTGTCTAGTGAATCTCGTTGTAAGGTATTGAGGGGCAGAATGGTGGAGACATTTGTGAGTCAGAGAGACAGATTTAAGGAAGATCTTGTCTTTCGTAGAAAGCCAGTTGACAGATCTTCTAGTATCTGAAATGTGGGTTTTCTTTGGGAGACTTAGGACTGCTCTTAGGGCATTATTTTGCAAGATTTGAATCTTATTTGTGATGTATTTGTACTACCTACGTAGAGCATTACAGTAGTCCAACTTGGACAGGATCAAAGCTCTGGCTAAGGTAATACAGTTGTTAGAAGAGAAGAGGGGTTTAGCTGCTCTGATAAGTTTGCAGGTATAGAAGGTGGCGGAAGCCATAGCGTTTACTTGCTTTTTGAAGGTTAGGGAAGTGGAAGCCAAGGGTTTTAACCTCCTTAGCCACGGCAATGATGTTATTGTTGATTACGAATGAAGAGTAGTTCTGGCCTAGTTTGTTGAGATTAGAAGTTGTGCCTCCGATGAGGAGTTCCGTTTTGTCATCATTCAGTCATAGACCGTATGAGGCCATCCAAGCCTGGATGATGAAGTACACTCTGTTTACAAAGGCCAAATCCTTGTCATAATCCCCCGTCAGCGGGATGAGGATCTGAGTATCATCGGCGTAGTTTGTGTAGGTGATACCCAGACCATCAAAATCATCGAAAAGGGGCTTTGTGAAGATGTTGTACAAGGTGGGAGAGACACAGGTTCCCTGTGGCACACCGCAGGTGATAGGCTTTGCGTCAGCAGCTGCTTACAGGGAGAAGACTCGCATTGTTCTGTTATTGAGAAAGGACTGAATCCAGCCAATTGCCTCTTGGGAGAAGCGGGCTGCCGACTCTAAGTGGTTGCAGAGGATCTTATGGTCAACCAGATTGAATGCTGCTGAGAGATCAAGGAGCAACAGTAGTGCCATGTTACCCTCGTCTCTCAGCTCGTCTATTTGTGCCTTAAGGTCTACGAGTGCAGTCTCAGTTCCATGTTGGGGTCTGAAACCTGACTGTCGGTCTCCTCGAAGGTGGTTATGTTCAAGGTAATGTTGGATTTGTTGGTATGCTTTTTTGTCAAGGATTTTAAGTAGGAATGGCACTGTGGTGATAGGGCGGTAATTAGTGGGGATGGAGGGATCAAAATTTAGTTTTTGAGGAGTGGGAGGACCCAGGATTGTTTCAAGTTATTGGTATAGTGCCAGAAGTGAAGGATGCGTTTATTAGTTTGGTGATAAAAGGGGAGAGTTCACGAGCTGCGTCTTTTATGACTTGTGCTAGGCATAAGTCACCATGGCAGTTTGAAGGTTTGAGAGTCAAGATTACTTTTTCAACCTCTTTGGTGGATACTTAAAAAGTTAAAGTGGGGAATGGCCACATATGGTGGAGTCAAGATAGATTGCGGCGCTGCCGCATTGGTGTTGCTGGATTTGGAGGTGGTGAGAAGAGTGTTTTTTTGTTATTGATTTTGGTTTGCAAGGTTATAATTTTATTGGCTAGAGCATTTTGTATACCTGTGCACCAGTTTTTGTCCTTGAGGCAGGAATCTGGGGTTTGGATGGGGGATTCTACCTCTTTCAGAATTGCAAAAAGCTCTTTGGTATTGGACTTAGCTTGAGAAATTCAGAAGTTGTAGGAGGTTTGTTTGGCAAGGACAAATTCTTTTTTGTAGAGGGAAGCTTGTTTACTCAGGTTAATCTTATTAGTCTCTGATGGAACTAGTCTCCATATTTTTTCACATTGGCGTTTCTCTTGTCCAATTGCTTTTAGGTGTGGAGAGAACCAGGTATTCACATGTTTGCGAGGTTTGCTCTTTCTCATTTTCAATGGTTCTATGACGTCAAGTGATAATAACATCACTTTATTGTACATTTCTGCCATACTGAAGGGATCTGTGTGGTCTGAGATAGAGTTGAGAGTGGGTAGTAACAAGGGAATGAGGTTTTCGGGAGTATTGTTCCTTTTGTTTCTGGTGAGGACAGCTAGAGCTATGCTGTCGGTATGCAAAGGAGGTTAAGCCTCTAGTGAGAACATAATCAGATGGTGGTCACACCAAGGCTGGGGCATTATGGACGTGACTGTGATTGGGCAGTTTTGCTCGGCAATCCAATCAAAGGTTCTACCTTTGATGTGGGTAGGACCTGTGATCTTTTGGGTGAATCCTAATTCCTCTAAGGAGTTGTTAATTTGAGTGGCACTAGAGTCTAAAGGGTCGCTGAAACCAAGGTTAAAATCTCCTAGTATGAGGCTCTGAGAGGAGTTCTTAAGGTTGTTGGACAGGATGTTTGTTAGGTCCTCATCAAAGGATCCTAGAGGGCCTGGAGGTCAGTATATGTGGTGGATAGATACAGACTGCGTATTAGATATGGTTAACTTGGCAGTTAGGGATTCACATGAGTCTGTATTATGAGGTGGAGAAAGTCTCAGTGTTAAGTTAGTTTTAGCTATTATGGTGAGACCTCCGCTTCTAGAGGAGGTACGATCTAGTCTTAGAAGGGTGTAATCATCTGAGATGACTAGCATAATTGCTGGCCCAGCTGCACGGTGGAACCAGGATTCAGTAATAGCTAGGAAATCTATATTTTTGTTTTGTAGTAGGTCTGCTATATCTCCTGTGTGGGCAACCATAGAACGGGCATTTATAAGTGCACCCATTGTCCCAGACTGTACTGGTTGGGACAGTAATGGCTGTACCTTGTGATTGCATTTTGGGGCAGAAATGGGCTCTCGGAAGAGTCTGCTGTTAAGTTGAAGGGGGTGGTGGGGGTGGCTGGTTTTGCAAGGACCGGTGGTAGCATTACTTGACGCTATTTTAGTTAAAGGGTCATACAATCTTGGGAGTCTCCCGTGTAATTTGAGGTTCCTCTGTGGTAAAGTACAAGGTCTGGTAATCATGTCAACCTGCTTAGGGAGGTTATGCCAGGCGCTGGTGGAAGTGGGTATTGTAGCATAGTGAGATCTTGTAGGGTGATTATATAGAGGAGTGTCCTTAGTAGAATCGCGTAGAGCGGTGGGAAGTACGTATCGTGTGCGTGGAGCTAGTTGTGGGGTGGACCGTAAATGGAAATGAAGTGTGATATCACTGTTCATGGATAGGCTCAGTTTATGGATAGGATTTGGAGTTAGGATCGAGCATATAGTCCCGTAGGTCTACAGGTCTATAATTTGGCAGCTGAACATATAGCACACATATAGGATTGAATCAGTGTAGGGCTACTGTATATTAGCATGTGCAGCAAAGTAGATCTAGCTGATCTGGCATAGTACATGGACATAGGAGCCTAGGGCTATACAATAGGAGAGATACGCATATGGGATAAACAAGCTGGTATGAGGCTAGTATACTGGGGAGCACATTGGAAAGCAAGCATTAACAAGCAGGTTTACTTAGTTAATGCCAGGTGGGTTGCAGTAAAGCGTGCAGGATGCGGTAAATCAATTGGCAATCATGGGGTGCCAGAGGAATCGGGCGGCAGTCTCATAGGACTTATGAGCTGGTGCGCAACAATGCGTGAGTGGCAAGTATAGGTCGGAAGGATATGGCAGCATATATTAGTGTGACGGGTCTGTTCATAGAAAGTCAAGTCAATATAGCACAAGATATTTGATCAGGTGTGCACTGCGTGGGCTGGTGTTACCTTGAGGGAGGGTTGGCGAATCAGAATGCAGACGAGGAATCAGCAGCTCCCAGGTCCAGCGTAGCACGCCTACACGCCTGATCACGCTCGGTCAGCTCAGTCAGAGGATGGCCTTCTCTCTAGGCCTTACCGCGTTGGCCGGCTCTCGCCTGCCGGTGATTGGTGGCAGAATAAGATGCAGATTAGAGCCAAACCAATGGCAGCAGCAGCTAGTATGCAGTCAGGCATATGATCAGGACAAGGGCAGGCACGGGACACACAAAGCGTGGCGGCCATTTTAGAAGGCCCGGATCAGACGGCTTTCGGTCGTTGCAATTATTACACAGACAATGCGCTCATGGATTCTGCAGGCAAATGAGGTGGGCGACTTGGCAGAATACAGCAGGCAGAGTGCTTGGCTATAAAATCGAATTTAGAAGACTTTTGGGCATATACGAACAGCAATGTTAAAGAGGACATCAAAGGCAGCTGATAATATGCCTAGAGCTTACCTCTGCATCTCAGCATTTCGGGAACGACGGGTACTGCTCCTGCAGCGTGCGCCAGGGCAGTGGAGCTCCTCCTCGTGTTGTGGAGGGACTGGGGCTCAGCTCAGTCAGAGGATGGCTTTCTCTCTATGCCTTACCTCGTTGGCCGGCTCTCGCCTGCCGGTGATTGGTGGCAGAATAAGATGCAGATTAGAGCCAATCCAATGGCAGCAGCAGCTAGTATGCAGTCAGTAATACAATCAGGACAAGGTCAGGTGCGGGACACACAAAGCATGGCGTCCATCTTAGAAGGCCCGGATCAGACGGCTTTCGGTCGTGGCAATTAGCATACAGACAATGTGCTCATGGATTCTGCAGGTAAATGAGGTGGGCAACTTGGCAGAATATAGCAGGCAGAGTGCTTGGCTATAAAACCGAATTTAGAAGACGGTTGGGCATATACGAACAGCGATGGTAAAGAGGGGCTCTAAGGCAGCTGATAATATGCCTAGAGCTTACCTCTGCATCTCGGCATTTCGGGGGCGACGGGTACTGCTCCTGCAGCGTGCGCCAGGGCAGTGGAGCTCCTGCTCATGTTGTGGGATGGATGTTGGGAACAAGGCCAATTACCAATAAAGGGAGCTGTATTTACACCTGAAGTGTGGGCCCAGGGGTCTAGTAGTATGCAAGGCGCTAGCACTGCTGGAACAATGGGAAGAGGTTGTGGTAAACACAAATAAAGAATATGTCAATGAGTGGCCTAAAATCACAAAGCTACTGACATGAATTGATGATGAGGGGTGCCAGTACAGATAATACCCATGAAAAATGCCATCCTATGCTTCCGTAATAACGGAACAACCAACGTTCGGAAAAGTACTGGGTGTAAACACATGTTTGATGTACCAGGCATGAAAACAGGAACAGCAGTATTGATGGAGCACTATTGGGCTTGTGGATCAAGGGCATAAATAAAGTTGTATATTCCTTAGTACTAGTAAACATACTCACTTTGGTAGTACCCTCAAAGCGATATACACATTGCAAACTTCCCTAAAATTGATGCACACTTGAGAAAGAAAAGGTCCCTCGCCCTTATCCAGCAGAAAAGGGAAAATTATTTCTCAGCGAAATTAGAGGATGCTTACTACGACACACCAGATGAGCATACATTGTTAAGCAAAGCAGCAGTGTTTTTTTCAGCTATTTTCCTCCTTTGAATGCAGACTGCTGCAAACACAAATGGCTCAGCATTATGAGATGGGAGCTGTTGCAAACAATTAACACAATAGTGAAGGGCTTGAATGCCATAAGGGATCAGCTGACTCATGACCCTCCAAAACAGGTATGTCCTTGATCTGATAATAAACATTAAGGGTGGCGTGTGCACAACATTATCCCATCTTGCTCTACATACGTGCCCGCACATGGTGATGAAAATGGGACCCTCACAGAAGGCCACAACCTTGTTAACAGATCTACAAGCTAAATGACAGAGGAGGTGGAAGCCATTCCAAAGGATGACTGGCTCTTTTACCTATTCTCTTGGATCCCCTCTTGGCTGGCGAATGCATTGAAAATACTAATAGCCATACTATTAATAGTGCCATTGGGATTCTGCACCCTGTGAATAGCCATAAGTCAATGTACGAAGACTGATAAAATGGCAGTAGTGATGCACATAAAGATAAACCTGACCCGCTGCTTTACCGCAAATATGAGAAATGTTATGCACTAAGACACCCCTACCAACCTTATCCTGGAACAATAGAAGATGAAATAAACCTGCAAAATCAAGAAGTATTGAACATGTTGTAACTGAAGCTGATGAGAGCAAGTGACTTCACTGCCAAACTGACACATGGCAGTACAATAGACATGAAGAAACACAGACACTGGGTCAAACGTGCATTTGGACATGAAGAAAATTACCTGCACCATACAAACATGAAAAATATAACATTGTCTATGTGTATGCTGAAACACAACACGAACGATGTAGACGTTTAGCTTGAAAAATGTAGTAATGTAAAGGTAACGAGTGGCCATCTTGAATAAAATGGATGGTGAAGCCATGTTAGAGTGAATGGGAAGTCTTGAAGAAGCTTCGAAGCTAGAGGGAGATTTGACGTGCTAAATGAGGAGAAATACAGATCCATGAAGGTTAGATAGTGGCTGCGCAGCACCCTTCCAAGGTTTTTGTTGAAAAAGGGAGATCTGCATGACTCTGAAGAGAACAGAAGAAAGTAAATCTCAAGCGTAAGACATATTCCTCTTAGATTAAATAGAGAACAAACAGCCTAGAAATACCAGGTGCTTATTAATTAGAAGTTTAACACTGTACAAAGAATGGACAGACCAAGTCTCCAGTGGCTAGAGAGGGTACCTGCATCCGTAATAATAGGAGCCAAAATCACGGTAATAGGGCAAAATAAGTGGCCTCTTCACATGTGACCTATAACTGGAAGACAGTGTCCATTCAGTAACACCAGACACAGACAAGCACCTGTTCGACACCGCACAGATTCTCAGAACAAGAGGAGCTGGACAAGGCCAAGGTCAAGCTAGATGCTCTGGCTCTAGGAAATAAGGGATGGCGTCTTATTTCATTGGAAGATGCAGCTCCTGGGTATCACTCCCTCTTCCACTATTTTTGCTCGTGTTCTGATGACCTGCCAAGTGTCCAAGGTTGGAAAGACCACTGCCAAACAATTGCACGTCTCAAAAGGGTGGCCTGAAGGTGGGGACATCAGAGGTATATCCAATGAAAAGTCTAACCCATATACATTGGATATACATCTGATGGCCCCACCCTGGACCACTCCTAAAATGGAGCCCAAAAGGGCCTTCAGAAAAGCTTTGAAAACATGGCTTTTCATATAGCGGCACTGACACTACTTTTCTTGTTTCCCGGCTTCGGCCCTCCCACCTGTCCATAATGTAAGAGTAACTGGTTGTAACAGCACCTTGATGCTTTCGGGTTTTGTGCGCTGAATAAGTGTATAAATAAATAAATACATTGTATATGTAGACAATTCCCCTAACCAATCCTCTGACGCAGTAGGTTTTTGCAACCAAGATTGTGATATGACGTCAATCGGTTAAAACCTGATGTGTTGTATTGAAATAACAGAGATCTTTTGAGACCTGTGCGCTCATGGCTATCCCTGCTTTACATGGATTGTTAATAAAGTAGAATTTGCCATTTACTTTGATGATTTCCGCCATTGAGTGCAGAATTTCCCAGCCTCTCTATTCCACTTGCACTAAAGACTTTTAGCACCCCATTACAGTAAACAGCCAGTTCCTGTTTACACACAGAGTCTGCATATTTCCCCCACCTGTATCCATTAGAGCAGAGACTGAGTAGTCTTATGGTGTTTACTCATGTTGCCTGCATACTTCTACCACCTTTATCCAGCAGAACAGACGATCAGTAGCCAGGTCCTGTTTACTCACTGTGGCTGCATACCTACCCCACCTGAATCCATTAGAGCAGGGACTGAGCAGTCTGGTACTGTTTACTCACGGTGTCTGCATACGTCCCACACCTGTATCCATTAGAGCAGGGACTGAGCACTCTTGTGGTGTTTACTCACGGTGGCTGCATACTTACCCCACCTTTATCCAGCAGAGCCGAGGCTGAGTAGACAGGCCCTGTTTGCTCAAGGTGTCTGGATACTCCTCCACCTTTATTCAGCAGAGCAAAGGCTGAGTAGCCAGGTCCTGTTTACTCATGGTGTCTACATGCTTCCCGTACCTTTATCGAGCAGAGCAGAGGCTGAGTAGACAGGTCCTATTTGCTCAAGGTGTCTGGATACTCCCCCACCTTTATTCAGCAGAGCAGAGGCTGGGTAGACAGACCCTGTTTGCTCAAGGTGTCTGGATACTCCCCCACCTTTATTCAGCAGCGCAGAGACTGAGTAGCCAGGTCCTGTTACCTCATGGTGTCTGCATGCTTCCCGTACCTTTATCTAGCAGAGCAGAGGCTGAGTAGACAGGTCCTATTTGCTCAGATTGTCTGGATACTCCCACACCATTATTCAGCAGAGCAGAGTCTGAGTAGCCAGGCCCTGTTTACTCATGGTGTCTGCATGCGTCCCATACCTTTATCGAGTAGAGCAGAGGCTGAGTAGACAGGTCCTATTTGCTCAGGGTGTCTGGATACTCCCCCACCTTTATTCAGCAGAGCAGAGGCTGAGTAGTCATGTCCTGTTTACTAATGGTGTCTGCATGCTTCCCGTACCTTTATCCAGTAGAGCAAAGGCTGGGTAGACAGGTCATGTTTGCTCAGGGTGTCTGGATACTCCCCCACCTTTATTCAGCAGAGCAGAGGCTGAGTAGCCATGTCCTGTTTACTCATGGTGTCTGCATCCTTCCCGTGCCTTTATCCAGCAGAGCAGAGGCTGAGTAGACAGGTCCTGTTTACACACAGAGTCTGCATACTTCCCCCGCCCCCTTCACCATGCAGAGCAGAGACTGAGTAGCCAGGTCCTGTTTACTCATGGTGTCTGGATACTTCCCCCACCTTTATCCAGCAGAGCAGGGGCTGAGTAGCCAGGTCCTGTTTGCTCAGGGTGTCTAGATACCCCCCATGTTTATCCAGCAGAGCAGAGGCTGAGTAGCCAGGTCATGTTTGCTCAGGGTGTCTGGATACTCCCTCACCTTTATTCAGCAGAGCAGAGGCTGTGTAGCCAGGTCCTGTTTACTCATGGTGTCTGCATCCTTCCCGTGCCTTTATCCAGCAGAGCAGAGGCTGAGTAGACAGGCCCTGTTTGCTCAAGGTGTCTGGATACTCCTCCACCTTTATGCAGCAGAGCAAAGGCTGAGTAGCCAGGTCCTGTTTACTCATGGTGTCTACATGCTTCCCATACCTTTATCCAGCAGAGCAGAGGCTGAGTAGCCAGGTCATGTTTGCTCAGGGTGTCTGGATACTCCCCCACCTTTATTCAGCAGAGCAGAGGCTGAGTAGTCATGTCCTGTTTACTAATGGTGTCTGCATGCTTCCCGTACCTTTATCCAGCAGGGCAAAGGCTGAGTAGACAGGTCTAATTTGCTCAGGGTGTCTGGATACTCCCCCACCTTTATTCAGCAGAGCAGAGGCTGAGTAGTCATGTCCTGTTTACTAATGGTGTCTGCATGCTTCCCGTACCTTTATCCAGCAGAGCAAAGGCTGGGTAGACAGGTCATGTTTGCTCAGGGTGTCTGGATACTCCCCCACCTTTATTCAGCAGAGCAGAGGCTGAGTAGCCATGTCCTGTTTACTCATGGTGTCTGCATCCTTCCCGTGCCTTTATCCAGCAGAGCAGAGGCTGAGTAGACAGGTCCTGTTTATACACAGAGTCTGCATACTTCCCCCGCCCCCTTCACCATGCAGAGCAGAGACTGAGTAGCCAGGTCCTGTTTACTCATGATGACTGGATACTTCCCCCACCTTTATCCAGCAGAGCAGGGGCTGAGCAGCCAGGTCCTGTTTGCTCAGGGTGTCTAGATACTCCCCCATGTTTATCCAGCAGAGCAGAGGCTGAGTAGCCAGGTCATGTTTGCTCAGGGTGTCTGGATACTCCCTCACCTTTATTCAGCAGAACAGAGGCTGAGTAGCCAGGTCCTGTTTACTCATGGTGTCTGCATCCTTCCCGTGCCTTTATCCAGCAGAGCAGAGGCTGAGTAGACAGGCCCTGTTTGCTCAAGGTGTCTGGTTACTCCTCCACCTTTATTCAGCAGAGCAAAGGCTGAGTAGCCAGGTCCTGTTTACTCATGGTGTCTACATGCTTCCCATACCTTTATCCAGCAGAGCAAAGGCTGGGTAGACAGGTCATGTTTGCTCAGGGTGTCTGGATACTCCCCCACCTTTATTCAGCAGAGCAGAGGCTGAGTAGTCAGGTCCTGTTTACTAATGGTGTCTGCATGCTTCCCGTACCTTTATCCAGCAGAGCAAAGGCTGAGTAGACAGGTCCTATTTGCTCAGGGTGTCTGGATACTCCCCAACCTTTATTCAGCAGAGCAGAGGCTGAGTAGTCATGTCCTGTTTACTAATGGTGTCTGCATGCTTCCCGTACCTTTATCCAGCAGAGCAAAGGCTGGGTAGACAGGTCATGTTTGCTCAGGGTGTCTGGATACTCCCCCACCTTTATTCAGCAGAACAGAGGCTGAGTAGCCATGTCCTGTTTACTCATGGTGTCTGCATCCATCCCGTGCCTTTATCCAGCAAAGCAGAGGCTGAGTAGACAGGTCCTGTTTGCTCAGGGTGTCTAGATACCCCCCATGTTTATCCAGCAGAGCAGAGGCTGAGTAGCCAGGTCATGTTTGCTCAGGGTGTCTGGATACTCCCTCACCTTTATTCAGCAGAGCAGAGGCTGTGTAGCCAGGTCCTGTTTACTCATGGTGTCTGCATCCTTCCCGTGCCTTTATCCAGCAGAGCAGAGGCTGAGTAGACAGGCCCTGTTTGCTCAAGGTGTCTGGATACTCCTCCACCTTTATGCAGCAGAGCAAAGGCTGAGTAGCCAGGTCCTGTTTACTCATGGTGTCTACATGCTTCCCATACCTTTATCCAGCAGAGCAGAGGCTGAGTAGCCAGGTCATGTTTGCTCAGGGTGTCTGGATACTCCCCCACCTTTATTCAGCAGAGCAGAGGCTGAGTAGTCATGTCCTGTTTACTAATGGTGTCTGCATGCTTCCCGTACCTTTATCCAGCAGAGCAAAGGCTGAGTAGACAGGTCCTATTTGCTCAGGGTGTCTGGATACTCCCCCACCTTTATTCAGCAGAGCAGAGGCTGAGTAGTCATGTCCTGTTTACTAATGGTGTCTGCATGCTTCCCGTACCTTTATCCAGCAGAGCAAAGGCTGGGTAGACAGGTCATGTTTGCTCAGGGTGTCTGGATACTCCCCCACCTTTATTCAGCAGAGCAGAGGCTGAGTAGCCATGTCCTGTTTACTCATGGTGTCTGCATCCTTCCCGTGCCTTTATCCAGCAGAGCAGAGGCTGAGTAGACAGGTCCTGTTTATACACAGAGTCTGCATACTTCCCCCGCCCCCTTCACCATGCAGAGCAGAGACTGAGTAGCCAGGTCCTGTTTACTCATGATGACTGGATACTTCCCCCACCTTTATCCAGCAGAGCAGGGGCTGAGCAGCCAGGTCCTGTTTGCTCAGGGTGTCTAGATACTCCCCCATGTTTATCCAGCAGAGCAGAGGCTGAGTAGCCAGGTCATGTTTGCTCAGGGTGTCTGGATACTCCCTCACCTTTATTCAGCAGAACAGAGGCTGAGTAGCCAGGTCCTGTTTACTCATGGTGTCTGCATCCTTCCCGTGCCTTTATCCAGCAGAGCAGAGGCTGAGTAGACAGGCCCTGTTTGCTCAAGGTGTCTGGTTACTCCTCCACCTTTATTCAGCAGAGCAAAGGCTGAGTAGCCAGGTCCTGTTTACTCATGGTGTCTACATGCTTCCCATACCTTTATCCAGCAGAGCAAAGGCTGGGTAAACAGGTCATGTTTGCTCAGGGTGTCTGGATACTCCCCCACCTTTATTCAGCAGAGCAGAGGCTGAGTAGTCAGGTCCTGTTTACTAATGGTGTCTGCATGCTTCCCGTACCTTTATCCAGCAGAGCAAAGGCTGAGTAGACAGGTCCTATTTGCTCAGGGTGTCTGGATACTCCCCAACCTTTATTCAGCAGAGCAGAGGCTGAGTAGTCATGTCCTGTTTACTAATGGTGTCTGCATGCTTCCCGTACCTTTATCCAGCAGAGCAAAGGCTGGGTAGACAGGTCATGTTTGCTCAGGGTGTCTGGATACTCCCCCACCTTTATTCAGCAGAACAGAGGCTGAGTAGCCATGTCCTGTTTACTCATGGTGTCTGCATCCATCCCGTGCCTTTATCCAGCAAAGCAGAGGCTGAGTAGACAGGTCCTGTTTACACACAGAGTCTGCATACTTCCCCCGCCCCCTTCACCATGCAGAGCAGAGACTGAGTAGACCGGTCATGTTTCCTCAGGGTGTCTGGATACTCCCCCACTTTTATTCAGCAGACCAGAGGCTGAGTAGACAGGTGCTGTTTACTCATGGTGTCTGCATGCTTCCCATACCTTTATCCAGCAGAGCAGGGGTTGAGTAGACAGGTCCTGTTTGCTCAGGGTGTCTGGATACTTCCCCACCTTTATTCAGTCGTGCAGAGGCTGGGTAGCCTGCTACTGTTTACTCGCAGTGTCTGCATATTTCCCCCCTTCATTGTGCAGTGCAGAGGCTGAGTAGCCAGGTCCTGTTTAATCATGGTGTCTTCATACTTCCCCCACGTTTATCCAGCAAAGCAGGGGCTGAGTAGACAGGTCCTGTTTGCTCAAGGTGTCTGGATACTCCCCACCTTTATTCAGCAGAGCAGAGACTGAGTAGCCAGGTCCTCTTTACTCATGGTGTCTGCATGCTTCCCGTACCTTTATCTAGCAGAGCAGAGGCTGAGTAGACAGGCCCTGTTTGCTCAAGGTGTCTGGATACTCCTCCACCTTTATGCAGCAGAGCAAAGGCTGAGTAGCCAGGTCCTGTTTACTCATGGCGTCTACATGCTTCCCATACCTTTATCCAGCAGAGCAGAGGCTGAGTAGCCAGGTCATGTTTGCTCAGGGTGTCTGGATACTCCCCCACCTTTATTCAGCAGAGCAGAGACTGAGTAGCCAGGCCCTGTTTACTCATGGTGTCTGCATGCGTCCCGTACCTTTATCGAGTAGAGCAGAGGCTGAGTAGACAGGCCCTATTTGCTCAAGGTGTCTGGATACTCCTCCACCTTTATTCAGCAGAGCAGAGGCTGAGTAGCCAGTTCCTGTTTACTCATGGTGTCTGCATCCTTCCCGTGCCTTTATCCAGCAGAGCAGAGGCTGAGTAGACAGGCCCTGTTTGCTCAAGGTGTCTGGATACTCCTCCACCTTTATTCAGCAGAGCAGAGGCTGAGTAGCCAGGTCCTGTTTACTCATGGTGTCTACATGCTTCCCATACCTTTATTCAGCAGAGCAAAGGCTGGGTAGACAGGTCATGTTTGCTCAGGGTGTCTGGATACTCCCCACCTTTATTCAGCAGAGCAGAGGCTGAGTAGCCAGGTCCTGTTTACTCATGGTGTCTACATGCTTCCCATACCTTTATCCAGCAGAGTAGAGGCTGAGTAGACAGGTCCTGTTTACACACAGAGTCTGCATACTTCCCCCGCCCCCTTCACCATGCAGAGCAGAGACTGAGTAGCCAGGTCCTGTTTACTCATGGTGTCTGCATGCGTCCCGTACCTTTATCGAGTAGAGCAGAGGCTGAGTAGACAGGCCCTATTTGCTCAAGGTGTCTGGATACTCCTCCACCTTTATTCAGCAGAGCAGAGGCTGAGTAGCCAGTTCCTGTTTACTCATGGTGTCTGCATCCTTCCCGTGCCTTTATCCAGCAGAGCAGAGGCTGAGTAGACAGGCCCTGTTTGCTCAAGGTGTCTGGATACTCCTCCACCTTTATTCAGCAGAGCAGAGGCTGAGTAGCCAGGTCCTGTTTACTCATTGTGTCTACATGCTTCCCATACCTTTATTCAGCAGAGCAAAGGCTGGGTAGACAGGTCATGTTTGCTCAGGGTGTCTGGATACTCCCCACCTTTATTCAGCAGAGCAGAGGCTGAGTAGCCAGGTCCTGTTTACTAATGGTGTCTGCATGCTTCCCGTACCTTTATCCAGCAGAGCAAAGGCTGGGTAGACAGGTCATGTTTGCTCAGGGTGTCTGGATACTCCCCCACCTTTATTCAGCAGAGCAGAGGCTGAGTAGTCATGTCCTGTTTACTAATGGTGTCTACATGCTTCCCATACCTTTATTCAGCAGAGCAAAGGCTGGGTAGACAGGTCATGTTTGCTCAGGGTGTCTGGATACTCCCCACCTTTATTCAGCAGAGCAGAGGCTGAGTAGCCAGGTCCTGTTTACTCATGGTGTCTACATGCTTCCCATACCTTTATCCAGCAGAGTAGAGGCTGAGTAGACAGGTCCTGTTTACACACAGAGTCTGCATACTTCCCCCGCCCCCTTCACCATGCAGAGCAGAGACTGAGTAGCCAGGTCCTGTTTACTCATGGTGTCTGCATGCGTCCCGTACCTTTATCGAGTAGAGCAGAGGCTGAGTAGACAGGCCCTATTTGCTCAAGGTGTCTGGATACTCCTCCACCTTTATTCAGCAGAGCAGAGGCTGAGTAGCCAGTTCCTGTTTACTCATGGTGTCTGCATCCTTCCCGTGCCTTTATCCAGCAGAGCAGAGGCTGAGTAGACAGGCCCTGTTTGCTCAAGGTGTCTGGATACTCCTCCACCTTTATTCAGCAGAGCAGAGGCTGAGTAGCCAGGTCCTGTTTACTCATGGTGTCTACATGCTTCCCATACCTTTATTCAGCAGAGCAAAGGCTGGGTAGACAGGTCATGTTTGCTCAGGGTGTCTGGATACTCCCCACCTTTATTCAGCAGAGCAGAGGCTGAGTAGCCAGGTCCTGTTTACTAATGGTGTCTGCATGCTTCCCGTACCTTTATCCAGCAGAGCAAAGGCTGGGTAGACAGGTCATGTTTGCTCAGGGTGTCTGGATACTCCCCCACCTTTATTCAGCAGAGCAGAGGCTGAGTAGTCATGTCCTGTTTACTAATGGTGTCTACATGCTTCCCATACCTTTATTCAGCAGAGCAAAGGCTGGGTAGACAGGTCATGTTTGCTCAGGGTGTCTGGATACTCCCCACCTTTATTCAGCAGAGCAGAGGCTGAGTAGCCAGGTCCTGTTTACTCATGGTGTCTACATGCTTCCCATACCTTTATCCACCAGAGTAGAGGCTGAGTAGACAGGTCCTGTTTACACACAGAGTCTGCATACTTCCCCCGCCCCCTTCACCATGCAGAGCAGAGACTGAGTAGCCAGGTCCTGTTTACTCATGGTGTCTGCATGCTTCCCATACCTTTATTCAGCAGAGCAAAGGCTGGGTAGACAGGTCATGTTTGCTCAGGGTGTCTGGATACTCCCCCACCTTTATTCAGCAGAGCAGAGGCTGAGTAGCCATGTCCTGTTTACTCACGGTGTCTGCTTCTTTCACCTACCTTTATCCAGCAGAGCAAAGGCTGAGTAGACAGGTCCTATTTGCTCAGGGTGTCTGGATACTCCCCCACCTTTATTCAGCAGACCAGAGGCTGAGTGGCCAGGTGCTGTTTACTCATTGTGTCTGCATGCTTCCCGTACCTTTATCCAGCAGAGCAGAGGCTGAGTAGCCAGGTCATGTTTGCTCAGGGTGTCTGGATACTCCCCCACCTTTATCCAGCAGAGCAGAGGCTGAGTAGCCCGGGCGTTTTCCCTGCCAAGACAGTCAGATCTCACTGGTGTTTGTCAGTCACTGAATCCCCAAACAGTTTGACTCCTCCGAAATGATCATAAGTGGCTGCCATGGAGGACTGGCTAGGCTCGTGGCAGATAATCCTGGCAATGCCCCAAACCAGGGGTTTTACTTAGTCTTTGTCTAACACAGGGCAGGAGCATTATTACGCTGTTAACTCTTTCGTTCCTTCATCTTCTGTTATTCGGATATTTACCCAAAAAAAACAGATACAAATTAAAATAGTGCATGAATACATGATCCATTTGACAAGATACAAGATAAACTAAATAAGAAAGCATATGTCCCCATGGATTAATCAAATGCATATGTTTCTTGCTTCAAAGCTGAAGTACAAACACTGAAAGACATCACAAGAAAAGTGCCCATTCCCAACTCTTAAAAAGAAAGGTCATTGGATGATTCCAAGATGCTATGACATGGGTAGAACTTCCTGTTTACACACAATGTGAGAACGGGTAGGAGCCGAATGTGACATGTGGCACGTGGCACAACGTGCCACAGCATGCCACCAATCTCTGGACTTCTGCATATGAGGACATGAGCCAGGCCAGGGACACACAGAGCAACTTGTGAAAGCTGCATAACACACCACCACTCTAGGGCCTGTCTGCACGCCCTGGGCTCGGCCCCTGTCAGACGTATGTGGCGTGGAAAGCAGCAGCAAGCGGGCCAGGGTTTCGAATGGGTAAATAGTATTGTTGGCTTCGCTCTGTAAGTTTGGAAGGGTTGAGCCAGCTTGAATGAAATATTGCCACGCTCGCAGGGACTGGCACAGATCCCCGGGTGTGAACTATCATGCAGACTGGCACAGTTATAAGCAGCTTAAGAAGAAGATTTACCATGGAAGTCTGATTGCAGTTTCATCTGCATTAATGAGACACGTGGGCGGAAGTACAGTGTGCTGTGTTTTATTATTATTATTATTATTATTAATATTTTTAAAGCGCTCACACAGCCCGGGGGCAACGAGGCGCTGTTACAAGAATACGTCTTAGTTGTGCATTTATAACGCGCTTGATACTCAGAGGTTTCTAAGCGCCGACCCGGGGATCGAACCAGTGTTGCTTCGTGTCGTCTTGTTTCCAAGGCAAGCACATTGCCGCTGTGCTATCCTCCCGGGACTGTTGAGGTGTGCTCATAGAGCAGGCCTCTTAAAAGCATGTGCAAGCAGCGTGTGTGCAGCAATGTCTGCAGAGAACATTGCTGTACTGTCCCAACCTGGTGGGGTTTTCTGCAAGAGGGCTGCACCCTCACACACGGCACGGGAAACATATGCCTCCCAGGCATGCATGACCTGCCAGGAGCGACACAGGAAGAGTCTTCAGATAGTCCAGAACAAGGCCCTGCGGATAGCGTCTGGAGCTCCAATCTTCACAATGATAGCTGACCTTCACGTAGAACTGAACATCGAGATGCTGGACGAACATTGAGCGAAGCTGAGCAAAAACATCTGCTAAGGACTGGATCCAAAACCGAACCCTCTGGTCAGAAGACATACTGCCACAACTGCAAACCCTTTTGACCTCTACCCACAGCCCATCATGGCAAAAACCCTGTGAAACCAGTCCTGCTGTGTCCACACAGACCATGAAAAAATCCAACCCACGACTACATACTCAAACCGAGAAGATGGAGTAATGAGGCTCAAACCTCGGTATCCAATAATCACTGCTGATGGATAAAATCTGTCAGCAAGAACGAGAAAGAAGCCGCCGGGTTCGTCGTTCATCACTTCCCTTTTCTGTGGCTCCACCCACTCCAACCACTATACCGCTAGATGACATCTGTCAATATAGACTTTGACAATAACTTGATATGCCGTGATATCAGTCCAGCTACACATACTAACAACAGTACAGTTATGCTGTCAAAGCTGTACTGTGATCGCAGTTAGCGGAGCAGTACACACTTCAAATGGATGTGCGACATCACAGTACCCTCCCCCCAGTTCACCTTGCTCCCCAGGCCTGCTCATTTTATAGAGTGCAAAGGTATTTGGGAAGACATTGGACTGGCAGCCCCTGCTGGTTTATGCACATCTTTCTGGTTAACAAGTGTAAAGAGGGGGGTGTTGAGCCTTCTGCTTCCACCACCGCACCTGAAGTAAATGGCGATAATATAAAAGATGAAGGATTGTATCCATTAAGGGAATTAAAAGCAGCAACAGGGTTTAATAATCCGTTACATGAACCACCTGCTTATATTAGTGATGAGAATCCAGAAAGGACTCCAGAAAAGGAGGTGATTTCCAAAGTCTTACAGGACGACAAGAAAAGTGCATGACAAAGTGTTACCATAGAGATAGAACGAGAGATTAAGAGATGGAAAGGAGAAAGAGACAAAACTGATGATATAGCGATCATACAAAATTAGTGGATGGGTGGACAGATATTGCTCAAACTTCATGGGAAGAGCATCGAGGAAGTGAAGCAAGGCGAAGATCAAGACGAGCAGGATAAAAAAGACAGGGAACGAGAGAAACGATTGAAAGAAGATGAGTATAAAAGAAAGAGTAGACAAAAATGAGAACAGATGTATCAGGAAGAACAGTTAAGAAAGGAAGAAAGAGCAGAATAGCAAAGAAGATACGACAATAGACAAAGAGCAATCGAAGAATGAGACAGGTTAGAAAAGAAAAGAGGAGAAGAGGAAGAACATAAATTAAGAGATAAAAGAATACAAAGACGTAGAGACAAAGAGGTGGGTAGTGCAAATGAAAGAAGGGAAGCGAAAAGACAGGAAGAAGAAAGGGTTAGAGGGTAAGCAAAGAAACAAAGGGAATTTTTGATGAGTAAATGGAACGAAAGAGAAGACAAAGAGCGTGCGATATTGATTGCATTGAAAAAGAGCTAACGGAACCAAGTCCAGTAGTATTATAGGACGATATAGAGGAGTTTCTCCCCTTGCAAGAAGCAATGCCAGGGCCTTCTAGGGTAAACCTAGAGGAGAATTTTGAGATAGGAAATATCAGAGACAGAATCGATAAAGCTTATCAGGAGATGAGGGCAAAAAGTAAATTGAGAAACAGGGAAAAGAATAACGATTTGAAGTTGCCCGGCCAGCAGGTAAGGAAGGAAGCCTGTTTAGTCTCGAGCACAGAGCCTTGTCTTTGGACAGGCTGACTCTAAACAGAGATGAGATGAGAAAGATGACAGCCATACTAGGACAAGAGTTGTCATACGAAGACAGGAAAACCTTCTGTGGAGAGGAAGGTGTCAGTGAATGTGGTCCTGAGGGATGCTTCCAGACAGATAAGGAAGTAAGGTGGTCAGACTTAGACCAACCTAAAGAAAGGACGCCAGAGCCTATGGCATACTCACAGTGACCTAAAGGGTGATCTCATAGCGAGAAGGGGGAATCGCCACCATATGTGAGTAGACTGAGGTCATTACCAGGTAGAAGGCGATCAGGAACCATTGTCCCTGCTATGGATAGGCAGACGATAGGAGTCGATTCCGATTTTTGGATTTCGCAATTCCCCTTTGTTAGAGAAAGGAGAGGTCAGACCATCTGATATTTTCACTTTTGATACTCCTGATGTGAAAGACAAAATGGTCACAATTATGGTTGTTAGTGAAGGATTTAATCATTTGTCAAGAACGCAATTGATGGAAGTTCAAGGTGGGGCTCCACAGGAAGAAAAATAGCTGTGGACACGGAGGGGATGGTCTTTATCCCCTTCTGTAGCATTGTGGCGACAGGACAGCACTGGTAAACCAGTGATGCCTGTATCCTTATTAAGGGTGGCGTAAGAATAGCTACACTACCCTTTGCATGCAACTAGGGAGAGCCTTGCAGCGTCTATCGCGGAGGACTGGTTCGTACTGAACCTGTTCGAACACATTGCTTTTTATGTAGTAAATTGCAATGTATGTCAAAAATGTACATCTGGGCACACACTGCGAACAGTCAGAGGAGTCATTCTTCAACCATTTACATATTGACTATGTTGACATGTTGGAAGTATGTAATGGATACAGGTATTTGATAGTGGTAGTGTGCCCCTTTCCGAAATGGGCTGAAGCTGGTCTATTCACACATTCTGATGCCACTTGCGCTGTCAAGTTTTTAGTTCAAGAAGTACTTCCGAGATGGGGAGTATGTGAGGTGCTGAGATCTGACAATGGACCCCATTTTGTGAATGAGGTATTCAAACAGATATACCTATTGCTTAGTATTAAACATACATTTTCTTGTGCTTATCACATGCAAGCGAACGGGATATGTGAGAGATTCAACAAGCTTCTCAAGGAAAGGATAGCTAAGATGAAATTGACACTGAAGAAGGGGTGGCTGCATTGCCTGCCACTTGCATTATATGCATTGAGAAATCAGCCTGGTTCAGACCACCACCTTACGCCCAACGAGCTAGTTACAGGGAGGCGGATGAGAATGCCTCTGATTCCTCCATCGAGGTATAGAAGTGGTGCCCAGACAACTGCAGAATTGTTAGGAAATGAATTACATGCGTATTTAACATATATGATGGCTAGTATCTCTGTCATTTCAGATCAACTCAAGTGGAAGGGGTGTCAGACTCAGGACACAGATGAAGACAATACAGCAACCAGACTTGAAAAGTTACGTGCTACTAAACATTTTGCCGGAGACTATTTTAATTCGGAATTTCACTAGAAAGTAGCACGAGCTAAGGTATAGTGATCCTTACATTGTGGAAGACATTATTCCTTCAGCAGTTAAAGTCCAAGGGAGGTGAGCTTGGATCCACCTGGGAGATGTTAAAGTCTACACTGGTGAGGCCATCACATCCCCCACCCCATTCGGAAGCAAGTCAAGAAGAAGAAGTTCAGCCTGTGCAGACTCGATCGATAACGAGCAAGAAGGACGCAAAGACTATTCAATAGATAGATGCAAGTGTACATTTGGACTGTGGCTCTCCTGAAAACACTTGTTATAGATATTATAACAGGAAGTGAGAAAGTTACTGTTCTTGACCCACAGGAACTTGTTGACATTGGAATTTAGGAAATACTGAAGTAAATGAAAAATGCCTGATTTAGACTTCCTTTTTGATGACTGGAAAAGGAAGCATATTACTTGTTGTGGTGTTCCATTATATCATTCTAATTAATCCTTACCTTCTGTGGTGTAACACCAACACTCATGTGTTTCTATGGGATCCTATAAATCGTCCTTCAATCAGTCGGTTACTTGTGGAGATAATAGAACAAATCAGACAGCTACCTGAGCATTTGCCTGATTAAAGAGGTTTTTCCTTCCTTAAAAAGTCATCACAGACATGATGTGGTCTATTGAAAATATTGCAGTTCCAGAGAGTGAACAGAGTCAACGACATTTGGAGGGACATCGAAGGTGGGGTCTGATGTATTGGTGCATAATATATGCCTGTTCAGCATCCATGATTGTTTTTATGTTCCTATTGATCCACGCTGTTTACTTTGTTGGTCCCAAAAGGGAAGGAGTCCCGTTAATCCTATGCACAGATAGAGGTTGCAAGGAAGCCAAGGCCATATGTGATTGTCACCAAACCAGTTACAAATGAAAGGTCACCTATCTCTCTGAAAAGTGTTCCTATGATTCCCCCAGTAGGAAGAATGTGTACTGATGTATTAAATGAGATGCTTTTGAAGGCTCACCTGGCAAGAAAGAGACCTAAGAGAAGTGCAACGGAGGATGATTATGAATTAAATGATTATTTGGACAGTACAACACATTTGGGAAACAACATGTGGTATCAGCACATTAAAGAAGTAGAAAAGAGAAGAGAACTTCTAAGGAGGATTGCTATGTATGTGCCTTCCTGCCTTATGCTATGGGAAAGTCTACGATATTCATAGCTATAGAGATAGATGTCCAAACAGCTCATTGCCTGACTCACCTTGCACTCTGTCATACACAAGGTCAACTACAGGGTCAAACGGCATCCTTGGTATGTGTGACAGAATGGTCAGCACCAGAAGAAGATGATTATGTTCAAGATTTGAAGACAAGAGAAAGATCACACACCAGAGATCATTTGATAAGATACTAACAGCCTGGCATGAAGGGAGCTGGAATTAGATGGGAGATAAACAGGAAACTCAACTGCCAAGGAAAAACTGATAAAGAAATACAAAGCTGCAAGGAAAGAGGCCAAATGCAAATCTGGGGAAAAGTACTTTCTCCAGATGGTTGGGAAGAAGGCATAGTCATATGCAGGGATGTGGCAGTAACTGGTCATCACAAGCTAGTCATCGAACAAGTGGAAAAAAGATGCAAACCTCTCTGGCCGAGCCTTGGAAAGTAGCTGACATGGGTCAAAAACAAAGGAGGCCTGTTGCAGATAGTGCCTTTGGCTAGTGCAGAGCTCTGCTTCAGAAACAAAGGCACGAGAAAATCTGGCGAGACTCAGCAGTGTTGTAGAATATTTGATGTGTCAGGAATGAAAGATAGGACAGTGGTGAAATCATGCACAGCAATACACCACTAGTAGACCAGTGTGGACCTGCAATGTATAATGTACAATCCTGCACAGCAACACATCACTAGCAGACCAAAGTAGAGCTAGATTTACCAAACCCGAACAGCAACACACCAGTGGTAGACCAGTGTGGACCTGCAATAAACAATATAGCACAGCAACCCACCATTAGCATCAGTATGGATCTGCAATGTACAATTCTCCACAGCAACACATTACTAGCAGAGCAAAGTAGAGCGGAATTTACCAATCCTGAAAAGCGACACGCTAGTGGTAGACCAGTGTAAACCTGCAATTAACAATACAGCACAACACCACATAACTGGTAGACCAGTGTGGACATGCAATGTACAATCCTGCACAGCAACACATCACTAGCAGACAAAAGTAGAGCTGAATTTACCTAAGGAGCAACAAACCAGTACCAGACCAGCGTGTACCTGCATTGAACAATCCAGAGCGGCCACATATTACTAGCAGACCAGTGTGGGGCCTGCAATGTATGGTCCTCCACAACAACACATTACTAGCAAACCAACATACATCAACACACCAACAGTAGACCAATGTGGAGAGGCTTTGAACAATCCTCCACAGCAACACATAACTAGCAGACCGACGTAGAGCTGAATTTACCTGAACAGCAACACACCAGTAGTAAAGCATTGTGGACTTGCATTGAACAATCCTGCACAGCAACATATCACTAGCAGACCAGTGTGGACCTGCATTGAACAATCCTTCACAGCAGCATATCACTAGCAGACCAGTGTGGACCTGCATTGAACAATCCTTCACAGCAACACATCACTAGCAGACCAACATAGAGCTGAATTTACCTGAGCAGCAACACACCAGAAGTAGACCAATGTGGAGATGCTTTGGACAATTCAGCAGAGCATCACATCACTAGCAGACCAGTGTGGGCCTGCAATCTAAAGTCATCCGCAGCAACACATTACTAGCAGACCAACGTGCAGGTGAATTTACAAATCCTGAACAGCAACACACCAGTGGTAGAGCAGTGTGGACCTGCAATGAACAATACAGCAGCGCTACACATCTCTAGCAGACCAGTGTGCACATGCAATGTACAGTCCTGAACAGCAGCACATCTCTAGCAGACCAGTGTGCACCTGCAATGTACAATCCTGAACAGCAGCACATCACTGCAACACCGCGGCTTATCCGATAAAAAAATCAAAGGGAGGATCGTGGAGGCTAATTCAAGATTTACACCCAATAAATGATATTGTAGAGGCCGAGTTTCCTCTAGTCCCTAACCCGGCCACAATCCTATGTAATATACCTGTTGAGGCACAATATTTCACGGTGATTGACTTGAAATGCATTTTTCTCAATCCCATTGCTCAAAGACTCACAAGATTTGACGTCATTTACATTCAGACAGATGCATCTGAAACTCACGAGGCTACCACAGGGGTACTGTGAGTCTCCTTCAATTTTCAACAGAGTCCTGCAAATGGACTTAAGCAATATTGCATTAGAGAGTGTTGTCTTGCAATATGTGGATGACATCTTAATTTTCAGCACGACAGAGGAAAGATCTAGACAAGATACTATTCAGCTATTGACTATATTGGCTGAGAAAGGATATAAAGCTGACAAAGAAAAAATACAATATTGTCAGCAAGAAGTACTGTAGATAGGGCAGCTGATCTCACAGGAGGGGAAAAGGGTTACCCCTGAAAGGGCTGAAGCCAAACTGAACACAGCCAAGCCACACACGGTAAAACAGATGTAGAGTTTTCTGGGTCTTTGCAATTATGTCAGGGAATGGGTCTTTGACTACAGCTCATATACCAAGCCCTTGTTACAGGCCCTAAAGAAGGCACAAGTGACAAAAGAAAAAATTGAATGGTCTGAGACCATGGAAGAAGGGTTTACTGAACTCAAGAAAGCCATTTGCACAGCACCAGTTTTAGGGATTCCCAATTATGCAGAGTGAGATGCTGGAAATGCATCAGAGGGACAGGTCTTCTGTATCCTTGTCCTTTACTGCCTTTGAACGTGTGTTCTGTCGTGTTTTCCATGCAGGAGTTCATGTGGGACTCCTGGCGGTGCAGCTCTCTCTTTTGGTTTGGTGTACAGACCCGTGGGATACCCTTATGGCACCCATGGGTGGGGGTACAACCGTATGCCCCTAGTGTGTGTTTTTGGGCACCTGTGTGTGGCCCACAGAGCAGGGTATGGGCTGGTGGCAGCTCCATGCTGAATTTGACGGGTGCTCTGAGTATCCTCCATTTTGGGATACCCAGGCCCTGCCATTGGAATCAGTTGATTCCTGATAGGAAACAAGATGGCCCGTGTGGCCTCTTGCTTTCTATTGCCTGTTACCTTGTTTTCCCAAAGTCCTGGGAAGCCCTGACTATGGCCCTTCCCACTGACTGGCTGTTGGGTGGAAGTTCCATATATGGTGTTGTTGTGAAGTCCAGGCCAGACTGGCTGGAACCTTCCCAGTGACTGTATGTTGTGGGTACACCCTGTGGGTGGGACCTGAGTGAATGGAGTGTGTGACGAATATGCATTCTTGTTGTGGATGTCTGGTTTCTGGTATATGACACAATGACTGAGACAGCCCTGCCCGAAACTGGCATGAATGCAGTGTGTAGTGTTGAATGGCTGGGTACTTGTCCCAATACACATTCCTTGTTGTGAGTGTCTGAGAGGTAGGAGTATGGCCTGAATGCACTGTATGCCTGATTGGCTGACTGACTGCATGAATTCCCTTCTGTGTGATTGGCTGCTGAGTGTGACCCAGCAGTGTGGATGAGAGACAGAATACTATATCCGGGGACCTCTCACCACTGGAAGGTGTTCAGAAGCTGGAGAGAAACTGGAGTTGAGACTGAAGCTTAACCTTGAAGCCCTGCTGGAAGAAAATAATTGTTGTTGCCCTTCTTCCTCAATCTGAAAGCTGCTGTATCTCCAAGGACTGACCCAGAGAGGACCTGGTAAGGCGCCCTCTTCCCGAGCTACGAGGGACCATCGTGCACCAGCTGATCTTTGCCAATGTTCCCATGTAGACAGACCTATGACAGGCTGCGGACCGGAGACGGGGACTGCCGCGGAATCACAAGGAGAAGTGCCCAGACACTGTTGTCCACCACCGTTGACGACTGCCGTCGCCGACCGGAGCCACCGTGCTCCTGTTGCCTAAGAACTTTCGATTCACAGATGCGCTCATCCACACTGCCGCCTGCCTTATCCCGCCAGAGAAGGCCAGGCCGTCGACACGCTGAGGAGCAACCACCAGTGGGTTTCCCGCCACCCAAAGACCACAGACGCCGACGACTCGACGCCCTTGCTGGGCTACAGTTCTTCAAACTCTTAGCAGTCCTGAACTATCAACAATGAGGTGCCCTGCATGCCTCATCCTTGCAGGACGTCTATGCTCCGTCGTCGACGAGCACCGCTAGGAACGAAGCTGCCACTTCACTGCCGTAGTTCACCCTATTCTTCGCCAGATGTTCGACGACCCGGGGCTCCTTCCTTAAAGGGAGTGCACTCAAGAAGGGCCGTCGATTTCCCAATGAGGAACTCTACAACACCAGGTACTTTGGGGTTGCTGAACTATTGGAAAGATTCTTGTGAACAATATATGGACTGGGCTTGTGATATATCTTTATTTTACAGGTTGCCCAGTTGGGGGGATCTCCACATAGAACTGTGTCTAGGTAAACGGGGCCAGTATTCTGCCTATTGCTCTTACCAACTGCTTTCCTCTTATATATATTGTTGGTTTCCTTTACAAACTGATTTGTGTGACATTTAACCGTACAGTTGATGCACTTTAATGAGATCTAATAGTAATAGTGTTACCACGTAGAACTGTACATTTGCCATTATAGATAACCGAGTACAAAGTGAGTTATTGTGATATTGTACATAACCTTGAATATTAATTATATAAATTGAAAAGTGGGGTCCTGGGAGTCTCTCTGCCAGACATTAGTCCTGGTTACGAGAGACTTACCCAGAGTCTTTAGCTCACTATCTTTCACAGAGAAGAAATATTCCAAACATATCAGTGTTTGACCTGCCCTGGGGCAGTCCAGCACCGAAATGCTAGGCAATTCTCCTCTGAACAAGAGTACCAACAGCATCCCCAGACACGTTTTTTTCGGTCTGGTTGGACCTCATCAGTAGGGAGGAGCTGTGCCTCTCTAAGAATAGTGAGCAAGGGGTCCACATCTGGATTACCCTAGTAACTTAGGGTGAGACCCAAAGTTACTTAAATATGCAAATTGACAAGGGGGGTCCTGGGAGTCTCTCTGCCAGATGTTACCATATACAGATATAGCACCTATATTAAAGTTACCTTCCTATAACCAATAGAATTGCATGCAACATTTTAAGCGTTACACTTCAGTGATGATGAGTTTTTAGTATAAAAGATATGTTTTTTTATGAAGTTCGTTGGAGTTGTTGAAGAAAGAAGGAACATCAAGCAACAGCTGATGTTCATGAACTCCCTGTTTTTGTACTTGTCATTAAACGAACTCCTTTTGCAAAACCATTGAGTTGTCATTATTGATTTGATGCAAGAGTACTAATCTGCACCCCCATCCATCTCACGGGCGCTGCTGCCTCATCTTAAAGTGCTATTGGGCAACCCCAGCTTTATGGGCCTATTGGGGTCCTAGTGCACACAGCATTGCATCAATGTACACACTTGCCAAACTGTGTACGTTGCCCTCTCGGGCTGTGGTCCTCCTGCCCACCTTCAAGGCTCGTATCAACCAGGAAACGTCTCCCAGAAATGCATCTGTTTAAGAAAATGCCTTTCGGGAAGCCAAGAAGAACCCAAACCTGCCGGAACAAATCTGCTATTCACCCTTGCTGTTGTTAGGCAGAATCATAAGACTACAAGTGACAGTACAAATTCACCTTTGGTACAAGCCCATACTACACAGTAAAGTGGTAGTGATTGCTGAGCAGCAGACTTATCTCAAGAGTAAAGTGAGCAGTATCAATAGTTACACAAAGGATAGCAATTACTATGTTTGGGGACCTCTTCTGGATTGGAGGTATTAGAATTCTCCTTGTTATCTTTCTTTGGTTGCTTTCTCTCATCCTTCCTCTGAATTTTCCCAGAATCCTTGTGAGTAGCCCTGTTGGCAACCCACAAGCCAGCAGCCTTAGCTAACTTCTTTGGATCTATCTCCTAAGAAACAGCCAAGTGCTGTCTGAGTTCAGGAGAGCAGGCATCATAAATTGACTCCAACATAACAAGATTTCTCATACCTTCATAAGTCTTTACTGTGTAACCCTTAACCCAACCATCTAAGTTCTTCAAACATTCACATACCCAGGTAGCCCAATGGGTACCATCATGCTTTTTGAGGGTCCTAAACCTCTTAAGGTACTGGGAAGGGGTCTTGCTAAATCTAGCAATTAAAGCTAGCTTCACACACTCATAATCCATCCTATCCACCTCCCCCAACTTCATCACAACATCAGATGCAACAGTGGGTAGCCTAGAGAAGAGCCAAGGAAGCAACTGATTCCCTGTAATGTCTTGAATCCCATGGTTCTATTCAAACATTGCCAACCAATCCAAAATATCAAGCTTAGCTTCATACATACCAACAATTCCATTAGGCATACAGGGTCTCTTAGGACTGGAAGACTTAGAAGACTCTGGGAGAGAAACATTTTCAATAGACAATTTCTTCATTTCTAGTGCATGATTCAACTCCATTTCTCTGAGCTTACCTTCTTGATGCTTTTGTTCAGTTTGAGCATTAATACGTTTGAATTCCAATTCAAGCCTCATCTTTTCTAGAGCAATGAATTCAGGACTCAGTGTAGGACCTGTAGGGGTCCCAGTGGACAAAGGTTGAGGTTGCTGAGCAGGTAGAGGAGCAGTGATGCCTACATTATGAGACACATCTGCTTCCTCTAACTCATCCATAATAACTTACACATTATCATCCTCATCATTTTCCACATTTGTTGAGGGGTTAGGTATTTCAGACCCACTCTCCAGACTTTGTTTCTCTAACAACCTTTCAATTAATTCTGACATTTTGCCTTTAACAGAGAAATTCCTTTCTATACACAGATTTTTCAGATAATCTACAGTGTAACAAAGGAGGGTCTCCTGACTGTTGCTTTCCATATCAGACATAATTAAAATGTGCTTTTTAGTGATGTGTATCCTTGTGGTTAGTTGATCCAAGGTAATAGCAGCACTCTAAGTGTAATCACTATACGTTATCCTCACCACTGTACACCAGTGTTAGGCAGAATTATATGCAGTACCCTTTAGGAACACCACACACAATTAAGACTACAAGTGACAGTAGAAATTCACCTTTGGTACAAGCCTGCACTACACAGTAAAGTGGTAGCGATGGCTGAGCAGCCACACTTATCTTAAGAGTAAAGTGAGCAGTATCAATAGTTACACAAAGGACAGTAATTACTATGGTTCAAACACACACTGACTCAAGGTTTCTGAGTAAAAGAATATACATTTATTTACACACTCATTTGTAAAACAGTTCACTAAATAAAGCAGCAGAAAAATAACAATCTTAATACACTACACTGCACCCAATGAATTCTGGACAAGTTAAGCTCAAAATGAAGTGTGAGCAAAGTGGCACTCCAGCAATTTAAAAGGGAGGGATAGACAAGGTTATACAAAATTAAGCAGTACCAACAAGTTAGTAGGCAGGGTAATCTAGAAAAGGCTTGCTACAATGAGGATTCAAATCAATAGGCCTGGGCCAATGTTAATGGTTCAGAGTCTTTGCAGAGGATCACACAGTTCACAGTAGTTTGCGTTTAAGTCTTTGCCAAGAGTTCGAAACAAAGTTGGTTGAAGGAAAAGTTATTTAAAAGAGTAGAGAAAGAGAAGCCCTCGGATTGGCGAAAGATTTAAAACACTTTCACCGTGGTCGGACGGAATGAACAACTGGGTTTGAACAGTATCTTAGAAGGAGAGGAATGCTGTAGGTGAGACAGAAGTTACTGGCAGATCCTGCAGGCTAATGGTTCCTGAAGCGACTGTCGGACTGACACAAAGAAGGAAGACTGGAGGGTCCTGCACTGCCCAGGGAAGAAACCAGCAGCAGAGCAAAGCAACAAATAAAAGGTGCGCTCCTTAAAACCCAAAAAGTGTCTGGTCCTTCCTGCTATCTGGTTCACTGCAGCTGTGCACAGCAAATTCGATCAGGGGAGGGAGGCCTTGCTTGGTGTTTGGCAAAGTGGTTGGTCCCACCAGCTCAAGTGAAGAAGATTCCTTGCAGATCTTCTCTGTCATTGAAGTTTGGAGATTTGGACCCACAGCAGGCCTTCACCGGGAGGTTCAGTCGTGGTACTGGTTCTCTTCTTTCAGCTTCTCTTCGGTTCTCTTGATCCAGTGGCGACTCTGCCTTCCAAGTCCCAGACACCTGCTTTTCATGCAGTTTTCCTCCATTCACACAGCCTGGCTGTCAATCACACAGCAGGGTGACTGTCCTGGCGGGACAGTCACCACAGGCAATCATACAGAGTGTGACATGGGTCTCCAAGGAGACCCTGTGCAGGGAGTCTTAAACACAACCCTCACATCCTGTCCTCCTCAGACATTCAGGCGCCTAAGGACGGCTTCTGTGCAGAAGCCCACCAAACAACGACGAACAAAGGAACCAAACCTGGTTTGGCGGGCAGAGTAAAACACAAGAAAGACCTTTACAAAAAGGAAATGGCGAATAAACCCAGCTGGAAACCAAATAAAAGTAAATGTGATCCAGCGGATTTAAGTTTGAGGCTACTAACTTAGCCTAAAACTGTACCAAGGTTATTTATATAGACTGCGGTAGGAAAAATAGGGTAGATACCACTGCCACCCACCAGCCAAATCTTAAAGAAAGGGGAACAGAACGAAATAATGTTCCATAAGAGACAGACAAAAAGGGATAACTATTAACCCTTTCCAGTACTCTATGTAAGATAGTTTGTACTGGATATGTGCTTTCAAAAAGACTAATAAAGTCAATGGCAACTTTACATGTTCTGGGAGACAGTAGTCAGTCCCAGAAAATAGAGTTTAAAAGTGGGAAGTCAGAAAAAGTCCACCCTGTGTCACTGCACTAAAGGGTGCTGTGTAACACACAGTAAACAGATGATGCCTATAGACGAGGTGAAGCTCCACAGTCCATGAACACAAACATTTTAAATACACACAGCAAAACACATGTAAGAGTGGGAAAAAAGGCTCCCACTCTTACCAGGTGAAAAAAATAAATCCTAGAAATCCAGCAATGCTGCTGAGGGACTCAGTAGGTAAGGGAAATTAGCCATTCTGGAGAATTCTCCTAAACAGCTGTCCTACTGGAATTCTGATATGATATGATATGATGTGGCATTTATAACACACCTGTACACGAGGCGCGACAAGACAAGGAGTGCCACGCAGACATGTCCCCATCTGCACCTAGGTTTCCTCGCTGAGATGTCCCTTAGAGTCATTTCATTCCCTTGTTGGCTGGGCTCCCACTGCTGCCTCCTCCCCCAAGACTTTCTCCAGTGTGAGTAAGGAACAGGCACTGCACGCTGGCCACTGCTAGGAATTACAGAACATTCCAGGATGCCGCAGGACAATTACCCTACCTGCAGTCAACTACTAGATCCTCAGTACTGCCACAGCAGATGGAAGCTTCAGATGCCCATAGAGGTACTCACTGAGTACCCCCGAAATGACACTCTGAAATTCTATATCACAACATACCAACTAAGTCACCCACACACGGCCATCAAACACCCCATTCTCCAGACAGAAAACATCAAAACACTGCACCTCTCCAACGACCAATGCATCCTAAAGCCACTAGCAGATTCAAGGTTCCCTGCTGGGCACGGATATCTCAAGTACTCGCAAGGCAAACAGCCTAAAAGCGAACCTAAACACAGTACCCATATCCTCCCGAACTACACACCTCAACAGAACAGCACAGGCATCGTGCATTGCCCCCTTTCCTCACTGACCACGCGCACACCCCTTTTCAGATCCACCAGAGCGCCAAGAGACCATCCACATGGCAGCAGAGTGTGGTATAAACCCCAAAACAACATATAACGTCTCCACAGAAGGGGGCTTTCAGAGGGCTCCAGGACAACACAGAGACAGGCACGCACACATCAGGAGGTATGGAGTTTAGGACACCACTGACAAACCCACATCCAGAACAGGGGCAGTCAGGTGACTAGCGGACACCCCTCAGGGGGTATTAATAGGGACCCCACTAACAGTCCCATATCTATGGCCGGGGTAAAAGGCAAAATCGACAGCATTGTCTTACCTGAGCTATCCTCTCCTGCCACAACATTCAACGATATCACCAGAAAACAACTATATCCACAAAAGGCAATGCACACAGAACCTTAGTTCCGTGCAACGCTGACGTGGCCACATCTGGAGATGGATGACTTCAGGACTCTGCTGACGAGTTCACATCAGGGGCTGGCTACAGTACAAAGTGATACCACTGACAGGACAGCCACCACAGCACTGGGCGTTCATGGGGCTTCAGCACACCACTGACAGGACAGCCACAATAAAACTGGGCGTTCATGGGGCTTCAGCACACCACTGACAGGACAGCCACCACAGCACTGGGCGTTCATGGGGCTTCAGCACACCACTGACAGGACAGCCACCACAGCACTGGGCTTCATGGGGCTTCAGCACACCACTGACAGGACAGTCACCACAGCACTGGGCGTTCATGGGGCTTCAGCACACCACTGACAGGACAGCCACCACAGCACTGGGCGTTCATGGGGCTTCAGCACACCACTGACAGGACAGCCACCACAGCACTGGGCTTCATGGGGCTTCAGCACACCACTGACAGGACAGTCACCACAGCACTGGGCGTTCATGGGACTTCAGCACACCACTGACAGGACAGTCACCACAGCACTGGGCGTTCATTGGGCTTCAGCACACCACTGACAGGACAGTCACCACAGCACTGGGCGTTCATGGGACTTCAGCACACCACTGACAGACTCAACTCCACAGCAGTGGGCGTTAATGGGACTTCAGCACACCACTGACAGACTCATCTCCACAGCAGTGGGCGTTCATGGGACTTCAGCACACCACTGACAGACCTGCCTCCAAAGAAGTGGGCGTTCATGGGACTTCAGCACACCACTGACAGGACAGCCACCACAGCACTGGGCGTTCATGGGGCTTCAGCACACCACTGACAGGACAGCCACCACAGCACTGGGCTTCATGGGGCTTCAGCACACCACTGACAGGACAGTCACCACAGCACTGGGCGTTCATGGGACTTCAGCACACCACTGACAGGACAGTCACCACAGCACTGGGCGTTCATTGGGCTTCAGCACACCACTGACAGGACAGTCACCACAGCACTGGGCGTTCATGGGACTTCAGCACACCACTGACAGACTCAACTCCACAGCAGTGGGCGTTAATGGGACTTCAGCACACCACTGACAGACTCATCTCCACAGCAGTGGGCGTTCATGGGACTTCAGCACACCACTGACAGGACAGCCACAACAGAACTGGGCGTTCATGGGACTTCAGCACACCACTGACAGACCTGCCTCCAAAGAAGTGGGCGTTCATGGGACTTCAGCACACCACTGACAGACTCAACGCCACAGCAGTGGGCGTTCATGGGACTTCAGCACACCACTGACAGACTCAACTCCACAGCAGTGGTTGTTCATGGGACTTCAGCACACCACTGACAGACCCGCTTCCACATCAGTGGGCATTAATGGGACTTCAGCACACCACTGACAGTCCGGCCTCCACAGCAGTGGGCGTTCATGGGACTTCAGCACACCACTGACAGTCTGGCCTCTACAGCAGTGGGCATTAATGGGGATTCAGCACACCACTGACAGTCTGGCCTCTACAGCAGTGGGCATTAATGGGGCTTCAGCACACCACTGACAGTCTGGCCTCTACAGCAGTGGTCATTAATGGGGCTTCAGCACACCACTGACAGACCCGCCTCCACAACCATGCGTGTTAATGGGACTTCAGCACACCACTGACAGACCCGCCTCCACAGCAGTGGGTGTTCATGGCACTTCAGCACACCACTGACATTCATACATTAGGCGCTATTAAGGGGACTTCAGGGCGCCACAGACATATCCACATCAGGGAATTGGTTATTCACAGGACTTCACAAGACAACTCACACGCTTACATTGACAACAGAGAACACTCATGCAACTTCACTACCGCAAGGACAGGCCACATCAGGAGTAGGGGATAGTCATGGGACTTCCCTAGCCCAGTGACAGGCCACATCAGGAGTAGGGGGTATTCATGGGACTTCCCTAGCCCAGTGACAGGCCACATCAGGAGTAGGGGGTAGTCATGGGACTTCCTTAGCACAGTGACAGGCCACATCAGGAGTAGGGGGTATTCATGGGACTTTCCTAGCCCAGTGACAGGCCACATCAGGAGTAGGGGGTAGTCATGGGACTTCCCTAGCCCAGTGACAGGCCACATCAGGAGTAGGGGGTAGTCATGGGACTTCCCTAGCCCAGTGACAGGCCACATCAGGAGTTGGGGGTATTCATGGGACCTCAGGACACAGTGACAGACTCACACCCTGTGGAATCAGAAAAAATACAATATTATGGCTGTTACACCGAGCAGAGGAAAATACACCGACACGGGCTTATAAAGATTCCCAGAATCTTTATGACAAAACTGAACGGTATTCAACAAAGTACACAAATAGCTATTTGGCCGTCAATACATCACAGAGACCACCAGCAGGTCCAATATGAGCAGTGAGGGAATTTCCTAGCTGGACATCGGTGCTTTATACAATTTGTAAAATGATGTCCAGCCCCCTTACAGGTTAATCATGCACTGGGCTAGGGTCGCGCCAGGTTCACTTTCCTAATTTACATATCTCGTGCATGCGGTTTACTTTTCGATACATTTCCTAACACACTCCATTATTCTTCAATTTAACATTTACACTCTTTATATATTGCTTTAATACAGACCAAACAATGTTACGCATATTATATTCGGATAGCATTACTGTTCTTGTATACTTGTAGTTTAACATTGCTAATTCAAGTAATCCCCCTGCTGCGAGGTCAACAAAGGACAAGGTCTACATGACCCTAACATGTAGCCTGAAAGCAGGTTGGACATTAACTTCCCTACAGAGGTTGGAGAGGTTAAGGCAAGAACAAGGACACACGAGACGGCCATTTTAGATTACAGGGTGACTTTGTACAAAACCCCAAAATGGCGGTTTCTAACCTAAAATGGAGGCTTGATTCAAGATGGCGGCTTACATCAATTTCTAAGGTCAAGACCTTGCCGCAGAGAGTTATTCGCGTACAATTTTCAAGCAACTTGGTGTAGGCCAATATACATACAAATCTTTTGTAATAAGAGGCATAATTTAATATCCAGTTTGACAACCTGGGCTTACAGAAGAGACTTTCAGGATACCAATGACAGGCCTCCACTCAACGCAGGAGGTCTTACTAGGACTTAAGGACTTAACTGATATGCCACATCAACAACAGACCAGGCTACACCATGACACTTTAAGACTGCACAGAGGGATGGGGTGTTTATGTACCTGGGGACACCACGGGCAGACCCACGTCCATGGCAGTTGGCATTCCTAGGTCTTTAGCACACCACCTAGAGACCTAACAGGGCAGAAGGGGGTATTGCTGAGATTTCAGGCCAACACTTACAGACCCACATCAACTGCATGCTGAATTCATGGGACTTGAGACCAACACTTACACGCATACATCCACAGTAGAGGGGTTTCATGGGACCTGGGGGAACCACTCAGCAAAAGAGCAGATTCATGGGACTTGAGGACAACACTCTGCAGTCGATGGGGTTAATGGGACTCGATGACAACACTCTGCAGTAGATAGGATTCATGGGACTCGATGACAGCACTCTGCAGTAGAGGGGATTCATGGGACTCGATGACAACACTCTGCAGTAGATAGGATTCATGGGACTCGATGACAACACTCTGCAGTAGAGGGGATTCATGGGACTCGATGACAACACTCTGCAGTAGAGGGGATTCATGGGACTCGATTACAACACTCTGCAATAGGATAGCTCAGCGGCACCGTGCTCGACTTGGAAACAAGACGACACAGAGCAACACACGTTCGATCCCTGGGTCCGCGCTTAGAAACGTCTGGGTATTACGCGCATTATAAATAACCTATCATATCATATCATATCACAGTAGAGGGGATTCATGGGACTCGAAGGCAACACTCCACAGTAGAGGGGATTCATGGGACTCGAGGGCAATACCCTACAGTAGAGGGTTTCATAGGACTTGAGGGCAATACTCTGCAGTACAGGGGATTCATGGGACTTGACGACAATACTCTGCAGGTGAGGGGATTCATGGGACTCGATGACAACATTCCACAGTAGGATAGCTCAGTGGCACCGTGCTCGACTTGGAAACAAGACGACACAGAGCAACAGAGGTTCGATCCCTGGGTCCACGCTTAGAAACCTCTGGGTATTACGCGCGTTATAAATAACCTATCATATCATATCATATCACAGTAGAGGGGATTCATGGGACTCGAAGGCAACACTCCACAGTAGAGGGGATTCATGGGACTCGAAGGCAACACTCCACAGTAGAGGGGATTCATGGGACTTGAAGGCAATACCCTACAGTAGAGGGTTTCATAGGACTTGAGGGCAATACTCTGCAGTACATGGGATTCATGGGACTTGAGGACAATACTCCACAGTAGAGGATACTCATGGAGCTGAGGGCAACACTCTGCAGTAAATGGGATTCATGGCACTCGAGGACATGACTCTGCAGAGGAGGGGATTCATGGGACTCAAGGGCATTACTCCGCAGTAGAGGGGATTCACGGGACTTGAGGACAACACTCTGCAGTAGAGGGGATTCATGGGACTCGAGGGCAATACTCTGCAGTAGAAGGGAGTCATGGTATTTGAGGACAACACTCTGCAGTACAAGGGATTCGTGGGACCTGAGGGCAACACTCCACAGTAGAGGAGATTCATGGGACTTGAGGGCAACACTCTGCAGCAGAGGGGATTCATGGAACTCAAGGGCATTACTCCGCAGTAGAGGGGATTCACGGGACTTGAGGACAACACTCTGCAGTAAAGGGGATTCATGGGACTCGAGGGCAATACTCTGCAGTAGAAGGGAGTCATGGTATTTGAGGACAACACTCTGCAGTACAAGGGATTCGTGGGACCTGAGGGCAACACTCCACAGTAGAGGAGATTCATGGGACTGGAGGGCAACACTCGGCAGCAGAGGGGATTCATGGGACTTGAGGGCAACACTCCACAGTAGAGGGGATTCATGGCACTCGAGGACATGACTCTGCAGTAGAGGGGATTCATGGGACTCTAGGACAACACTCTGCAGTCGAGGGGATTCATGGGACACTAGGACAACACTCGGCAGCAGAGGGGATTCATGGGACTTGAGGGCAACACTCCACAGTAGAGGGGATTCATGGCACTCGAGGACACGACTCTGCAGTAGAGGGGATTCATGGGACTCTAGGACAACACTCTGTAGTAGAAGGGATTCATGGGACTCTAGGACAACACTCTGTAGTAGAAGGGATTCATGGGACTCTAGGACAACACTCTGTAGTAGAAGGGATTCATGGGACCTGATGGCAATACTCTGCAGTACAGGGGATTCATGGGACTCGAGGGCAATACTCTGCAGTAGAGGGGATTCATGGGACTCGAGGGCAATACTCTTCAGTAGAGGGGATTCATGTGACTCGAGGGCAATACTCTTCAGTAGAGGGGATTCATGGGACTCGATGACAACACTCTGCAGTAGAGGGGATTCATGGGACTCGATGACAACACTCTGCAGTAGAGGGGATTCATGGGACTCGATGACAACACTCTGCAGTAGACGGGATTCATGGGACTCGATGACAACACTCTGCAGTAGACGGGATTCATGGGACTCGATGACAACACTCTGCAGTAAGATAGCTCAGCGGCACCGTGCTCGACTTGGAAACAAGACGACACAGAGCAACACACGTTCGATCCCTGGGTCCGCGCTTAGAAACGTCTGGGTATTACGCGCATTATAAATAACCTATCATATCATATCATATCACAGTAGAGGGGATTCATGGGACTCGAAGGCAACACTCCACAGTAGAGGGGATTCATGGGACTCGAGGGCAATACCCTACAGTAGAGGGTTTCATAGGACTTGAGGGCAATACTCTGCAGTACAGGGGATTCATGGGACTTGAGGACAATACTCTGCAGGTGAGGGGATTCATGGGACTCGATGACAACATTCCACAGTAGGATAGCTCAGTGGCACCGCGCTCGACTTGGAAACAAGACGACACAGAGCAACACAGGTTCGATCCCTGGGTCCGCGCTTAGAAACCTCTGGGTATTACGCGCGTTATAAATAACCTATCATATCATATCATATCACAGTAGAGGAGATTCATGGGACTCGAAGGCAACACTCCACAGTAGAGGGGATTCATGGGACTCGAAGGCAATACCCTACAGTAGAGGGTTTCATAGGACTTGAGGGCAATACTCTGCAGTACAGGGGATTCATGGGACTTGAGGACAATACTCCACAGTAGAGGATATTCATGGACCTGAGGGCAACACTCTGCAGTAAATGGGATTCATGGCACTCGAGGACACGACTCTGCAGAGGAGGGGATTCATGGGACTCAAGGGCAACACTCTGCAGTAGAGGGGATTCACGGGACTTGAGGACAACACTCTGCAGTAGAGGGGATTCATGGAACTCGGGGGCAATACTTTGCAGTACAGGGGATTCATGGGACTCAAGGGCATTACTCCGCAGTAGAGGGGATTCACGGGACTTGAGGACAACACTCTGCAGTAGAGGGGATTCATGGGACTCGAGGGCAATACTCTGCAGTAGAAGGGAGTCATGGTATTTGAGGACAACACTCTGCAGTACAAGGGATTCGTGGGACCTGAGGGCAACACTCCACAGTAGAGGAGATTCATGGGACTTGAGGGCAACACTCTGCAGCAGAGGGGATTCATGGAACTCAAGGGCATTACTCCGCAGTAGAGGGGATTCACGGGACTTGAGGACAACACTCTGCAGTAGAGGGGATTCATGGGACTCGAGGGCAATACTCTGCAGTAGAAGGGAGTCATGGTATTTGAGGACAACACTCTGCAGTACAAGGGATTCGTGGGACCTGAGGGCAACACTCCACAGTAGAGGAGATTCATGGGACTTGAGGGCAACACTCGGCAGCAGAGGGGATTCATGGGACTTGAGGGCAACACTCCACAGTAGAGGGGATTCATGGCACTCGAGGACACGACTCTGCAGTAGAGGGGATTCATGGGACTCTAGGACAACACTCTGTAGTAGAAGGGATTCATGGGACTCTAGGACAACACTCTGTAGTAGAAGGGATTCATGGGACTCTAGGACAACACTCTGTAGTAGAAGGGATTCATGGGACCTGATGGCAATACTCTGCAGTACAGGGGATTCATGGGACTCGAGGGCAATACTCTGCAGTAGAGGGGATTCATGGGACTCGAGGGCAATACTCTTCCGTAGAGGGGATTCATGGGACTCGAGGGCAATACTCTTCAGTAGAGGGGATTCATGGGACTCGAGGGCAATACTCTGCAGTAGAGGGGATTCATGGGACTTGAGGGCAATACTCTTCAGTAGAGGGGATTCATGGGACTCGAGGGCAATACTCTGCAGTAGAGGGGATTCATGGGACTCGAGGGCAATACTCTGCAGTAGAGGGGATTTATGGGACTCGAGGGCAACACTCTGCAGTAAAGGGGATTCATTGAACTCGAGGGCAATACTCTTCAGTAGAGGGGACTCGAGGGCAATACTCTTCAGTAGAGGGGATTCATGAGATTTTGGGACACCACAGACGGACCGGCATCAGCAGCAGGAGGTTATGATGGGACTTGAGGACAATACCACAGCAGGTGGTACGCAGGGGGCATTAAAACTTTCAGGCAAGCCGCAACAGCAGCAGAGTGAGTTCATAGGACATAAGGTCACCACAGGAAGGCCCACATGCATAGCAGGGGCATTCATCATGGAACTTAAAGTGCTGAAACACCCACATCTTAACACCACCAGATCTAAAAATGAATGTAGAGGGTAACTTGTTTGCCTTCGCCGCTGCGTGTGGACTGGGGGTATGTTATGTTATCTTGCATTTGTGTAGCACCTCCTCCCAAAGTTCATGGCTTCGAAGCGCTTGGGCTTCATTGCGAGAGTACTGGTAGATTGTCGGTTGGCCACCACCGGTGCTACCAGCGGCCTACCGGCAATCTCGGCTTACCGTTTGCACCGCCCGTATTCCAGTAGTACTAGGATATTACGGGCAGTGGCAGAACGGTAAGTTACCATTCCCCTAGAGTCCATAGGACTTTCGTTAACGGCGCCTGTGCTTCAGTGACTTTTCTGCCGGAAGGGGCCTGAACTACCAGCAGGTCAGGCCTTCCGATGGTTCACTGCCGCATCCGGGAGACTCAGAGTAACTCGGTCCACAACAAATGCTGGAGCCGGAATTACCGGCACCGGGTTACTCGTAATGAGGCATGCACTACCCTGCTACAGTGGAAGGCCCCAGACAGAGACATTAACCACCCCGAGACACTGCTGGCCGACTTACAGCTGGCAGCAGGACCCGATCCCGGGGCTTAAGACGGTGCTGGCACACCCACAGCCGGCTGCACCCAGCTGCAGTGCCACTCCACCACGCCGAGCTGCTCGCCCTGTTTCTCTCTAAGGCTTGACCTCAAAAACTCACATCATACTCTGAGAAGTAAATATTTGAATTTATGTTCAAAGCTTTCGAAAAAAAACAAAGGATCAGAACACCCAAAAGTGCATTTAGGATGATTCTGTGCACTTGGAAATAAATATTCTCCCCAAAGTGCTTTGTTGTTGTGGTTTGGAATTAGGGACGGTAGATGCCTGCCCTGACCGTGGGCCAGTTCCCGGCCCCCATCTGCTTTCCATCAGCTGGGAGTGCAGCGCTTTCCCACCCTGGGCCCGCTCTTCACTGCTGCACATCTGAAGCGGGTACATTCTTCGGAGACACGGTGCACTGGTACAGCAAATGGCGCAAAATCAGGGTTCTGCCATTCCTGCCACACAAGCGGCAGGAAGAGCGCATTATTGCCGGGCGAGAATCCTTTCCATCCTCATTTTACCGTTGAGACCCATTCGCTCCACTTGTTATCAAGCAAGAAGAACAATGGTGCAAAATGCATATACATCTTCCCTTTGAATTGATGCAAAGCCTTATGTATCATTTATAGTGCCGAGCCATAGCTCTGGCAAAATAATGCTGTCCAATTGGTGGATTAAGTCCCACACCCTTTATGAAATGTCAATGTTAATGTTAAAAGTTATTTGTACTGCGCACTATCACCACTGGAGTGGTCCCCTGGCGCTCTGCCCAATCACAGAGCATAATAATGTCTTCCTTTCTCTCTCGCTGAAGCGTCTAAGTAAGCCCTTTCTCCAGGAAGTGCCCTTGCATTTATCGCAGCGCATAAGAGGGACCTAGGCCCTCTCGCTGTGTCTAAGCCCTTTCTCCAGGAAGTGGCCTTGCATTTATCACAGCGCATAATAGGGACCTAGGCCCTCTCGCTGTGTCTAAGCCCTTTCTCCAGGAAGTGCCCTTGCATTTATCACAGCGCATAATAGGGTCCTAGGCCCTCTCGCTTTAGTGTCTAAGCCCTTTCTCCAGGAAGTGCCCTTGCATTTATCACAGTGCATAAGAGGGACCTAGGCCCTCTCGCTGTGTCTAAGCCCTTTCTCCAGGAAGTGCCCTTGCATTTATCGCAGCGCATAAGAGGGACCTAGGCCCTCTCGCTGTGTCTAAGCCCTTTCTCCAGGAAGTGGCCTTGCATTTATCACAGCGCATAATAGGGTCCTAGGCCCTCTCGCTTTAGTGTCTAAACCCTTTCTCCAGGAAGTGCCCTTGCATTTATCGCAGCGCATAAGAGGGACCTAGGCCCTCTCGCTTTAGTGTCTAAGCCCTTTCTACAGGAAGTTGCCTTGCATTTATCGCAGCGCATAATAGGATCCTAGGCCCTCTCGCTTTAGTGTCTAAGCCCTTTCTCCAGGAAGTGGCCTTGCATTTATCGCAGCGCATAATAGGGTCCTAGGCCCTCTCGCTGTGTCTAAGCCCTTTCTCCAGGAAGTGGCCTTGCATTTATCACAGCGCATAATAGGGTCCTAGGCTCTCTCGCTTTAGTGTCTAAGCCCTTTCTCCAGGAAGTGGCCTTGCATTTATCGCAGCGCATAATAGGGTCCTAGGCTCTCTCGCTGTGTCTAAGCCCTTTCTCCAGGAAGTGGCCTTTCATTTATCGCAGCGCATAATAGGGTCCTAGGCCCTCTCGCTTTAGTGTCTAAGCCCTTTCTCCAGGAAGTGGCCTTGCATTTATCGCAGCGCATAATAGGGTCCTAGGCTCTCTCGCTTTAGTGTCTAAGCCCTTTCTCCAGGAAGTGGCCTTGCATTTATAGCATGCATAATAGGGTCCAAGGCCCTCTCGCTGAAGCATCTAAGCCCTTTCTCCAGGAAGTGCCCTTGCATTTATCGCAGCGCATAATAGAGTCCTAAGCCCTCTCGCTGAAGTGCTAAGCCCTATCTCCAGGAAATGTCCTTGCATTTATCGCAGCACATAATAGGGACCTAGGCCCTCTCGTTTTAGTGTCTAAACCCTTTCTCCAGGAAGTGCCCTTGTATTTATCGCAAAACATAAGAGGGACCTAGGCCCTCTAGCTTTAGTGTCTAAGCCCTTTCTCCAGGAAGTGCCCTTGCATTTATCGCAGCGCATAATAGACTCCTAAGCCCTCTCGCTGAAGTGCTAAGCCCTATCTCCAGGAAGTGTCCTTGCATTTCTCGCAGCGCATAAAAGGGTCCAAGGCCCTCTCGCTGAAGCGTCTAAACCCTTTCTCCAGGAATTGCCCATGTATTTATCACAGCGCATAATAGGGTTGTAGGCCCTCTCGCTGAAGTGTCTAAACCCTTTCTCCAGGATCTACCTTGTACTGATCACCGAGCTTAATAGTCCTCTCTCTCTATAAGGTGCCCTTGTGCCAATGACAGAGCACAGTCATCTCCTCCACCCTCTCTCTAGGAAGTGCCCTTGTGCCCTTGCCAGGGCATAACAATGCCTTCCGCCTTCTCCCTATGAAGTGCTCTTTTGCCCAAGGCAGAGTGTAATAATGACCGTCATCCTCCTCTCTCATAAAGTGTCCTTGTGCCAATGACAAAGTGTAATAAATGATTTGTCTTCTCCTGGCAAGTGACCTCTGCTTGATTTATTTATTTTCATTTCATCACCTGTAGAGAAATTAACATCACTTCTCCACTCTCTCCACAAGGTGGCGCTGGAAGGAAAATGCACTGCCAATGAGCAAGGTTTTGCCCAGCCTGAGTGCATGGTGATATATGAGAAAGCTTTAATGTGGCGTTATAGGACTGGTATGATTTGACCGCAGCATAATTGTTTGCAGCGGTATTGACCGTATATACATTTTTGCCACACACCCAATTTTGCTGCCACCCAAATCAACTAATCCATCCCTCTCCCACCCCGCCAATACATCCACACCCTCCCCCACTTACCTTTCAGTGGCCACCTTCATTCGGACCCTGCAGCACCAGTTTGGTCCCCGCAACTGTGGTCCGAACTGACACTGCAGGGTCTCTTTCTGTTTTTAAATAAAGAAAAAAAAAATTAAGACCACTCGCTTCCAATTTCACGGAAGCAGGGGACACCCCCGCAATCCCAGCTCCCATTATAGCGAGCAAGGGGGGTGGGGGTCACCCCAGCAATCCCTGTTCCCCCTTTTCACTATAATGGAACCGTTTTGGTCTAGTTGACCGAATTTTTGGCTGCACAATCATTTCATACAGCCTAAATTCAGTCAATTCGGCCATGCAGTTAAATATGTTCAGTCACATTGGCCAAACCCAGCGTTATGTACCCGTACCATGGACAACACCAGGGGGTAACGGCCCGCGGCCCCAGTTAACGTACAGATCCCCTCTTTCCTTTCCATGGAGGCCGTGGGAAGCTGAGAGGACAGTGTGGCACCGGTGGCGAGGGCTGCTGCAGCAGAAATAAGGTAAGGGGGGGTAATAAAGACAAAGAAAATGAGGACAGAGGGTGGGGAAAAGATGGTGGTGGGGGGAGCCAGCCATCAGGCAGCATGGAACACGCATTCCTAGTCACCTGATTGGCTGGCTCCCTTGCCCACTGTGCTAATGCTTAACTGCTCTTCTGCAGGATTCAGGCATCTGGTGTTGGTAGCAAAGTGGTTTGCGAAGTCACTGAATAAGGAACAGTCATGAGAGTTGGGTCTGAATCCTATTTCCTCCAACACCTTTTCGAACTGGCCTTTGTTTACCCTCTGTAAAGTACAGCAGCATAAACACATATACACAATGGGGTGGCACCCCATGTAAGCTTGGAGCAGCCATTAGCTCTGCTGCTTGGTGGCTAAGGGGATGCACTGCAGCCGGTGCAACAACACTTTAGCAAATCCCAAAGATCAAAGAGCTCAGGTTCAAAAGCACTGACATCCCAGGCCACTGTTTAGTTCCTGTTTGGCAAACAGTCCCCCTTTCCATTTACAGACCTACATAAGTAAACACACACGTCTTTATTAAAATGTGCTCTGAGTTTTGGGTTAGGTTTGGGTCTCGACCCCATGCACCGTTAACACCTGCTTAGCCAGTGCACTTCTCAATATCTTAGTGGGTGTCTCGGGAGGATAGCTTAGGGGCAACGTTCTCGCCTTGGCAGCAAGATGACATGGAGCACCACAGGTCTGATCCAGGGGTCCGCGCTTAGAAACATATGGGTATTAAGCACGCTATAACTAACCTATCAAATCATACAATACACGATGGAATGGAAGCTTATGTTTCTTTGGTGTAGGCATTAGCTCTGCAGCTTGGTGGCCTAGGGGTTCTAGTCCTTCCATCTATCAAGCTGACCATGATGGGTTTAGAGAATTTGTCCAGGTAGATTTAAAACCACTTGACATCCAAGAACGTTTTTTAGTTCCCGCTGTACATACACATTTCTCTTACTAAAGTATTAACCAAGGCCTTTCCTTCTTGAATTTTACATTGCATTTTCCATTTCTTTCCTTTGAATTTTAGGGTGAAAGTTTCGCTCATGGCTACTCTCCTTTTACATTCTTAGCACATTAAACTTCTGAATAATGTGCAATACTGTCCTGGGACACCTTTTTAAATGTCTTTCCTTTGAAATTTGCATTGGGTTGCTGTGGTCCTAAAGAGTGCCCAAAACTGCTTCTGCTCTCTTGGACGATTTTCTGTCTGGCCTTGGTGTTTGGGGGGTCAGGAGGTGGGAGGTATTCGGCCCTGTTCGAGGCACCAAGCATTCATGGCTGGACTTGGGATGGTACTATGTGAAAGCAAGAACACTGCAGATCATTAAACCTCTTGTGCACTCCCACTCTCATCCTACCGCATTAAAAGGACCCTGTTTTGAAGACAACTGTGCAGTTATCTATTGTGCATTGCAACTCGTTATCCACTTCCCCTGCTGTACCTGCAATGCCTAACATCATGTGTAAAATCATTGCCCCTAAGAGTATCACTGTAAAAAAATAACATACCTTGCTGTGTTTATGTGCGAAGGTTTTTAGGAAAGGATTCAATTTCAATTGTTTTCAATACTCAAAACCTTTCTCTTTGCTTCTGCTTGTTCTCCTCCTCTCCCTTGCTGACTTCCTGGCTGACACTGAAACTGCAATGGTTACCTGGCCGCCCTCTGATCTCGGGCCCATGTCCCCGCCCCCGCCAGTCGCACTCCTGCACTGCCTTCCCGACAACACCTGCTCTTGTGGACTGTTTTTCTGTATCACTACAGTCTCACTACCAGCACTTGACACCTGATGTCTGCACTTACCCTGGCACTTTCCACCTGCTGGCCGTACTTTTACTTATTGTTTAGTTAATTTCTTATCCCAAGTACTGCACTGTCCTCTCCCTCTTGCCCCCGCACTTCTCCTCCTTCCCCTTCCCATGCACTTGCGCAATCTGAATGACACCTGGCCTAGTAAGATCGTTGTCTGTAATCCCTCTTTTCCCCCTCACTTGCCTCGTCACGCCTTGAAACACTTGTGTACAGGCGCGTTATAAATGCAATATCATATCAATACCGATTAACCAGGCCTTGCTGAAAAATGTGTACTATTCTATTGCCAAGAGGATTATTGAGTGTGGCCCTGGGGCGTCTGGTGAATAGTACTTATTTATTTTAGTTTTGATGGATATGGAACTTTGTTTATGTAAGGCCCGGGCATTTGGATAAGATTTACCATTGCAGAGCTTCATATCATTCCTTTTATCGTGCTCATGTAACTTTTATCGGAATTATGTATTTGTTGAAGCGCTATGTAACTCAGGAAGATATTTTGGAATTTTAGATACTGTGTAAAAGTTTTAATAAACTATATGCACACAAAAATGCAATGCCTAAAATCATCATCCTAGGGATGAGTGAGAAGCTGGGGGAGCTTCTTGGTACTGGGTATTCCATTACCTAAATCTAGCAACGGCCCATCACTCAAGAGACTTCCCTTATGCGGTCCACCATCTACTACTACTCCAGCGAGAAAGCCCAACCACGGAAGAGGATACTTAAGCATCATGATGACTGCCTGTTCTACTGTACACTGTAGCAGGAGGGGGTTCTGAGGAGTGCAGTATACTGTGGGAGATGGGGGTGCACATCCATACCGACAGCCCTATTTACCATCGAAGGGTAAACTCCTAATTCATGCTATGTCCCTCCAAAATATGCTACACACAGATTAAAGTTGATTGGCATATTCGGTTCTCCCTCCTTCCTTCTCGGAATCTCCAAAAAGTGGTCATGCTTTGGAGCACTAACATCCCGGTAGGTTACATTTTAGACTGTGCTTTTCGGAGGCCTATAGGAGATCACTGTTGCGAGGATCAAGGAAGATGACGAGCAAACTGTGACCCACCTGACAACTATGCTGTTTATTTGCCATGAGATCAGAGTTACAGAAGGAGCCATCTACCGTGCTCAGCAAGCCCTTGGTTAGAAATGGCAGACTGTGATGTGAGTTATATAGTCATCTTTGGGGCACAAAGAACCCAACCTTTTTCAAAGAACACATTGTGTGTGTGTTGCTCGTCCCACATTTGCAAAAGTATTATTTCCAGGACAATAGAAGATTAAGGGTAACACAACACAGTGATCCAACACATTCCACTCCAGAAGGATTCATTTAGAGACTGGGACTTTTTGAGGTTCAGACTAAAGAGATATTAACTATGGCCCCATGTTTTGGCACAAGACATATGCTGTAGAACAATCACCCATATTAAAGAGGCACTGCCAGTGGTCATTGAAATAAATGGGCCACTGACAAAATATTTAATCCGTGTGCGTTTTGTTTGCATTTTAATACATACTCCATTGTTTGTTTTTGCTTGTAGCATTGATCGAATTAAAAAATATGTTATCCAATATCATTCTTTGGGGTTCAAATTTAGCCCGAGACAGAAGTGAACTGCCCTGGCCAAGTGTGCCTAAAAGTGCAGAGCATTAAACAGAGTGTGGACCGGATGATAGAGGACAGCAATTCATTTTCAAACTTCAAAACAGGAAAACGCTGTTCCTTGGATAAAACAGAGAAGCCATAGATATGTGGGCCTACTGCTGATTGCAAACCAGGACATGGAATATGAAACTACACTGCAGAAGGGAATTCAACAGCAGCAGTTTATTCTCAACTGCCATATCAAAATGATGTGTCCAGAGAAATACAAGTAAATGGGCACTAAAGGCCTGACACTACTTTCCATCACATGTGACTGGTGTCCAAAGTGCAGCCTTGCTGACACAGATCAAGGAAGTGTAACTTTGCAAACTAAATACAGTTATCATGGCAAGGTGTGCATTTGCAGCTTAGAACAATGAACACATGGGAAAATTAATCTCCAAGTGCCAGAGTCATGTGAATATATGCTAGGATGTAAAGGGGAACATTGAAGGCATGATGTGAGGGTTCTACGCTATTTAGCCAAATTATTTTACATCGTGGGACTTTTCATCGCCACCCTTTCATTGCCAAAAACTCATTTTTTCTGTTTTATTATGGGGGGGCGAAGCCCGCCCCAATCAACCCTTACTTAAATAATCATACCCCAAACCGCACCAAACACCCCCCCCCATAAAAAAGTTTTTAAAAAAAGTTTTTAAAAAAAGTTTTTGCCGATGAAAGGGTTGGCAATGAAAAGTCCCACGATGTAAAATCATTCGACGAAATGCGTGTATACCGATGTGAGATAGTAAAAGGCCTCATGTGTAACAGAAATTGTAACCTGTAAAATCACCAGTTTCTGTTCAGAACACTCAAACAGTGTCCTTCCCATATCTTTCTATCTATCGAAAACATGATTTGTAGCAAAAGCAGTGACCAGCAAGGAATTTATGGTAGGTTGGGGCCAGCAACTGCGTAAATAAAGGCAGCCATTAAGGGGCTGAATTCTTAAAAAATGCATGGATTTAAATTTGTTTCATGGTGTAGCCCAGGACCTAACTGACAAGTGATGGGGTACCGACAATTACCGCTGAGCATGGAGATGGGGCTTGTCTCGCTGCTCTCCAAGATAAGCAACAGATGCTCTATTAGGTCTGGGAGAAAGAATGTAAATGACTTTATGGTAAGCTTGAGTCAACAAAGGCCAGGCCTGGACACAGATCTTGGCAACAAAGAACATCTGCCAGTGAATTGAAGGGAAAATATGCATGTCAAATATTGTTACATAGAGGTGTATACAGGATCATATTGTATTATCTTTCTCAGGAACCATAAGTCATACAATAATGGGACAGATATCACTGTAATGCCTATGAAAAGGCCTATCTGTTGATGCAACTCTCACAAAAAAACAAAAGTTACAGAGAACATCATGAAGCAGAGCATCATGGAGGTCATAACTGATTAAATTAGATATCTGTATAGAACATTTCGGGTTAATAACATTTTGAGTAATTCATAAAATATTGGCATTTTAACCTGCAACATCATGCCAAGATGAGACGTGTTTCATTAGGAACGGCATGGGCATACCATTCTAGGCATATATATATATATATATATATATATATATATATATATATATATAGTCATGCTTAACCATAAAGTACAAATATTTGCCATGTTGGAGTTTGTTAAGTGCAAAACTGAAATGTGTGGAAATGGAAATTAAAGGGATTAGACTAATTCCTTCCCGACTTTGGGCCTGGTAAATGAAGGTACCAAGCAAAAGGGGCTAGGCCTGGGTTAAGAGGATGGAGAATAGTGGTCCAATCCCAATTAAGAGCCAATTAGCTGGACATACTAATTTTAATTATTGGGGGTGTGATTATGGGTTGTAAGGTGCTGCACAATGGGAATCAGAGGGGGCTGCTTGATATCATCTGAATTGGACTACTGCTGACTAAATTGTTGGACGAGGCATGGGAAGGACTACAATCTGGCTGGGATTTATACAAGGAGAATCAAAAAGGGATTAATGCTGGAGCCCAATCCTGACTAAACATGGAGAAGTCCCTAAGCCAGTCATGATGACCTTTCCTCGTGAGATACCCAGGAGCCCTGAGATGGTGTCTTTTCCCTGAGTGCAAAAAAAACAGAGTTTCTATATAAGTAACTAATCCTACCAAACCAAGTCATATGTGATTTGTGTGATTGAAGAGTTTTCCCATTATTGATGGGGAGGGCAAACAAAGTAGATCCTTAGTATTTTTACTAAGCAGTACATTCATTAACTCCCCTATAGCCAACTAACACCAGACGATTTTGTTGAAATTCAAACTCAACAACATCGATGCCAGTGCGAATAAAAATATAGTCTGTATAGTAATTGCATACTCCTATTTCTGATTGCCAAAACTTAGAAGGGGTGCATAAAAACGAAATTCCCAACTGTTCACCATTTCTCAGACCCTGCCTTAAAGCAGAGGGGTGCTGAATGTCAACCGAATAGTTGGGTTTCTGTGCTAGCACATAAAACCATCTTGCAAATTAAATAAAGTGAAGTTCCAGAGTGTTTTGACTGTACATGTTGTGGGGCTAAAGTGTCTGTGATCTGGGGTATCCTGAACCAACTCGTTTTTTGTTGATGAGTCTTAAACTCGTTTTTTCAAATGGTGTAAAAAATGTAAAAAAAGAATTGCTAGGTAAGAAAAGCATTTGGGCCAAGGAGTGAGGTGGCGTGATGTGTGATTTTGTAAAACTATATATTTATAAAAAACATATTCTTTCTATATGTCGGCCTGGTTCTTGGCTTAACCAATATTAAGGAGTGAGGGATCTACGTGGTACTATATGAGTCACAGACAGGGCTAGATCGAACTTAAAGGAATATCGGTCTGGCGCTGTTGATGGGGGACAGAAAGAATTCCATGCATCGATGGTTGCCGTATAAATATCTTTCTTTTTGGACATTCTGTCCTAGGGAATGCAGATGATGAGTGGGATGCAAAGTCCACTGACGTTTATCCTGGTGCTTGAGGCAGAGGGGGCATATTGTGGATGACTGGCTTCTTTGCAGTGGATAGTGCGCTTGGAGGTTGGAGAGAATACTACTGCAAGCACAGTGAGTGGGGGAGAGGTTTACGCGTTGCTACTCGCTCAGCACTCACCTAAGTGTGAACAGGGGGAGAGGGGCTGGGAATCAAGTCGAGAGCAGCTTCAACACAACAGTGCTTTTGAAGAGTCTAATGCTATGGTGGAGGAGTTGCCTCATTGAAAATGCTGATTGATTGTGGGCATAGTATGCAATGCGTTCCCAACTGCAGTTTCAAGCTAAGGATGCTATATTGGTGGTTTTTAATCTGCACACTGCTGCCATTTGTATGGTCTGCAGGGGCTCAGCTGGAGTTAAAAGAAATGAGGGTGGGTTAGGCTAGTGAGAAGAGAGGTCAAATGCAAGGTAGCGTTACTCTACTACATACAACATCTTCTGTATGTAGTAGAGAACATATCAATATGCCCTCTGCTTTCTGGAATATGTATTCCTATCATGGTAAGTAAAGACATTCAGCTGTGAATGTCGCTCCTGCAGAAATGCCCCAAGGCACATGATGCCAGGCCCCTGCCCCTCTGCCTGTTTTGGCTCACCGGAAGCATGACTGTCTCGGCAAGATGCCTCAGGGAAATGTACTGTACTTTCTATTTTATTGTTCTATCAACAGTATTATGATGGCAACACAATAAATTATATTCCAGAAAAAACAAGACATAATAAATGTGTCAATAACAATGTATACTGTAAAACTGCAGGGACTAAATAAATAATAAATACTAAATAAGTAACAATAAATGCGGGGCACGCTCACGGGTGTCCTGCGCTTATTTCCTGAAAGCATGACAAAATTAGAATTGATCAAAACACAATCAATAAAAAGCAGGGGACACATTAAACAATAGATAATCCATTCATAAATAGCTCCAACAGGAAATTAATGAAAAATAATAAAAAATGAATAACAAACAATAAATACTGGGCACATTCACCTGTGGCCTGTGCTTACTTTTTGCAGCCCAGAAAATTGTTCAATAGATAAAAACATATCCAATACAAAGCAGGGGATACATTAAAACAACTGCTTTGGGAGTCTATCAACGTTGAGGAATACGTGGGAAGACACAATCCATTCGAAGAACGAGTTACTTACCCCTGTGCAAATGTACTGTTTAATGAACACATTCAAAATTACTCTGGTGGAGTGAATGAAAACCTCTTGAAGTTGATGAGTCTTAAACTCAGGTGACCAAATGGACCCCAGACTCAAACCTTGAGCCCCAACCTACTGAAGAGGCGCCAGCCAGACATTCAACTCCACAGTGTTGCAGCAAACACTGGGCACCTCAATGCCTATATCCTTGAAAGGATATCGACATCATATTCCCCGGAAAAGGCATTGCCGTGCCACAGCACCACCAAGAGCATTTGATTGGCCTTGATGCATGGAAAAAAGTAGGGGTTGACACTCATCGATCAGCAAAAGGCAGGGAAGTGGACCGAAGCGAGTGGAAAGCAGCTTCAGCGCAACAGCACCTTTTAAGAAGCTGTTGCGACAGGGGGAGGGGTTCATGGGTGTAGTATAGTATGTAACATTATTCCCCATTAGTACGCAGCGAGCGGGGGTGACGGCCTCCCAGCCAATGAGGAGGCTTGCAACTGGGTCCTTACCACACAGCAGCTCTGATGAGCACCTCTGCAGGATTGACTGTATCTCCTTCCTGTACAGTACAGTAATGGCCCTGCACTATTCTGTATCACATAAAAAATACTAAATGCATTCATGACAATATATACTCTAAAAACATCGGGGAGCAGGGGCATTCAAAGATGAACCCCTTCACCAGTGCCCTGTGCTTATTATTGCCTCCCTAAAACATTAAAAATACTATTGGTTTATATGATGTGATATGGCATTTGTAACGCGCCTATACACAAGTGTTTCAAGGCGCAACGAGGCATGGAAGGGGGAAACAGCAGGAGGACAGAGACAACGATCTTACTAGGCCATGTGACATTGACATTGTGCAAGTGCACGGGAAGGGGGAGGGAAAAAGTGCCAAGGGAAAGGGCAGGGCCAGTTCTGCACAAGGGATCAAAACAATAACAAGAAGGGCGCCAGCAGGTCGCAGGTACAAGGGTAAGTGCAGACAGCAGGCGTCCAAATGTGTAGTTAGGGACACTATAGGGCTACAGATACAGACCCAAGTGCAAGGGTAGCCGGGAGGCAGTGCGGGTGCGCAACTGAGCGGGTAGGGACCTGGGCCCAAAATTCAGAGGGTATCCTGGTGACCAGTGCAGTATCAGACAGGAAATCAGAAGGGGAGAGGAAGAGAGAAGGCAGAAGCAAAGAGGAAGGTCTTAAGGTACTTCCAGAACCGGAGATGGTTCTCCTCAGGTTTCAGGGAGGCAGGGAGGCTGTTCCAGGGGGAGACCCCGGCTGAAGAAAGAGATCTACCACCAACTCGTTGCTTAGAGAAGTGACTGACCCTGAGGGAGTTGGAGGTCGTGGAGCAAAGAGCTTGAGTAGGAAGGTATTTACGAAGAGAGAGTTGGAGGTATTGAGGCCCCAGGCCCCAGAATGCCTTGTGGACAATGCAGAGTGTCTTGAACTTAATCCTTGCAGCCACTGGGAGCCAATGCAGAGATTTCAGTGCGGGAGAGATACGACCCCTGGGCTTGAGGCTAAGGACAAGTCTGACAGTCCTGTTCTGGGTGAGTTGCAGAGGGTGGAGAGTAGAAGCAGGCAGATTTAGAAAGAGGCTGTTGCAGTAGTCCAGCCTAGAGAGAACCAGAGCTCTGGAGACAGTGAGCTTCTAGGGGAAGGAGAGGAAAGTAAGAATACCTCAGATGAGGTGCAGTTGGTAGTTTGACTTTTTAGAGACGTCAGTGTGGAGTCGAAGATGACCCAGGGGTTCTTAGCCTCACAGGTGGGAGCAGGAAGAGGACCACGGGAGGCCGGCTAGAGAGTGACAGGAAAGGATGGTGCAGGTGTGCAGATGAGAAGAATCTTCATCTTACTGGCATTAAGGGAGAGATCGTTGGCGGCAAACCACTTCCGGATAGCAGACAGACAGTCAGAGATGAGAGAAGGAGAAGAGCTGGTTGAGGGGTGCCTGAAAATGAGCTGCGTGTCAACCGCATAGCACTGAAAGATGGAGCAGAGATCGGCAATGTGGTGGGTGAGAGATGCCAGGTATTGGTTGAACAGCCATGGAGAGAGGTTAGACCCCTGGGGAACACCACAGGTAGAGAGTGAGATAGAGGAAAGAAAGGATCAAGTTGGACCTGTGAGGATCGGTCAGAGAGGAACAAGGTCAGCCAGGCCAGGGCCTGATCGATGATACCCTGGTCATCACAGGGACGATTGAACAGGATGGCATGGCTGACTACGTCAAAGGCAGAAAAGAGATTGAATAAGATGAGGACCGAGGGGAGATTAGAATCAAGGTTGGAGAGCAGGTCTTCACAGATATTCAGGAGAGTAGTTTCCATGCTCCTGTTATTCTGAAGACAGACTGATGGTCATAGAGACACCCAGCAGATTTATTGTGATGATTAAGCTTGGAGATGGGCAGCTTTTCTGGGAGTTTGCTGAGGAAAGGAGTGATGGAGAACAGGAGATAGTTAGCCGAGCAGGAGGGGTCGGTTGAGGGTTTCTTGAGAAGAGGGTGCACAAGAGATGCTTTAAGGGGGGGAAAGGAAGGCTCCAGTGCTGAAGGAGTGGTTGCAGAAGTCAGCAAGGGCAGGAGCGAGGGTGTTAATGTGGTCCTTTATGGTTTTGGAAGATGAGGGAAGAACCTGTTTTGATGAGACTTTCGTAGATCGGACTTGTCTAGAGACCTTGTCAGGGGAGAACAGAGGAAAGGAAGAGATAGAGGGAGGAGAGGTGGCCACAGAGGGCCCAGAGGTAGAGGAGAAAGTAGAGGGAGGAGAAGGAGAGGGTGGAAAGATTGTACTGGGTTTTAGAGATGAGATAAGATGCCAGGGGCGTGCAGAGGATCTGGGAGGGGATAGGAGAGGTAGGGACTGCAGCAGGATTGGCCAGCTCCGTGCAGATTTTAAAGAGTTTGGCCAAGTTGTTAGATACTGCAGAGACACAGGCTTGGATGTGGGCTCTCTTCTTAGTGCAGACAGAGAGCCGGTATTGCCTTTGGAGCAGGCGACAGGCCAGTTTGTCAGAGCATGCGCAGGAAGCTAGCTATTTCCTCTCAGCCACTCTGCACTTGCGTTTAAGGGTGATGAGGTCAGAGTCATACCAGGAGTTGCACTTGGCTTTGGGCTTAAAGTGGATCCTCATGACAGGGGAAATAACATTGAGAGTATCAGAGATAGAGGAGTGGAGCTTGGAAAGGGCTGTGTCAGGATGTGAGTCAGCCGGAAGTGGAGGAGGGGGAAAGACAGTGGCAGCTAAATTCTCAAATGACACACGCTTCATGGCCTGGATAACTGAGAAGGTAAGTGGCAGTGCTGGAGTTTGCTTGGCCTGAGGGTAGGAGAGGGAGAGATGGGAGGAAAGGGGAAAGTGATCACTCTAGGAGAGAGGAGTGGTGAGGAGTATTGAGAGGGGGAGGTCTGAGGTGATCAGAACATCCACAGTGTGCCCTGCAGAGTGAGTTGGGTCACAGGGGAGAATATAAAGAGAGAGAGAGTCACAGAGGTCGAAAAAGAGTCCCGAGGAGGTACAGAAAGCATCCAGTTGGATGTTAAAGTCTCCAAGAAGGAGGAGTTGAGTGCTTAAGTCCAGGAGGGAGGAGGAGAGATCCGCTCACTCAGAGAAGAAGGAGGTGATCTGACTAGGTGGCCAATAGATAGTAGTCACGGTAAGGGTGTTGCCAGGAGAGAGAGAGCCTGCAGACAAGGCATTCGAAAGAGGAGTAGGCCTGCATAGGAATGACAGAGGAAGGAATCCACTACGGGAAGATCAAGGCCATACCGCCTCCAGAATGGTTGGATCTGGGCGCAAGAGGATTTTGTAGCCATCAGGGAGGAGAGTGTCAAAGTTTGTGACAGAGCTGGCCGTGAACCATGTCTCGGTGCGACCGAGCACATCAAGATCAAGTTCTTCCAGGAGGTGGCAGATCTCAGAGGAGTGTTTGACAGCTAAGTAAGAGTTGAGAGTGGCAATATGGAGAAGGTTGTTAACCTTGACAGACTTCCGGGGGGGTACAAATAATAGTTACGCCCTGCAGAGGTGTAGAAGGAGCATAGAGGGGGGCAGAAGAGGAAGACGGAGAGGACAAGATACTGTAAGAGGATTCAATTCAGCACTACAGCCAAGTCAACGCCTAGTCTAGAATACTGAATGAAAACCCTTATTGATATATCTTTATGTCCAGTTCATGCGTTCTGGATGACTACCCCTATATAACACCCCTCTCTTGGAATCCTCCTGACCCCACTGAGCCAAGAAGTAGTTCTGTTTTGCAAATTAAAAGGTTTATTTGAGACTTTAAACAATATAGATATATATGTCACACTTTATAATAAATTAATAATTGAATATCACACTTAATCTGATATGATAAAGATTAACAACGGAGAATCTGGCACTAGCACACTTCTTTATAATCACTAAGGAGTTGACATGAAATGGATAAGGTAGCACACTGGTAAATAGGGACAGAAGAATAATGTGGTAGAGAATGCTTTATAGATTTCAAGGAAATGCAAGGTTGAATGAATGAAATGCAGTATAGAAAATACTCAATATGATTTCAACAAAACAATGTAATCACTTTTCTCTGGCAATTCACCCCCCCTTTTATGCAATGCAAGGAAATGGAAGGAAGCACACAGTTCTCAGAAATGCAATTCAAATGTAATTCAGTTCACCCAGCAACTTAGACTACAGAAGTTGAAAACACAGGCAAAATGCTTTTAAATGTGCTGGAAATGAAGAAAAAAAATATGCTAAAATGCTTTTAATTCCCTTTAGAGGTTCAGGGTGAGTGAAATCAAGTTAATATTAGCTCAGGCTCACTCTAGCAGTGATGCAGGGATAGTTTTTATGAGGCAAACGATTTTTTTTTCAGAGGAAAGCAAAAGCAGCTATCTTTTTGCAAGTGGAGAAATTTTCAAATCGCGGCAAAATTCGCGGATGCGTCTGGCGCGATTACAGAGGAACTACAAGGACTATCACTATCGTTTTGGGGTCCTAGGAAAGCCTAGGATCTCAGCTTCCAGATGGAAGTTACTGCAAGTCTCTAGCACAAACGGTCGCGGAGATATGAGCGATTAAATACAGGTCGTTTTTCAGATTTGAAATTTTAAAGTTCAAAAAGACAAGTGCAGCTTGCAACTAGAAAATGACAAGTGACAGCTTTACAAATGACAGGTGACAGTTAGGAGACAGTTCTACTTAGATTAAGCTAGATTGAATTATATTATTTTAACTAGGAGATTGGTTCTGCACAGTTTTCTAGGTACTCACACTATATTCTTGAGTGAAATGGGCCTCGCCATGGATCTGGTCAGGTTTTAGACGGGACTCTGGTCTCTGCACTTCACAGTGATCTGGGTCTGCTCTCTCTCTGGATTCTGAAGATTGAGGGATTTAAAGTCTGGATCTTTCTGCACAGCTTTCTCTGGAGATTGATGGAGGTAAAGTATGGATTTTCCCGGCAGAGCTTCCAGCTGCAAATGGATTTGAAAGTCCCTATCTGTCCTGTCTGTCTGCTTTTATGTGTTTAGAATGTGGGTGTGTTCTAGCATCACTGACCCTACCTCTCTCTAAGCTTCTAATTGGTCAAACTTCCATTTCTCATTTGATTGGGGGAGCTAAGTTGTGTCAGAGTGATGTCATTTTACAGCCTGCAGAGAGTCCACTCCTCCTGTCAACTTACACACAAATCTAGATTTGAACCAAATACATATTTCATAACTACACAGTGGTTTGAAATTACATGCACCCATCACATATCACAGGAGGTATACCCTGTTCAAACTCTGCTCTTCCTGGGGGCTTGCATTCAGAAATGGCGATATTTCACTTTTTAACTGATTTTGCAATTCCGGACATTGACCCAAATTTACACACATGTGCGCAAGGAGTATGGACATTAGTTGATGAAGTGTCAGATTTTTCACATGCACACATTTTGAGTAATATCCTCTTTTCCGCTAAAACCCCCCTGAACATGCCACCGGTTCTAAAAACCTCTTAAAATGTGGGCAGAAAAATCACAAGAATTATGGTGTCATTTATACAATTTTCACATGTCCGCTCTATGAGTTATTCATCTTTTTCTAAAACCATATTCTGGCTATAGAGGTGTGTCAATCATGTCACATGGTACAGAAACCAGTCTTTCCAGTTTCTGGCAAGCTCAGAGACCCTGCCCCTCCCAGCTTCTGCCAAGAGGAAGCTCCATTTACGACTCCCGCCAATAAAACATTTGCCTGAGTCAGGACAGGGCTTTGTTCAATTTCCTGCAGAGCCCAGGTAATTCAATCAGGGAAGTGTCATATCCCTTTTGGTGTGAACAGCAAAAGGGCAGCTAGGCCTGGGAACACAGCTGTGACTCAAGTTTCACTCCTGATGGGGGTAGTTGCCAGGCAGAATTCAGTTCCTTAAGCCAGGTTTCAGATAAAATGTCACTTTTTGGTTCCCAGTTTAAGTCAAGACAATTTTTTTACATATGCAGCTAGAATGCTGATTCTAAGTTCAAAACTATGACATTTAAACAATTGCAACCTATGTGACACTCAAAGTAGGTCACTCATTTCTCTTAAACCTTGAGATTTTTAATGTCTTTCAGTCCAAATTTACTTAAACTGCTGAAATCCCCAGCTCAGCCAGTCTTGTTATAAACCTTCAAGTCACTTCAGAATATAACTTTACATTGGATCCACCTCTCAGTAAGTCTTTATTTGGCCTGTTTTGGGTTCATTTATTCAGTTTTCTACAAAAAAGTAAAATCTGGTGGTTTTAAAACGCCGGCTTTTGGATAGTGGTGAGTACTGGTACTGCACCCCTTTTTGGGATTTAAGAAAATGAATTCTCCACAGTTATGGGTTTGCTTTTGGCAATCAGCATTGCCATTCCCAATGGTTTCAGACTACTGTGTGGGTAGTCCAATGGTGGTTTTAGGCAGTGTCCTTCTGTGCCCATAACATCGGCAAAAATGAGTGGCAGCCTATTCTTCATGCATTTCCCTGTGCATTTTCTGGGAAGCTCTGGCCATCATGATGTTTTCCATGTCAGTACTGCACAGTTTTGAGGTATGGCTCGGATGCATGGGTAAATACATCCCACAAGCCCCCCTCTTGCGATGGCCATTCTATTTCACGAATGGGACTCGCAAGACCTGGGATGTTTCCTCATCTTCTTCCAATAGATGGCACAGTTCAGCATCTTTTCCTCCATCCGGTACTGATCGATCGGTTCTCCTCGCCGGTCCTGAATGGAAGATTGGGCGGTACCCCGGGCCCGTTGCGTCTCTGCTCGCGGTCTCCGGATCGTCCTCCTTGGTCATTCTCCATGGTTTCATCTCTCCTAGGATGATAAAGCAAAAGCGGCAATACCTACTCATAGACGTTTTTCCACCACTGTTGAGATAGTGGGGCAGCATATGCATTTCATCATAACAAAACATTACATTCTTATTTTGAAAAAAAAAAAACAGTATAACTAAGAGACAGTTTCATGCAAATCACAATATTTTAGAGACTAGATGTGGTATGTTTTATGGTTGGAACTGAATTAGTCTGAGACAGTGCCCGCTAGGATTCCAGAGGATTCCTCCAGTTGTTGCAGAGTGTGCCTGGGATGGCAACATTTCAACTGGTTTATGTGGACCCACTTGTCTTCCCCCGCTGCCAAAGGACCTTTGGGGATGTGGATTTTGTAGGCCACAGGAGAGATCTTGTCGATGATCTCAAAGGGTCCCTTCCATGCAGGCAAAAATGTGCGCTGCTTGGCCTGGTTCCTTTGGAAGTTGTATTGATAGACCCGGTCTCCCACCTGATATTCCTTCCTGGAAGTTTTCAGGTCATAATGGGTCTTCATGCTATCAGCCGATCTTTCTAGATTCCGCTGAGCATAAGCAAAAGCATGTTGAAGGTGTTTCCTTAAATTCTCCACATACTCATGAGTTGTGGAGGCATATATCAGTGTCTGCTCTTGGGTCCTGTAGAGCAAATGCTGAGGAAGCACCATCTTGCGCCCAGTCATCAACTCAAATGGTGACATTTTGGTTGCAGATGAAGGGGTAGATCTGATGGCCATTAGGACCAGAAGTAATCGGATATCCCAACTTGGCCCAGAATCTGCCACAAACTTCTTTAATATGCTCACAATTGTCCGGTTATATCTCTCTACTGCCCCAGAAGAAGCTGGCCTGTATGCAATATGCAACTTCCTTTTGACCCCCAGTATCTCCCACATCTTTGTCATTACTTCACTGGTGAAGTGGCTACCTCTGTCTGACTCAATCCTTTGAGGTAGACCAAAACGGGAAAAGATGTGGTTAATCATCAAGGCAGCTGCGGTTTCTGCCTTGCAATTTGGGGCTGGGAGACATTCCACCCACTTGGTAAACAAGCATGTCACAGTCAACATGTACTTATTCCCCCTAGCAGAGCGAATCACGGGGCCTACAAAGTCGATTTGTAAATCTGACCATGGCAGTGTCATCCCCCGCTTTTGGAGAGGCGCGCGGTGCGTGAGGGATGATGGCTGAAATTGTGCACACACGAGACACCCCTTCAAGTATTGGTCGAGGTCCTGCCCCATGTGTGGCCAGTATGCAACCTCTCTTAAGATTTCCAATGTTGTGTGAAACCCCCTATGACCGGCGGTGGCCGCATCATGGGCGTGACTTAACATCAGGCTTCGGAATGAGGTAGGAACCACCCACTGATCGTGGCCAGCTTTGGATTTCCTTACCAGCAAACCGTCTTGGATTCGGAACATTTTTGGACATTTCATCAACACTCTTAGGTCCTCTTTCCCAATGTAATCGGTATCCATCAGGGGAAAGTTCTCAGGGTCCTCAAGGTGCTGGTAAAATTTACCAATTACTGGATCCCCCTTCTGAGCTGTAATCAAATCAGCATCAGGGGTCTCCTTACTCCATTGTGCAATTGGAAGGTCGTTGTGAGCATTTGTCTGGGACCTAGTGATAGCAGTGACCTGGATTTCCCCCAACAGGGACTCAATCTCAATTAGATCCCCTTGGATGGCCCCGGTTTTGGCCAGCTGATCAGCTAAGTCATTTCCAGTTTTGTCTTGTCCCTCTACTTTGGAATGACCCTTGATCTTTTTCCAATAGATGGTCATCTCATTCGAGGTGACCAGATCATCAATGTTTTGGATCAACTTCCCATGTTTGAAGGGTTTGTTGTTAGCACATAACATGCCTCTGGTTTTCCAATTAACCAGGTGCTCCACGAACCCGTTCCGTACATAATCCGAATCTGTGATTATGACCAGTTCGTGGAGTTGATGCTGGACAGCAGTGAGGATGGCCTGATGCACAGCCATCAATTCTGCCACCTGACTACTTCGGGGACCAATTTTGTATCCAGCGGAGGGTTCTGGGAACTCATTCACCCATGCATTCCCTACGCCGGCCACCAGTTCTTTCTCCCCGTTGTTGTCAACATGGTAAGAGCATCCATCCACATAGACAGTGGGCATTCCCTCACACTTGTCCTCTTCAAAGACTTTGTGTGGGGAATTAAGGTATGCCTCCGTGTTGTCCTTTATTTTTAGACTCTCGTCCTCGAGACAGTTTTCTCTGGCACAATCATGCAAGTCAGCCAGACCTTGCGCGAGGGGACTCTTCTTGTTTTGGCCATATCTGACTTCCACAGGAAAGCCTTGCATTGACAGAATCCAGGAAGTAATTCGGGAATTACTCACATTTCCGGCCCGGATTCTGTCACTTTGGAGATATTGCAGAGGCTGGTGTGGAGTCTCCACTATGATGTGTTCCCCCTGGATAAACGTGCGGTAATTCTTCAATGCCCACACCATTGCCAGGAGTGCCTTCTCACAATCGTTGAATTTTTCCTCCACAGAGGATAAAGTTTTGCTCGCATAGATTACTTTATTGACCTTGTCATGCTTTTGGTATAATACTGCCGTCAAGCACGTATTAGAGAACCCCGTCTCCAGGCGCTTGTGAGAGGCTTCTCTTGAGTTGTCTTACTGCCTCGGCTTGTTCTGGACCCCATTCCCACTTGACCCCCCCCTTCAGGAGATGAATCAGGGGTCTGGTAATCTCTGCGTAGCCCTCAATGAACTTTCTGCTGTAATTAGTCAGTCCAAGGAGGCTCCTTAGTTCTCGCAGAGTTGTGGGGTCTTTCAGTTTCTGAAGTGCTTCCACTTTCTTTTCCTGGGGACAGAGACCCTGGGGAGTAAACTCATGCCCCAAGAAATTAACACGGGTTCTACACCACTGTGCTTTCTGAAAGGAAAGTTTTGCTCCGGCGGCCCTCAACTGGGTCAGAACATAACGGATCTCCGCTATGTGTTCCTCCACAGATGAACTTTTGATGAGGACATCATCTACATAAGCCAGGTTACCCCTCGCACCCAGGTCGGGCATGGCCTTATGTAGGAAAATGTTGAACTCATTACCGGAGTTAAGGTATCCGAAGGGAGTCCGGGTCCATGTATACTGCTGGCCCCCAAAGGTAAAAGCCAGCTTGTATTGGTCCTCCCTACTGACAGGCACGGTCCAGTATCCATTGGTCAGGTCTATTGCAGTGAATACCTGTGACCCCTGGATCTGGGCCAGCCCTTGGTCAATGTAGGGCAGAGGCCATCGGGAAGTATGGACCCGTTTGTTGAGCTCCCTAAGGTCAGCGCAGAGTCTCCACTGGCCGTTCGGCTTCAATATTCCCAGCACCGGGTTATTGAAGGTGCTGTGGACTGGACGGATTATTCCCCTGGACTCAAGGTTCTTAATTATTTCAGTAAGGGACTCCATTGATGCGAGAGGCAAGCGATATTGCTTCACAAACACAGGAGTCATGCCAGGGTCCGTGGGGATTGTTGTTGTGTGGATGTCAGTGCGACCACAGTCATATGAGTCTACCGCAAAGAGATCTTGGAAATCCAAGAAAACTTGTTTCAACTTTTGCTTTTATTCCAGAGTCACACAGGCATCAGCTAGGTTGACTCTCTCTTCCACCATCTGCCTGAAGCCTGGAAAGACTTCTGGTTTGGCTATTTCAGCGGCCTCCTCCAGCTGGGTGGAGAAGTCCCTGGTCAGAGTGCTGATTTAGACTGGAGGCTTCAGGTGGGAAAAGCAGCCCTCATGGACCTGGAAAATCACCTCATCCCTCCTGAAGTCACAAGTCACATCTTCCTTACCATAGGGGCAGGAAGTGTACACCAGGAAGTTCCCCCCATGCCGGGTAAAAATCCTGTCTGGTGTTGTGTTGTCATAACTGTCACTGTCAAAGCAGTCCTTGGGGATTGGCCCTAACAGTTCATTTCCAAGATCAATGGAGAAATGTCGGTCATCAACCGCCATTCCAATAATGGTGCCTGCGGCTAGAGTAATACTCTTTAAGTCGCTGTTATCCACCTCTATTGGAATGGTGTCATGTTCTATGTTGACTAATGGTGTTGGGTTTACCCCTAACCCTTGCTGTTGGAGAGAAGCATTTAGATGTATGTAAGCATCAGGGTTTTTCAAATGTTGTCCTCTTTTAACTTTCACTTCCAGGGAGAATTGTCGGGTCCTTTCTGGGATGGTGACTTCCTCTTTAATCTGAATTTCAACTGCATAAGGTAGCAATTGAGCTGACCTAAATGCTTTTTCTGGATCATCAAAGCCCATGGGATTATCCGCTAATCGGGACCAAGCTTTGAAGTTTATTAGGTCCAAACTAATGGCAAAGCGATTGAGAATGTCACTGCCTAAGTAAAAGGCGGCAGGGACGTCTCGCACGACCCAACAATTATGGACAATGCTCTTGTTTCCAATGGAGATTTTGAGCATACACCTGCTTGGCAGGAGATGTTTTGAATTGGGTGCTTCCAGGTCCATTTCCCATTTGTCTATCAGTTTGAAGGTGGGAATGGCTGGATCTTTTGGGAGTTGGCGGAACATGGCTTCGCTGATGAAGCTCTTACCGTTGTTCACACACACTCGAGCGAGAACAGAGTCCTTCCCATCATTTAACTGAACAGGGATGAACAACTGCTCTCCAATTTGCTGAATATCAGCCAGGCTCTGAGCTGATTTCACATCTTTCTGGACTATAGGAGTGGGAGTTTCAGATTATGGATTGGTATAGAATTTCAGAGTGTTTCCTTCCAGCGTGGAATACCACTTTAGACTGGAAGGAAGGTTGATTTTCAGAAATAGAGAGGACCCCCCAACACCAGTCTGTTGTCCTACTGCTATTACTGTCACGTCTGGAATTTGGTTGTTCTGGAAGTGAAATTCTACTTGGTCAGATTTTTGTTCAACCATGTGGCAGGTGCCGTTTAAACTAACATGGTTGACACTCTGTTTTAATTTTATTGGTCGGCTAGTCTGGGTCCAGAGGACCTTGTTTACGCAATCTATTAGGGGTGACAACCTTCTCAGGAGGTCATTCCCTAGTAAACAAGGGGTGCCCTCTGGAGTCACAACTATGACCGGGTGTTTCAACTTGTGTCGCCCGATCTTAATGTCCAAGTCTGCAGTCCCCTCAACGGAATTTCCTTCCCGTCAAAGTTCTGCAGTTGTCCAGGAAGAGAGGTGAGAGGAATTTGGTAATTCTCTCCCCTTCCTGCATTCAGTTCGTCAAAGGCCCTTCTGGACAGAAGGGTAGCTTGAGATCCAGTGTCCACCAGCGCTGAGATTGTACCCTGCCCCTGTACTTGTACCGGGGCATAATATCTTCCCTCCTTCTCCTCAAGGGGGCACAGATAATGTACATTTTTGGACAACTGGTGGGCTAACTTTCTAGTTTTGGACATCGCTAGCGAAGAGATTTGGGCAGAATTCTGTGGAGAGCCTTGGGAATCTGAAAGAAAAAGTTGGCAACTGGAGATCAGAGCCATTGTGGGTTCCCCTGGCTCTGGTTCCGGGCCGCCCCCCCCCTTTTTGGAGGCAGTCACCAGGATGGGTTTGAACCAGGGGATTTTCTTGCTGTTGGTTCTGGGATGAGATGGTGGGCGGCGGTAGCTCAGTCTCCACATCTCCCCAGTCTGGACTTGCATCCCTAGGGACCCATTTTTCTTTGGGAGGAGTTCCCCCCTCTCTGAAGGAGAAGATCCTTTTCCCAGGATCCTTTCAGGATCCCTCTCCCTCAAATTAGAAGATCTGTACCTCCTCCTCAAACTGTGTCTGTTTGGGTCTTTTGTTTCTCCTACCACCCCTCTGCTCCTTAGGAGGCAGACTTTCAGGGGCAAGAGATTTTGTTTCCGGTTCCTGGGTTTCCAGGGGCTGTTTACAAGTGAGGAAGGAAGCTTCCTCCAAGGCTTTACACCCCCCTTCCCCTTGTGCCTCCTCCCTGGGAACCGGTGAGTTATCGGGGTGCTGCCCCCGTCATTGTTCTGGGGCACCAGGTCCAGAGTTGGGTGCGTTCTGCGCCGGCATGCCGGTCTGAGGGTTCTGCTGAGCCCTCAGTATGTGACCCAGATCCCGCGCCATGTTTTGAACCTGGCGCTCTAACTGGGAAACCCGCTCAGGCTGATACGGGGCCCTGTTTTCTCCCCTGGGCTGATCCCGGGAAGGGTAGCTGTCCCTCCTCTGGTAATACCCCGGGTTGGGAAGATTTGGGTACCCCTCCACCCTTGGCCTCCCCTCTCCCGGATTAGGTTGTCTGGGCTCAGGGGATTGGGGAAAGAAGGATGGATGATTTTGGGGTTGGAAATTGGGTGGATACCTGGGGAAAAAGTTCTGCCCAGGATTTGGAGAATTTCTGCCCTCCTTTGGGAAGTTGGGAGGGAAGTTCCCTGGGTTAGGTGCTTGGCTGGATCCCCCCCCTTGGGCTGGAGGAGTCCACACATAACCCAGGATGGGTCGATTTCCCTTGTAACGGGGACTTACATAATCAGGAGAGCGAGGGACCCCATTTGTGGGGCTGCCTCCCTGGCTCCCTGTCTGTGACTGGCCCGAGGACCTTCTGGGCCTAGCATTATTAGGTGCAGGTAGGTTTTTAGGCCCCCCCATCTCCAACTCTAAAATGGGGGTGACCTTTACCTCTGCCACCTTGGCAGCAGCAGGGGTGCTGTTGGCTTTGGGGTTTTTCTGAGCATTATTTTTGCTATCTACCGGTTTCTGCACCTCATAGATCCGGGTAGCCTGTTCAAGGACCCAGTCTAAAGATCTTTTCTCGTGAAAATCCCTCACGAGCTGGGTCATTATGTATTTGGGCAAGGCATGAAAAAATGTATTGATGAATTCTCTACTGTCTGTGCGCACCCTTCTGGTGGTCTGCGCAAAAGCACGTTTCAGTTCTTGCACAAATTCTTGTGGGGCCTGATCCTCCCCACATTGCAAATTGTAGGCTGCCTTGCGAGCCTCTTGAGGATTTCTATGAATGAAAAAATGTTTCAAGATGGCCGCCTTATAGGTGGACCATCTTAAATGATTTTGGTCCTCCAGCCCCGCAAAGAAACTGGAGTATTCCGGGGAGAAGGTCCACTTTACATATTGAATACAGCTTTGGCTGTCCTTCAAATGGAAAGTCTCCATCATTTGCTCAAACAACTCTAAGTGCTCCCAAACAGAATACTTAGCGTTCTTATGGTAAGGCGTGATGACGCTCCTGATCGCCTTAATCTGCTTTAAGGGGTCCTTAAGCAAGGCCCTTTTTGCCTTATTGGCCTTTTTGGTTCGGGTAACTCTTGTCCATTCATCCTCTGACTCAGAGGCACTGCTCCCAGAGGTTCCCGTCAGATCTTCCAGGTTTTCCTGGATTCTGCGAGCCTGGGAATGGCTGGCAGAATGTCGGGACCTGGTCTCCTGTTTCCTGTACTGCTCAGAGGAGTCTTCAGATCCCTCCTTGCTGCCAGGATTTGCTGGGTACCCCCCCCCACTGACCTAACTGGGCAGAGGTTTTCAGGATGCCCTTAATGGGCCTACTCTCCTGGGGTTCCCCACTGAACTGTACTGTACTTGGGTGCCCATACCCGGATGCCCACCCCTCCATTCCTGAGTGGTACTGGCCTATGAGCCCCATACTTTTAGCTGGATAGTAATCTTCCATCCCTGTGGCCCTGTGCTCATGTGCGCCAGGGGACATGGGGGTGGTAGAGTCCAGGGACTGGGAGAGATGAAGGCCCCTGGTGTTAGGGCTCCTGAGGTTATGGTCAGGAGTCTCTCTTTCCCAGCGGACCTCATCTCTATCCGCCCCTGCTCCCTGTTGCAATGCAAGAGCCTGCATTTGTGCTTTCAGTTCCTCAGTCAAGGCCTTACTAGACTCTATCAGTCTCTCCTGCATCGCTACCTGTTGTTGGAGCCTATCATTGTGTTGACAGAGGGCCTCATTTTCCCTCTGTGCTTCCTGGTTGGTCCTGGAGAACTGGGCCAGTCTTTGCTGCAGGAGGTTTACCTCCTGAGTCCCATTCCTACCGGCCTGCTCCTTTCTTGCCAGAGCATCTTCCACCCTTCTGGTGTGCTCTACCAAGTTCTGGTTTTCTTTTTGGAGGTCACCCAGCCCCTGGAGGGCCAGGTGATTTTCTTCAATTTCCTTTTTTAAGTGGCAGACTTCCTGGCCTAAAGTGTCTCTTTCCTGACTGAGAGCCTGCATCTGTGCTGCCAGGTCGTCCCTCTGCCTTTGAAGGGCACCAGCTTTCCGGCGCTCTTCATCAAACTCTGCCTGGGTATCCAGGTCTTTCAGAATCAGTTTATTGCTTTCTGCCTTTTCCCTATCTAGGTGGCCTTGCAGGGTGACTACCTGCTCAGCACATACCCTGTTGAAGTCCAGTTGTTGCTCCAGCTTTTTCTGGCTTTGCAGTAGGGAGTCCAAACCTTCTTGGTGTTCCTTCTGCAAGGCCCGAAATCTGGTATCCTGTTCTGACTTTTCCTTTTGCAGCACATCCATATCCTCCTTTATTTTAGTGATGTACTGTCTGGTCTCATTTTCTGACTCCTGGCTTCTGTGCAGCCTTTGCTCAGAAGAGTCCAGATCAGATTGGGCCTTCTCTAACGCCATCTGTTGCCTTTTTGCCAGATCATGGCCTTCAACACATTTATTCTGTATGGCTCCCATATATAAACATAAATATGCCGCTATCCTAACAATCTTGTCGTGTTCATCTTTGGCCTTAGGAGCCATATATAGTTCACTCAGGGCCACATGTAATGGACCCTGATCTCTCCATAAGTCTGACCCTGTTTCAGTGGCCTGTCGCGTGATGGCCTGCAACCAGGCCTCCTGGCCCTGCTCAGCCCATTCACCTCTCACAAATAACTTATGTAAGAAGTGCTCTCTGGCTATTTTCATGTCTACTAAGGTCGTCATTCTAGAGATTGGTCTCTGTCCTGACTTACAGAAGTTAGTATTTTATTTTTGCAGAACAGAACTTTTCTTGGAGTGTCCCTTTTGAGGAATGCTTTACAGCGTAACACAGCGTGGTGATCTGACCGGATATGTGTATCTGGTCAGCTGGCACGCTGTATTAATCTGCACAAATGGTAGATCTAACCCAAACGTCCGGCACGAGCCCCCAATTTGTAAGAGGATTCAATTCAGCACTACAGCCAAGTCAACGCCTAGTCTAGAATACTGAATGAAAACCCTTATTGATATATCTTTATGTCCAGTTCATGCGTTCTGGATGACTACCCCTATATAACACCCCTCTCTTGGAATCCTCCTGACCCCACTGAGCCAAGAAGTAGTTCTGTTTTGCAAATTAAAAGGTTTATTTGAGACTTTAAACAATATAGATATATATGTCACACTTTATAATAAATTAATAATTGAATATCACACTTAATCTGATATGATAAAGATTAACAACGGAGAATCTGGCACTAGCACACTTCTTTATAATCACTAAGGAGTTGACATGAAATGGATAAGGTAGCACACTGGTAAATAGGGACAGAAGAATAATGTGGTAGAGAATGCTTTATAGATTTCAAGGAAATGCAAGGTTGAATGAATGAAATGCAGTATAGAAAATACTCAATATGATTTCAACAAAACAATGTAATCACTTTTCTCTGGCAATTCACCCCCCCTTTTATGCAATGCAAGGAAATGGAAGGAAGCACACAGTTCTCAGAAATGCAATTCAAATGTAATTCAGTTCACCCAGCAACTTAGACTACAGAAGTTGAAAACACAGGCAAAATGCTTTTAAATGTGCTGGAAATGAAGAAAAAAATATGCTAAAATGCTTTTAATTCCCCCTAGAGGTTCAGGGTGAGTGAAATCAAGTTAATATTAGCTCAGGCTCACTCTAGCAGTGATGCAGGGATAGTTTTTATGAGGCAAACGATTTTTTTCAGAGGAAAGCAAAAGCAGCTATCTTTTTGCAAGTGGAGAAATTTTCAAATCGCGGCAAAATTCGCGGATGCGTCTGGCGCGATTACAGAGGAACTACAAGGACTATCACTATCGTTTTGGGGTCCTAGGAAAGCCTAGGATCTCAGCTTCCAGATGAAAGTTACTGCAAGTCTCTAGCACAAACGGTCGCGGAGATATGAGCGATTAAATACAGGTCGTTTTTCAGATTTGAAATTTTAAAGTTCAAAAAGACAAGTGCAGCTTGCAACTAGAAAATGACAAGTGACAGCTTTACAAATGACAGGTGACAGTTAGGAGACAGTTCTACTTAGATTAAGCTAGATTGAATTATATTATTTTAACTAGGAGATTGGTTCTGCACAGTTTTCTAGGTACTCACACTATATTCTTGAGTGAAATGGGCCTCGCCATGGATCTGGTCAGGTTTTAGACGGGACTCTGGTCTCTGCACTTCACAGTGATCTGGGTCTGCTCTCTCTCTGGATTCTGAAGATTGAGGGATTTAAAGTCTGAATCTTTCTGCACAGCTTTCTCTGGAGATTGATGGAGGTAAAGTATGGATTTTCCCGGCAGAGCTTCCAGCTGCAAATGGATTTGAAAGTCCCTATCTGTCCTGTCTGTCTGCTTTTATGTGTTTAGAATGTGGGTGTGTTCTAGCATCACTGACCCTACCTCTCTCTCAGCTTCTAATTAGTCAAACTTCCATTTCTCATTTGATTGGGGGAGCTAAGTTGTGTCAGAGTGATGTCATTTTACAGCCTGCAGAGAGTCCACTCCTCCTGTCAACTTACACACAAATCTAGATTTGAACCAAATACATACTACACAGTGGTTTGAAATTACATGCACCCATCACATATCACAGGAGGTATACCCTGTTCAAACTCTGCTCTTCCTGGGGGCTTGCATTCAGAAATGGCGATATTTCACTTTTTAACTGATTTTGCAATTCCGGACATTGACCCAAATTTACACACATGTGCGCAAGGAGTATGGACATTAGTTGATGAAGTGTCAGATTTTTCACATGCACACATTTTGAGTAATATCCTCTTTTCCGCTAAAACCCCCCTGAACATGCCACCGGTTTTAAAAACCTCTTAAAATGTGGGCAGAAAAATCACAAGAATTATGGTGTCATTTATACAATTTTCACATGTCCGCTCTATGAGTTATTCATCTTTTTCTAAAACCATATTCTGGCTATAGAGGTGTGTCTTTTCATGTCACATGGTACAGAAACCAGTCTTTCCAGTTTCTGGCAAGCTCAGAGACCCTGCCCCTCCCAGCTTCTGCCAAGAGGAAGCTCCATTTACGACTCCCGCCAATAAAACATTTGCCTGAGTCAGGACAGGGCTTTGTTCAATTTCCTGCAGAGCCCAGGTAATTCAATCAGGGAAGTGTCATATCCCTTTTGGTGTGAACAGCAAAAGGGCAGCTAGGCCTGGGAACACAGCTGTGACTCAAGTTTCACTCCTGATGGGGTAGTTGCCAGGCAGAATTCAGTTCCTTAAGCCAGGTTTCAGATAAAATGTCACTTTTTGTTTCCCAGTTTAAGTCAAGACAATTTTTTTACATATGCAGCTAGAATGCTGATTCTAACTTCAAAACTATGACATTTAAACAATTGCAACCTATGTGACACTCAAAGGAGGTCACTCATTTCTCTTAAACCTTGAGATTTTTAATGTCTTTCAGTCCAAATTTACTTAAACTGCTGAAATCCCCAGCTCAGCCAGTCTTGTTATAAACCTTCAAGTCACTTCAGAATATAACTTTACATTGGATCCACCTCTCAGTAAGTCTTTCTTTGGCCTGTTTTGGGTTCATTTATTCAGTTTTCTACAAAAAAGTAAAATCTGGTGGTTTTAAAACGCCGGCTTTTGGATAGTGGTGAGTACTGGTACTGCACCCCTTTTTGGGATTTAAGAAAATGAATTCTCCACAGTTATGGGTTTGCTTTTGGCAATCAGCATTGCCATTCCCAATGGTTTCAGACTACTGTGTGGGTAGTCCAATGGTGGTTTTAGGCAGTGTCCTTCTGTGCCCATAACATCGGCAAAAATGAGTGGCAGCCTATTCTTCATGCATTTCCCTGTGCATTTTCTGGGAAGCTCTGGCCATCATGATGTTTTCCATGTCAGTACTGCACAGTTTTGAGGTATGGCTCGGATGCATGGGTAAATACATCCCACAATACACTTTTACCATCAAAAGATTGAGGGGAACTGTTTACCGGCCGCAAGTTTCATCCCCCCTGAACAACCTGCGGAGGCTCCTTGACATGGGAAACTCGTGGCCCCAATACTAAACATCAGAGGACAAATGAAGAACACCTCTGGGATAAAACCCACACAGACATAAACCCATACTACTGTATAGTGACACCATTCACTTATGTATTCGAAAACTATTTTTTTCTTTATTAAGACCATAAATGTTAAAAAAAGTATTAAATCACTTTCAATAAAACCACATACAGGCAGGGTACTATTGGCCTGCAATTAACAATTCCATAAAGCATTCAAAGTGCTAAAAGTGCTCTCTTACACACCACTCATCATTCATTCGCTACCATACCCATACTCCAATCACCATTGACTGGAATAAATATACTAGTCGAATATAACCATACAGAGTGCCCTCCGTAGTCTGAGGTACACTCTCAAAAACCCTAAGTGTCCTAGTTAGGCGAATCCTTATAACTCAAGGTCCTTTGTTAATTTAATAATCTACTCAACAAAGTTGCCTTAAACACTGGCAACAGTAATACCCAGGAGAGGACAAGATAGCCAAGGAGGAGGCAGAGGGGGGAGGCAAGGAAGCCAAAGGAGGGAGAGAAGGAACAGCAGGAGAAGAAAGGAAATTGATGAGGCGTGGGAAGCATCTATCAAAGAGGAGAAGGTTGCCCTGAGGGCCTTGGACCAAGACGGTGCCATTCAGGTAAACATTCATGATGACCTAAGAGGAGTGGAAGAGGGCCAGGAGGGCCTCCGAACGGATGCCACCATTAGTAGGAGAAGAAGAGAAAGGAGAGAGCACAGAGACCATATGAAGAGTCCATAGGTCTGGCGAGGGAACGACAAAGAGGATGTCAGTGAGGGTCTGTCTGGAGGAAGCACTGGTATAGGTGTCAGTGATAGGGAGGCCTGGATTGGGGACCAGAATATCCTTTTTGAACTTCTTTATACCAGATTTAGTGAGGAGAGCAGAATAGTCGATAGAGAAGCAGTTTGAAAAGATAGAAGAAACAGAGAGCACCATAGAGTAGGTGGGGGAAGAGGGGAGAGGAAGAGGGGTGGATGGGAAAGGTGGGGGGACACTAGCGGAGGATACAAGGAGGGTTGCAAACAGACGAGACAGAAACGGACAAGACGATAGTGGACGATTGACTACATAGACAAGAACTCAGATGGAATAGTAGGCAGAAAACAAGGTAGTCTGGTAAGCAAATCATGTTACCAGGGCATCAGGAACAGAGCAGTCATTAAATATAGAGCCTAGAGGAGGGTGGAGCAGGGCAGAACACAGAACAATACACAAAAAAACAAAGCAGTCGACAAATGTAAACCTAAAAGAAGGAAGAATACAGCAGAAGAGCAGCAGAGCAGATGAAAACATGGGTACAAGTTGTTTGAGGGGCACCCTCTTGATGAGGTTTGTGCACATTTGAAGAGGCATTCACCTTAGCCCCCAATGTATTAAGGATACACCATGAGCGATGGGCGTATTACTCAATTTGATCAAATCAAATCGATCGAATGGTACATTTGACTGAATCTGGCCAGCACCATTTGATCGATTTGATTTGATCAAGTTGGGGTAAAAATACTGAACATGGGGAGCAGAGGTTGCAGGGGGTGTCATCCGATCCCCATGTTTAGTATTTTTCGCCTTCGGCGGTTGCAGGGTTTGTCCCCACTTTCTGAAGATTGGAAGCAGGGGGCGAAAAACAAATATTAAAAAAGTGAAAAGGGATCGGATCCCCACGCTAGAGGGATGGAACTGTCGCTGCAGGGTCAGGAGAGGCAGCGGACGAGAAAAGGTAAGTGGAGATGTACTGGGGGGTGAAGGAGAGCATAGATTGGGTGAGCTTGGCTACAGAAAAATTGTATTCGCAGTGAAATTGACTACGGTCAATTCCGCCACACACAATTCTACCACGGTCAAACAACCCAGATCTGCGATTGGCACCCGTTGAACGCCTGTGCACCTAAAAGGATGCCTTCGCCTCACTCTTCTCTCCTCTTTCAGGAATGCATGTGGGGCCAGGTTCTGCACATCTTGGTACCAGTGTTTGGAAGCCATTAAATAACAAGTTGGCAGGGCAGGGTAAAATGTTAAGCAGCGCCTTAAAAGGCTGTGCGCGACTGTGTTTTACGAGAACCAGAGATACACTGGGACTCATGAGACATGCCCACGAGCCCTGGGAGATACCATGCTCCCAGGAGGGGTGACACACTACACGCGAGACATGCAATTCAGCAGCTAAAAAGAGGGGTACACACAAATGTCACTCTCAAGTAGAGTAACCTGGCTTTTCAGGTTCACCGTGGGCTATTTTATATTGGGGGACAAACTTGTACACAATACTCACTGCTCTATCTTTTCTCGGGCACCTAGTTGATGTGAGGAGCCGAGCATTTCAGGTATTTCGCCCAGGGTGGCCTGATGTGTGCAGACACCCCCCATCGCTGACATCCCTGCCTGATTACTATGTTCTGGCCCCGGCTGTGGACTGCGCCGCTAGAGTCCCTCTGCCTGGGTGGGCCACTTACGAGTAGGCCCGGCTTGACGCTCCCAGACAGGCCTATGGCATGGAGTCTAAGAAGCACTTCTGGGCTCCTCCAGGCCCAGAAGTCTCCGTGGTTCCTCCTTCCCAGGGTCCGGGCCCAGCCCCATAAATCTGTCTGGCGCGGCGGTAACCCCAGAGATGATTTAGCGTGACGTCTGCTCCCCGGAGGGGTCGGGGAGATGTATGTGTGTGCGTCCGGGGGCTGGAGATCTGGGAAAGGGATCTTTGCTGAACACTAATGCCCCCACCCACCCTACTGGCCTTTCTCAGTTGTGAAGGACGCGGCGATGCCCAGAAAGCAAAGTGTGGGCTGAAGAAATGAGGAAGGCGATGAGTGCCTAGGAGAGGACACTCACAAACCAATAGCTGTGCAGCCTGCCAGGGATAGGGGCGCTGATGGTTTTTATTCAGTAACACCCCCGCCCCTTTCCTTTAAAGCCACACCACACTGCACGTGCATCTGTGTGGCACTCGCATAGGAGCTCCAAGTATTGGCTTGTTCCTAACACGCCTTGCCAAAGCCGCTACATAAGCACTGGCATCATGTGTCTCCATCATATGCCCAGGCACCCCGATTATTTGCCAGGTCTTGGCATCACATGCTCGAGTTTCCATATGCCATGGCATGTCTATGGAGTGGGCACCAACGACCCAGGGATTCACATCATGGCAAGGTGTTGGTGCACAGACCCCATAGACTCACAACATTGGCAAGTATTGCCAGCACAACCCAAGTATTGGCACCATTGCCATCCCAGAACCAGGTCCTGGGACCATTGCCAAGGTTGTGCCTATTTAGCAGAGCCAGCTTTGCCCATGCCCCGTTGAGTAAGAATGCCAGGATCAGCAATGCCAAGTTATCAGAGCACAGTCTGGTTCCATTACTCACAAGTACTCAAATAGGACAGTAATGCCATGTTTAATTTCGCACACCTAGCTCAATAACAGCCAGATACTATTATGCCCTCTTAGAACAGCAGTGCCAGAATCTGTCATGCCCACTTGCCGCAGTAAAGCCACATTCCCCTCTTCTTAGTATTCACAGTGAAACCATTATGCCCACAAAGCCTACTCGCAGATTCCAGTATACCCAATCAACAGCCACGATTCTGTTGTGGTCTATGTGTGTGTGGTGCTAGGGCAGTGTGTGAACAGTGCTGTGGATAGCGGTTGAAGTACTATTGATGGTGTGTGCATGTTCAGTGCTGTGGGAAATCTGTATTCAGTGCTGAGGGTGGTGCGTGTTTGGTGCTTGGGTGCTAGGTGTTTGTGTGTATGTGTGTGTATGTGCGTATGCCTACAGTACTGGGGTGTTGTGTATGTACAGTGTTGTTGACATCTGTGCCTGTGTGTGCCTGCAGTGCTGATGTGGTATGTGTGTACACTGCAGTGCTTAGGGCTATGCGGAGAGGACTGTGTGTGCGCGCATTGGTGGGGCATTGTGTCTGTTTGTGTGCTGGTCACTGCTAGAGACAATGGAACTGATTCATGGATTTTTTTGCAAGGTTTAAAGTGACTTTGCACTGCTGAAAAGTGATTTTGCACTGCCGACATAAACCCTGATTCATGGAATTGTGCTAAGTGTGTTTTTGCAATCCAAAATCAGTCCAAAGTTCATTTTGTATTGTACAAATTGCTTTGCACTGCTAAAATACACTTTGCACAGCTCCATCAATCAGAGTTTGTGTCAACAGTGCAAAGTCACTTTGAACCGTGCAAAACAAACAATTGTACATGCCTGATTGGAAGAAGTGAACCTGTATCTTTTAATCTGCATGAATAACCAGGTGCAAAGGAATCATTATTACCAAAAACGTTTCCGTTTTTCAGTTAAAAACGTTTTTACTCGCACTCATGAGAAAGTAGACTTACATTTATACACCCTAAAAAATAATTTTACCCCAAACTTTAAAAAACAGGGAGTAAAATCCTCCCAATTCCAAATCTTATCTGGAGCACTGCCTGCAGGCCCTGTGCCCCTCCTTATATCCATTTCCCCTCTTCCTACATTCTCATTCCAGCAGTTTAGCCACACTAGCCAAATCGGAAAATGGAAGATTATTTTGGTGGGAAAGGATGAGTGGTTGGTTTACCACAATTGCTGAAATATATTGTAAATAGCTGTTCCTTAACATATGTTGTTGGGTTTTGTAAAGCGACTACTGCCATTTTTTATGGTATATCAAGATGGCCGTACCGTGGCACTTCGAGACCTGCAAAATAATATTACACAGCTGCTTGGTGGTTGTGTTCAAGCATGAAAATTGGAAGGACCGCAGCAGTGCTTGCCCGTATGCAGGGGTGTTGCTAGGTCTGGAAAAGATCCGGGGCTACACTAATGTCGGCATTGTCGGGACCCAGGGCTAGCTAGTCTTTTGGTTGTACATCCTGAGATTCTATCCGGGGCTACAACCAAAGACGCGGGGCTATAGCCCCCTAAGCCCCCCCCCCCCTAGTAACGCCTCGGCAATTGTCTAGGTGTATGGAGAAGGGAGACTGAGTTGCAGGAATCCTGCTTGTTGGCTGGCGGGCGAGGAATGGTTGCCTGTTTCTGGACGGCTACGTGTGAGAAGAAGTTGGTGGAAGAGATGAAGTGGTTGGATGGGGTCACAGTGTGTCCAGGAGATCACTTGGTGTGACCCGCAGAGCGCTAATGGCTAGATGATATGTGTAGAATAGGGTGCAAAGAAGAATGGGGAGCAGGTTTGTGAGGGGCGTACGTGGCTGGTGTTGAGGTACTGTATATATTGTAATTGGTTAGTAATAACACACTTAAAACCCAGAGGTTTCTAAGTCGGGCCCGGGGATCGAACCTGTGTTGCTCTGCATCGCCTTGCTTCCAAGACGAGCGCGTTGCCCCTGAGCTATCCTCCCAAGACGTAGAGGATATGTAGACTAAGTACAAAAGCTTACATATGTGAAAAGGAAATGCTAGGTCAATGAGGTCCCCGTTACAGAAAGTTATGCACCTTCTGTATTCTACTCCCTAGCATGAAAGAGCCAGTGGAGAGGGTAGAAAGGCTCCATCGTTCAACCAGCGGCAGAGGGCCTGATTTCCTGCCGCCGTGGATGGTGTCTAAGAAGGATAAGAGTCAAGTGCATGCCTCCACCCAGTGGGCAGGTGCCTGGTTCACCCACACTGGCGTAGAGGGCCAGTATGGGCTCTCTGCGCTTGCCACTGACTCGCTCCAGAACCCCTGAATGATGGCATGCCCCTGGCTCTATCATCTGGAGATAGTTTGTGACAGATTACGGGGTCGTAGATCATTTACATTGAAACTATCAATTTGCAAATTTGCCATTTTGGTGGTAAAGCTACTGGCATGGAACAAAACATGGGCATATCGGAGTGCTGCAAAATAGTGTTTCTCGGTCCCTTCCATAAGGGGCCGTAGGGAACCATTGACAGGGGGGTACCCCTACTTCCGGATGATTGACCCAACTATAGTGGGACCCCCAACTCCCATTCTCCCAAACTATAAACTTTACAGTTAGGAACTGTGACAACCACAATTCTGTGATGCATTTCTCAAAGGATCCTTTCAGGGGTTTTGCTTTGGGTTTGCAGTGCCTGATAGTGGAGGGAGTTACCCTCGTGACATGGCGCTAGAAGATAAAGGTGCATTTTTGAATGCTAAGCAGCCTGGGTAATCTCACTATTATTTTCAAGAGTGTGGAAGCCCCTCCACTGAGAACGAACATGCTTCAAAGGACCTGTTCTATGGAATTTCTTCCACCCAGGAGGGTCCACAAGCAGGTTTTTTGCTCACTGACCCCTTACACAGGAGAATTGTCCGTTTGCATATCAGTCTGGTCCCACCCACAAGGGCAGTCCACACCTTTGCTTAGTTTGCAAAACTTGGAATTTCACCATAAATCACTGGGGTTAATCCAGCCGTGGACCCCTTGCACATTGTGCCTTAGAGAGGCTTAGCTTCACGTTACTGAAGAGGCCCGACTAAACTGAAACGTGTGTCTAGGGTTGCTGGTGGTACTCCTGTTCAGAGGAGATTTGCCTAGCATTTTGGTGCTGGACTGCCCTTGTGGGTGGGACAAAGACTGATATGCAAATGAGTATTTCTCTTCTCTGAATGGTACAGTGAGCTAAAACGTGGTTGTAGACCCTCCTAAGTGAAAGACATTCCATAGAATAGGGTATTTGACTCATGTTCGTTGAAGGGGCACCCAGGCTCTATTTCAACTTTGTAATACTTGGGGTTTCACCCTAAGCAACCAAGGGTAATCCAGACGGGGACCCCTTGCTCACTGTTCTTAGAGAGGCTCATCTCCACCTCTCACCAGTGATGAGGCCCGACTAGGCTGAAATACGTGTATGGGGTTGCTGCTGCTACTCTTGTTCAGAGGAGAATCGCCTAGTAGTTGGGTGCTTGGCTGCCCTTGTGTGTAGGACATTTGCTGATATGCAAATGGATATTTCTCCTCTGTGAAGAATGAGTGAGCTAAAACGTGGTTGTACACCGTCCTGAGGGTAAGAAATTCTATACAACAGGTTATTTGAACTATGTTCGTCCTCAGTAGAGGGGTGCTCCCACACTCTTGTTTAGTCTGGAATCTACCTATTGGCCTGAGGGGCCCACCAACCCCTTCGATATAGAGAGGTACTCCCTGGACACATACAACTACATAGAGGCATCTGAACAAACAGTAACCCAAGCAAACTATTCATGGGACAAAAACAGTGAACTCTTTAATGATGTGTTATTTATATAGCGCTTTAACCCAAAGCGCTTTACAGATCACATATTTACAGACAATATCACCCAACCGAAATTGGTACTCATTTATCGACCTCGGAAGGATGAAATGCTGAGTTGGCCTTGCCGGGATTCAAACCTGCGACCTGCAGATCACGCTCAGATCACAGCAGCGAGCGCTCAACCCGCTGAGCTATCTACTTTCAACACGACACTCATACAGGTTTCATACCCACCACAACCCATATCTTCACCTTGCAGGCTCTGAACCCGAACACTGGGGACAGTATGTGCTTCATTTATAAATGTCCTAACAGCATTGGATTAAATTCGGCAACCAGCACTAAAAGTTAACTTACTGCAGACTGTTACACAGGAAAGACATAGCATTGGCCTATGTGCAAGTGCCCGGCAACTGGGCAGAGTGTGGCGTGATGGTGCATGTCTTCACTCCTGATTTTTGATCTTGATTCTGTACCCTTTTTTGTATTTTATCTGGGCTGCAGGATGGCTTTGCTTTTCCTTTTTCAATGCCTGCTTAATTCCTGCATTGCTGCAGGTTCATCTAATGGACTGTGCAGGCCTTTAATAATTACCTAGAGGAGATCCAGCTCTGTCAGGACGTGTTTCCGGCTTTCAGGGAGCTATTCCGTTGGCCTGTCTTTGTGTACGTTTCTAAAGCAGTGCCTCCATAGGGTATCTACTCACAGGTGGATGAACCCTGTCCCTGACCCGTTTAACACGCTGCCAGCCCTGGAACATTCCACACTCTCACATCGCTTGCCCAACTGCAGCAGAGTGCCAGGAGGAGCGCAGCTGCTGGCCCGCTGCTCGCAACCTGCTCTCCAACACTGCCCGCCTCCCTTCCTCTCCTCCTCTCGCTCCTCCCTTCCTGCCCCCTGTCAAGTAGGATTGGTATGCGGCTCATATGTCCTTGGGTCTGTTTGTGGCGGAGACACGAAGGATAAAGCCCCCCTCACACTCATTTATAAGTCACGATTACACTGTGGGGGCCGCCCTGGATTTCCAGCATTTGAGGATGGATACTTCTTTTCACCTCAGCGCAGTCCAAGTTCAATAATCGTCGCAGCCTGATGGGTACTTTCCCTATATCGCCAAGTACTTTAGTGGGTCGAGTGGAATAGGGGTGTCTAGTGTGTCTGTTAGGGTGCTTGCGATCCCTTCCCAGAATTTCAGAATAAACGGGCATGCCCAATACATGTGGAATGACTCAGCCTCACTCATCTGTCACTTGGGGGTTCTAGAGGACTGGCCAGGGAAAACCTTCCTATCTTTTGGCGGGTAAAGTGTAAGGGCCTCATTCCGAGTGCGGCGGTAAGGGGTTAACAGCGCCGGTAAAGATGCCGGTGCCGTTAACCCCTTACCTCTGCATTCTGAGGTCCCTTAGCGGGTCCCGCTAAGGGCGGCTGGTTTTACGAACAAATTTTATATACGAGCGAACAAATTACTCATGTTCTTTTGGAAGATTTATTCTTTATTTTTTTGCTGGTTTTACCAGCCGCCCTTAGCGGGAGCCGCTAAGGGACCAGGGAGCTAATAACAGACCCGCTATTAACAGGCCCGTTATTAGCTCCCTCCCCATTCCCATTGAGCCCTATTGGGGCTCGAATGGGAATGGGGATGGGTATTTTGAATGGGGATTTACCGGGTCCTCCAAGGTTGGAACGACCCGGTAAGTCCCCATTCAAAGAACCCGGATCCGGACACGAGTTTGGAGGCAGCCATGGCACTAATAGCACCATGGCTACCTCCAAATTCGTAATGACCCCCTAAATGATTTAGTGTTTTAAATTGTATTAGTCTGAGATTTGCCTTTAGGCACACCGTTCTGGTGAGCTGGCAATATCGGGTCCACTGTGTATCATCCAATTCTGTGCCCAATTCTCTCTCCCACAACCCCTTTATTTGAGTGCACATGGTGGTATGCGTCTGTATCACTCTGTATAATGTGGCCATGCCGCAACCAGCCCCATTTGGTGTCATTATGGATTGTATCTTCCGATGATATTGCAGTGCCTTAGCAGGTCCCAGCCCTATCTTAGCCTGAAAATCAGTGATTGACACAAATGTCAAACTGTCCCAAGGGGTCCCACGCTCTGTAATGCTGGGCCATGCGTGGGGGAGGTATCTGTACCTTTCAGTACCAGAAAGGAGACAAATTACAGTATGGGATGGAGATGCCTATCCAGTAGAAAATCTTGGCCCAGGCTTTAACTGTGCTTCCCACCGGGTCTATGGCCATGGGATCAGTGTAAGAGTGTGTGAACAATATAAACTTGAGATCAATAGGCAGTACAATCATTTTTAGTAATGCTATATGACCATAAGTTGAAATAGGAAGGTTATTCCATAGTTTATGATTGGTTTCGAGCTGTAGTATGAACGGTTCGTAGTTCAATATTGGGGTTGCCTGTCGGTAGCTATTACTATCCCAAGATATGCAGCGGAGGTGGGGGATCAGCGGAAGCCCATTATTGCCCCTGTATGCGCCGCTCCCTGGGAGAGTGGTATGATTTCTGACTTGGATGAATTGATCTTGGAGCCTGAGGACTTGGAAAACTTGTTAATGTCGTGCATAACAGGGACAAGATTAACCTCAGGGTCTCTAATATAGAATAGGGTATCGTCAGCGTATAATGATATGAGTTGGGGGGATCCTCTTATCCGCACACCCCATTCGGAGTGTTGCCAATAATTCAATAGTGTGTGTGAATATTAGGGCAGAGAGTAGGCATCCCTGTTGTGCCCCCCTGCATAGAGTGAACCTGGATGAAAGGGTATGATTCGTCCTGACCATGGCGCACGTCTCAGTGTACAATAACTGAATGTACTTAATGAGTTGAGTTCTGAATCCAAATCGCCCAACAACCCCAAACATATATTTCCAGGATATTGAATCAAATGTTTTCTCAGCATCTAGTGAGGCAGCTATTACTTTGGCTTTGGGGTCTAGTTGGGAAATAATGGCAAACAATCTACGTAGGTTCAATGAAGTGCATCTATAAGGGACAAACTTGATTGGTCACGGTGTACCAAATAATTCATATGGGGCATTAAATGGTTCGCTAAGGCCTTGGTGTACATTTTTGAGTCCGAATTAATTAAGGATAGGGGCGGCAGGATGAGGGTTCCTGTGGGGACTTATTAGGCTTAACGATGACTGATATAACTGCCTCCCTCATTGACGGGGGAGGGTCCCTGCAGTGACGGCCTCATCCCATACTGTCAGGAGTTTAGGGAAAAGATCTGGTAGATAGGTTTTATAGAGGTCTATGGTGAGGCCATCCGGGCCCGGGGCCTTCCCGGCTGCAAGGTCTTTAATTGCGTGTCCAATTTCCTCGATGGCCAGAGTGGAGTCCAGTGCAGCACAGAACTCTGCAGATATTTTGGGAACTGGGATCGAATCTATACATCTGGCAATGCCGCTGTTCGATACAGAAGCAGTAGTAGCATACAAAGATGAATAAAATTCACTAAACACCTCACTGATTGCCTTTTCCCCCACACATGTCTTCCCATCCTGCCACACACACTTGTGATGGGTTGCACCTTGTTTTCCGCCTTAATCACCCTGTCGAGAGACCTGCTAGCCTTGTCTCCCTCACCATATCTTCTTGCTCTGTCGGGGGTAGTGGTGTAGAGGATCTCACGGTCCGCTAATCTATGGAATTCATCCAGCTCAGTAGGCTGTTGGGAGAGGGTCACCTCCCCTGGCATGAGAGCATGCGCGTTTTGCAGTAAGCATGGCTGCAGTTCAGTCCCATCTGGTTCTTGTCGTATAAGGCGTAGGGACCCATGTGTCATGGACACCATATGGCCTCTCAACCAGACCTTAAAGATTTTCCACACCACTGAACGGGAGGTCACTGAGCCCACATTGCGGTTAAAAAATTCCAGCATCTCTGTCCTCAATGGGGCAATAACCGTGGTGTCATATAGCAGGGCCGTGGGCATCCTCCACAGCCTGGGACCGGGGACTTGGTGAGTAACATGTATTTCCAGCAGCACTGGGGAATGGAGAATGCGAGAGAGAATGGAATAGTCTGTTGTGAATGGGACATAGTCGGGGGAAAATAGCCAGTAATCTATACGTGATCCGGAGCTGTGAACTGAGGAGTAAAATGTAAATTCCGCGTCCAAGGGGTGCAGTTCCTTCCAGGCATCAATAAGGGTTACATGGTTCATAGATTGGAGGATAGCCTGTGCTGCTTTAGTGGCCAACCAAGGTGTCGTAGCTGTCCTGTCAATCAGTGGATTCAGTATTGTGTTAAAGTCCCCGCCCCAGAATATCTTGGTATTGTCAAGTGGGGAGAGTAGCTCGACTATTTCGAGGTAAAAGTCAGGGTCGTCAGTGTTCAGGCCATATGTATGATCCCAAGATCCCCCACACTATAACATACCCGCCCAGAGGATTGATTAATTATTTAGTTGTCTGAAAGGCCAGGGAATGGTGGATCATAGTGATGACTCCTCGAGATTGTGATGAGTAGTTTGTACCAAGGTTCTGTGTGCCCAAACTACGTCCAAAGGACTCCACAACTTTGGGCGTGCCGTGGGTCTCTTGAAGCATTATGATTTGTATGTTATGTCTTTTAACGTAGGCTAATATTTTGTGTGCCTTGATGGGGTTACTCAGGCTACGAATGTTCCAAGTGAGTAGACTGATCGGGCCATCTGACCTAGCCATCACCCGCTATAGTTCTTATCGCTCTCAATCATGCCATATCACACGCTATAGTTCTTATCGCTCTCAGTCGTGCCATATCACATGCTATAGTTCTTATCGCTCTCAATCATGCTATATCACACGCTATAGTTCTTATCGCTCTCAGTCGTGCCATATCACACGCTATAGTTGTTATCGCTCTCAATCATGCCATATCTCACGCTATAGTTCTTATCGCTCTCAGTCGTGCCATATCACACGCTATAGTTCTTATCGCTCTCAATCATGCCATATCACACGCTATAGTTCTTATCGCTTTCAATCATGCCATTCAAGTGCTCCAATAATATAGTGTCTTAACTGTGTCGTCATCGTTTTTTCATTTTCCAACCAACCAACTCGCCCCTAAACACCCCTCCCCCACTATCTCCCAAACTTGACAGTGTAAATGATTTGTTAATCAACCCATTCTCAAGCAGTGGGAGGGAACGTGAACATCCAACCAAGAACATTTGAACAGTGAAGTGGTCTGCTCTGCACTACAAGAGTATTTTGGGCATATAGAGACCCGTGGCCGTATGCTTCGAAACTGTGATGGCAAAGTGGGTCAGAGAATTGCTCAGAGTAGCAGTGCCCACGTCAGCCGTTGCCAGGTGGGGCGGAATGTTCTGCTCAATGTAGGTTACAGCGTCCTCGGGGTCTCGAAGAAGTGAGCCCTACTTGCATGTTGAACCCTAAGCCTGGCCACATCATGGAATATACAATATTTCATTCCTTTAGGGCTTCACCTTGTCAAAGTTAGGTCTGGCTCTCTGCACCCCTGAGGAGAGATCCGGGTATATGTGGATCCTGCCTGAGTCATATTGTAGAGTGCCCGTTTCACAAGCCAAACAAAGTATCTGATGACGATCCCAGTATTTCATCAGCCGGGCAATGATTGCGCGCGGAGGGGCACCCGGCTTGGGTGGCAGAACCAAGGATCTGTGTGCCCGCTCAACCAGGAACTGGGTCGAGAATTGCGCTTCCAGAAACATATTGCGCAGAACTTCCTACATAAATGTTTCCATAGGGACATTAAGGGTCTTCTCGGCCATTCCCACCACCATGATGTTGTGACCGCAACTCAAGGTCCTCACACTTTGCCCTGACCGTCTTCAGGACCTTCCTGATGTTGTCAATGTTTTTCCCATGAGCCGTAACGGTATCCTCAAGGTCCCCCACTCGGGTTTTAGCTGCAGTTATCTGGGCACTTTCTTGCTGTAGATCTGTACACAACGAGGAGAGGCTAGTACCAGTGTCATTAGTAGTTACTGTGGCAAATCCCACTTGCATTGCGGTCATACATGGATCCATGCTGGTGCTGGTGGGAGGGACCTGCGAGCAGGATGGGTTCTCATCAGGTCGGGTCGTGTTAGCAAAGTCATCCATGGGGCCTTTCTTTCCACCCTTGGAGCCCCCGCGAGTCATTAAGTCCAAATCAAAAAATTCTCCAACTCCTAAAGAGGATAACAGTATATTAACATGGAGACGCGTAGATTGGGATAAAATATCTGCACAGGAAGTAATGAATTGCTTTCCTTGGTCGATATTACACTGCCCAGTGAGGACTTTTTTCTTACTGGAACTAAACTTATGGATGTTATTTGTGTTTGTAAAGTTTATTCGGACAGAAAAATATCCATTAAACACATATATAAAATATCACAAGAAAAGAAACAGGAAGAGTACATTAAGCTCTAAAATGGAACGTAAGTCCCTATAATGCAACAGTATACAGTATAATTCATAACCACACATAGACTTTCACAAAAAGGCAATTGATTAATCTTCTAAAATACAAAGATGATCGATTCAATTCAAATCCATACATCACAAGATAATTTAAGATACAAGAACACATCTTCTAATGGCTCTCTTTCTCAGAGACATTGCAACCTTCAAATAAGAAAGCAGTGCCCAGGCAGTACATTTTGTTTCTGCCTTTAATAGCAAGATCAGTGCTGGCCTATATAAACACAGGTCAGTGCATCTCAGTACTTGCAAAATGGTTCTCTCTCTTATAATTGCATAACCTCGGCAGAACAAAATAAAATGAGCCAAATCTTCAAAGGGGGCACCACAGACAGGACAGCTTGGGTCATCCGAATAGCCTGTCCACTTTGCCGTGTGCCCCCTCAGTCACAGGCAATCAAAACTGGCCCTGGTAATAAGCCAGCTGTGATGACCCTAGCACCCTAGCCCAAATAAGATACGGCTGAATGGAGGGCAAACCACTAATAAGCTGAGGATACACGTCAGCCAGCGAGGGCCGCACTGCGTTGGTGCGTGTTGCAGCTAGTTCCCTGACTACTACCTTCTAAGAAGAATTTACTTCTCAAGCTTACACATTGCCGGTGGCATAGCTGCCAAATTTAACCTGGACATATGCTCACTTACAAATTTGAGCCAGGGTATCTTATGCCACAAATCCATGCTCGCGGTTGCTTTAATTATAAAATGGCACAGCTCGGCTTTAGGATTTCCCCAAATTCTAAGCCATAATAAACCTGGTGCAGCTACCCATTCATCCTCCAAAAACGGCATCCCCAGTTCTCTATGTACATATGCACATGAGGAAGAGCCGGGGAGTCCCAAAAGCCTTTTGAAATAGCAGTTTTCCCTTGCCTGGAAACTCCCAAAAACCTGTAATGGCCAATAAGAGGGTCTGCTCCAGGGGTCTCCAGATGAGCACTTGGCTTATTGAGTGGGGTTTGCGCTCAGTTAATGGGCGATTTAATCTAGATATCCCCGGTAAACATTCCTTTTGTAATCACGTGGTGTCATCCACCATAGACTACTTTTGCCTCACGTTACGTTAAACTTATGGAAACACATTGTAAGCTTTGATGTGGCCCTGGTGGCGAACAGCGACTACTACCCATTGATCCTAACCTTGAAAGGCTTAATCTCTGTGGACCCCAGTGCGTCCATCTTCTCATGCTAAGTAGAGGCAGATGTTGTGTCCTGAAAAAGAATCAATTGGGAGAAAATTTTGGACTCAGGCCTGCATTGGAAAATATTGGCTAGTTGACGGTCCTCACTGTTGGAGATCCTAGATGAATCCAATAATCATTGGCCAGTGGTGGACCTTTTGTGGGGGTTTTGGAGGCACTCATGGGGGGGCTTCATGATGGTGCCGAGACAGACAGGCACAGCAGGAAAACGGGTCTGGTTTGACGAAAAAGGTCAATTCAGCGCTTTTGTCTGCTCTAAGGCATCCTGCTGTAGATGTTGCATTGCACAGGCACGGACTGCCTACCGCAGGACGCTTGAGCAAAGGAAATGGGAGCTGGAGATTATAGCCTGAAAAGAACTCTTGGAAGCTATATGGGTTAATGATGCAAAGGGTTTCTGGGAATTTGTATTAAGAGGGTCTTCTGATAGCCCTATGGGGACACATGTGGGGGCTTCTGACTGGGCTTTTTATTTTGGCACCCACTATGATGATGGCAGAGCCAGAAAAGAGACTCAGAGTGGGGGAGTAGTATTACGTTTCTCTCTGGAGGAAGTAACTAAGGCTATTGGGGCACAATCTTGTAATCGAGCTCCTGGCCCTGATGCTATACCTGCGGACCTCTTTATGAGTCGGCTCGACATCTGGACTCCGTTGTTGACAAGTGCCTTCAACACCTGTCTAAGTTCGGGACATTATCCCCCATCATGGAAGACAGCAACAATTTTCCCCATTTTTAAAAAAGGGGACATCACTAAAACCTCTTCTTACCATCCCATTTCTCTGTTGGACATAGTATTTCAAATGTTTGGATGGGTTTTGCTGGGGCGTTTGGAGTGTTGGCTCACTGAGAACAACGTACTTAGGGACATTCAATTTGGATTTCGCCCAGGATTGGGGACCATGGAGCAGGCACTCAACCTGTATCTACTGATATCGAATGTTGTTTTTTGCAGGGGTGAAATGGTCTATCTTGCTTTCATGGACTTAAGCACAGCTCTTGACAAGGTTGATCGCTCCAAGTTGTGGGCGGTGCTTGAGTCCATGGGCTGTCCGGCTGATATTGTGACAGTTTTGCAGGAGATGCATTCGAACACCAAAGCCAATAATCAGTTTGGCCCAGGGGGGAGGTGCACCGAGTGGTTCGATGTGATATTGGGATTACGCCAAGGGTGTGTACTTACACCGAGTCTCTTCAGACTATACATCAAAAGGTTGCTGCAGGTTCTACTAAACACTGCTGTGGATTTTTTGAGAATGGGGCGTAGGCCATTCCCCGTTTTGGTATACGTTGATGACATGGTACTTATGGCCAGAACACCTAGGACATTACAGACATTGGGGGATGCGTACGCCTCTTTCATGACCAGCTTAGGTTTAAAAATAAACTCAGTAAAATCAGCGATCATGGGTTGAAGTGGCAGTAAGCAGATGATTAAAATGCGACTCATTGTTTGTATAGGGGACATCATCCCGAGGGTAAATGAGTACGATTTGCTCTAGGTTGCAACAAAAAAAAACCATGCAAACAAGGATTTCTAGGCCCTGGTTTACACAGAATTTGACCTTATTACATAAACAAGTTAGTTTGACAGGGCAAAAATGGCATAGACATCACTCAGCAGTAAATAGCACTAACGCCAAAGAGGCACTCATGATCTACAAAAAGGCTATTTTTGAGGCGAAACGAAAGTTCCTTCACAAAGTAATTAGTGAAGCAGGTAATCACTCAAGCAAACTTTTTTCGATCATCTCTTAGTTTAATCATCCTACCAGCAATAACAGGTCTATTACTCCATCACTGGCACAGGCCAATGCTTTCAATAGTTTCTTTGTAGATACAATTGCTACAATTAAGAGCAATATTGCAGCCATGAATCCGTTCCCTTTTACCTCAGGGCAGTTAAGCACTGGTTTAGATGCTGGAGGTCATGATGAAACCGCTCATTCTTTAAAACAGTTTAACTTTCAGCATGTGACGGTGGATAATATATGTGGACTGATGAAAAATTTGAAAGCAACTAATGACTGCTTGTTTCCCATACCGGCAGTAGTGGCCAAGCGTTTGGCTGAGGAAATTGCTCCTTTTGTTACTATTTTTGTTAACAAATCATTAGATCAAGGAGCAGCGCCTCAGATGCTCAAATACACCACATTACCCCCCACTTCTCTAGAATTATCGCCCTATTGCTGGCATTCCCTGGCCGGGGGAGATACTGGAGGAAGTGGTATCTCAACAATTTCAGGCATTTGTTGAAGAGAAGCTACTTTTGATCCCTTGCAGTCTGTGTTCCGTCCGAAATTTGGTACAGAGACGGCCCATTTAGCACTTCATGATGAGTTCCTGAAGGTGTCTGATCAGGGCAAGCTCTCGCTTTTGGTGATGCTTGACCTGTCAGCCGCCTTCAATATGGTCAACCATACTATCCTATTAGATAGATTAAGGATGGTTGGGAAGGTTTCTGAGCATCGGTGTGGGCTGCACACCCTTCATCCACTATACAGTGGTATAATTCAAAAATAATATTAAAGAATATGCTTTCTTTCCGAATGCTTTTTAGTTCATCAACCTTCAGTTTGATGAACTAAAAAGCATTCGGAAAGAAAGAATATTCTTTACTATTATTTTTGAATTATACCACTGTATAGTGGATGAAGGGTGTGCAGCCCGCACCGCTGGCCACAAGGCCAAGGTCTGTTTTTTGTATGTTTTTTTTGGCGCCACATCACAGAGGCACCTTTTTCAGTGGGTTTGCACCCCAAGCTTATAACATTACATCAATAGAATTAATATAACTGATTTGGAAATTAGGAGAGCCCGACTCACCATCACCAAAGGTTTCTGAGCATGCCATTCGGTGGTTCAGATTTATTTGGGAGAGGCGTCAACAGTGTGTTAGACTTGGAGCTTTTACATCAGACCCCAGTATTGTGGAATGCGGGGTTCCACGGGGTCGTCGTTGTCGCAACTTCTTTTCAATTTGTATCTCCGACTGGTCATGGAAATTCTGAGACGTCATGGAATAAGCTTTCAATCCTATGCTGACGACACTCAGATGTTTATTACAATTGACAAGGTCCAGGAAACCTTAGCAAGATCAGCGGATGTCTTCAGGAGATTTGTGAGTGGCAGGCCTCTCATCAACTGCAATTGAATGCAGCCAAGACACAGTTCCTTTTATTTGGCCCTGAGCATCTTGCGGCCACCATCAAAAATCAGTCACTTCCTAAGTTACTGGGAGTTGAACTTAAGTTTTCCACCAAATTTAAACACCTTGGCTGCATCTGGCAGGACAAACAGGGTAGTGGAAGCCAGGTGGGAGCCAAGGTAAAAGCTATCTTTTACTCCCTGAGACTTTTCCGGCAAACTCTCCCATATATCCCAGAAGAGGATCATGCTCTGGTGGTGGGAGCACTCACAAATGCCCACTTAGACTATTGTAATAGTCAATTAATGGGCATTCCAAAAAGCAATTTAGTAGACTGCAAAGAGCGCAGAATGCAGCGGTTAGGCTGATATTTTGTCTAAATAAAATCTCCCACGTCTCCCCCTCACGCCGTCTACTTCACTGGTTATCAGTTGAGGACCGTATTAAGTTCATGGTAGCATGCCTGGAATTCAAGTGTCTAAATAATCTAGCACTGGACTACCTGAAGGATAAGCTCAAGAAATGTCAACCGTCCAGATGTCTACGTTTCAGAGACCAAGCTCCATTAGCTATCCCCTCAGCTACATTTGTGTATAGAGGGGATAGAAGATTATCTGTGTTTGGTCCTAGACTGTGGAATAGTCTTCCCAGGGAAATTAGGAGTTTGGACTCATTGTTTGAGTTCCGTAAAGCCCTGAAAACATTTTTGTTTAAATAAAGTTTGGGTTTCTGGGCCCATTGGAATTGACTGCCCTCAGGGATGGATTATGGGTTTTATTACGATTCTGGTCATCCGTTTTTAGCAAAGATCATCTGCGCCATTATATAGTTTGGTCAGTTTCAAGCGTGTTACAAATTCCTCAAATCGAATCAAATCAAATCAAATATTCCAATGGCAAGTACTGGATTTTTCAGGTCCATTCTTCTCAATTTCCTGTTCCTCTTAATTTGTACAGCGGGCCCTGCTGCTCTGCGCCTAATTGTGGCTCGGACTGTAGTCTATGAACAGCTCCAGGTGCACAGAACTCTCATTGGGCGCCTGCTGGGACTGGCACTATGGATGATGCAGAGGGGAGAGTGCATACACCTTAGTGTTGGCATACAGTCCAGTATATCTATGGGTGCCTTTGAGTTACTAAGCCCATCCGTCAGATGCAGATGTCAGCAGGGTAAGCAGGGTAATGGAGAGGATCAGGCCACCTCAGTGGCACGCTGATCAGGGTATTGTGCAAGGGTTGATGTTACCCACGCTGGAGCCATTACTTGCCCCTCACATATATGGCCGTGGGCTGGCTGCGCATATCACCGCCGCGCAGGTCCGGGTATAATCATTAAGTGTCAAATGAGTGTCACTCCATGGCCACCCAGCAGGCTGGGTGTCCTCCACAGCCGTCAACCAGGGGCAGTGGGGCACGGTGCCGAAAGGACACGATGCAAATATTGTCAATGAGGGGGGAAGGGGTTCACGTACCTCTGTGGGTGTCTACACACTACAGCAGATGCCACCGTGCACACCCAATCACCGCCGATGCAGGCTGGGTGAGGAGATCCACCCTGTGAGCGCTCCAGCGACCTAGGGCGAACCCCAGAGAGTCGCACCTCTTTCAGGAAGTTTCCAGTAGTCGTCCCTCTCCAGCAGGACCGCAGCACGGCTCACCCCGCCGCCGCCGGTTAGTCCCAGATAAAGATGGCAGGTGCACGGCGCCACTAACAGTCACTGCTTGGGAGGCCTGCAGGCCCGCTACTCCATGGACCCCACAGTTCCTTGGTGGCTGCAAGGGCTGTCAGCCGGCGTATTATGAAGCAGGGAGGATCCAGTGTTGAACAACTCTAATATGGTTTACTTCTGAGTCCTCCAGCCAGAGGATCTAGACATAAGGATTTATGATAGTGCAGAGGTCAGCAGTTATGTGGCCATCATAGTCAGCGCACAAGTGCGCCCCTATATATAAGGACTTTCTCACACTGTGGTGTTGAGGTTCTGACTCTCCGCAAATGTCAGCCAATCACCTGACTCTGACCCGCCTTTCTGCGAGAGGAAGGGCACACCATGTTCCACCCATGCCGGAAAAATATCTTAGACTCTCCCTGGTGCACTTGGAAGCATCCGGGGTAGATGAAAGTCAGTCGCAGCAGCCATCTTACATTGCACATCAATTCAGCCATCACTCAAAATGGTGTCCCACAGTACTTTAAGCAACAGTCATTCTTCCATTTACACAAATGCCTATTCAGGCATTCATAGACAGGTTCATAGTCTTGTGCCAAATGACCGACACAGGTCGCTCTTTACACCGAGGGGCTGATTTAGAGTGTGTGGTAAATAAAATCATTTGGGTTTCGAGGTTAAAAAAGACCTAATTTAAATTTTAGTGTCTCTGGTTTCCCATCAGTGGATTAATCAGAAGAAAGCTGCCTGAATGTCCAACAGTGTGTGCTCCACTGGTGGTCAGTCTGGGGGTCCCCATACATGGCGATGGAAACCCGTGGATTGCCCGGCAACGGATCAGCCTCCAGCGTATATTATGCCAGCTTTCCTCCAGGAATCCACCAATAGAAAGCCAAAAATATTAAACTTAACGTAAGTTATTTTTTTCGTACTGGCAATCCTTAGGATTGTACATATTCTGCACAGTGAATCAGGCCCAGACACCACAGGAGAGGCTACACGTGCCCTCCCCCACTGCTGGGGATTGTCACCTCCCCCTACAACCATTTATTATTGATTTTCTTATAAGGATCTTATCAGAATCTCATAAAATGTAACATAAATCCTACATATAAGATTTAATCAGAATTCAATAATTATTTTAGTGTCAAGTAAGTTCTTAAAAAGGTGTTTTTATTGTTCCCAAAACAACTCTAGTGTCTCACAATTTCTTATAAGGTACTTATAAGAATCCTAAAATGATTATTTGTATGGATTCAATAATTGTCTCCTCTCACTAGAGAGACATACACTGCTCTCACCTCATCAACGACAGTCTCTTCTGACACCAAGCCACTCTCCCTGTATCACCCATGCCTGGACTCCTTTCTAGTGTGTGTAGGTCTTCACTGCTTGTCCAAGTGATCAGTCAGGGGCCTCACTACTGAGGACCCTATACAGAATGGTTCTCACAAACAACTTGCAGATCACAGATCTGAAAGAGGCTCAGATAAATAACGTTTTTCCGCAGCTAGGGTCATGCTATATAGGACCCAAAACGTACAGCACCAGCACGTTTTTGATTAAGTTCCAAATCAGTATGTGCAGTGTAGAGCTGACAAATTCCCTATTCACCAAAGGAGTGTGTGCATTTTCTGGGACCAGCTGCAAAACACTAATAAACAGTTTCTCAAAATGTTGGATCTCACGCATCTCCTCACTTGCGTCAAATAAAGTGACAGTCCAATTCACAAAGGGCATGGGAAGGAGCACATCAATGCCCTCTTTCCACATTTACACATTTGTGCCATTTTAAAGCACATCGTGAATTCACAAACAGGACGTGCTTCAAAATGCCCAGAAACAAAGGTCTTCCCCACAAGCCTGTTGACAACAGATGCAGGGCAAGGGGCAAAACATGTCATGGTGCCCTGCTAAGAAACATATGGGAGTAGCTGGGGTACTTGCGTTGCCTGTGTCCTGATCGAGTGGTGTCTCATGTGCCCTGGAGGATGTTGCTCTTGTCGGCAAGTCTTGCTTCAGTTTGCTCTGGTGTGTCATGTGCCCTGGAGGATGTTGCTCTTGTCCTCTTATCGGCAAGCCTTGCTTCAGTTTGCTCTGGCATCTCATTTGCCCTGGATAAAGTTGCTCTTGTCCTCTGGTCGGCAAGTCCTGCTGCTGTTTGTTGTTGTGTTTCAGAAGCTCTTGATTTCGATTTTTGCTTTGCATCAGATGGAGCCTTTCCAAGTGATATTCGTTTTCGTGGCATGTTTCTGTCCCTCAATGCCTTCAGCTTTGCTCTTGTGTTTATTCAAAGAGAAAAAACAAAAGTTGTTGCCCTCTACACGAAGATTTCACATAAAAGGATTTGCGCTCGCATGATATGTCAGTTACGCTCCAAAAACCATTTCAATATGGAGTCTAAAACGCGATCGCGTATATCACGTGACCATGTGACCTTACGAATGACGTCACAACGTCATTTACCGCATTTAAATAGCGGCCATCTTAGATTACAAAAACGAGCAGTTCCCGTTTTTTATCAGAATCCAGTGAAATCGTATCCAAGGAGAAATCCGGGTAGGACATTTAAGGCACGGATTGTCTTTAGAAGCTTTAACTTTAAACCCAATAGGAATATTTTTAGAACCTATTGGCGGTGAATCCCCAATCATTCACAAACAAAATCTTTTTTCTTTCAAACCCCAAGGTGACTGCCCATGACCATTCAAGAAGCAACACTTCTGCTTAAATTAAGACCTACTCACAAAGCAACACAGTACTTAAATCATTGCTGAAAAAGTAAGAACTCTTTCGACACTTCACTGTTTCACTGTTTAAACATTCAGAGTCTGCATTTTTGAACTAATTATTGGTTGTTGAGCATTATGAACAGAACTTTAAGAATAGTATACAGCTTTGACAAACATGATACATGGGATTTCTTCCAAACTGTTTAAATGGCCATTGGGTTATCTTACTTATGTAACCAGTATCCTAAAGTGCTTTTCTAACTGTAATGGCATCAATTGAAAACATTTAGAAACATTTTCTTTTTCAAAAAAGATTGAATCCTCTCTCTTTTTTTTCTTTTCCTTTTCTTGTTCACAACAGCCAGACATTTATACTTACCTCCTGATGAACCACTGAATGAAAGTGGGGAAACACGTGTAGAGGGCAACAACTTTTGTTTTTTTCTCTTTGAATGAGCACAAGAGCAAAGTTTATTCTCAAAAATACAACAAATAAAAGACTCATTGTGGAACGCCTGTCAAACAGTGTTTGGAATTTTTCTTTGTGGTATGTTTCAAGCTCTCTACAGCCTTGGGAGCTACCAAACACACGGCTAGGCAGCATTAACAGGATAAAGAACCCTACTAACTTTAAGAATTTTCTATTACTCGCCTGGTCCACTCCATATCAAGGCTGGTCTCGCATTGCCTCAATGGCTTCAGCACATTCTAGAAAATGGCCAAGAAGGATGGATTGATTGTGTTCTCTTCTTGTGAATGAACTTAAGTAAACTGTAACCTTGCCATTTCCCATATTTGGAGTGGCGGATAAAACATTTTTTTTTTTTTGAAAATTGGTTTTATTGTTTTTCAAAACTAGGGAATGCAGTTTACATTACAAAGAATACAGAATAACTCAGTTGCTTTACATTTGCACATACTTAATATCTAACCACAACTTGATCCCTGCCCCCCTCCCCCCACCCAGCAACCCTTCAGGCGACAGCTAGTCTAAAGTAAATTTTACAGTCCGGTGAAGGAGTCCATAGGCAAAATAATTATTTAGATAAATGGCACTTGCATAAGACATTTCGGAATTAACATTAGTGTAGTAGGCAGATCATTGCAATGACGCTTTAGCTGTATCTTGTTACACACTCAACTTTGTGCAAAATACTTGGCTCGGAACTCGGACCATTCATTGTCAATGGAAGTCCGATCACCATGAATGGCTGCTGTTAGCTTGTCCATATTGAAGATATTACGGGAGACGTTGATCCACTCAGCTTTAGTTGGTAGACTAGTTCTTTTCCACACAGTTGCAAAGCAGGCCCTCGCAGCAAGCAAGAGCCCATGTGTCATTATGGGCAATTTGATTGTTTGTTCTTCTGTTTCGACCAAACTAAATAGGATCAAGAGTGGGTGCTTCTCCCTTTCCTCTCCTTCAAGCTCTTTTATCCAACTGAGCACTTCGTCCCAATTTGCCTGGACCGCCCTACATCCCCACCACATATGCCAGTAGTCTGCTTTCTGGCCACAGCCCTGCCAGCAGAAAGGACTCACATCCTGATACATCCTTGCTAGCCGAAGTGGGTCACACTGCCACCTGTACAAATGCTTAATCCCATGCAATTTGTACTGACAAGAGATCGAGGTTTTCGAGGTCCTTCTACAAATCTTGAGCCATGTTTCTGGGGTGAGATGTCTCCCAAGGTCTTTTTCCCATTTATGTTTCAAAGTGATTGAGGGGGTTGTGTTGACTCCAACTAGTGCTGCATACATTGCACTGATGAGTCCCTTGGAGCCTATGCATGTGTCTAGAATTTTTTCGAACAGGGTGAGGTCTCTCTGTCGCGCCTCCTTCCAAACCTCCCGGGTCATAACACCTTTTAGTTTTAGGTATGGGAAAACTGAGAGCTGACCTATGCCGAGAGCTTCCTCCAGCTCTTGGATAGTGATGAAAGCGTTATTCCTTCGTAATTGGCCTGCCCTTTCCAACCCTGCCTCGTACCATGATTCAAAACTGCCTGGATCAGGAATGTCATCCTGAATGCCTAGGGCCCATAGGTGCGCCAGGGGAGAGGGCCATGTTGTGGCTCCTTTCATTCCTTTGTTTGGTTTCCATATGGCCCATATAGTCCCGAGGATGTGGTGATTTTTAATGCTATTTCGTAATTGGGGCCCCGGTACCCATAACCATTCCCCCACGATAAAAGACGGAGATAGTGGTTGTCTAAGCCTATCCATTGAGGGTCTTTTTGTTGTCTGACATGTGGGATTAGCACTCGCAGTTGTGCAGCTCTATAGTACAGCTCTATGTCTGGGAGACCCACCCCGCCATCATCTTTCGGGAGCAGGGACCCTGGATTTTTTGTTTTGCCATAGGAAAGTATGTAGGACTTTTTTGGTGGTTACAAAGAAGTCTCTGGGGAGTTGGATGGGGAGCATCTGAAATAGGTAAAGTAACTTTGGCAGGATTACCATTTTAATGGTGTTCAGTCGGCCCATCCACGAGATGGTGAGCCTTGTCCACCGTTCAATGTCTTTTTGTATTGTACTTAGTATCGGGGGGAAGTTGGCTTCAAATAGGTCACCCAGGTCACGAGTCACATTGATGCCCAAATATCGCAATGTAGTGAGACTAACCTCCATCCCTAGGGGTGCGAATCGCTCAACCTCTGAGTCCCTACTCTTGTCTAGCGGGAGGAGGACCGATTTCTCTGTGTTGATTTTCAGGCCTGCCAGTTGGCCGTATTCCCCAATTATTTCCATGGCCGCAGGTATCGAACGCAAGGGGTTCATTGTATGCAGGAGGATATCGTCAGCATATAGACCTAGTTTGCATTCCTGATCCCCTACTTTAATTCCTCCCACTCTTTTGTCAAGTCTAAGCTTCTGTGCCAGCGGTTCGAGAGATAACACAAACAGTATAGCATATAACGGGCAGCCTTGCCTGGTGCCTCTTTCTAATGGGAACCACCTTGAGTAGCCACCGTTCACCGCTACCGAGGTCTGGGGAGCTGAGTATATTGCTTTAATGGCTCGGCGTAGTTTGGGGCCAAGACCTATCCAGACTAGAACTCTTTCCAGGAACTCCCAATCGACTCTGTCGAAGGCCTTTTTGGCATCAAGCAACAGGAGGGTGGGGTTGTCCTTCCTCCCCTGTGCCGCGTGTATCAAGTGTAACGTCTTCCTCATCGTGCCAGCCCCCTGTCTCCCCATAACAAAGCCGACCTGATCCATGTGTATTAATTTCGGTAAGTGAGTTTCTAATCTGGCCGCTATCACTCTTGCATATATCTTGGCATCTATATTAAGGAGTGATATGGGGCAATATGACCCGCAGTATTTGGGGTCTCTGCCTTCTTTTGGGATGACCGTTAGGAGGGCCTGAGCAAAGGACGGGGGTGCCTTCCCTGTTTCAAAGATGTGGTTGAATAGGGTCACCAGGAAGGGGGTAAGGAACGCAGTGAACGTCTTGTAGAAGCCAGGGGTGAAGCCATTGTCGCCAGGTGCCTTTCCCGACTTAAGACGTTTAATGGCATCAGCCACCTCCTCCTCAGTGACCGGAGTGTCAAGAGCTTCCTCCTCTGGGCGCGTAAGTGCGGGGAGACCTGCCTCTTTGAGATAGGCATCTACACTCCCCGATGAGGGAGGGGGGTCACAGGTGTATAAATCTTCATTAAAAAAGGCAAATGCCTCCCGTATGCCCTCTGGGGAGGATTCTGTTGTATCCACGAGAGTGCCATCTGTCCTCTCTATCATGTCTACCCATCGTTCTGACTTTGCGCACGGAGCCTTGCCGCAAGGAGGGCATCAGCTTTATCCCCTTTTTCGTAGTACTTTTGTTTCAGATATTGTAAGGTCTGGGTCACCTTGCTCATTTCCAGAGCTTTTAGCTCCCCCCGAAATGCCTTAGCTTCCGCAAGGTGTGCAGCTCTATGTTGAGGAGATGTCTGGGCTAGACTCTCCGCTTCATCTAATTTCTTTCTAACGTTAGCCTCAAGCAAGGTGCGTTCCCTCTTTTTCCTCGCCCCCTCCCTGATTAGGATCCCACGCAAAGTGGCCTTTGCCGCTTCCCATACATTCACTTTCGTGACTTCACTCGTATCATTGGTCATGAAGAATTGTTTGATTTTATTTTCCAATTCTTCCCTGAAAACCACATCCGACCACAACGTTTTGTTGCACCTCCACTTAGTGTTACGATGAGCAAGGCCTTCCCAGTCTAGTTCCGCCACACCCATGTCATGGTCAGACCATGCAATGGGATGTATGTCTGCGGTGCAGAGTATTCTCATTAGGTCTTCTGAGAGGAACAGATAGTCTATTCGTGTGAGCGTGTCATGAGGATGGATCGAAAGGTAAATCCTTTGTCCATTGGATGTAAGTGACGCCAACTGTCCGAGAGGCCGTACAGGGCAAGTATCGTTTTCATTTCTGCATGTTCCTGCGACCGGGGAGGTTGGGAGACATTGTGTGCGGTTTGCCTATCCATGGCACTACTCATCCATGTGTTGAAGTCGCCCCCAAGAATAGTATGACCTTGCGATTTATTAAACAGCCATTCGGTCGTTTTAAGGAGGAATCTTTTTTGGCCTTGGTTGGGTGCATAAATTGTGGCAAGGGTTACAACTGTGTTTTGAATGGATCCCACTATTAACATGGCCCTACCCTCCGTGTCAGTCCAGGAATTTAAGATCTTCATGCAGAGGTTCTTCCGGATCAGGATCCCCACCCCAGCTTTTTTGAGGACACCCGAACTCCAATATGTGTGTCCCACCAGGCCACTGGGGATCCCCTTCTCGCTACCATTCTGATATTTCGTCTCTTGTAAGAACATAATATCAATGTTGGACCTCTTAAATTCCCTCGCTACCAACAAGCGTTTAGTGGGGGAATTCAAGCCTTTTACATTGAGTGTGCATATGCGTAGCTTGTAATGTCTAGGTGTTGCAGCCATTGCAATGTGTGAGGTAGCCCAATAAGTGCTCCTGCCTCAATGTCTCTGCTCTAAGCGCGTGCCATATGCCTATTCCTACACAAGTAAGCCGGTTCCTATGTGGCCCTATGGGGGCCGCTGAACATCCTTGTCGCTCAGCCTTTAACAGCATTAAGTGTGCCTTTCTCTTCTTCTCATTTTCTTATTCATCCGTTCCACCTGACCCTTCGAGTTGCACTAGCCCACCTCCTACCCCCCCCAACCCATACGGCGTCCGATCCGGCTGGGTTATGTTCACCCAGTCGTCTTCGGACCACCAACGGGAACCGCACCTCAAACGGTCCCAACCACATAATTATAAAACATAACCATGAGCCCCCAACTCCCCCCCTGCATATGTAAACATGTTAACAAACTTAACTGCTTTGCCGCAGTAAGATCCCAGTAATTTGCGCCCGATATTCGGCCCCCGGTAAAACTTTGTAAGGGCCCTCCTTCATTTTCATATCGGTTCACACCACCTCCTACGTGCTACCCTTTCTCGGGCCGCACACAAACCTCGGCTTCTTCCATCTTCTTTAAGGTCCACTAAAGTGCATCGAATCACATCATCTAAGAGCACCTTCACCCCAGGTTGCTTTGTGTGCACCCTGTCCGCATCAAGTGGGGCGGTGTGAGGACAACGATTCCACCCTCCCCGTCGCTGCCCAGTGGGTGTCCATCCGACGTTCTCAGAGATCTCTTAAAACATTTTTTTAATTCCCTTTAAAAATGCCTTAATAAACACTTTTGAACTGTATAGAATAGTAATACATTTCAAAAGGAATAACCAACACATTAAACATTTTGCTTCAGACACTTTTCCAAATGGTGTCTCTTTCTAGTAGCTACTGTAGTGAATCGGGTGAGCAACAGAAAATGAGGGTGTCTACGGAGTGGATTTTTGGCATCCACACATAGACTACAATCTTGCCCCAGACAAATTAGGAATCTATGCAAAATTTGGTAGCAGTGGGTTCAAAGGTGTGGATTTGTGTAGTCGGACATGCAGCCACACATGCAAACATTTAGCTTTATATGTAAAGATTGGGGCGTGTGCCCTGCTCCTGTTTAAACTTTGGCCTGCTCGCAACGCAAGGTGCAGAGAGAGTAGCCTGGTGGAGGCAGCCTGCAATTTGCACATTTTCACCATATTGAAGCATGCAAATCTTAAGATTGCACTCACGCAGGTGTTGCAGAATCAGCTTGAATGAATATTAATGGCTGGGTGCCATTGGGGTGGCATTAGAGCGCCTATTGTACAGAAAAGAACTGTACTAGCCCTGCAGCGAAGAAGGGGGAGGGGCGAGGAGAATAACCATTCTCAACTGCAATTACTAAAATATTAACAGTAGGGAGAAGATTGCAATGGTTAATTCTGGTGTTAGGCCCTCATTACAGTTTTGCCAGTATCCCGCCAGTAATTACGGCGGCGTACCGGCAACACTGCGTTACGCCGGTCAGTTCCTGGTAGATGCTCAGGGGTAACGCGCTCGTGTTGGAAGCAAGACGGTGCGGCGCAACACAGGTTCGATCCCAAGGTCCTCGCTTAGAAACCTCTGGGTATTAAGCGCGTTATAAATAACCAATTATAATTATAATAAAAGTCACTTCCCCCACCGGCAAACTTGTGTTTCCCCGGTCCCGGAAAAAAAGGCAAGTGCCAGAATTGCTGGCATTTTTTCCCGACCGGGGAACTTATAGGGAGCCCTTGGTCTCTTAAAATGAGAGTCTGGTTTTATTACATGCTTGCTCTAAGCTTTTCTATAATGATTGTAACACGCTTGACAAACAGACCCCAAACCCTCTCGTGCCAGGCACCCAGTGCACCTGGTTTTGCACCCGTGACGTCACAGACCGAATGAAAGCCAGCTGCTCGTTTATTGGCCAGGCCCGCTTCCTGCAACTCCTGTTCCAGTGAACTGCGCCTTTGAAGGCCAGCGTGTTTATGGGACGGGGCAGTCTTCAAAGGGCTGGGTTATGACTTTAACTTGGAAATTAGGTGGAGGGAACTATTTTGCAGTGGGGGTTCTGTTTGAAAATAAATGTCTTTCGGGGTAGGAATGGGGAAGGAGGTAACTGGTTATTCAAGGGGTCGCTACAGGTCGCAGGCCCCCTCCTGACTCACTCCAGAGCCCGGGCTGTCAATGGGGCACCCCTCCCGCTCTCTCCTGCCTCTGGGGTAGATTTATGTGCAGTAAATATGCGGGTATGCAAGTCAAGCGATGCCAGCTTTGCTGCAGGCCTGCTTCCCCATGGCTCTGCACACATCCCCTGCGAGCGCGCATGCTGTATGATAATGGCCACGCATGCTCTGCACAGCCACCGAGCAAGGCCTTGGAATGCTTTCCCGGAAGGCAGAGAGGTCCCGAAAGGGGGGAAATCCCGCACGAGCCACTGGGCCTTTTAATTTATTTCCCGTAATTGGAATCGATTTGTTTAAAAAGCAAGATGTACGACGGCGACCTTATGCTGCACTTCCTGTCAGCACAAGATCACTTCCTGTGTCAAGGCCTTGGGGACGTGTCCAACGGGAGATTCACTGTACGGCGTGCCTGCTCTCTGGCATGCTGTATACAACAAACACCCTCTCCAATCTCAGAGTGTCCCATGGAAATCCCCTTCACCTCGCACTAAATAAATCCCAGGAAAGAGACGTCCTGTATGGTAAAGAAATATGTCACTTCAAGGACTGGGCGGTGTCACGCCCTCCAATAACCTCCCTGTCTTCCTGCTCTAATCTACGCAATCTTCTCGTCTCTGGACGTCTGTTCTTTCCAATATTAACGCCTATATAAGAACTTATAAGACACCCAACTACATACTCAATTCTCCTAAAGTCTTATTAGGTTTTTTTTAGGAGTTTTGTAAGATTTTATAAGATTCTATAAGATTCAGAGAAGAAAATCAATAAGAAGTGTTTCTGTCGGGGCCACCAGCGCACTTTGTTGTCGCTTCAAGCTACCGCAGGTCAGCGCTAAACCACATTGGAATCCCAAATGAGGCCATATCAGGAGGGACAGAACTGCCAATTGACCCGTGATTCGCAGATCCGACCTGCAAATTTAGTCCACACGTGCAAGACCATGAAAGGTCCTATGAAACGTGCCTGCAGGACAGACTGGGCCTGAATTCTGTTACAGTGCACACAACACTTCAACACCACCAAAGCAGCATCACCTTCTCTTTGAACGCTGAGGGGATGTACTAGCCCCTGCAGGGGGCGCTCGAGGGACGTCCCACATAGCGTGGGCTCCCCTCTGGCAGCTCCTCCCTCCCCGCTGGGAGGTTCCCACCCCTTCCGCTTTGTCACGGTGGGGGGAGGGCGTCCCCAGGGGCGGGCATTTCCGGCCGGGCCCTGGGACGGCCTACAAATAGGGAGGAGAACTGCGAATGCGGCCTCTGTTGCAGTTCTCATCCATTGAATTAGGTTCAACCGACGATCGCCTGTTGATTCCAGTTGGATTCTCGTGGGGCAGCAGCAGACCCATTCCGGCTTCTTGGATTTGGTTCTCGTGGCAATGTCTCAGATAGGGTCACCGGACCTGTTCTCGGGGGTAGAGATAGTTTTGGACACCTCAGCCAATGAATTTGGCGAGGAGGCCAGGTTGTTCGCCCGATTCCAGGAACAAATGCGGGCGAGAGGAAAGGACTGGGCGGAGAAAGTGCTGAGCGAAGGACAAGGGCCACTTCCCAACCAGAGCACAGTGCAAGCACAAGTTCACGCTGTTCCAGATACCCCCCCGCTCACGGAAATACCACCGGCAAGTGTCCAGGCAAGGTAAAGGGCAATTGGTGGCGCCTGTGATAGAGCAGGCGGGGGCAGGTTTGGGGGTTACACTGACCCCAAAGAAACGGGCAGCTAGGAAAAGCAAGGCGAGACAGGCTGTGATCTGCCCCCCACAAGTATCTGAGGTGCAGCCGGCACACATGGGAGGGCAGCCGCCAACTATGGCTTTACGATTGGGCGAGTGAATGATTTATTGAGTACTTTACCGGTGGTGATGGCAGGGATGAGCGCAAAATTGAACAAAACTCTGGGAGAAATGTTGAAGTTATTGCAGGGACTCATTGTTCCACCTGCAGGGACACCTAGTAATGGGTTAAGGGAAGCATGGGGAGCGGCAGTGTGGGAGGGAGCGCGCAACCAGCACCTCAACCTCTACAGAGCCAGGCAGTATTTGGTGGCACTGCCCTTCAAAATCCTGTCGGAAAAAAGCAATGTCTCACCAGGGCCGGGGGTGGTGGGACATTTGCAGGTAGGTACGGGGGGTAACACAGCAAGTAGCGCAACACCAGTGTTAGCAGCGGTGGTCCCAGCACCCAAAAAGACCTTACCCACACAGGTGACTGCCCAGCAACCAGGGGTGACAGGAGAAACTATCACACCAGCCAATGGGACCACATCTAGCACACCCACAACCGTCACACCGGCTAGTGGTGCAGGAGAGCCTGCCATTCAGCGGGTTGCACACGCACCCTTAATTACTTCTAATCTGGGGGTTGCTTGGCACGTGCCTAAGGATTTTAAAGAAAGAATATGGGCAAGGGAGCAATGCGATATGCTGTGCATTCTGGAGACAGAAAATGCAGGACCCGATTTTAACATTAGCAGGGAAGAGGACAGAAAAAGGCAGAAGAGGGTAAGACCAGAAGAGAACATTCAGAATTGGGAGTTGGCATTTGATCTGTTTCCAGCTGTCTGGTTGGAGAAATTTCCAAACGATGGTCAGGCCTTGATGACATATAAAAAGGGAATAACGACGGAGCATAGAAAATATGGGACCACGGGCTGGATAGACTATGATAGGGCCTTTAGAAGAAGGATGGCCCGGGAACCAGAGATGAGATGGGACCAAAAGGATGTGGATGCGTGGATGGAATTTATGGGAGGTAAAGAAAGGACCAGCATACCCAATGATGTGGTGATAAAGGGAGCGGGGTGGCCATGGGCGAATAAGTGGGAGGTGAAGAAGGAGTGGCAGCCATTTCAACCACCGCCTCCAAAGCATGGAGGGGGGGAACAGACCAACAAGGGAGCAATGGAAGGAAAACAGAGACAGGAGGGGAGGGACAAAACAAGTGGAGGATTCAGGGATGGGAAGGAATGCAGGTCATTTAATAAAGGGTCGTGCACATGGGGAATCAAGTGCCGGTTCTCTCATCAATGTGCGAAGTGCGGGGGCGGGCACCCAAGCATTGCATGCTTCAAAGCAGAGGGGGGGCTCTGACTGGGGGGAGGACAAAAAGGGGGTCAATGAAGGGGCTTGGGTGATGGGGTCAACCCCGGTGGACAGAGGGGTGCTTCTGGGATTTTTACAGGACTACTGAAGGGACGTGGATAGGGAGTTGCTGTGGGAAGGTTTCTCGGAGGGATTTAGGATTCCTTATGAAGGCCCCTTGATGGGACAGATGGCGAGAAACCTTTCCTCTGCACTTCAGCATCCTCTGGTGGTCACACAATAAATTGCAAAAGAGGTGGAACAAGGCAGGGTGGCGGGCCCTTTTTCCACCCCTCCTCTCCCAAACTACATTATCTCACCACTAGGCATTGTACCTAAGAAGGAGAAGGGCAAGTTCAGATTATTACACCAACTGTCCTATCCCAAGGGGGATTCGGTGAACGACTGCTTGGACCAGGGCAAATGTTCAGTGCACTATGTATCATTTGATCAGGCAATGTTGATGGTTGCCGCCACATGCCGGAGGGCTCTCTTGGCAAAAGTAGACATCGAATCTGCATTGAGACTCCTCCCTTTACACCCAGAGAGTTTTCATCTATTGGGTTTTCATTGGGAGGGCCTGTTTTATGTGGATAAGTGCATGCCAATGGGTTGCTCAGTATCTTGTTCTTATTTTGAGGCATTCAGTACATTTCTCGAATGGGTCGCCCGGAAGGTGGAGAGGAGCGGGGACATGATACATTATCTGGACGATTTTCTGTTTGTTGGGCAGGAGGGTTCTGGGGATTGTATGCAGTCTTTGTCCTCATTTCAGGGATTGATGGCTAGATTGGGTGTCCCATTGGTGCCGGAAAAGACACAGGGGCCCACCGAGGTGTTGACTTTCTTGGGGATTGAGATAGACACGATGGAGGGCACCTGCAGACTGCCCCAAGACAAAGTGACAGAATTGGTTGAGGAAATTGGGGCAACATTGAGTAAAAACAGGCCAACTTTGGAGAGGGTCCAGCAACTACTGCGGAAGCTGAATTTTGCGGCAAAGGTCATCCCGGCGGGGAGGGTATTCACACGCAGGTTAGCCAGGGCAACAGTTGGGGTGACAAGGGCACACCATCACATCCACTTAGGTGCAGGCCTGAAAGAGGTCCTGCACATGTGGCGGCCATTTCTCAAAGATTTCAATGGGGTCACTTTATGGAGGGGCCCTTGGCAGTCCAGTGAGGAACTGCAGTTATACTCTGATGCTTCAGGTAGCGAAGGCTTTGGGGTGATACTGGGCTGTGAGTGGTGTGCCCAGAAATGGCCAGGCCAGTGGCATAAGCAGGGGAAGACTAAGAACATCATGGCTTTGGAGCTATTCCCTATTGTACTGGCACTCATGCTATGGGTTGGGGAATTGGGCAACAGAAGGGTGCGATTCTGGTGAGACAACAAAGCAGTGGTTCAGGCCATCAACTTGCAGTCAGCGTCTTGCCCGGCGGTTTTGAGCTTACTCAGAAAGCTGGTGGAGGTGTGCTTGAAAAGAAACATTGAATTCAGGGCCAGACATGTACAGGGTGTGGTAAATATTGCAGCTGACTCTCTTTCTCGTTTCCAGTGACACAAGTTCTGGGCGGCACATCCAAAGGCAAATACGGAGGGGATGGCTTTCAGGGATGAGTGGTGGCTGCTGGTGACGTGGACCAGGTGCTCTGGGAAATGGGCGAGCAATCGCTCACACCAGGCGTCAGATCCCGGTACGGGCAGGGCTATGGTAAGTTCATCCAAATGATTGAGAGCAATGTCATTTGGGGTGGTTCTCTGGAGGAACAGGTACAGGCATTTGTGGTATGGTCCCATGGTAATGGGAAGAGCAGGAGCTGGGCAGCTGCCCACCTGGTGGCCATAGCATTCCACTGCAAACTGAGGGGATTGGGAAACCCAACAGGGGGGTGTAGGGTTCGTATGGCTTTAAAAGGATAGGGACGGGCAGAGGGGCAGAAGCAGGACAGCAGGAAGCCGATTGATTTAGATCTGTTGAATAAACTAATTGAGGCATTACCTGGAATATGTTTTGATGAATTAGAGTCAGCACTATTCGCGGACACATTTTCACTGGCATTTTTTGGGGCCTTCAGGATCAGCGAACTAGTGGCAGCAGGGAAAGGAGATGGTTCAGCCAGAGCAATTGCAGTGGCGGATGTCCAAATCTGTCCAGAGGCAGAGGGGGCGAAGCTAAGGATTCGAATACGAAAAAGTAAGACGGACCAGGCAGGGAAGGGGAAGATGGTGGTACTCCACCAATGCAACCATAACAGCAGCTGTCCAGTGCGTTTGTTAAAGAGGTACCTGGCCATGAGGCCCCAACAGCCGGGTATGCTACTTGTGCACCAAAGCGGTTCCCCACTGACTAGCTATCAGTTTAGAAAGGTCCTGTCCACAACGTTGGGGGCTCTGGGGATAAGGGAGGAGGGGTGGTCATCCCACAGCTTCCGCATAGGGGCTGGCACGGCGGTATTTCTACAGGGCATTCCAGCACACGATATCATGAGGATTGAGAGATGGGAGTCTAACAGGTTCCAGCTTTATGTAAGACCTCAAGGGGCCACAGGGCACCCAGCAGCAGGGACGTAGGTTGTCGCAGCCAGGAGAGAACTGATGGACTGCATGATCATTGATTTCTGTTTTCTTCCCGATTCCTCTCTCTTAACTCTTTTGTAACTTTTTACCCACAGATGACACAGTTTGGATTGTGGGACATTCCTTTGTAACACGGGCTGAGGTCGCAGCCCGGCATTGGCACTTGGGTTCCAACCTAGGGATGGACCACAATAGAATAGTGTGGTTAGGAGCATCAGGGATGCGATGACACTCTCTTTTGCCGACCGTCCATAGGCAGTTACAATGGAGGCCTGCTCCTAGGGTGCTAGTGGTCCACCCAGGTGGCAATGACCTCGCAACCATGGGAAGCGGGACGATTATGGGCACAGATCTAAGTGGGCTTAAGCGCACTCACCCAGGAGTTACCGGGTACAGAGGTGATATGGTCGGAGTTCGTTCCCAGGCTGCAATGGCGAGGGGTTGATTTGCAGAGGGCCATGGAAAAATCTAGGCGCAGGCTCAATAGAGGTATTGAAAGGTTTACACTAGCTAATGTCTTTGGCTTTGTGAGACACACATTGCTAAACTCACTACCTTCCCATATATTGCTGACGGCGTGCATCTGTCGCAGAAGGGATACAACTTGTTTGTTACGGCCATCTTGGGCAGCCTCTTGAAGTGTCAAACCAGATATTAAATTATGCCTCTTATTACAAACGATTTGTATGTATATTGGCCTACGCCAAGTTGCTTAAAAATTGTACGCGAATAACTCTCTGCGGCAAGGTCTTGACCTTAGAAATTGATGCAAGCCGCCATCTTGAATCAAGCCTCCATTTTAGGTTAGAAACCGCCATTTTGGGGTTTTATGCAAAGTCACCCTGTAATCTAAAATGGCCGTCTCGTGTGTCCTTGTTCTTGCCTTAACCTCTCCAACCTCTGTAGGGGAGTTAATGTCCAACCTGCCCTCAGGCTACATGTTAGAGTCATGTAGACCTTGTCCTTTGTTGACCTCGGGAGCAGGGGATTACTTGAATTAGCAATGTTAAACTACAAGTATACAAGAACAGTAATGCTATCCAAATATAATATGCGAAACATTGTTTGGTCTGTATTAAAACAATATGTAAAGAGTGTAAATGTTAAATTAAAGAATAATGGAGTGTGTTAGTAAATGCATTGAAAAGTAAACCGCATGCACGAGATATGTAAATTAGGAAAGTGAACCTGGCGCGACCCTAGCCCAGTGCATGATTAACCTGTAAGGGGGCTGGACATCATTTTTCAAATTGTATAAATGCATCGATGTCCAGCTTGGAAACTCTCTCACTCCTCACATTGAACCCTGCTGGTGGTCTCTGTGATGTATTGACGGCCAAATAGCTATTTGTGTACTTTGTTGAATACTGTTCAGTTTTGTAATAAAGATTCTGGGAATCTTTATAAGCCTGTGTCGGTGTATTTTCCTTTGCTCGGTGTAACAGCCGTAATATTGTATTTTTTCTGATTCCACAGATGGCGCCCGAATAGGGACCCTCAAGATTGACTTCGTCTCGTTGAAGGTTGGCTCGGCTATCGGACCGGGATCGGACAGTGCCAACAGAACCGGCCACTCTAAGACGAGAAGTGAATTCCTCGAAGAAACTGTATGATCCGATCCCTGGACGGTGAGCTGTAGCCCGAGATGACGTTTTGACGAGGGTCCATATATTTGAGGTGGGTAAATTTGGCGAAAATCACCAGACACGTGGGTCCTTTGCATTGTCCTTAGTAACCCGATCGGGCCTCCCAGTCCTTTGGTCAGGTGAATCGTGTCCCGATTCTTAATTTAACCCTGACAAATTTGAATTTGGAGTATTGTACTCGCGAGCACAATTATTTAACCAGGTAACACCAGAACTTTGATATGCCTGGGAAATTGTCTGCCTGCTTTAGGGCATTTTTCCGCAGTGACAGACAATCTTTGGAAGATAGCCGTCCCGCACCACAGGAGGGGTCGCCGGCATGTACTATGTACTGTAAGAAAGGCTTTGGTAGTATAGCATTTAATGACATTTGGCACAGACAAACCAGACATAATTCTAATCTTCGGTGGCCAACCAATGGTAGTTTTGAAATCCCTCGTATAGAATATTTAGAGTCTGTATTAGTAAAGAAAAAGGCTAGGCCTGCAGCATTTGACGCGTTGCACAGTTGGAAAATAGAAGCTTTGCAGCAACAAAAGAGTAGAGAGAAACATATGCGTCGACATATGACGAGTGTCGAAAAGGCACGGTTATATGATCAAAATAAACAATTGGAGTCAGTTAGGAACACGGACAGGGCATTTCAATTAGGCATTCAGAAAATCTACCCTTCAAAAGATTTTCATACATCAGACGAATTGATTAATAAACTTTTGCATGAACGAAGGCCCGATGCCTCCGCGCCACCTCCATATGTCCCTCCTCCTGGCGCTTTGCCTCTTCCTGTTGTAGTTCCCCCTCCTATAGTTCCTCCGGTCCTCCCTGTTGTTTTTCCTGTTGTTCTTCCAGCCGTCGCCCCTTTGCCTGCCCCCTTGCCTTCACCTGTTGTTATTCAGAATGTGCCTACTCTTCCCCTTCCAAGTGATCCTGCATAGCTTGTAGTAGACCAGGGAGCAAGACCAAGGGTTGTGTAATACTGTGTCCCCAGACAAGAGGAGTGAATTGACTGCTTGGGCTAAACATTGTATGGAGAAGGGTGAACAAGCTGATGTTTTTTCCACACTCGAAAATTTAAAAGATATGCCTGAGAAAAATGTTTTTATCGAAGGATTAGGGATTCATTTAAGTATAATGTGGAATAGACTAAATGATGTAGATTTCCCACAAAGGTTACGGGATTTGAACGCCTTAGCGTTGTCCAGAGATACTGCGGAGAAGGTAAATGAGCATGTTCAGAGGATTTTTGAGTATAGGAAGGAGTTGGAAGAGTAACAGAACGAGGAAGTAGATGGTGATAGTTTAGGTATTATGTACTTACAGAAACGGTTTTCTCCTCGTCGAGAATTAAAAGGTGAGGAAGCACAAATTTGTACAAAGGACGCGATAAGATGGATTTCGGATATGTTGATAACGCCAGATGAAGTATATGACACATATAGTCAATATACGTTAGAAATGCAAAAGAAAGTGATACAGGTAATGGTAGAGCACCTGCAGAATGAGCGTGTAAGAAGAAAGATTTGTTGTCCCGCAGAATTGTTGAGTGTTTATAAGAGAGCTTTTTCGATTGATACTTCTTCGACTGCCTTAGCACTTGACTTGGCTCTGTTGCTTAGTAAGCGTTCGGAGCTGCCTACTTCTCAGTTGCCCATGAGAGAGGTCCCTCCGACATTTGTCCCAAAAGTTGAGATTGCGGCTGATGCTGCACGAGGTATAGTAGCCGGAGAAATTCCTGCACATTACGTTTCACAGTTTGTTCACGTCCCGTTTTCAAGACAGGAAGTGAACACCATAAAGCAATCTATTCCTGATATACGAAAAAATCCGACCGGATTCTATAAAGAAATAGAGTCGGTCTTACAGTCGTCGGTATTCACTCTAAGTGACATTGACCTATTATTTCCCGTACTCCTGCCAGTTGATTTGTGGAAGCATTGTGGACTATAGATGACATACCTGGGTTGGGAGATACATGGGATAACATGACTAGGCTGGACAGAGAAAGACCAGCTGGCGAACGACCACCTCAAGTGATATTAACCTTGCCTGATAGAATTATAGTAAAATTAAAAACTATGGTTCCCGAAAAACGAATCATTTGGGACAAGCTTATGGCCTGTGTCCAAGGAAAGTCTGAGGGTGCTACCGATTTTTTCAATCGGTTCGAGCAGGTATTCTCGGATTTCAGTGGACAAGACTTGGGCACAGAGTCAGGGAAAAGGTTGTTTGTCGACAAATTTGTACGTGGATTGCTGCCTGACATCCAGTTACAGATTATGTCCTCTGAAAGCGCTTGGCAGGCGAAGTCCAAATCAGAAGTATTGCTTATGGCTCAGTATTATGAAAATCGTGTAAATACTTAAAAAGAGAAACTTGAGAGAAAAAAAGGGTGACTTGAAAACTAAAGTTTTATTGCAGCAGATTGTTAGAAACCCTGGAGGGGGTAATCAATTTAGAGGTCAGTTCATTCCACAGGGAAGTGCGCCCTTGCCTCCGGTAACCATTAACCAGTGTGCCTATTGCTGGCAGGAAGGCCACTGGCGCGCACAATGTCCGACCTTACAGCAGAGGTCATTTGGGAACATGAGTAGATGATCCAGAGGTCGCCCAGGTGCAGGGGGTCCTGGCAGAGGTCAGTTTGCACCAGAATCACAGCAACCTCCTTCACAAGATAAGCAAGTTTCGAATGTGGATAATAGAAACATTTTTGATCACCCTTCTGCCGCGTACCTCTCCGAAGAACTTCCTTTTGATAATATTTTGTTCCGCTAGGATTGCCCGAAGCAGGATTTGGAACCTACGCCTATTCCCGTTCATCAGAAAGGCCCCTACGTTGAGATGGCGGTGGGGAATAGGAAGCATCTATTTTTAGTAGATACGGGAGCACAGAAATTCCATTGATCATTCTCGGGTTCCAAATATTCCCCTGTCAGGACAATCCAACGTTTCCGTAAGGTTTTCAGGCACACCTGTAGTTTGTCCGGTCTCTTTGCCGGTACCGATAACACTGGGTCCCTTCACGGAACAGTGTCCATTTTTACTTACCAAAAACTGTGGGGAGAACTTGCTGGGGCTAAATTTGTTGAAGGCATTACACGCAGTAATTCATTGTTCTCCGGATGGAATTCGGCTAACAATTTCACCTCAGCAATCACTCAACCTTTACCGCGAGAATTTAGTAATGTTCCAGAATGCTTATGGGCAATAGATGATAATGATGTGGGTATTCTCCAAATTGAACCTGTTAAAATTATTTTGAAACATGGAGTAAAATTGCCTCGCATCCCGCAATATAAGATCTCAGTTGAAGGCAAAAAGGCTTTGAAATGTATAGTTTCTGATTTTGCACATCGTGGAGTAATTGAGGAGATTACGGATAGCATATGTAACAGCCCCATTTTGCCATTATACAAAAAAGGTGATAATGCGATTCCCTTTCGTTTTATAATTGATTTACGCGCTATCAACAAAATTGTGGCTCCTCAATTTCCTATTGTACCTAATGTTACAACGATATTAACCATGATTCCGGCTTCTGCCACTCACTTTAGCGTTGTTGATCTTAAAAACGCGTTTTTCAGTATTCCTATACACAAGGTTAGTAGGTATTTGTTTGCGTTTACTCTAGCTGGACGCTCGTGTACATTCACTCGTGCACCACAAGGGTACACTGAGAGTCCAAGTATTTATAGTAGGGCATTGAAAGAGCAGCTTGATACCCTCGAGTTGCCTACTACTTGCACGTTACTGCAGTACGTAGATGACCTAGCTCTTGGCTGCTGATTCTGAGAGTGCCTGTAAAGAAGGCACCGTGTTGTTGTTTTGTCATCTAGCAAAACATGGCTACAAAGCTTCACTTAAGAAATTCCAATATTGTTGTCAGGAGGTCGCCTATTTAGCCTATCTCCTGTCAAAGGAGGGAAGACGGTTGACACCTGAAAGAATAGAGACTATTTCTGGTATGCCTGTCCCAAATACGCAAAAGGAGGTTAGAGCCTTAATAGGTATGGCTTCTTATTGTAGATTGTGGATCCCGAATTTTTCGTTAACGATTAAACCAATGTTGGCTTTGACAAAGAAGGGCATTTCTTTGCCATTGCCATGGACCTCGGAACACCAGCAATCGTTTGACTTGCTTAAAGCTGCATTATGCTCTGCACCAGTTTTGGACACACCAAACTATGAAAAGGCCTTTGTATTGTTTGTGCATGAATGTGATGGATGTGCTTTGGCTGTGTTAACGCAGGAACATGGAGGGAAGAATAGGCCATGCGGCTACTATTCCTCCGCCCTTGATCCTGTAGCATGCGCTTTGCCAAGATGTTTGCGCGCTGTTGCTGCTGCGTCTGTAAAACAGAGTGAGGGAACGGTCCTGGGTCATGCGTTAACCCTAATGGCACCTCACTCTGTAGATATTTTATTGAATAGAACTCAAACGCAACACCTCACTTCTGCACGATTGACAAGATATGAACTGATCTTGTTTGCTCCCCACATTCAAATTCAGAGGTGTTGCGTATTAAATCCAGCTGAACTTTTACCTGTCTCACAAAATACTGTTGATGATGACGACACGTCACACGATTGCCTTTATATGACAGAACAAGAGACTAAAGGCAGGATCGATTTGAAAGACACACCTTTGAATAGCCCTCAAGGAGAGCTATTTTGTGATGGCTCTTGTTTTAAACTTCCAGACGGTACATCCACGGCTGCTTATGCTGTCACTACTTTAAGCACGGTTGTGGAAACTAAAAGAATCATGCATAACTCTGCGCAGGCCGCAGAAATTATAGCGTTAACTCGAGCTTGTGAGCTTTCTGAAGGACCTACAGTGAATATATATACTGACAGTCAGTATGCCTTTGGGGTGGCCCAATATTTCGGTAGACTTTGGAAAGAACGAGGTTTCTTGACCTCGCACGGAACGAAAATCCAGCACGGCACTTTAATAGTGCGATTGCTTTCAGCACTTGCACTCCCTGTTCAGTTAGCTATCATAAAATGTTCAGCACATCAAAAAGTTACAGATGATGTAGGAAAATGGAATGCCTTCGCCGATCAGATAGCTAAACAGACTGCCACTGATTTCAGTTCAGAAATGTACGCTGTAAAAGAAGTTGTAAATGTTTGCACTTTGGGAGCAAGTATCGATGTTGTAAAAGATATTCAAGCAGATGCTACCATAGAGGAAACTAAGAGATGGATTGAGGGTGCAGGAAGATTGGATGATGATGGGTGTTGGGTAGACAATGTTGAAGGGAAATGGTTACTCCCTGACGCCTACTATACAATGATGGTTATTACGGCTCATGGTCCGACACATGTGTGTGCGCGGAAACTAACAAAAATGCTACAAAGCGTATGGGCCAATGATAAGATTTTCAAAATTGCGGAGCGTTTTGTCCAGAACTGCATGGTTTGCTTGCAGCACAATGTAGGAAAAGGTACCTCGACTCCTAGAGGAAGTTTCGCTCCACCTTCTGTCCCGTTTGAGGTTATTCACTTTGATTTTATCGAAATGGAATGGTGTAACAATCTTAAATATGTATTGGTTGTTATTTGCGCCTTTAGTAAGTGGGTTGAGGCCTTCCCGGTTAGAGATGCAATGGTCATAACCACGCTAAAAACTCTGTTGAAAGAGTTTTTTCCTAGGTTCGGGCTGCCGAGAATCATCTGGTCTGATAATGGGCCACACTTTATTGCCACTGTAATCTTGCAAATTTGCAAAGGATTACAGATTGACAAGCGGTTCCATTCAGCTTGACATGCCCAGAGTGCCGGATTAGTGGAAAGGCACAACGGCATTATAAAGAACAAACTCGCTAAGACGTGTGCTGGCACCAAGCTAAAATGGCCGGATGCCTTACCGATCATGTTACTATCGATGAGAACGACCCCTCAAACTAAGATTGGGCTCTCTCCCTTTGAGGTGGTAATGGGGAGACCTGCTAATATTTGGGGTATGCCAAAAAGTCGCTCATTACGGGATATAGAAAATGTGCGTCTTTCAGACTACTGTAACCAGTTGACTAAAAATCTGTTTTCAATTTATCACCAGGTACGAGAGGCATTACCTGTACACTACGAGGGCCCCGGTCACAGTCTACGACCGGGGGATTGGATCCTCACAAAGGTTTTTGAGAGGGCGTCTTGCCTTGCACCTCGGTGGAGGGGTCCCTACCAAGTCCTGCTGGTCACTCAGACTGCCGTGCGGGTAGCGGGTCGTAAACACTGGATCCATGCGACGCACACCAAACGGATCCCACAGCCCGTGCCTTACGATACAGAAGACACAGAATCCCTTCCCATTGCTGTAACTAACGCGCCTGAAACAGCAACAACCAACAAGGGAGAATCGGAGACCATTTCAGAATCCGCAAGGCCGGACAAAACGGTCATCTTGTCTCCGCACTCCCCAACAGTGGAACTTCCGGATCAATGCTCTCTTGATCCCATTTCCGTCCGTTCGCCACTTCCAGGAGGAAGTGATGACACTTTGTTCTCACCAGAAACTGCAAAATATAATTTGCGTCCAAGGAAATAAATGTACAGCATGGTCTGACTGTGCGACTGAAAAAAATCATTTGAGGGCTTGTCTTTTTGGCCCGATTGTACGGAAAGATTCTGTTGGCTAAGGGTTGTGGAAAGACATTAAGAAGACGCGCGACTGGAGTCACCAGCAAACAAACAATTGGTGTTTTTCGATTGAAGACTAAGATGCCTGCACCCGCTACCGCTCGTACTGAACTTTTAGATAAAAATGTGACTAGCAGAGACAATGATCAAGTATGTAAGGGGACCCCCAAAGTGTATTGTTGCCTTCTCGTACTAATTACTGGATTTGTAATGACTTTTGGGTTTGGGTTATGGTATCTGGAAGAAGCATATCCGTTAGAGGACTTTTTATCTATTGAAAATGTATCTGTGATTCCCACTCCTTCTGTGCAATTGCATACTTTGTCGCCTAGAGATTCTTTGCATAGACGGAATTATCAGAATAATACCCTTTTGTTAATAATGAATGCCACTCATGCAATTTTTAATAAGACCAATTGCTGGATCTGTACACATCTACCGCAACATGGGGATCAGGGGCTAGGTTGGTATATTTACCCTTTGCCTTTGACAACTGCCTGTTACGCTTCTCTTAGAGCACTATTTTTTGGTCGATGGAATGACAGCATCTCAGGGAACTTTGATGGTACAAATTTAAAATAGTTTTGAAAAGAATGTTTTGATGCCCCTGGGATGCTCGCTTTTTGCAAATAGAAGTAAGCCAAACGTTGCTTCTGTTAGGCCCTCTGATAGATTGTCTCGTCCTTTTCAGTCTTTAATCTCTTTCAAAATGGCTCCTATAGGCAATAAGGATGGCACGCCTCCATCTTATTCTGTTAATCATAGCCCCGATTCAGTATCCTTCTGCATACAGAGGAATGGAACGCGGTCAATGGGTAATTTTAGAAAGAGCGCCAACTTTGCGAATTTGACTAGTGAAAACAGACCTCTGTATGTAGGCAAACCTGTCTATTTTGTTTGCGGTAATGTGGCATTTCCGTGGTTGCCCAGGGATTGGCAAGGAACCTGTTATTTAGGGATTCTATTACCTGGGGTATTTATTGCCAGTACTACAGAAATTTCAAAGACTCCTCCACGACGAGGTGTAAAAGGGGATACCTCAGCGCAAACTTTAGGAGATATTATGAAATCTTTCGTGCCATTTCTTGGGCAAATTACGAATTCAGAAGATATTAGGGGACTAGCGAGAGTATTGGAGAGAACCATCAATCGGACCACTGACATACTCTATAATATGACATTAGAGCAGAGAGTGATAAGATTAGTGGCTCTTCAGAACCGGATGGCATTAGATGTCATCCTGGCAGAGCGAGGAGGAGTATGTAAATTAGTGGGGTCCGCTTGCTGCATTTACTTTCCAGACTCCTCTCCAACGATCTTTAGGGTGATCCAAAATCTACATGTTCTTAGTTCAGAAGTACATGTTCCTGAGGGAAATTGGGAACTGGGTACATAGTTTTGGGACCTCCTACGGACATGGGGATGGAAGTTGTTCTCGGCCCTACTGATTATCTTGGGAAGTTTTTTGTTTCTTTGTTGTTGTATACAGTGTCTCCCTGGTATATGATCAGTATTAGGGGGATGTTGCGCGCAAGCAGCAAGTGTATTAGGGAATAAAATATACGCCCCAAAGGAGCTCTCCAAAGAGTATGTGTTGAAAGAAACTCTGGTATCAGACCTAATGGCAATAGATATGTCTGACAATGATTCGGGGTGTATGGACGATGACGCATGGAGTTACTAGCAAGCAAATCAGAAGTAGTATTAGCACTTGGCATAGGCCAAAAGGAGGGTTTGTCAAACCAGATATTAAATTATGCCTCTTATTACGAACGATTTGTATGTATATTGGCCTACGCCAAGTTGCTTAAAAATTATACGCGAATAACTCTCTGCGGCAAGGACTTGACCTTAGAAATTGATGTAAGCCGCCATCTTGAATCAAGCCTCCATTTTAGGTTAGAAACCGCCATTTTGGGGTTTTATACAAAGTCACCCTGTAATCTAAAATGGCCGTCTCGTGTGTCCTCGTTCTTGCCTTAACCTCTCCAACCGCTGTAGGGGAGTAAATGTCCAACCTGCCCTCAGGATACATTTTAGAGTCATGTAGACCTTGTCCTTTGTTGACCTCGGGAGCAGGGGATTACTTGAATTAGCAATGTTAAACTACAAGTATACAAGAACAGTAATGCTATCCGAATATAATATGCGAAACATTGTTTGGTCTGTATTAAAACAATATGTAAAGAGTGTAAATGTTAAATTAAAGAATAATGGAGTGTGTTAGTAAATGTATTGAGAAGTAAACCGCATGCACGAGATATGTAAATTAGGAAAGTGATTAACCTGTAAGGGGGCTGGACATCATTTTTCAAATTGTATAAATGCATATATGTCCAGCTAGTAAACTCTCTCACTCCTCACATTGAACTCTGCTGGTGGTCTCTGTGATGTATTGATGGCCAAATAGCTATTTGTGTACTTTGTTGACTACGGTTCAGTTTTGTAATAAAGATTCTGGGAATCTTTATAAGCCTGTGTCGGTGTATTTTCCTTTGCTCAGTGTAACAGCCGTAATATTGTATTTTTTTCTGATTCCACAGAAGGTCAGATGTAAATAAGTGATGGTAAGTTGGTAGGTTTTTGGAGCATGGGGGCATTGGGGGTAGCGGGGTGCCACCCCCAAAGCATGGCAGAGTTAGGGGCAGTCCTAGCCGGGGAGGAGTTCACCACGGCTTGAACCGTGGGCGGTTTCCCGATGGCTGTACCCGAGCCAAAGTCGGATGACGGGCATTGGATCCCTATGGACACTGGAGACTCCTCACCTTCATGTGCAGTGGCCCGAGGGAGAAGCAGTTTGTGCAATCTGGCACGGATGTCTGTTGCCTTGCGACATGCATGGAGGCGGCAAGGGGACACCGGAACAGTCAGAAGATGCCCCACACTTTTTGGGGGCTAGGACTTTTTTGTGGTATAGATGGTTGTGAACCATGATGCTTTAAGGCTGGGACTGCCCCCGATTTTGTTGTATGCTCCAATAAACTGTGATCTGTGTTTCCAAAATGTAAAAGGTTGTTGGACTATTATTCACTGACTGATCAGGTTGGTTTCCAAGGGATGTCTGTACACGACAAAGGGGGAGAGCCAATGGGGGCTGACACCGCTATGCTGCTGCCGGAACCAATGTGTTGTGGCTCAACGTGAAACTCAACAGCCTAAATTAACGATTGCCTCTTTATCAAGGTCACCAGCATCAATGATCACACATGCGTAGGACTAGTTACACTCGCTGTCCCTATTTATCAAGGCACGTCTCTGGATACTTCTCCAGCAGGAGAACCGTAGGCTTGACCTGCTTAGTCTCTGCACTGCTGTGCGGCAGACTCTCGCTTGCGCTGCTGTGTCGCTCGTCCCGTGGCAAACTCTCGTGAGATGACAGCCGGACCCGCTCTTGTGAGACCATGACCCTACACGAAGTTTCTGGCAGTGGCGGCTGTATTGGTCACCTACCTAATCCCATTGCAAATCAGCAGGCCATCGCTAAAGCTCAATTGGGTGTGTATCCTGTCCTGTACAACTCTCTGGGTCTTCGGTATTGGGAAACTTCCTGGAAGCAAGGTGAATACAAGTGTTTATTTAAACAAGTAAAATCAAGATGGAATCTGTTTACGATTGATGCAGTTGTCCTGATTTGGGGAAGGGGATAAATGCAGATTTCTCTTAGTGTTTTCTGTCAAGTTTAAAGCTTGTCTTCACATTATTCTACTATTGATTGTGGGGAGTGGGACCCACATAATTTTCCGTTTTAAGGGGGTGTGCAGAAGTATGTAAGGGTCCCAAATATTTTGGTCTTTCTTCGGTTTCTCGTTCGAGCAGCCTCCCTTTCGAGCGCTATGATGCCTTGGGCGACCGTGCGCTTTATAAGTTACAATAACATAACATAACAAATATGCAAATTGTTTGAGGGGACAAATGGAAAGTTGGTATCTATGCTGTAAGGGGTGGGGTCGTCTAGCTATCTGTGAAACAGTAAGCAGGCTGTACTGAAGAGGGCAAATCCTGTTAATTCCAATATTTGCCTTAACGATGACAAAATGGAGCTGCTCATTGTGGACACCCTCTACCGTCTCAAAATCCTTGACACCGCATTCTCCTCCTTTTCCATTCATGGCACTGACATACTGAAGCATGTGAAAACCCTGGGCGTCTATCTGGGTGCAGATCTGTCTATGACCAAACACATCAATGCATTGGCTACATCCACGACCTACACCTCTAAGCTCATCTCCTTCCGTAGACAATTTCTTTCACAGAGTCATTGCCTTACGCTCGCAAGAGCTCTCATCATTAGCAAACTGGACTACTGCAATGTACTCCTCATGGGAACCTCTGCATCAAACCTCTCCAAACTCCAACTTCTTCAAAACAAAGCCCTTCATGCAGCATTGGGCTTACGTCATTCAAACCACTTATCAGCAATCAGGTGAGAGGTCCACTGGCTGTCCATCAAAGCTTGCATTGAATTTAAAATGTTGCTCATTGCACTCCGCTGTATCTAGAAAGAGGTGCCCCTCTACCTCAACAACAGCATTGCTCAGAAACATCATGTGCGTCTCTGCGATCATCTGTCAGCCTCACCCTGCTCACACCGCGATACAAAAGTAAGAGAGCAGGAGGCATGAATTTTGGTGTCACAGAACCCTCTCTTTCGACCTCTCTACCACCAAACATCAGAAACGAGTGCTCCTGCGCAGCCTCAGACAACTTGTGAAAACTTGATGGTTCAACAAATATGATTAGTGTCTCAATTTCTGTATCTTCTGTTTTCCTACCACTGTACAAACGCTGTGATACCTCCAGGTTTGGGCGTTACACAAATGCGATAAATAAAAATATATAAATATTGTGTAAAGAACTGACAACAGTATAATCTTGGCACGGAGGATTAATGTTCTAAAATAATCGGATACACAAACAACGGTATTATCTGCCAAGACTCTCAAACTTTCAGCTATGGACGTAAATGAAGGACAACTATGACACCGCCCATAAATCTTGAGAAACAGACAAGAGATTATTGCAGATAGGACATACACGTGAACCTTCAACAATTACAATGCAGGGAGATACAGTCCACAGCACCCGCAAAACGGGATCCATCAGGATTAAAATGGAGCTATCATTACTGAAATCACAACCCTTCGGCTAGAGCAGCAGAAGCAAGACTAGTTGGAGAAACACAAATAAACCTCTAGCATTTGGAATAGATTTCAGTCTTTGGTGAAAGCACCTATGAACATTTACACATACAAAGATACCTTAAGTGGCACTGCTTGACCACCCTCATCAAAATGAACCACGTGACAGTGCCCGCAATATTTCACTCACCTAAACAGAAGAAAGACTGTTTGCCAGCAAACTCGTACTGTCTACAAAAAGCAGCACCTCTGCACTTTCTTCCTTTAAAATGTGCCAGAAATCAAGCAGCTGCTGCTAGCGATAGGATAGATGGATTTGTGTAGCTGAAGAAATGAAGTGACATTCATGGAAACAGATGTAGGACAAGGTCAATGCACACAGATTATTTGCTTGAACATTAGAAGATTCATTGTGCTCAATCCTCATAAATTCTGAACCTTAAAAATAAAAGAAGAAATAGTGTGTATGAGCCTGCTAGTGACAAGTCATGGAAACAAAGGAAGGACGCGCCTGCTAATTCCTATCTATCCATTTAAAAGATTAAGGCGAATGGACCATTCAGTTCTCTCCTGCGCTCTACACATATTTCACCCACATTCCTATGTAAGATCGTCCGACATGTTGAAGGCGGCCTCATGCATTTCTTGAAAGTTTCTCAGGGCCTGTCTGTGGAACTGAAACATCACCAAAAAGGTTTACAATTGTTATGAGGTGCGACATAACTAGTCAAAAATAAATGCAATTGAGTCAGTACATTGCACTTCATGCCCTAAGCGTTTGGAACCAGTGCTGCTCGGCATTGTCTTTCTTCCAAGAGAGGCACACAGTGCCCCTGAGCTTTCCTCCGTGTCCAAGCTGATCTCCCATTTTTAATTTGCCTTCAGGGAATGGGTTTATGCAGTAAATGAGCTTTGCAGCACGGGTAACAGTAGACTTGGCTGGTAATACCAGCAGGCAGCCTTGCCCAATGTGAAAGCCACCCCAGACAGCAGTGTGCCATGGAACATCAGAAGGTCTGCTTTTTAAAAGCTGTGTAGCTCTCTGCAGCAGTCTAGCTTGAGTGTCTTGGCACAAAGGAGACCGTGGAGCACGGATAGTCAGAAGGAAGATACAGAAGCATGAGCAGGGATTCTGGAGACGCTGCACAGAGTGCGAACACCCCTGCTCCAAAACTCGCATATGAAGTCCATCCAGCAGATGTGTGCAACGAGTGAACTTTATTAATGAATCCCATTTACAGGTGTTCTCCCACCTGGATGGTGGCAACACTCTTCTGGCATGTGTCCCAACCATATCTATGGCCCCTCTGAAAGCTGTCCAGAATGCCGCAGCACACTGCATCACACGTCTGCAGAAATTCAACCACATCTCCACCACTCTCCAGGAATTCGCCTGGTTGGCACTCCAAGCTCACATCACCTTCGAGAAATCTTGCATCACCTACAAAGCTCTAATGTCCAAGCCACTATCATACTTAGTTGAAAAGGTCACCATCTCAAGGGGGCAATACAACTCCTGGAACCAAGACATCGCCAGACAGCAATCCAAGAAGGGCAAGAAGTGGCAGAACAGAACCCAAGCATTCTCCTGGTAGGCTCCCATGCTCTGGAACAACCTTCTGGCTAACATCAGGCTGGCTCCATCCCTCCTGCAATCCAGTAAAGATCCAAAGACCCTGCTCTTCAAGGAACACTGACAAAGGAGAACCATAGACTGGCGAGATGATTCTCCCTTCCGCACAATGTGCCACTCCCTCTACTGCACAGTGTTCTGTGTTTTCTAGCTAAGTTCCTGCTATATAAATCACCTACACACATATACATAAATATATAACTATACAATACACTGGCCTCCCGTCTTTTTTTTCAAAGCCATTTGAATCACTACTATGGCCATAGGGTGCTACCATATTACCTGGCAGCCCCCAGCAGGCAAAGGACCACCAGTGTCCCCAAAATGCTGGATGGCACGCTGTCACCTCCCTGTCTACAAAATCCTGGAAAACCTTTTATTGCTGGGGAAGTAGAACGCCGTGTTTGACACGCACGTAGATGCAATGGATGGCACAGAATTTGACAAGACAAGTTGAGCATTGAAGGTCAAAGAATCTTTGAAAAGTTATCTGCAGAATCCAAATGAAGTCTTCATAGAAAGACGAAAAGAGATTGGAGAAACATTTCGACAGGAAGACAAGTGTTGCGATTCATCGGCTGGCATTCTACAAAGAGAAGCAGGCAAGTTGTGAGCCTACTGATGACTACGTAATCGCCTAAAAGGAGCTTTCCATGGAGTGCAAGTTTAAGAATAACACAAGCCGCATAATTAGATGATAATTGTAAAGGGCAACAAGGCCAGAATGCAAGAAGATGTGTTGCTAGCCAAAGACCAAGTTTGTAAGAAGGCTCAAAGGCAAAGCGATGTGTGATTGAGAGAAAGGCAAGAAACGTCCGCATGACGGCTCCAATCAAGTGAAGAGAAGCAATGCTTTTGGGTTAACACTAAGTCCTCCTCAAGCTGAGTTACCCTCTTCACCTACTCTCATCTGCCTGCTAGCTAACATGTTTCCCTCCCTTCTAACCTGCCTCTGTCCCTCACTTCCTCTGCCTCCACTCTAGCACGTCACCCACCATGGTCACATCCCGAGCACAGCCGCCCGTACCGCCTACCTGCACGTAAACGTGTCCCATGTTGCTTGTCCTCTATGTATGTCCACTTATATATTGTCCCAGGTGACTGTTCCATTTACTCCCCGCCACAACCTGGTTAGAATGTGCATCAACCTAAGAAGCTCACTGCTTCCCGTCAAATCTGATTTCTTATCTATTGCGCGTTCTTTTGTGATCAAAAGAGCATTGTACCTTCTGTATATAAATAAATGTCACACCTAGTCAATGACGTCCGTTGCATGTCAAGGTATGTGCAGAATACGATTGCAGAGGCCGTATTGCAAAAGCACGCAGATCAAATGGCAATAATCAAAGTAGTAGTCGCAGTATCGGGCGTAGTGGCCCAGTGAATCTCCGAGTGAGAGCGAAGAGGCTATATTCGCAGTGACTGCCAAAAGTTGGAAAAGAAGGAAGAAACCAAACAGCAACTTTACAATAGAAGGCAAGCAAGTTAGAGTGTGGCCAGATTCAGGGTGAGATTACGCTATAATCCAGATTCATAACTACAAAGAGATGGTAGAAGAACGGTTTATAGTGAATATGTCCAATGGCATTTTTTCGAATGCCCGCATGTCGAAAAAAATGCCGAAATAAATGATTTTGAATGTTTTTTTTTAATGGGGGGTTCCCCCCCAAACCCCTGTTTTTTTTATTTACACTTTATTTTGACTAACTAAACCAACAAAAACTACTAATTAAAAAAAAACACATTAGAAATTTTTTTTTTGGCATAATTTTTTTCCACATAATTTTTTTGACATAATGGCATTCGAACAAATGTTTTAGACATTTTTACTGGATACCTAGAAGAACAGATGCCCGATATCAACACAGGAGCACATCGAGGAGAACACCTCCAACTCCTAGGATAGAGAAGGAGTCTGGTCACATTCACACCAAGATTGGCCAAAGCAAAGGTGTACGTAGGGAAGAAAGGAATAGCAGTATCGGGCTGGGATGACCAAGTGAACCTAGAAATCAAACTGGGCCCATCCAACGAAGAACAAGGGGTGGCGGTTTGTTCAATATTGTGCGGCGAAGTGGTGGATAAATGTTCCACACTATTTGTAGACACCCCGGGGAGAGTCAAGGCGTAAGCCCAAAAAATCACAAATGAGAAAGGTGTGCTACCAGTCAAACATCAAGTAAGACCCGTTCCAACCAAAGAAAAAATTCACTCCAGCAACTATTGGGGGTCTTGATGCTCCAGGGATCCATACAAGAAGCTGAGGTGACAAAATAAATGAGCGCTCTGCTGCGCTTTAAAAAAGAGAGTTAGAAAGTTCAGCTTGTGTGTCGATCTCTTCAGCCTAAACAATGAAATAATCACTGATGTTTGATCGATCCACAGCATTTCTGAGCTCGTGTTCATACTAAACATTGAATTTTTCTTTACGAAACTCTGCATGAAAACGAGTACCAAAAGACATTTACAAGGGCCCCTTTACAGGTTTGGTGTTAATTTGGTTGTAAATTACTGGCAAATACATTTACCGTTGCTGCCACTTGGTTCACGCTGGTTTGCCTTGGGAATACAAGTGGTGGTAGGGCGGTGTTAATCCTCATTTGTGGAGCCCATAGGACTCCATCAGGATTTCAGCAGAGTTACCACGAGCAGCAATTCTGCTGCCATAATTCGGCCTTATATATACTTTAAAGTGGAGCATTTACACCCAGCATGATGTTGGAGGTAAATTCTCCATTTCAATGTCCAACAGAATTTGATGGTGTTTAAAAAACGACAGTAAGCCCGTTAATGGCAGAATTGCTGCCACTTTTTTACCACACAAAGTTGTAATGAGGATCGATGTCTCTTACGCTATTTATAACCACATTCAGAATGTTTACATACACCAGGATGCCACTGGGAATGTCTTGAGTTGCACCAGTATTTCAGCGTATAATGGACAGAATGCTGAAGGATATCGACCGTGTAGCGTCCTTCAAGGATAAAATTCTGATTCATGGAGAGATGATACAAGAGCATCATTTCACGATGGACAGATTATTTAAGAGATTGCAGAAATCAGTCCTCTGATTACAGAAAAGCAAATATACCTTTCTACAACAAGAATTAGAATACCTTGCATATAACTGTGACGAAATGACGACAGGGACGACTACTAGCTAAATCGACTACTCAGCTTCACGCATCTACTAAACCAGCAGTGATCCCAATCATAAAGGTGAAACAGGCACAGCCCGAAAGGTGCACCTCTTTCGCCTGGTAACATGGGCCGAGGCCAGATATTTCTTTCGGAGGGGTGTGAGCTGAAAACAGTAGCAGACCAAATAACGTAAGTACGAAAGTCCAAAATAAAAGAATGTCTAACTAAGGTTATATAAAAATATTTACTTTTAATTAAATGATAAATCACAAACAAACTAATCGGAAACACTAGGAAAACCCACCCTTGTACAAGAGCACATTGAATTCAGACTTTTGTGTAAGGGCTCTCTGGGTAGATGAGCAGTGGCGTTCAGGCACAAGAATGCTACATTGTGGGGAATGGGGGCTTAAAAGTTACTATAGTCCCAAAGGTGGACCAGAGAGACAGGGCAACTTCATAGTATCCTTGTTCTTCTTTTTAATGGCTCAGCAGCATTGAGTCAGGCTTCTTGGCATTTTAGCTGTGGCCAAGTCGACATCGAGATTGTTTGAGTCAATTTGATCCCACTGGCAGTCAGCGTTGATAATGGGTCAGGCTCTCGAAGGGTTTGAGATGCAATTCTTGACAATGAGACAATGGCCCTCAATACGAGCATGGGGGTCTGGGAAGTACGGTACCAGTAAGCATGCCAGTACCCTAGTTCCCGGACCGCCATACTACGGGCTCTGCTCGTGGGAACCGTTTCACCCGCCAGGTTTTTCCTGGCAGATGCACCGGCACATGCAGAGTTGTGCTGGTGCATCTGACGTCCCCATCCCCATTCACCCCAAAATGGGTAATTACCGAGTCCGCTTAACTCGGCATGACCCAGTTGGTGCCCATTCACGGGTGCCGGAAAAAATGCAACTTCGGCAGCAGCCGTGCCATTTTTAACAGCACGGCTACCGCTAGAGTTGTAATGAGGGCCGATATCTTCCAATGCTTCATTAGCAGTTACGTCAGCAGTGGGAACATGGCATATGCTATGTTGAATCTAGGTTCACCAAAGTCGTTTTGATGGCTTCTATGAAGTCGAGTTGGTTGCTCCCTCAGAAATGTTGCCTGCAGTTCAGTTGTTCAAAAACGCTCTGTGGCAGTGGCTTGAGATTGAGTCTGGATGGCTCTAGATGCAGCAAATGTTTTAATGCTTGAATACTGTGCCACAAGCATTAGGCGGGACCTGTGGTGATTCAAAGACGTCGAGCACCGTCGATCTGGCTCAAATGCATCTCAAGGTGGTTAAACATGGTTCAAGAGGCTTGTGGGCTTCTGGAGTGCTGTAAGCCCCAATTCACGGGTGAGTCCTTTAGTTCTTCACTCCTTCCCAGTGCTGGCACCTGCCAATGATCCTTCACTTGCAGTGAACAGGAGCCTGATTCCAGGGCAGCCAATAGAAAGCCTTGTTCCAGCGTCAGTCACCTGACTGTTCCCTGGGGATGACTAGGGTACAGAACTCCCTCTGCCTTGGATACCTTCTGTTTTCACATCTATGACAGAGGACATTGGAATGCAGTACAGTCCTAATAGAGATCCAAATTGTGTCTTTCTGCTGCTCTTGATGGTCCTAAAATGAATCAGAGAAATAGATGATTTGACCTACTCTAAAGTTATAATGTAACAGTGCCCTTTGCCTTCTGACATTACACCCATAGTGTCTTGCATGAAAGAAAACAAATGGGGGTGCAGGAAGAAGGAGAGAGCCCCAACAGAAAACAAGGTGGTAAAACTCTTCACTCAGCCCCCTCTCTCTCCTGGCAACTCTAACTCTGCCACGTTCGCATGCCTGAGGTCTTCAAAGGAACTCCAATGGTCAGTACCCTATTGTGAGTTTGGCCTTTTTATGTGAGTGCTGTAATTAAAGCATTGGTTCCTAGGTGAGATCTTGGAGTAAGTTCTTATGCAGTGAGAGGAAGGTGATGGCCCTCCATTGTGGGATCAAAGAGACAGGATCCTGGTCATTGGTCCATTTGTCAGTGGTGGGGACAGCCATACCGGTTTGGTGACAATCACACCAGGCACCAATACACATAAATTCTGTCATAGCTGAGCTCTACTCAGAGAGCTCACACTAGTGTGATATCAGATTGATGTGGCTGTATAATTGTGTGCTTTTAATAGCCACCAAACCATAATCAGATATGACTTATATTTAAAGATTTGCATGGCAAAAAGACTGTCTAAGGCATACCATTATTACATTTGGAAACAGAGGTGCAGGAGATTAAAAGGCCACCTGTTCCTGCAGGTACTTTGTGTTCTAGCAGCTCTCTGGAGCGCCCCTTTGTGCTTTGACCCTGCCCTGTGTCACTGGAGGGCTATGGCTGAGGGTGTCTGTACCCTATTTGAGCAAAGGCACATGTTTGCACTTTGCTGCTAGCATGCAGCATTTATGAAAGAGGGTTCTGATTAGCAGGCTTCAATTTAAGAAACAGAATAATCCAGATCAGTTTATGTTAATAAGAAGGTTAAAAAAAACAAGGGGTTTCAAACCCTCACAGATGGCAACACAACACAATAACTTGTCAGTCAAAGGTATAACATCGAAGATAGGTTAGGTGGGGCAACGATAAATGCATCTCACCCCTAAAACAAACAGCAGCTAAAATTGTCCATGGGGCTAGTGGAATACTATGCTTAATGTGTGCCGAACTTTCATCAAATGAGAAGGTTACTGAGAACAGGGTCTGAATTTACAAAGGACGAAGAAGCACAGGTCACTTTTTGCACGAGAAAAGGCAAGATTGCAACAGCCTTGTGCCTGATACCACGTGGCCAATGTTTGCTATGTCTATTTCCAGGGCGCCAGTGCTTACGGGGTAGGAGCAACACTGATACAAAACAAGCAGAGACACACAGCACTTACTGACCCAGAGATACTCCGTCATTGAAAGGGAGATGTTGGCTTATGCCTGGGTAACTTCACATTTCAGATCTTATGTGTGCGGCAGATGTTTCACATCACAGGCTGTTGGCCTATACATTAAGCACATCTGGGAGCAAACCCTGCATGCTCCACTGGCCTGACTAGCAGCCAAGTGACAGGAGTTTACATTTAACACCAAATACATCTCCGGCAAACAGAACTGCCAAGCTGACAGCCTTTCAAGACTACCACCCCAAATCACGAAATCCGACACCTCCCTACCATAAGTGATGCTATCCCCTGGACTCTTAAGAGAACATTGGGACGGTTCCATGCACCGCGATGAAGTAATGATGAAAGTTGCACAATACGCAAAGTAAGGTTGGTGGTCGAAGTGAGCGGGAACGGTCGGGAGTGGTGTTCCACTACTTTTATTTTTTACTGTTAAAAGCTCCATTACTTTTTGCAATCCTTTTCACCGTTCCGGAACTGTTCTTTGTGAAGTTAAAGCACACTTCTCCACGTTACCACCAGATAACAGTTACCGCTCAACTGAAATCTGTTTCAACTCAACTGGCTTCCAAGACTTACAACCCTTGAAAAATGTGTTGCACGGTGCTCGCTTCCTTCCTATTCTTGTCAGAGTCACAGTTCCACTACTTTTTTTGTACACTTCTATCACTGGCCAAATGAAAGAAACCTATCACGCTCTGTCTGCGAGAGAGTCAAATCTCGAGGTGCCCAAGTCATCCCTCCCCGCGATTGAAATCTGAATTTCAGTTGATTTTTACAGCACTTTCGCCAAAGCGCTGAACACGTTTCACAAGAAGAAACGGCACAATCACAGTTTAAAATGCAATAGAAAGTGATCAACAGACAGCAGAAAAAAATACATCAGTTATTGCAGAGGTCGGGAAGAAGCTGAAGATACCCAATGAGAAAGAGGATCCGATAAGATGGGTTCCAGTGCTTGGGAGCAGCTAAAGCAAGGGACTGGAAACGTTTGAAGGCGCAGGGGGGTTCAGGGACAGAGTGAAGCACAGGATTCTGGGAACGCAGCACGCAAGGAGGAGAGCAGTGATACAAACAAGCAAAGATAGAAGTGAGACTGTGGACTAATTAAGACGAAATAGAAAAGAATGCGAGACTCAAAAGGAAGGGGAAACATACAAATCAGGGAGGAGGAGATGGAGAAACGGGGGTGGGTGAGAGAAAAGAGAAGACGGATGGACAAGTTACAAATAGTCCTGCTTGCCAGATTTCCCTGCTTCATTGAACTGATAATAAAGTAGTACTTTGCCATATTCTTTGAGTCAGTCTGGTTATTTGGGCCCGGAAATAGTTGTTATGGTAACCCGTCCAGCACGTGATACGCTCCAGGTTTTACTGAACAAGGTAATAGATATAACAGAAAGGAAAATGACCTCAGTTATGGAAGGGTTGAGGTGGAGGACATGAGAGGGCATCTGTAGTTGGATAGCAGAGAGACAGTTACAGCATTAGAATGAAGTGAAACAGAAAAGGGGGAGAAAGAGAAGAGGATTTGAGTATCCTCAGTGTGAAGATGGAATGAGGGATTGTAGGAGATGAGGGTAGAAAGAGGGATAGTGTAGATGAGGGGGCCTAGAACAGAACATTGGGGAACCCTGTAGAGAAGAGGAGTGGAAAAGAAGTGTTACCAGACCAGGTGACAGAGTAGGAATGATAAGAGGGATATGAATGGAACCATTTGAGGACCAAGCCAAAGAAACCAAGAGAAGTGAGGGTGGGGAGAAAAAGGAGAGCTAGGACTGATGGGCTGTAAGAAGAGTGTTGGAGACATGCAGGAGGGCGGTCTCAGTGGAGTGCGACGGACGAAATCGAGACTGGAGGGATGGAAGAAGAGAATGAAAATTAGGATAGGAAAATAATTGATAGTAAACAGCACACTCTGAAAACTTTGCGACTCACAATGCGCTCAGCAGCTCGTGAGGGCCACCTGGAAGCCACGACAAAGAGACAGGCACGTGACAGATACTGGTGATCCAGTAGAGATACTGAATATGACCTAGAAGGATGCAGTGTGTGTCTCAAAAGTGACAAGAGGCTGCTTATAAGTCAAGCCGCCACACACAATGTCGAATGCCCGGGTAGACGGTTTTATTTATTCATTTTATTTATTTAGTCATTTGCAAAATGCACCAAGCCCGAAGGCATCAAGGCGCTGGCCACATTAAGCACAGTTTATGAGTCAGGTACATATGGTACAGGACATGCATAATTGTGGGATAATTGGATAGATGCAGTTAGGTAGTGAGTGCAGAGTTTTTCATTTATTAATCTTGTGAGAACAGCCACGCTTTGAGGCATTTGTGGAATATCCTGAGGCAGGGTTCACTCTTAAAGGTAGTGGCAGGGCATTTCAGTACTTGCCAGCCACTACCGGGAAACTGTTGACCCCAGAACTATGTAGTTTGAATCTAGGGATGGAGATCAAGTGTGAGTGGGAGACACTAGTTGGTCTGTTGGACTGTGGTGTGGTAAATTTGTTTGGTAAATATCTTGGTGCTGTGGTTAGAGGCATTTCTGGGTTGTGGTGAGAGTGTTAATCATGATATGCTCTCGAATAGGCAGCCAGTGAACATCTTGTCTTGCTTGTGATAGATGGTATTTTTTGGGAATCTTTAGGGCTGCTCTTACTGCAGTGTTTTGAATGATTTGTAATTTCTTGATGTTGCCTGGGGAAGTGCCTGCAAAGAGGGCATTACAACAGTCAAGCCGGGAGACAATAAGCGTTCTGGCAATTGTGATTCAGCTGTCTGCAGAGAGGAAAGGTCTACAAGCATTCATGAGTTTAATAGTAGTATTGGCCAATGACAAGGCCATTGCGTTCACAACTCTTGTTAGCGATAGTGCAGAATCCATGTACCCCTAATGTTTTGACTTCTTAGGAGACTAAGCTAGAATTACCATCAATCATTAAAGATTTATAGGCTCTATCAAGTTTATTTAGAAGTCTCTGTGAGCCGATGAGGAGCAACTCCATTTTGTCGTCGTTGAGGCATAGGGAATGTAGAGCCATCCAGGCTTGAGTGGTTTGGTATATTTTTTTGAGCGTGTTAGAGTCGATGTCATAGGAAGTATATAACCTGGATGTTCTACAAACGCACTTTAGCAGCCCTGAAACCTCATGAAAATGAAAAAGACTTTCACACGAGTGGCGCTGTTAGAAATAACTGATGGCAAGGAAAGTTTCCGAGAAGATGGGGCTGGCCCAGAACCAAGGAAATAAGACCACAGTATAACTGATGCCTGTCAAGAACGTTACAACAAACATGAGAAAGGAACACGCTTCTGTTTGAAGCAGTATGAAAAAACACTAAAGGTTTCTGCAGTTCATCATTTAATAGGATTAAATGCTGCAATTGGCTTAAATAGAGTGGTCTTCAAGTCACATGGGTGAGATTGAAATAGCTTGGTTCTGGCTGTACCGAAACTAGAAGACAGAGTGTAGCTGCACTCCCTTTATCAACAATTACAAGGCCAAGTTCGAAAGCCTAATTTTCTGATGGACCGAAGGAGTGTTGATGGATAGTGGGTTAATTGGAGGGGAGGCATGATCACACTGAGCTTCCATGCACCTGAGATGGTAGCCTGCATGCTTTTAGTGTGTGGAATATACCAGAGGGGTACAAGGGTGCCAAACCAATCATAGTGGGTAGTGTAATGAAGAGCCCTATAGTTTGAAGAACTAATTGATCGTTGTGTATTTAGTGACAACAGTAATGACCAGTTATTGGGGCTGGGTTCTGATGCCCACCTGACTTAAGTACCCAATCATAACCAATGGCTGTATAGAACATATATGCAGATGTTCATTGAGGGCCAACCACAGGTACTCATATGTTTTGTAGTTTGTCACGTAGTATGATGTTTGCAGTGATATATATTTGCTGTAAAAGAACTGTTTTTATGAAATGTTTTGAGATCGAGCTGTGGAGCGTCGGATGATGCCCGTTGTACTCCCTGTTTTAGATAATTGATATTAAAACAGAAAACACTTTGCCAATTTCCCGAGTCGTTTTGATTATTGATCTATGAGTAACTTCTGCATCCCCATCTGCCTCTGAGTATTGCTACCTCGTTTTAAAGGGCTCTTGGGAGTAAGAGTTCACTCTGCTGGAGGTGCACTCAGAGTAGAGTCATCAAGGTCTACCCTCCACTCCCCTGTTGATCTACTTGGCGGGCGGTGCATCTGGAGCCAAGTTGTTGAGGCCCACCCACCCCTCCCCTGTTTATGTACTCTGCTGGAGGTCCACCTGGAGCAGAGCCATCGAGGACAATTGTATCTGTGTACTCTACTGGAGGTGTACCGGGAGCCATGTCATCGAGATCCACTCACCCCTTCCCTGTTTATGTACTCTGCTGGAGGTGCACCTGGAGCTGAGTCATCAAGGTCCAGCCTCCCCTTCCCTGCTTATGTACTCTGCTGGAGGTGCACTCCGAGTAGAGTCATCGAGGTTACACCCCCACCTCTGTTTACTCTGCTGGAGGTGCACCTGGAGCCGAGCCGTCGAGGTTCACCCTCCCCTCTGCTGTTTATGTACTGTGTGGCTGGGGTGCCTGGAGCTGAGTCATCAAGGTCCACCCTCCCCTCCCCTGTTGATGTACTCTGCTGGAGGTGCACTCAGAGCCGAGTCATCGAGGTCCATCCTCCACTCCCTGTTTAGGTACTCTGCTGGAGGTGCACCTGGAGCAAGTCATTGTGGCCCACCCTCCATTCCCCTGTTGAGGTACTCTGATAAAGGTGCACCCAGAGCAGAGTCATAAAGGTCCATCCTCCACTCCCTGTTGACGTACTCTGCTGGAGGTGCACATGGAGCTGAGTCATCGAGGTCACGTCCTCCCCTCCGTTATTTTTTTACTCTGCTGGAGGTGCACCCAGAGGAGAGTCACCAAGGTTCCGACCTCCCCTCCTCTGTTTATGTACTCTGCTGGAGGTGCACCCAGAGGGGAGTCATCAAGGTCCAGGCTACTTTCTCATGTTGATGTACTCTGTCATCAGGGCCCCCAGAACATAGTCTTCAAGGTCCACCCTCCCTTGTTGATGTGCTCTGTTGGGTGCATCCTCCAAACTGGAGCCATCCGGGTCCAAGCTCTCTTCCCCCATTGATGCACTCTGTTGCTGGTGCCCCGTGGAGCGGACTCATTGAGGTTCAGCTCCTTTCAATGCAGATCTACTCTGACAGTTGCACTTCCCGCAGTGGAGATAGCAACGTCCATCATGTTTCCCCCGGTTGATGTACTCAGTGCGGATTCGTTTAGGTGCAATCTCCCTTTGATATTGATACAGTCTGCTGGTGGCACAGAGTGGAGCCATCAAGTTCTAAGCTCTCTTCCCCTGTTTATGCACTCTCTTGCTGGTGCCCATTGAGGTTCAGGCTCTGACAGTTGCACTTCCCTGCAGTGGAGATAGCAAGATTTAAGAAGCCCTCGCGTTGTTAATGTACTCTGACGGTAGCACTTCCGGAGTGCAGTCATCAAGGTCTTGGCCTCTTTACCATGTTGATTTACTAGTGGCGTGCCATGAAGTACAGTCATCAAGGACCATCATCTTCCCCCCTGTTGACCTACCAAGTGTGGAGTCATCAAGGTGTGATCAATCTCCCATTGATATTGATACACTATTGGTGGCACTCCCCAACAGTGAAGTTATCAAGGTCCAGACTCCCTTCCCTTGTTAATGTACACTAGCAGTGGTGCCCCTGGAGAGGAGTCATCCATGTCTTGGATCCGTTGCTATGTGATTTACTCTGTCAATGGCATCCCCTGGCAAGGGTGCAAAGCCTTGGCTTTTTTGATTTTTAGTACCTAAAATGATGCAAGCGATTCCTTCCCCAAAGGTGTCATCTACTAACCGGATCCCCCTTTGTCACAACTACATGCCAAAAGCATAGTGCACTCGTGCCCTGCTGCATCGGAGGTCTGTCCTGCAGCACCCGCTCTGCTCGTGGTGAAGAGCAGGTTCAAAGGTCACAAAATGTCCACTTCACCACCACAGTGACAGCAAAGTCACTGAAGCACAGGGGCAAAATTTAAGATATGCCCCTCTGTACCCAAATGATCATGTGTACCCTATGCTGGTGACAGTGTACTCTCTATGAATAGCTATGCCTGAGTTTAGGCATAGTACATGGCGATACTTATGATTGTGGCGGCCACAAACCAATTGACATTGCACATGTGTGTGCTCCTTTGAGTCAGCTCTGCTGTGGAAGGGAATGTGTATTAGGGTCAGACAGGCCGATACAGACACCCTGTAGCACAGAAACACGGAGGACCTATCCTCTCTTTGATTCCCTTTGCGAATGCCGGTAACACCCTCCCCCAGGGACTGCATCACAACAGGGACTACCTGCAAATGGTGTGTTTTATTAAAGTGTTTATATTTTGAGAGGACCTTAATTGGACATTCCCTTTATTTTGGACTGTGATACTTTGTTGTTTGGCTCACTACTGGTTCACCTTCACACCCCTATAAGGAGTATAGCCTGCCCTCTGCCTGCGTTACAACAAAACCACAAATGGCGAAAGAGGTATATCTCTTACCTGTCCCTGTTTTGCCTTTTTGATTCAGTTGTTTTTTGTTTTGTGGAAGTGTGAGAGCTTAGTGAGCCATTTTGTCCCTGCTCATTCTTGTACTCCTGCGAGGCAGAATCCACATTTTCACAGTGACGCCCCCAGGAGCAGTTCATCAAGGACCAGGCTTCTTTCCATGCTGATGTGATCTGGAGGTGACGCCCCCCAGAGCAGGGCCATCAAGGCCAAGGATCCCTTCCATGTTAAGTGCTTTGAAACACATTGTGTATGAGCGCTATATAAATAAACTATCATATCGTATATCATGTGATCTGGAGGTGACACACCCCGGGAGCGGGGTCCCCAAGGCCCTGACTCCCTTCCATACTGATGTCATCTGGAGGTGATGTCCCTCTGAGTGGAGTCATCAAGGACCAGGTTTCCTGCCATGCTGATGTGCTCTGGAGTTATCGCCCCCTGGAGCAGAGTCATCAATAACCAGACTCTCTTCCATTCTGATGTGATCTGGAGGTGATCCACCCAGAACGGAGTCATCAAATACGGGGCTCCCTCCCATGATTATGTGGTCTGGAGGTGACGCCCCTGGAGCGGAGTCTTCAAGGCTCTGGCTCCCTTCCATGCTGATGTGATCTGGAGTGGCTCCCCTTGGAGTAGAGTCATCAAGGCTCAGGCTCCCTTCCATGCTGATGTGCTCTGGCGGTGATGCCCCCGTGGAGCGGAGTCATCAAGGCCCTGGCTCCCTTCCATGCTGATGTGTTCTGGGGGTGACTCCCCCTGGAGCATATTCATCAAGGCCCAGGCTCCCTTCCATGCTGATGTGCTCTGGCGGTGATACCCCCAGAGCATAGTCATCAAGGCCCACGCTCCCTTCCATGCTGATGTGATCTGGAGGTGACGCCTCCTGGAGCGGAGTCTTCAAGGCCCTGGCTCCCTTCCATGCTGATGTGCTCTGGAGGTGACACCCCTCTGAGTAGAGTTATCAAGGCCCTGGCTCCCTTCCATGCAGATGTGCTGTGGGTGGTTCCCCTCAGAGTGGAGTCATGAAGGCCCAGGCTCCCTTCCATGCTGATGTGATCTGGAGGTGACGCCACCCAGAGCGGAGTCATCAAGGCCCAGACTCCCTTCCATGCTGATGTGCTCTGGAGGTGACGCCCTCTGAGCGGAGTCCTCAAGGCCCAGGCTCCCTTCGAAGCTGATGTGATCTGGAGGTGGCACCCCCCCGGAGCGGGGTCCCCCAGGCTCAGGCTCCCATCCATGCTGATGTGATCTGGAGGTGACGCCCCCCCAGAGCGGAGTCATCAAGGCCCAGGCTCCCTTCCATGCTGATATGCTCTGGAGGTGACGCCCCCGGGAGTGGAGTCATCAAAGACCAGGCTCCCTTCCATGCTGATGTGTTCTGGAGGTGACGCCCCTTGGAGCGGAGTCATCAAGGCCCTGGCTTCCTTCCATGCAGATGTGATCTGGAGGTGACGCCCCGGAGTGGAGTCATCAAGGACCAGGCTCCCTCTCTTGCTGATGTGCTCTGGAGGTGATGCCCCGGAGTAGAGTCATCAAGGACCAGGCTCCCTGCCATGCTGATATGTTCTGGAGGTTGCGCCCCCTGGAGTGGAGTCATCAAGGGCCAGGCTCCCTTCCATGCTGATGTGGTCTGGAGGCGATGCACCCTGCAGCGGAGTCAATCAAGGACCAGGCTACCTTCCATGATGATGTGCTCGGGCGGTGAGGCCGGTTGGAATGGCGTCATCAAGGACCAGGCTCCCTTCCATGCTGATGTGCTCTGTATGTGATGCCCCCTGGAGAGGAGTCAATCAAGGACCAGGCTCCCTTCCATGCTGATGTGAGCTAGAGGTGACCCCGGAAGCGGAATCATCAATGACCAGGCTCCCTTCCATACTGATGTGTTCTGGCGGTGACACCCTCCACGGAGCGGAGTCATCAATGACCAGGCTCCCTTCCATACTGATATGTTCTGGAGGTGACACCCCTCACGGAGCGGAGTCATCAATGACCAGGCTCCCTTCCATACTGATATGTTCTGGAGGTGACACCCCCCACGGAGCGGAGTCATGAATGACCAGGCTCCCATCCGTGCTGATGTGCTCGGGTGGTGACGCCCCTTGTAGCAGAGTTATCAAGGACCAGGCTACCTTACATGCGGATGTGCTCTGGAGGTAATGCTCTCTGGAGTGGAGTCATCAAGGCCCAGGCTGCCTTCGATACTGATGTGCTCTGGAGGTGACGCCTCTTAGAGAGGAGTCATCAAGGACCAGGCTCCCTTCCATGCTGATGTGCTCTGGAGGTGATGCTCTCCCCTGAAGCAGAGTCATCAATGACCAGGCTCCTGTAGAGGAGCAGCCACCTGCCTCTGTAGGAAACCCTGCACCCTACCTCCCATATGTTGGAAGCCTGAGATCGTGCCATGTTTGACACCAGCAGTTGTGCCAATACCGCAAAGTATGTTTAAAAGTAGATACCCATTGAGACAACCCTATCGAATGTATCCCTGAAGGGACGACAATTTGAGGGATGAACTCCCTGAAGAAATATAAAAAAAGAGCAAAGAAAGAAGCCTGTGACGTCATAAGAGAGTATGATGACGTCTCAGAACACTGGCTGAAGAGGATGTATGGATCCTACAGAAACTAATGACGAACTAAACAATCAGGAGAACGAGGATACGAAAAAGAAGATTACATATGCAGAAAGTGCTGCAGAGAATCAACCATTCAATAATTGTACAGACACTGAAACACAAGTTATCATGGAAGCTGGCTATATGTAGTGAATAGAATGCAGGCAAAGCCGCCATTGTATAGAAGCTGGACATCGGTATTATGAATTTAAGCGAAGCCAGGACCCATGAAGAGGGAAGAGAAAAACTATATTGCAGTAAAAATATGTTGAATCATGGAGCTGCATGGTGAGGTTGTTTGCCTTGACGTCAAGACTGAAGCAGCCATGGTCGGTTATTAATTCTGGAAAGGAGCGAACATGTGAAGAATGAATCATCCCTCGTTAAGGTGCCAAGTTTATTTCATTTAGAGCATTTAAAACCTGCAAAATGGACCAAATCATGGTCTACTGTCACATGAGCCAAGGATGAAAATCAAGTTCGAACTTGGAGTCCTAGAACACGATAGCGTATGCCTTCACTCCCGTGTATTCTCAAGAGACAAGGATACTTTGCAAGGGCAAGTTCAATGACAATCTTCATGGCAGAAGTGATGGGCGATGAGAGATGTTGGGCTAATTGGATGGGGAGGTAGAGTGAGGCACCATCTCCTTGCACCTGGGTCTGGGCTTACACGGTGCTAAGTGAAACAAATGTTCCAGAACTGGCACAAGCATGCCAACCAATTGTATTTGTATTTATTGTTTTTATATAGCGGTTAGTAGTGGTCCATATAACAAAGGACCTTATAGTTTGAAAATATGTTTCTGAAGATGACATGTTTTAGAGTTAGGCATATGTTGTCCACCTGACAGTGGGCAGCCAATTACAATCCTAGTTCCTATAGATAATATACTTAAATGTTCCCTTAAGCCTATCCCAACACCCAGGAGGTTTTTCATTATTTGCCAAGTAGTATGATGTCACCTCTAACGTATTTTGGATATATAACCTTTGTTTTGAGAAAAGATCGCTGTGAGAAATTGAGCGTACGTCAGTTGCTGCTCGTTGTAACTCCCTGTTTTAGATAATTGTTAAACAGTACTTTGCCATCTTCCTGAGTTGGTTCGGTTATTTTGACTCAGAGTTTGTCTGTGTGATCCCATCCATTACATGCACGTTCCTAAAAGGCCCTAAGCCCACGTGGTAGCAGAGGATGGTTCAAAAGATCCAAACCAGTTCAGTTCAGCTCCAGATTTTCAGATGATCGGGCATCCTCTTCCATTAACTGGAAGATCGCAGAATTTCCTGAGGAGAGCGGCCAAACAGAAATAAACTTGCAAGACTAACCGAGATGGTGGGCAAGGCCCCTTTGAAAAAATTCCTGTCCTGTCTGCAGACGGAAGGCGAAGTGGTCGGATTGAAGGAGGGATTGATACTGAAGGCCTCGAGTCAATTAACAAATGGTGAGTAGATTAAGGGGAATGGCATAATAAGGGGATGGGATTGTAATAATTCTGAGTAACTGGAAATAATTGAGGAGATAACAGGTCCCGCCTAGAAGGAGACATTTCTACTGGAGCGGGAGTAGGGTGAACTATAAAACGTGTCAGGACTACGTAAGGTAATACCTCATACCCTGTAGAGGGTAACAAAGTAAAGGTGAGGGAAGAAGTGATCAAAGTGTTTTATAATGTGTAAATGTTTAATTAGTCTAAATGTTGTCTGTTAAGTAAAATAGCAAAGAGCGATAGAGATTGTGAAGAACTGAGAAGGTAACAGTGATTAAAAGATAGTGTAGCAAGAACGATTGGCGCCAATCAGAAGAATAGATATGTCATTGAAACAAGAGGATTGAGCAGCGATTGATGGTGCTTGCTCATATTTGTTTTAAAAACATTGAAAAGTGGTGATTTAAGCCAAGATAAAAGGTTTATTTACTGATCTGGCAAGTATTGACAGTCAAGTGAGACTTGCCATTATGGGGGACACTCCTCTCATGCACCTATGCAAGACACTGCCAAAACATATGCCCACGCTCAAACAGTACAGTGCAGAATGGGTAAAGAGCACAAAGGGGATCATTGTCAAGAGCGGTATTGCAACACATTACCACAAACTTGCATGCCGTGTACACAGGTAAGAAAATAGAGAAAAGGTTAGAAATTTTAGAGCTGTGGAAGATGTATCAAGAGGAAAGAGAAGACCCGCCACCCGAGGAGTGGATGCTTAATCAGCATAAGGAGGAAGTTGGTGAGCACTCAGCTCCCCTTACCTTGCCGGACGTAAAGGGTGCTGCTACGCAAGAGATACTAGTGTATCCTTTAAAGGAATTAAGAGCAGCGTCGGGGTACAGTAATCTGATATATATGACCCCCCCCAAGCTTACAGTAGTGACGCTAGTCCGGAACAGAATAAAAGAAAGGAAGATATTTTTACAGTCATGCAAGTCAAGGAAGGATGGAAGAAGTGAGCGGATTAGTTTGTCGGCAGAAATAGACAGGGAAATCAAGGAGAAAACTATAAAGCTGTGGTAGCACTCATTCAAAACAAATGTATGGGAGGGTAGATACTACTCAATGTAGATGGGAAAAGTATTGAGGAGGTTAGGCAAAGAGAAGATAAGGACGAACAAGAAAGGAAGGATAAGGAATCAGAGAAAAGATTAAAAGAGTCTGAGCAGAAAAGGAAAAGCAGGGAGCAACGAGAGCAGATATATCAAGAGGAGCAAGAGAAAATCAAAGAACGGGCAGAACAACAAAGAAAACAAACAGCGATAGAAGAAAGGGATAGAAAGGAAAGAAAGAGAGAGGAGGATGAAGCACAAGGATTAAGGGACAAAAGGTTACAGAGATGAAACGAAGAAGAGGAAAGGAGAGAAGAACGAAGGCAAGAGGAGAAAGAATTAGAAGGGATGCAAGAAAGCGAAGGGAAGTAGATGAAAAAATAGAACGAAAAAAGAGACAGCGAGGGTTTGATGCCAGTTTCATCCGAAAAGAACAAATGAGGCCGAGCCCAGAAGTACGATAGGAGAATAGGACAGAGTGGAAGAGGTTCTTCCAATAAAGAATGCAATGCCAACAGTATCTAGAGTTGTGCTAGAAAAAGAAAGATTTTATGCAGAAAGCATTGGAGAAAGGATCGATAAGGCCTATCAACATTTAAGACGAGGTAGCGAGTATGGAACTCGAGGGAATGGTTATCAATCCCTAGTACCGCAATTACGAAGTGAGGAAGGAAACTTGTTTAGTGATGGATGCAGGGCATTGTCTTTGAGCAGACTGAATTTAGACAAGGGGGATGATAGTCACACTAGTTGGGGCATAGACATGTCAGATGAGGAAAGACAGTCTGGTCTTGGGGTAGAAGGAGGGAATGCGTGTGCACCTGAAGGAAGCCAACAATTGGATATGGAAGTGAGATGGTTGGATCTGGAAGGGCCTAAATATATCTCGCCCCACCACATGCAAGCAGACTAAGGTCATTACCGGCAAGGTGTCAGACAGGGACGATTATTCCTGACATGGATAGACTAATAGTGGGATCCGATTATGGGACAGGGTTTACACAGTTTCCTTTGTTAGAAAAAGCGGGAGCAAGACCACAATATATTCCATATCCACAGATGGACAAGTATAACTTAAAATGTATGCTCCATAGTTTGACTTGGGGCTGGGAACAGAATATGCAAATTAGAGAAAATGACACGAGGAAACATGCTGGCCAAAGGAGACATAAAAGGTCTCCTGGCAGCCATTCTTGGAGAGAGGGCTGATGACATATGGAGAACAGCAGGATATTCAAGCGTTACTCCACAAAATACAGCGCATGACGGAGCACTGTTTAATAATTGGAGAGCAGACGTTTGGAAGGCTTTCAGGGTACAGTACTCTGCTACATCAGATATGGGTGCAATTATGACACGCAAAATAAAGGAAGATGAAGATCCTATTGCTTACACTCAGGGTATTCAGGAGAAATGGCAGCTTGAAAGTCTCGAGCCATGGGAAAAGACAGTGGAATTATTTTACCAAATTTTATGTCATGGATTGCCTGAATCAGTACAGAGGCAGATGAAAAAACAAGGAGGAATTGTAGCGAAGCCATGGGCTAAAATACAGTTGATAATCGTACATCATTGTTGGTTATTACAAGAGAAAAACTAGAAGAAAGATCAGACTAGGAAAATTGAGGAAGCCAAGTTAGTTCAGAAATAATTTTCAAAATTTGGCATAGAAGGGGCAGTACTGACAAGCGGGGAAGGATTGGGAATGCAGTAAACAATAGGTACATCACCGGCAAAAAACATGCGCCCGATGTACCAAGGTGGGTATTGCTTTACGCAACGAAAGAAGAAGTATGGGTAATAGGGGAAGAGGAGGAGGATTTCAGAATAACCAAGATGGGTTTCAAAATCCACAGAATGAGAATCAGAGTGCTCAGGGAGGATATAACCAAGGAGGGATTAATAGGAGGGTTCCTCCGGTATGTTGGAATTGTGGAATGACAGGGCATATTGCATGCATATGTGCGAGTCAAGAGAATGTACAAAATGGTCAATTTTCCAGAAGCTTATCCTCCACCATACAACACACATACTAGAGAGGGCTTTGCCCAAGATCACACATCTAATCAGGGCCAAGCACCACAAGTACAGCAGGTACAGCAGGTACAACAGCAGGGACAAGAACAAATGAATCCGCCACAAGGGCAGTCGCAACACGCCCCAATGCAGACCCAGCAGTATGCAAATACAGGACAAGTATTGACACCTAGAATAGGAGGTGTCACTGTGGTAGGAGGAACTCCTTTCACAGGAACAGAGATGAGCTTGTATCCAAAATAGGATAGCTCACAGGGTGGCTTGATGTGTTCAATACTAATAGTGACACCAGACCCCCAAGAGGAACGAAGGGTCGACGTGACGATGGGAGGCAAATCCTTTTCTTTTCTTGTAGACACTGGAGCAACTCTTTGTGTGTACGAGAGTGAAAATTTCCAATGTCAGGTATTGCCATGAATGTTCAAGGGTTCTCTGGAGCTATGAGTCAAATTCTGTTTACTGATAAATTACCAGTTTCCATAGGAGAATGTGACATGTCCATTCCTTTTTTATACTAATGACAGACACTGGTTAATATTTTGTGAAGATATTTAATGATGAAAATTACCATGACAATTTCATCTACTGATCAAGGAATAGTGTGCTCCACTCCAGGAATACACTATTTTAATGTGGGAGAGTTTATATTGGAGTTCACAGGGCAAGTGGCTCTGCAAGGCATTCCAGTGGATCCAGGGATTTTTCTACATGGGGTGAGCATTTTATTGACATGGATACCTGGCTTGGTGGGAAAAATTGTGAGTATACCTGACAAATCTTTGTTCAGACCAGGGATACCTATGGATAAGGAGGGTGGACAGACAATTCCTATAGAGTTGGAAGCAGCTGTATATGGTTGAAGGAGCAGACGATGAGAGTAGACCATGGAGAACAGTGATAGGTCTTGAGGAAGGGTACAGATTGACTGACATATTTGATGACGATATGTTCAGAGACGACCGAAGCGATGACGAAGTAGTGTTCTGTATGAGCATCACATACTGGATAGAGATAGAGAAAAGGGAAGTTCCACAGCAAATGGCAATAATGCGGCAGTGACCAGCACACTTTCAGGAGGATCTTGAAACAGTGCCAAGAGCCCTATGGACCACTGGCCCTTATGACGTAGGTTTACTGAAGGTGATAGGGGAGGTTAAAATAAAGCCTAAGCCAGGAGCTATTTTACACTGATCAAAACATTATCCCATGTCTCAAGAAACTGATGAAGGTATATTTCAGACTATTTCAGCACTGATGAATTAGGGTATTATACTGCTACCAGAGTCATCATGTAATACTGCAGTGTATCCGATTAAGAAATCTAAAGGAGGGTCGTGCACATTTATTCAGGATTTGAGACCTCTCAACCAGATTGAAGATGCTGAGTTCCCTTTAGTTCCTAATCCGAAGACAACATTATGTAGTATCCCAGTAGAAGCTCGATACTTCACAGTGATCGATTTGAAAAATGTGTGTTTTCTCGATCCCATTGCATAAGGACTCCCAAGATTTGACACCATTTACGTTTCGCCAAAAAAGACTAAAACATACTAGGGTTTCTCAAAGGTACTGTGAGTCCCCATCAATCTTTAACAGAGTCCTACAGGTGGATTTAGGCAATATCGATCTTGAAAGTGCGGTGATACAATATGTAGATGATCTATTATTTTGCAATATAACAGAGGATGAGTGCAGACAGGACTCTATCCAATTAATTACTACTTTAGCAGACAAAGGATATAAGGTGGACAAGGAGAAGTAACAGTACTGGCAAGAAGACGTGTTGTACATAGGACAGTTGATTTTGCATGAAGGGAAAAAAAGTGACATCTGAGAGAGCAGAGGCAATCTTGAAAACGTCAAGACCAAACACAGTGAGACAGATGCAACAGTTTCTGGGTTTGTGCAATTAAGTTAAAGCCTTGGTGTTTGATTATTGGATGTACACAAGGCCACTTCTGCAAGCGTTAAAATGGAGAAATGGAGGAGGGATTTGAAGAATTGAAAAAAGCTATTTGTACAGCCCCAGTTTTAGGGATTCCCAATTATGCTGAGGAATTGTATCTATTTTCACACACAAATGGGTCAGTAATGACAGCAGTGCTTACACAAAGAACCACATTGAGGTACAAACCTTTGGCATATTAAAGTGGGAGTTTAGACCCAGTCATGAGAGGACACTTCCCTTGCAAACAATCTTTGGCGTCCGCCTTGTTTGCAACTGAGAAGTCCACACATATTGTCATGGGCTGCTCTATGACCCTTTACGTGGAACATGCTCTATTTGCTATTCTAGAGAAACCCAAAGGTACATTAACATCCCAAAGAGCTTCAGCTTATGAGGTAATGATTTCTAACCCAGCAATTAAAATCGTAAAATGTGAAACAGTGAACTCAGCCACATGTATAGCTGAATCCATAGAAGAAGGTGATCATGTACATGACTGTGCCAATTATGTTGCATTTTATGATGATATACCCCGTGTGAAGGAGAATGCTTTAGCAGGAGGGGGGATTGTTTTTATTGATGGTCCTGGACTAAAGAGAGACCCCCGACCGGCCCATAGAGTCAGAGCTTGCTCTGTAGTATTTTAAGACGAGATAGCTGCACCTTGAGGTGGATGGGGTGTAGGATTTCTTACTCCAACACCAATCAATAAGGACAACCCAATGGTTTGGAAAAGGGGAGTCCGTTTAATGACAAGTACAAACAACGGAGAAACATGGAAATCATGGAAATCAACAGCGATGCGATAGCCCGTCTCGCTTCAACTCCCAACAACTTCATGCAAACAGTAACAGTTATACCCAAAATTCGTCATCATTGACGTGTAACACTCAAAAGTAGGCATGCAATTCTATTGGTTGGAAAAGGTAACTTAAATATAGGTGCTATATCTGTATATGATAACGGAGTATGAGGATTGGATAAACATTATCAGGTGGGCGTCTAAGCCCTTCCTTCAGAAATGACTATGGTGGATGTCACTAAAAGTACGACGTCCCATTGGTTCTACTATCTGTAGGACCCTAGATTATTTGGTCCATTGTGATAGGGTTGGCTTTGACCCCATGCATAATTTTCCACTTTAATCAGCAGCACGCAGACTGGCCAATCAGGTGCAGGATGCCCCAAGATTCACCCTGCCAACCTTCCATCAATTAGTACTTTAGTGGCTATGTGTCAATTAGTTGACTGTGGTCAGCCTCGAAACTGTAGCTTCTTGTCAGAAAAAGTTATGGTATCTTCTGTCTGTGTGACAGCCAGGCATAGGTGCCTCTTCTCGCTCGGCTTGTCACGTGCTAGCACACCGTGAATCTGCTTAGTTTTCTTTCTATTTGCACATTTAATTCTTATTTGTCTTGTCACCTGCCTTGGCCTTCTTATCTCGACCCTCCCGGGGCAGGCTGCTTTGTTCTTAAGTTTTGATTCTCCGAAGCTACTGTCCGCCTCCCTCTCTTGGTCTGACCTCGACTTCCCAGGCACGGGGCTGCTCCTGCTGAGTTTCGATTCAGTCATCTCTTCTCGTTTCAGCTGGAATTTGAATCCTGTCCTGTTTGACCCCTAGTAACTTGAGTTAATTCTACTTTTGTGTAAAGTGGATTCGCACTTATATAGTGTGCTTCGTTGAGGTGGATATATATATATATATATGTGGCGCATACCACTCTATTTTTCTACTAAGCATAGCAAGCCACACTGTTTTCTTAGCTTCTTGCAGTTACAAGCATATGTACAGGCGTTAGCCAGTTGAATATCTTCATCCTGCTTACAGCTTAAGTTTCTTTATATTTCAACATCGTCTCTCCTTCTAGGTTCACGCTTTCCTTATTCATGGTGTTTCGTCTCTGTGTGTCATTCTTTGGTTGTCGTTTCTTTCATCTGTGAGTCTGTCCGGGCCCTCGTGCCGTCACCATTCGTCTTCAATTAAGGCCTTTTGAGTTTCTTCTGGGACAGTGTTTAAGCAATCTTCATTTGGTATCATTTGCTGGAAGGGTTTTCTCAATGGATACTTTACTGTCCATGGTTGTCTGGTTATTGGTACTTCAATAGGTATTGTTCTTCTGATTCTATTCGGCCCTCTGCTCATTTATTTGCTCATCATACGTCACATATCCCGGTGTGAACGTTCTTGGTACTTCAAAATGGGCGGCTGCAGTGCAGGCTATATTTGGGACCTCCTCTACAGTACTTCAAAAATTGATTTGACTACTGGGGAAAGGCATTCAGGCGCTGCAGTGTGAGACACAGATTAAATGGAGAATTTGAAGTAGTAGCAAGTGCAAGACTACCGTCTCACTTTTCAGTGCAAGCAGCAGAATTAATATCGCTTATTGTCCCACTCGAGAAACATAAAGGACAGGAAGTGACCATATCCATTGACTCAGCCTACGTGATGTGAATCGTACACGCAGGCTTGGAACGTTGGAAAAGGAGGGACTACCTCCATGCAGACGGCACTCAGGTGCAGCATGCGTCTTTATTAGAGAGACTCATTAAGGCACTGCAAGTCCCAGTAGCCATAGCGGTCATTAAATACGCAGCGCATACTAAGCAAACAGATTTTATCTCTTGCAGGAACAAAGCCACAGACCTAGAATCCAAAAGGGTTGGACAGTCCTCAGAAATGTGAAGTTTTGATACTGAAGATATTAAAGAAAATTCAGTTACAACCATGTTCGTTAACAAGTTGTCAATAACCCAATTAGTAGAGATTCAGGGAAGTGCACCACAGGAAGAGCTAGAACTGTTGGGGTGTTCTTTATCCCCCACGGAAGCTTTAGTGTGACAGAATAGCACTGTGAAGCCAGTAATGCCAGTAACTTTATTAAAGGTTGCCCTTGAACAGCTGCATTACCCTACGCATGTGACTAGAGAAAGTATTGCTGCCAGTATTGCAGAAGACTGGTTTATACATGATTTATTGGAACACGGTGCACTATTTATGGTGAATTGCATTGTGTGTCAAAGGTTTACTGCGGGGCATACACTGAGATCGATTAGAGGAGTAATACCTTGACCGAATGGTCCATTTCAGCATTTACAAATCGACTGTGTCTGTCCCGGGAGGATAGCTCAGCGGCAATGGGCGTGCCTTAGAAGCAAGACGACATGAAGCAACACAGGTTCGATCCCCAGGTCCGCGCTTAGAAACCTATGGGTGTTTAAGCGCGTTATAAATACGCAACTAAGACGAAAAAAAAAAACAATTATGCAACTAAAAAACAAACAATTCCTGTAACAGCTCCTCAATGCCCGTGGGCTGTGTGAGCACTTCAAAAAAATGTAAATAAATAAAATGTAATGGATATAGGTATCTATTAGTGGTGGTGCGTCCCTTCTCTAGGTGGATCGAGGCAGGTCAGTGTGCACATCCTGATGCAACTTGCACAGTGAAGGTTTTAGTGCAAAAGGTATTCCCGAGGTGGAGTGTGTCTGAGGTACTAAGATACAATAATGTGCTCCATTTTGTTAATGAGCTATTTGAACAAATAGGGGTTTTACTAAATATAAAACACAAGTTCTCTTCTGCTTATCACCCACAAGTGAACAGAATATGTGAGAGACTCAACAGCCTCATTAAAGAAAGGATCACCAAGATTAAATTGACTTTGAAAAAATGATGGCTGTATTGCTTACCCTTGGCCTTATATGCCATTCGGGATCAGCCAGGATCAGACCACCACCTCAACCCGCATGAGCTAGTGACAGGGCTTCGAATGAGAATGCCCCTTACACCTCTGTCTAGGAGTAAGGGTGATTCCCGGAGCGTAGCAAAAACTTTAGGTGATGAGCTGCATGATTATTTGAGATGTATGACTTCTAGCATTTCTTTCATTTCAGATCAAATCAAGCACCAGGGGGGTCGGTCTAAGAACAAGGAAGAAGATAATTCGGCATTCAATCCAAGTGAACTATTACCACACCTAAGTTAAATGCTGGGAACCTAGTGTTAATTGCAATTTTTACCAGGAAGTGGCATGAGCCATCGTTCCATGGCCCTTTCATTGTCGAAGAAGTGTCCCCTTCTGCAGTTAAAATACAAGAAAGAAGAGCTTGGTTGCACCTGAGCAATTTGAAGATTTATAAAGGCAAGACCTTCCCTCTCACCGTTGCTAGTCCAGAAGCAAGAGAAAAAGAAGAATTTCAGCATTTGCAGACGAGTGATTAACATGCCCTTTACTTGGACTGGAATTCAATAGACACTCTTTATATTTATTTTAGCAGGGAGTGAAAAGACTTGCAGAGAATTCCCAAACATTTTGAAATTAACTTTTAGAAAAAATATTGAAGTAGAGAATAGTGCATCAGAGTTATGCTTAAATGTCCGTTCTTGATCAGAATTTGAAAACAAGATCAGTACCCAGATTCATTTCGTGGAGATTATTTGGTTTAAGCGATCAAACATATGATACCTGCCGACAGTGACGTTCATTGAGTTGTGGTTGCTGCTTTTGTGTTCATACTTCAATCTTGCCCTGCTCTTGTTAGAAGAGACGTTAATATTCACACTTTTTTTTATAGGATCCTAAAAATGGTCCATTAATAAGAAGACTCCTTATTGCTATAATTGAACACATTTTACAGTTGCAAATATAAAGTAATTTGATCATTGTATTAAAAATGGATTAATGAAGAAGATTAGGAATGATCATAAAAAGTGAGCAAGTTCAGCAGGCGGTAGGATGGCACGAGAAATTAATGCTCAGATTTCTATGCATGATATATATTTGCATGATTATTCTTGTTGTCTTTCTATTCCTTATTTTTCATTGTCTCTATCATATTAGTACTCCTGCTGAAGAAAGAGTTCCTATGTCCTTCCCACTGTGAAAATAAATAAAGACAGGCCCTATATATTGGTAGACACAAAAGAGATGCAGAATGAAGATAGTCAAGGGATAAATACCTATCTAGATAATACAGCTCACCTGGGAAATAATATGTGGTACCAACACATGAACAAGGTGGGGGAAAGAGCATCTACTGAGGGTTGCAATGTCTGCTCTCTCATCCCCTACGCCATGAACAGAGTAAGAACTTTCATTGTGAAGGAGGTCCCAGAGCACGATGCGAAGTGCCTCAGCCATCTTGCAACATGCACTACTCGAGGACAGTTCCAAGGAAGTTCGACAACTTTGCAATGGAGATCAAAATGGTTGTTTCCATACCAGGATGACTACATCAAGACTCTATAATGGAAAAGGCACCTGGATGGAAAAGCAAGATGCTTGTGTATCCTGCCGCAGGACATGATGAGGTGATCATTGAAGAAATGAAGAGGATAAATTGCTCTGATGTGACAGAAGTAGCCGGATCACCTGAATGTTGGGAACAAACTCAATTATTGATCTATGGAAGTGTGAATTCCAAGAAGGGGTGGGAAGAAGGAATTATGTCCTGTGCTGCTCATCTGCTGAAAACAGATCACATACAAAAGGTGCAGAAGGTGAATGATGGATGCTTAAAGTCATGGGCCAAGCACTCCAAATTGTTGCCATGGGTAGAAGAGAAATCAGGCACAGTAGTTGTAATCCCATTGGTTAATGCAACACTATGTTTCCGAAGACATGGAAAGAACCATGTGGGATATAACAAAGAATGCAAAACCACAATTGACATTCCCAGGATGGGAGAAGGGACAGCCGTCCTTATGGACCGATATTGGGTTGTGGATCTAGAGCATATATGGGGTTGCCAAAGGATTGGTGCAGAGTATGTTCCTTGGTGCTCATCCATGTTCCAGCATTAGTGATTGCTCAAAGCGATCTGAACAATGGTGAATTTCCAAAGGTGGATGGCAACTTGAGGAAAAGAAGATCACTTGAACTTTTCTGACAGACAAAAATAGAAAATTATTTCTCAGCTGAATTGATAACAGCATTTGATACCATTACTGAGGAGGACAGGTTGTTCAGCAAGACTGCAATGATACTGACGACTGTATTCATGCCTGGAATCCAAACAGTGGCGAATACCAAGTGGTTACAAATCACTAGATGGGAGCATCTGCAGATGATCAATGCTACCATAATGGGGTTCAACACCATTAAAGAAGAGCTGAGGGCCATACGGCGGATGACCCTCCAGAACAGGTATGCCCTTGATATGATCACAGCAATGGAAGGAGGAGGTTGTGCCAAAATTGGGCCATCATGTTGTACATTTTACCTTCTGATGATGAACAAAATGAAACCTTCACAGGGGCCATAACGTTGTTGACAGGCCTGCATAACAAGATGGAAGATGAGATGGATGACATTGAAGATCACAGTTGGTTTGCTTCCTTGTTTTCATGGATCCCTCAGTGGTTGGCGAACATATTCAAGGTTCTTAGAGTGATGGTGATGTTTGGATTCTGCGTAGTCAGGATGGTGATTGCCAAATGCAAGCAAATGGCAAAGAAGGTGGAAGGGATGAATATCATGTTCGATGTCAAACCTGAACCAAACACCAAGGAGCTGACTGATGACGCTGTCAGGAAATACATAGAGGCCAGCATCGTAGCACCTGAAGGAACAAAGTTCCTGCATCCAAAGAATCATAAAAGTACGTGGGATGATGGGTCTATTGTAACCCAAATGGACAATGTAACTACATGACCTGGAGTGTAGATGAACATGTCAAATCAGCAGGCACCCTGAGTGGGGTGATGAAGCTATGGACATCAAAGAAACACTTCTTCAAGAAAAAATACCTGGATGTGGAAACAATTGAGGAGGTGGTTGAGGACTCGACCAGAGGGGGAATGTAAAGAAGCAGCTGCCTGCCTCTGCACGAAACCCCGCCCCCTACCTCACATATGTTGGAAGCCTGAGATTGTGCTGTGTTTGACACCAGCAGTTGTGCCAATACTGCAACATATGCTCGAAAGAAGAGATACCCATTGAGACAACACTAGTAAATGTATCCCCGAAGGGAATACAATTTGAGGGAGGAACTCTCTGAAGGAATATAAAAAAGAGCAAAGAAAGAAGCCTTTGACGTCATAAGAGAGTATGAATGACTTCTCAGGACATTGGCTGAAGAGGATGTATGGATCCTACAGAAACTAATGACGAAGTAAAGAATCAAGAGAACTCTTAAACACAAAAAAGAAGATTACACGTGCTCAAAGTGCTGCAGATAATCAACCGTTCAAAAATTGTACAGACACTGAAACGGAAGTAGACTAAGTTATCATAGAAGCAGACTATATGTAGTGAATAGAATGCAGGCAAAACCACCATTGTGTAGATACTAAACATTGGTATCATGAATTTCAGTAAGCTAGGACCAATGAAGAGGGAAGAGAAAAACAATGTTGCAGCAAGAATAAGCTGAATCGTGGAGCTCCATGGCAAGGTTGTTTGGCCTGAAATCAAGACTGAAGCAGCTAAGGTCGGTTATCGATTCTGTAAAGGAACAACCTTGTGAAGAATGAATCATCCCTTGTTAAGGTGCCAAGTTTAATTCATTTAGAGCAAAATGGACCAAATCATGTTCTCCTGTCACATGAGCCAAGGATGAAAATACAGTTTGAACTTGGAGTCCTAGAACACAATAGCGAATGCCTTCACTCCCGTGTATTCTCAAGAGACAGGGATACTTTGCAAGGCCAAGTTCAAAGACAATCTTCGTGGTAGAAGGCACGGGCGATGAGAGATGTTGGGCTAATTGGGTGGGGAGGTAGAGTGAGGCCCCATCTCCTTGCACCTGTGTCTGGGCTTACATGCTGCTAAGTGAACCGAATGTTCCAGACAAGGCACAAGCGTGCCAACCAATTGTAGTGAACCACATAACGAAGGACCTTATAGTTTGAAAACCAATGAGAAACCATATATCTAATGTTTCTAATGATAACATGTTTTAGAGGTAGGCTTATGTAGTCCACCTGACAGTGGGCAGCCACTTAGATTCCTAGTTCCTATAGATAATATACTTAGATGTTTCCCTTAAGCCTATCCCGATCCCCAGTAGGTTTTTCATTATTTTCCACTCCGACTCCCCGAGGACCCCCCCATCTAGGTGATCCTCCTTCACTGGTCCACTCCCAGGAACTGGATAGAATAGCAATGGCTGTGCCATGGCCACTTGGATGACAGATCTCCAGGTTTTAGTCAGGGAGAAACCTTCAGGTTTCTCACATATCCTTTCTCTATGTGAGGTGGATTTACCTGTTCTTTGGTCAGGTCTTTTGTGGTGAAGACCGGGCAGAGAACAGGGAACAGGGATGAGAGATGTCCATGAACCTTCGCATAATCCACTGATCGGTTTTAGTTTGTGTCTCTCCTTGTCAGCCTCTCGATATTTGCCATATTTCTCCTCCTCTTGAACTGCTGTGCCTGGATACTTGCTTGCTCGTACTGTGCTCTCTTGCTCCACCTTTTATCCCTGTGGGGAAGGGGAAGGGCCGTCAGGTGTGTGTGATTCTGATCAATTGCTTGACTCTGCCTGACCCTTGTATTGGGATATGTCAGGTAAATGGCTCTGGTGTTAGTGCGTTCTCTTTTGTGTTGTGCGAAAGTGTTTGTGTCGCGAAGGGGTGGGAGGATGGGGCAGTGTTTTTGAATGCCCTACATGGTAGGCTAGGGGGAAAAGGTGTTGAAAGGAGGGGGATACCGCATCTCACCCATCCGTGTCCCACACCCACTCCCCGAGGACCCCCCATCCAGGTGATCCTCCCTCACTGGTTCACCCCCAGGAACTGAATCCAATAGCGATGGCTGTGTCCTGGCCACCTGGATGACAGATCCCCAGGGTTTAGCCACAGAGACACCTTCAGGTTTCTCACAACCCTTACTCAGTGGATCCCACTAGAGTGTAGTCATGGGGATGCACTGCCTTGCTATGTTCCCTTACTTAGTGGATCCGAATAGAGTGTGGTAAATCAGTGGTTGTGTCTTGCAATGGCCCCTTACTCTGTGGATCTCACTAGAGTGGAGTCATGGAGTGGCACTGCCTTGCTATGCCCCCTACTCAGTGGATCACACCAGAGTGCAATCATGGAGAGACCCTGTCTTGCTATGTCCCCGTACTTAGTAAATCCACCTAAAGTGTAGTAAATTATCAGTTCTGTTTTGCTATGTCCCCTTACTTAGTGGATTCCACAAGAGTGTAGTCATGGAGTGGCACTGCCTTGCTACGTCCCCCTACTCAGTTGATCCCCTAGAGTGCAGTAAATGAGTTGTAGAGGAGGAGCCAAATACCTCTACTGGAAGTCCTGCCCATATTCTGCCTATATTTTGGATGCCGGAAATTGCAACATGCACAACGCTGATAATAATGCTGATACCACGAAAGGTCTTTGAAACAAGGTATCCATTGACCAGACTCTATAGGATGTACCCCCAGAGAGATGACAGCCTCTTCAGTGAGGTCCCTGAAGAAGTGTGAAGCGGTGAAGGCAAGAGGATGGTGACGTCACAAGAAAGGAGAGTGACGCACTGAAAAGGATGATCAAAGAAGAGAATACATAGACCTAATGGGACCTGATGACGAAATAAGGAATCGAGTAACAGTTTATGTGCAAAATGAAGATTTCACGTATGACGAACACTGAAGAAAATATACGTTGTTTCATATCTGTACAGATGTTGGAATGTAAGTAGACTAAGTAATCATGAAGTCTGGCTATACGTGGTGAATAGACTGCAGGCGGTGCCGCCAATGTTTATATGTGTAGAGTCTGGATGTTCGACCTTGCAACTTTAGTAAGCCAAGACCCATGAAAGAGAAGGGCTGAAAGTGTGGCGCAGTAGAAAAGCAGCTGAAAATCAAGGAAGGATCGAGAAGGCTGTATGGCTCAGTGTCAAGGGTTGGGGCAGCCAAGAACTGTTTATCTGTTCAAGGAGATACAATGAACATGAGAAACAAGGCGAGCTCCTGTTAAAATACGACGGAAACACAATGAAAATCAAGGAAGGATCGAGAAGGCTGTCTGGCCCAGTGCAAGGGTTGGGGCAGCCAAGAACTGTTTATCTGTTCAAGGAGATACAGTGAACATGAGAAACAAGGCGAGCTCATGTTAAGGTATGACGGAAACACAATGAAAGCCAGGTTTTATTCATTTAATTTCATTAAATGCAAGGAAATGAGCTCCAATGTGGTCTCCTGTCATGTGGGATGGGTGAAATAGAACATGGGCAAGCTACATCGAGACTGAAGATAAAAATGTGCTCACACTCCCTTTTATTCTCAGGTGCAGTGATACTCTGCAAGGCCAGGTTCAAAGACAATTCAAATGGCAGACAGCATAAGTGATGATGCATGGTGGGCCAGGCCTGGTGAAGTCCACCCACATGCACTTGGGGTATCAGCTTGTATGCTGCTAGTGAGTCGAATGTTCCAGAAGGGTACAAGCATGCCAACCTATTATGGAGGGCCATGTATTGAAGAGACCTATAGTTTAAGAGCCAAAGATGTGTCTTGTATCTAAAAAATATTGAGGATGACTTGCACAAGGGGTCAGCATAAATTGTCCACATGACATAGAGACCCAATCACAATCCTATCCCATATAGAAAGAATACTTAGCTGTTCCCCATTGATCTATCACAATCCCAAGTAAGTTTTCTTAGTTTGCCACCTAGTGTGATGTCATTCATGACAAGTGTTTGCTATAAAAAGATGTTTTTTCATGTGATGCGTCGAGATTATGCTGTGAGACATCTGTTGGTTGTCTGTTGTACTCCCTGTTTTAGACAATTGAAAATAAAACAGTTATTATTTGCCAACTTCCTGAGTTGGTCTAGTTATTGGTGTGAGAGCTATTCTGCACCACCATCCATCAAATGAAGCGCTTCCTCATTTAAAAAGGACCTAACAGTTCAGAGTGGCTCTGCCTTGCTATGTTCCCTTACTCAGTGGACCAGACTGGAGTGCAGTAAATGAGTGGTTCTGTGTTGCTATGTCCCCTTACTCAGTGGATCCCACTAGAGTGCAGTCATGTATGGAGAGGCACTGCCTTGCTATGTCCCCTTACTCAGTGGATCCCCTAGAGAGCAGTAAATGAGTGGTTCTGCCAAGCCTGATTTGCATGTGGTCTTTCCCCTTCTGTAATGGTTTGGCAGGTGAAGAAAGATGGTCTGGAGGGTTGCCCAGAGCAATGCCAGAGGTTAAGATTCATTCTAAATCTTCCAGCCATCACCTCTTTTGTTTTGCTCTTGTCACCCCGAGTGGGACGGGTATGCCCAGACGTGGGTCCCGTGCCCGCTGGGCCTAGAGACCCAAGCTACTCGTCCCTGATGACGCCCAACAAGGCTGAAACATGTCTGGGGATGCTTGTGGTCTCGTGCAGAAGGGATGTGACCTAGCAGTTCGGGCTGGACTACCCTTTGGGGGTGGGGCCAAGCCTGATTTAAATATGGTCTTTCCCCTTTTGTAATGGTTTGGCAGGTGAAGAGCGATGGTCTGGAGGGTTGCCCAGAGCAATGCCAGAGGTTAAGATTCATTCTACACCTTCCAGCCATCACCTCTTTTGTTTTGCTCTTGTCACCCCGAGTGGGACGGGTATGCCCAGACGTGGGTCCCGTGCCTGCTGGGCCTAGAGACCCAAGCTACTCCTCACTGATGACGCCCAACAAGGCTGAAACATGTCTGGGGATGCTTGTGGTCTCGTGCAGAAGGGATGTTACCTAGCAGTTCGGGCTGGACTACCCTTTGGGGGTGGGGCCAAGCCTGATTTGCATATGGTCTTTCCCCTTCTGTAATGGTTTGGCAGGTGAAGAAAGATGGTCTGGAGGGTTTCCCAGAGCAATGCCAGAGGTTAAGATTCATTCTAAACCTTCCAGCCATCACCTCTTTTGTTTTGCTCTTGTCACCCCGAGTGGGACGGGTATGCCCAGACGTGGGTCCCGTGCCTGCTGGGCCTAGAGACCCAAGCTACTCCTCACTGATGACGCCCAACAAGGCTGAAACATGTCTGGGGATGCTTGTGGTCTCGTGCAGAAGGGATGTGACCTAGCAGTTCGGGCTGGACTACCCTTTGGGGGTGGGGCCAAGCCTGATTTGCATATGGTCTTTCCCCTTCTGTAATGGTTTGGCAGGTGAAGAAAGATTGTCTGGAGGGTTTCCCAGAGCAATGCCAGAGGTTAAGATTCATTCTAAACCTTCCAGCCATCACCTCTTTTGTTTTGCTCTGCCTTGCTATGATACATTACTCAGTGGATCCCACTAGAGTGCAGTCATGGAGTGGCACTGCCTAGACATGTCCTCTTACTCAGTGGATCCCACTTGAGTGCAGTAAATGAGTTGTTCTGTCTTGCTATGTTCCCTTACTCAGTGGATCCCACTAGAGTGCAGTCATGCATGAAGAGGCACTGCCTTGCTATGTCCCCTTACTCAGTGGATCCCCTAGAGGGCAGTAAATGCGTGGTTCTGCCTTGCCATGTCCCCTTACTCAGTGGACTCCCTAGAGGGCAGTAAATGCGTGGTCCTGCCTTGCCGTGTCCCCTTACTCTGGGGCAGTAACACCTGGCGGCCAACCATGGAGTGTGTCGCCCTCTTGTGCCCCGACTATAAACTGCGCCTGGATGCACAGTTGTGAGCGATGTAAAAACCGTCCCGTCCCTTCCCTGAACATCATGTTCTGCGCGCAGCCGCGAATAGTGGCCGCGTAGCCATCGCTGGAGCTGGAATAACACTCATGTTGTCGGTGAAACGCAAGCCGAGCTGGGGAAGCAGAGAGTGCACGAGGAACTCGCTGGCCCCCGAAGCAAGCAGCCAAATGTCAGCTGCAAATTGCTTTTCCATTTCCAAAGGATATCTTTGGGATGGGGAATCAGAAGTGTTTCCAAGTCAGAAACAGGCCTGGCCGAGGAGCCGCCTCGTCCAGCGCGCAAGTGATGGGGAAAACAGCCTGCGCGCTCCACTCTCGGCACACAGCAGAAGCAGGCCTTATGAGGAATATGGGAGTTGGGGGATTTTCTCCCCTGGGTGCAACAACCACATCCAGTCCGGCAGGAGGGATCTGGGGAGAAAATTACCACTCGCTGCGGCCGGAGGAAGACGTGGACATCACATCCTTCCTGCGCAGGCAGGCGGAGGGACTGTGAGCGTATGCCTGCAAGGAGCAGGAATCACTTGGCATCAACGCCCAGAGAGGCCACATTCATCCAATGTAGTGACGTAGCTCACAGAAGACAGCCCTTCTGCACATACTGTCATCAGTGTGTAAAGAATGAGTGGGAGCACCATATAAATTAGACCCAAAGCTGACACAGGTACTCATGCAAGCACTCAGACGCACACGCACGCATGCGCACACAGCGCCGGCCTTAGTCGCAGCAGCGCCCAGGCAGATGAAAAGAACAATTTGCCCTCGGCCCCCGCCGCACCAATGGTCATTTTTGGGGGAAGTGTGGGTTGGATGCGCCAAATGTTTCTTTTCGGTGGTGGGAGAAGGTCGTGGGCGCATTTAACAACTATAGGGTGCTGCGACACTCTATCTCCCCACTCCCGTGCCGGAGCAGGGAGGTAATCACTGGAATAGGGCGCTGATGCAAGTATCAGAACCCTATTCTAATGAAAACCGCTAGCTCCTGCGTCGCAGCAGCGAGGTAATTATCTCAATAGGGTGCCAGCACCCTATTGTTGTTACAAGCGCCCACTCCCGCAAGCGCATGTAATTTCAAAAGGACACTTCTCCCACCACGCCAACTCGGGGCAGCCCTTGAAAGGCTTCCTCGAGGTGGCACCCTGGGGGCTATGCTGCCCCGTGTGGTCGCCCGGTCCGCCCTACCCTGAGGCCAGCCCTGTGCACACAGACACACACACACACAAGCACACATACGATCACACCCACTTGCGCACGCAGGCGCACATAAAGACGCAGGTGCATCCACAATCACACACACACACTCACATGCACACAGGGCCGGGGTTAGGGTTGGGCTGGCCACGACCGCCCAGTGCACCTTAGCCCCTCGCCAGCATTAGCCCCTCAACACGCTAGCTCAGGGGAGTCTTTAAAGGGCTCCCCATGAGCTGGCATAGTGGAAGAAGTTGCGGTAGCTGCCCTTTTGTTATTAAATGTAACCGCAGCGGTGAATGAATGAGACAGATGGTATTAATTGTAGGACACAACCCTGTCTGACACCCCCTTCCGCCCCCCTGCATGGACCAGGGGCACACGGGGAGGGGGGTTGCCACATTTTTCTTAAACTGCCCAGCTCGTTGTCACCGCTAAGGCTGGTACTGCATGCACACTCACACAAACAGACACACAAAATAATTTGTATATGTACATACACACATACCAACAAGTACACATAATTACACTTACACATATACAAACAAGCACGAATAATCACAGTTACACATGTACTCACCCATGTACAACCACACACACACACACACACACACACACACACTCACTTGTGCATGCACCCAGACAAACATATATGCACAGAGACACACACATGCACGCAGGAACACATACGATCGCACACACCCACTTGCGCACGCAGGCGCACACAAGAATGCAGGCACATGCACAATCACATACACACACACTCACATGCACACTCACTAAACAATGTGTATATACACAAAAACGTATACAGACAAGCACACACAATCATATACTCACAGATGCACACACATGTGTGTACACACACAAACACACACACAGGCACACACAATAACACTGAAATATACTCCCCCAGGCATATATACACAAACAAGCACACACACACACACACAGACACACACACATACACGCTCTCTCTTTCTTAGCCAGGCTTCTAAAATGGAACCTCTTCACATTGCACACTTGAGATCCTTGTAAAGGGCCTATCGGCTTCAATTGTACCTAATCAGCCTGAAGAAGGAAGCTATGTTGTCCGGAAAGCTTGCAAACCCAACCACACGTCAACTTCACGTAGGTGTCCGCCTTTCCTGGGTTCTTTCTAAGAAAGAAGCTGCAGAATGTGCAGATTATGGATGTAGCCAAAAACTGCTGGCCAGAGTGACTAGAGTCCACCGCGCTTGCAACTTAGATTGGGCGTGACTCAGGCTGCAGGCGACTGGTGGGTCTGTGTACTAGTCCAAAGTTCTCCACAATGAAAGGAAAATTGGGGCAAAAGCAGTCACACAGCGCCAATTGCAAAATGTCAACTTGTGCTTAAGAGCTGACATTTCTCAATTGGAGCTGTGTGACTGTTTTTGCATCAAGTTTGGATGTAGCTCTTAGGCATGTACAGTCTGCTCCCTTTGCAGTGTTCCCTACCTGCACAGGGACTCGCAGTGCAGGGCCAACTCTAGGACACGAGACCCTAACAACATCTTTCTTACAGGCCCCATATTATGTGGCTATATTTATATAGAAAGTGCTTTTCCCTCAAAGAAGGACACTTTTCTTGTTTTACATGGAACTGGCTGCTGATTCTGATCTTGGGAGAAAAGTCATGTGGGAAGCCGACATTCTCCCCTCCAGTTCCAGAGCCATTATTCTGAGGCGGGTGGAAGGATAGGAGGGGAGTCCTTGTTAGGGGTAACTAGACGTCCTGGTTTTGCCGGGACTGTGCGGGTATTTGTAACTCCGTCCCAGGGTCCCAAGACATGTTTTAGGTTTAAAAATCCCATCCTGGGATTTGGGGATCAGGTGGATACCATCTTGGTTTTTAGCCGGATGTCATGATTTTTCCATCGGTTTGGCCAAAATCTGGGATGCTATCCAACGTATGCACAAATCCCGGATGAGGTTTTAGACTTAAAATAGACCCGGGACCCGGTCACTCTCCAGACTCGATGTTCACCCCCTCCCACATACCTTCCTCCAGGTCTCAATACGAGCCTGTTCCTGCAACTGGACATGGGACAGGCCACCCACATGGAGGTAGGACTACAGTTTCACCACTGAAGCTCCTAGTCCTACTTCTATGTCAGTTGCCTGCCCCAGTATTTAATTTTCAAAATCTGGTCACCCTAGCTCTTGTGCAAAAGCTGCTAAACTCTGTCGCTGCGGGGGCAGAGTGTGCGTCAGTGTCAGTGCAAGGATTTCTACAAGGTCTGCAATTATTCTGATTTACAAAAGTGTTCTTGAGCCTTCAATGAATCAGAAAAGTGGTGCTGCCGTCAGGAAAAAGCCTAGTTTATACAGGGAAGACTTGTCCAATCGATGTTAAGGACACCTCGCCGGTGCCGGATTTTACATACAAAACCAGGGCTGTGCAAGGAGAATTCCCTCGCAGTGCCGGTTCTGCTTTGCTGCTGTTGTTGATGCCACCCTGCCACATTTTTACTTGAACTGAACATGGTTCTTTTAAAGAAAAGTGTTGTTCCTTCATGGAGTAACACTTTTCTATTTTTGCACGCATCTCAGCAGCAGGCCCTACGGCTGCTCCGAGACATGTTGTGCAAATAGATAATTGAATATCTTGCTAAAGAACATCCAGGACAGAAGCGACATAAACGAAAACATATGGAAAGAGGAGAACATTGTTTTTTTTTAAGCAAAGGAAAGCTGTTCCATATATCGCAGAATTCGAAGCAAAGGACAAAAACACAGCCAAAAATAACCCTGACAAACAAAAAAGAACTTTAAGAGTAAGATTGTGCGCCCTGAGGCCTGCAGGCGTGTGGTGCGATGTGTACACATTCAAATAAATATATAAATAAGAACACGAAAGGCGAGCAGAAAAGAGAAATCTGCTTAAAGATGGCAGCCTTCCGGAAGACACCACTCAGGCCCTCCCCACACTGGATAGACATGGCCTTCATATGGTCAACCTCTTGCTGCTCTTCTTCCATGTATTCATTTACCCATGAAACTGATTTCTTAATGAGACATGCTTACCGATGGGGGCTTGATTCCCCGACGGCAGGATTGCTAGATTCAGCTAGAACCGCAGGTTACCCGCTTATTGTTAGTTCTGGCTGAAGTCACCCAGGGCTATTGTGTTTCAAAAAGAATTCATTCGGGAAAACGCCTCTTGCATGCTAAAAAGCAGTCACATGAGACCCACAGAAGGTGCTCCCCTTTTCATTGGTTGTTCAGTGTGTATCCTTCCATTAAAGGACCAGTAAAAAGGTGGGAAAGCAGAGGGAAAAAGGCAACCTTCTCCAGTTGCTGGCCATCTCTTCCTGCCTTTTCTGACTGAGTCAGCTCTACGGCAGCCATTCCATGCTGCAATCCCACCCTATTAGGTAATGTCATTTGTCATTTGTAGAGCGCCATTTCCCATTGGCATGACCTCAAAGCGCTGTAGGTGAACGCCCTCGGGGGACTGAAGTCCAATGTATGAGAGATTTGTCGTAGAATGCGTGGGCGCATTTTAGCCAATACGAAGGTAGGTAGGGGTGGCCAAGTCCCTGCTAGCGACCCATGTCGAGCGGGCTTGTGGATGGGTGCTTTGAGGTTGTCAGGAGAGTGTACAAGTGCAGCAGACTGATTATGTGTCCGACTAGACCGAATTTTTGTGGTGGGACATAGCTGCATTTGAATGGCAGAGGTGTTGCGTAATGTGTCTTCAAATGGTGTATGATAGCAGATGCGTGGTGGTGGGTGTCCGTGCCCTGCGGCTGTCTTCTATCGACATGCAGTGCAATATGCACCTGTGTGTCCTGGCTGGTTTCTTGGTTTCGTAGATGTGGCACAGATTTTCTCCTGTGGTCTTCTGGAGTTTGTTCTCTCTGTTGCTCAGTACATTCTATAAGTGGTTCATTGCTGCCATGGGGGTTAAATAATCCAAAGTGCGCATTTGTCATGATTTCAGCTTCTCCGAGGTTGAGGAGGAGGTGGTTAGCCATCATTCAGTGGTCGATTTCCGAGAGGAATGAGGTGAGGTCGGGATGGGGGATGCAAGAGGTCTGAGGGATCTTGAAGATGATGGTGGTGGTGGTCTAATGGCTAGAAGAAGGCTGCAGATGCCACTGCTTCATCTGTGGTTCTCCGTCAACCCTTGTAAGCCAAAAGCCTGAAGAGACATGTTGCCCCCCTGGGCAATATGTCTGCTAAGTGAATCGGCGTATATCATATGCTATGATAAGCAGACACGTGTGTTAGGATCTGTATCTACGGTTAGCAGAGCGTGACATATTCTGATATGCCAGGATTTGAAAGTCACAGTAAGTTCACCCAAAGTCCTCAACAAGAATTCTTGTTATCTGGCATGCACAGAATCGAAACACTACATCTTCCACAATGCACTGCACTTGTCTACTGAAAGAGCTAGAATCAGAACTTGCATGTATAATAATTACAACGCACAGATCGACGGGAGGTTCTGGAACAGAACTATGTACTTTTAGGCACTACAGTCTGCCTCGTTTAGAGTGAACATCTGGGGAATTCGTGAGTGACATTTCTAGGGTGCATTACAGAGATGTGGCACTTGCAATGTTGAGGAGGGTTCTCTGCACTGGGTCAGCCAGAGTGCATTCTAGGACATGAACTATTTGTGGCTGTCTCTTTTGTTTCCTATTCACCTCTGTGCAGCTGCCGAACTTCACTATCATCAGAAACGTGCGCCCTCACAGTCTGCCCCCGGAGACCCCCTACAGCACACCCTGCACGCTCCCGGCCCTGCTCCAGAGTCTAGCACAGAGCAGTAGGGCCCACACAGATGCCTAAGGATCTTTCCTCGGATTCCAGAGATGTCTTTAAAAACAAGAAGGCTGCCCTTCTGGATCGCATCGACTCTTCGGAAGAGGAACGAATGCATTTTCAGGATATTGATTTATTTATTTATATTTATAAAGCGCACAACGGCCCTTGGTCATCGTGGCGCTGTTAAAATCCAAATTGATATGGTAAAATCCAAATGATTCAGACAGGGTTGAAGGCTGACTCTTGAGGCACTTTCATCTTACTCCACCTACTCTGAATATTTGCGTTAAACTAGTTTCACACTAAAGAAAGAACGAAAAACTGGAAGCCACAGGGCTCTAGGCAGTTGGCTACTGGCTGTCGCTTTTGTCAAGCTGGGGGGTGGTGTATGAAACATTAAAACATTGGATTTTGGATTCCCAGGCACGTGACACTTGGAGGAAGAAGGCATCCTGGAAAGACATGGAGCGTTTTAACAATGAATACTTTGAAAACCTGTTATGGTCCGGACAGGTGTGGGGAAAAATATGTGTCCTTAGTTGTCACCCTGGTTCGTTTTTTAAATTACATTTTTTTTAATTTTGATTGATGCTGAATGCATTGATACTTTGTATCCTAATTTGTAAGGTTTCCTGTAAACCACAACACAATAATAAAAAATAAAATAAAACAAAAGATCTAGCAACCAGTGTAACTAACCCTCTTAAGTAAAGCGCCTAGATGCCTCTGGGCTGTGCACGCTATACAAATGACAAATAAATAAATAATAAAATGACGAGATTTGCAAGGAAACTTGGGCAGATTTGGGTTACATATTTGAGAAATGTTTGGGAACGTTTGAGGGAACGTAATGGAAAAATGTAAAGCACGTCAGCGTGATTTGGGGGACACTTAGGGGGTACGTTAGCTTTAGCTGAATGAGTTGAATGCTCGATGTGTGTGTGTGGGTTTGTGTTACTATCCTTGTGGGGACTAGCATAGAAAACACGCACGGGCTCTGAGGATGTGTGCGTGTGTTTATGTGTAGGCGCATGTGGGTGTGTATGTGTATGCGCATGAGTGTGTGTATGTGTATGCACATGCGTGTGTGTATGTGTATGCGCATGCAGGTGTGTGTATGTGTATGCGCATGCGTGTGTGTATGTGTACGCGCATGCAGGTGTGTGTATGTGTGTGCGCATGCATGTGTGCATGTGTATGCACATGTGTGTGTGTATGTGTACGCGCATGCGTGTGTGTATGTGTATGCGCATGCGTGTGTGTATGTGTATGCGCATGCAGGTGTGTGTATGTGTACGCGCATGCATGCGTGTATGTGTATGTGCATGCATTTGTGTATGTGTATGCGCATGCGTGTGTGTATGTGTATGCGCATGCAGGTGTGTGTATGCGCATGCGTGTGTGTATGTGTATGCGCATGCAGGTGTGTGTATGTGTATGCGCATGCGTGTGTGCATGTGTATGCGCATGCATGTGTGTATGTGAATGCGCATGCAGGTGTGTGTATGTGTATGCGCATGCGTGTGTGTATGTGTATGCACATGCATGTGTGTGTATGTGTGTGCGCATGCGTGTGTGCATGTGTATGCACATGCGTGTGTGTATGTGTATGCGCATGCGTGTGTGTATGTGTATGCACATGCGTGTGTGTATGTGTATGCGCATGCAGGTGTGTGTATGTGTACGCGCATGCATGTGTGTATGTGTACGCGCATGCGTGTGTGTATGTGTATGCGCATGCAGGTGTGTGTATGCGCATGCGTGTGTGTATGTGTATGCGCATGCAGGTGTGTGTATGTGTATGCGCATGCGTGTGTGTATGTGTATGCACATGCATGTGTGTGTATGTGTGTGCGCATGCGTGTGTGTATGTGTATGCACATGCAGGTGTGTGTATGTGTATGCGCATGCGTGTGTGCATGTGTATGCGCATGTGTGTGTGTATGTGAATGCGCATGCAGGTGTGTGTATGTGTATGCGCATGCAGGTTTGTGTATGTGTATGCGCATGCAGGCGTGTGTATGTGTATGCACATGCGTGTGTGTATGTGTATGCGCATGTAGGTGTGTGTATGTGTGTGCGCATGCGTGTGTGTATGTGTATGCGCATGCAGGATTGTGTATGTGTGTGCGCATGCGTGTGTGTATGTGTATGCGCATGCAGGTGTGTGTATGTGTGTGCGCATGCGTGTGTGTATGTGTATGCGCATGCAGGTGTGTGTATGTGTGTGCGCATGCGTGTGTGTATGTGTATGCGCATGCAGGTGTGTGTATGTGTGTGCGCATGCGTGTGTGTATGTGTATGCGCATGCTTGTGTGTATGTGTATGCGCATGCTTGCCCGTCTATTTGTCCATTAGTCCTGCAGGCCATAGCTTTACCGCAAACCCTTGTTATTTGCAGCACAATGAAGTGTGGCCATTTGCAGGGAACTCAGTGAGATTAAGGACATGTCGTGTTTTGCATGGTGTTCTGCATTTCAGCAGAGTTTATTCTGGAACATGTGGTCTTTCATAGGTGAAGGCAGAGTGCATCCTGTACCATGTGGTCCTGGTAAGCGGGAGAATCCCTCTGTACTGAGGCTGGGAATGTTATGTGGCTTGTAGTTCTGCTATGCCATCTGCCCTAATTGAGGCAGAGTGTATTCTAATAAGTGTTGTGGCCGGGAGGATAGCTCAGGGGCAATGAGGCAGCACAGGTTCGATCCCTGGTCAGTGCTTAGAAACCTCTGGCTATTAGGCGCGTTATAAACAAACTATTACAGTAGTCTGGCATGAACCAGACAAAGGGCATGGGCGCCATGTAGACCTCTGCCGGTACCTGTGTGAGGCAGGGTTCATGCATAGATATGTAGCCTTGTGGGGGGCTTCTATACTGAACCTCGCAATGCTAATTCCTTGGCATGACGTCCTGTGTGCATTGGTTTGTGGGTAATCTAAACTAGGTGAAGTAAAGTGCCTTTGTGGCATGCACTTCTGGCCAGACATCAAGGGATTCTGGTTATGGGACATGTAGTCTTGTTGAGGTATTTTTATTGAAAGAGCTGCGTTTTTTTTGTACTAAGCGATTCTCGCAGTAAAAGGAGCAATTCCAGACTGGAGTGAAGCCAATGGGCCAAATGCTGGCTCACGCGCATGCGCGCGCTCTGCACACATGAGCTGCAGGGACACCGGCACCAACTCCCCAGAAGGCTGACATCCAATGAGTTAAGCTCCACCTGCTCTCTGTGCACTCATGACTGGCAGGGAGGTGTGTACGCCAGACATGTTTACTGTTACAGCTCTGATTGCAGAAGGAGAACTAAAAGGAATTGCCTGGGGTACCACTGTGTGTCTTGCTGCAAAGCAGCTACCTGTGCATTGCTGTGGGTGCAGGGCTCAAGAACATGCTAGCACTCATGCTACATGCAACTAGCCAGTCGGACCCTTTTGGATTCAGTCATCAGTTCTATGGTGAAAAAGCAGCAGCATTTTCAGAGATAACAATACGGTCTAGAGATGGCATTATGACTGGGCACCAGTCCTGGTCTCTGGGTGCATCTCTGTCCTGTGCATTGTGGTGCAAAGATGTGTCTCAAACGTTGCCCAACACATAGCCACTAAGATGCCTCTGTTCTTTGACCTGGGGTTTGAAGAACGTCCACACTTTCCACTTCCTTGCTGGAGCAATACGATATGTCCTCCAAGGCTCTTGTAAATCTGTAGGTACTGCTGGAGATGGGAGAGTTTGTTCTGTGGTTATCACTCTGATGCTGTGTGCTCTCAGATCGGAGGAGCTGTCTTTGAAAGACACTGCAAAAGATGGCCTCCTATCCCTGTAACTATGAGCTTATCCTGTCCCCTTTCCCCCTCTGCATCACTGGTTTCCCAAATCATTTGTGGGCTCCTCGACTCAGGTGCATCACCACAATTGTCTTGGCCATTATCATCATCGTCATCGTCATTATTCTCAGACTCATCACCACTGGGTAGACGTGGAGGAGACAAAACCCGTCCAGAAGCTGCACGGCTGCGCTGTTTCCTCCAGGCTCACCAGTAGATACAGTTAGTAACGTTGCTTCTCCTTCTGCTCTAGAGAGAGTGGGTCAGTGACAAATCAACTTCTGGGGCACCAGTGGTCCAGGGATGAATATCGGTTTCTAATTCATCAATCAGCCCCACACCTTTAGTACACCAGAAGGGATCTGAACAGATTGGAAACACAAGCAAACCTCCTTGTCCAAAATTGGTAACGTGGACAGATCCGCAGGCCTATGTCCGCAAGGTCGTAGATCGTTGGTTAGTTGCAACACAGTGAAAATACAATTATGACCCAATGATGAAAGGGACTGTCCAGTCAAGGTTGTATACAAATATCTATGTTATTATTATCACAACAGTCAGTTCTAACACACTGCAAAATTCAACCCACCCTGTAAAGGAATGCAGAGGACAGACAGTTTCAAAGAAGGAAAAGGGATGCACTCTGGATACTGATAAGAGGGTAGTCGGTAAAGTAATTAATTGCTTTAGTTCAAGGATACTTGGTTTCAACACAAAGATAGCAATGGGTCAAAAATGTCACTAGGGGTATTCAGAGAAGGACCAGGGGGACAGAACTACAATGCACCCTCTTCCGGAGATGTTCTTGGTGCTCAACAGGGTCGAGTCGGTTTCAGGGTGGTTTGCAGCTTCTGCAACAGATTTCAAGATGGAAGACAACTCCGGGTATCTGGTATCAGGCAGCAGGCAGTACAGCGAGCAAAGCTGGACGTACGGATGCAGGCTGGCCTACATGGCGGCTCAAGGTCAGGAATTGATGTTTTAGTGCTTGTCAGCGGTTCTGCAGCACTGGTGGAGGCGTCTCAGACGGGTGTAGCGACTGAGGTGTAACAGTTAGAGGTGTAGTCAGTTGCAGCTCAAGGGGCTCGACTGGCTCGAAAATGTCCTTTAAGGCGGACGTCAGTAGATGCTTGTCAATACACTCCTCCAAGCTTCTTCATTGAGCTTGCGCATCCTTTAAGGTGACGGCCCAAAGCTGGGGAGAGCGCAGGCAGCTGCCTTGTCCTTGGTTTGGTTCAGAGTATCTCTGGCACTTCCCACCTAGGAAGCTTGCTGCAGAGCGTAGCAGGGCATGCTGTGTGCTGTCTGGGCATCAGTTCTGGATCTGCTGGAGGGTCTGCTGGATTCAGTATCTCCCTCTGTTCCCTGGGAGATGTTTAGGCGAGGGATCTTGATTCCCTCTTGAAAGTCCTGGCCGTCCTTCACTTGCGGAAGGTGTAAGGCAGTCTTTACCTTCAGCCATTGTCCAATACTCGTTCTTCTTGTTACTCCTTGTGAAGTCTTCAGAAGATCTGCTCAAAAGAGGGGCTCAACCCTCTTTTAAAGCCAAATGGGCCACAGGGATTGTTGTAAGCTAAGCCTACCTAAATGAACCAATCCTGGGTCTCCAGCAACAATCTATTGTATGCATGAAGTCATAACCAGAGTGCTTTGCAAACAGAAAAGGCAAAGGGTCGAAAAAACATGTACTGCTTAGTCCCACCCAGTCTGTTGTGGATCAAAGGGTCTCTCTGGTTAATGGAGCTCTCTATGGTTCCTGATTAAAGCGGCAGGTCTGCCTTGAAGATGTGGCTAGACCAGACTTTATAACGCAATCAATTCACATACTTGTACCTTCTGAATGGGGTCTCTCTGCAGGGATGACGACTTTGATGCAGGCAGTCCCAGACATGACATTTCACTATCAATCAACACCATAGGCGGGACCTAGCTTCAGGTTGACACAGTGCATATGAAAGGATGTTGGAGCTTCCAGTCTCCTCCTAACATCTGCAGTCAGGCCCCATATGGGCCTGTTTGAATTAAACTCTGATTATTATGGGAATTCTGCCACCAGCTACATAGCTAAACAAAAGGACAGGACAGATACATGGAGCCCATGGAGTTAGTTAATTATGCTGGCCATGGCAGGGTGAAGGTTTGGCCCTTCCCTTCTGAGATGACATGGTGCACCCCTGGCTATCATATCCTAACTGAATATGACAGTGGGGACGGCACCTGTAGGCTATGTCCACCCGGTATTACCCAAATTGTTTGTTTACAATTATTCGAATCAACAATTGACCGAATTTAAAGGGTCACAATTGACCTTTTCACAATTGACCGTATATATATATATATCGGTTTGGTAATATATATATAAATATATATATATTTTGGGGTTTTGGGGAGTTTGGCATTGGGTGGGGGTTTGTGGGGGGTTTCCCCCCACATATATGTTACAATTGACCTTCACAATTCGGTCAATTGTGAAAAGGTCAATTGTAATTCGAACAGTTGTAAAACTAACAATTAGAATACAACCGTCCACCCAGAGTACAGGTGTCTATGCATTTATCAAGCGATGAGCATAGGAAAATGTGTGCAGATTAGCGCCACACACTTTCCGGATGTTGATCTATGATCATTCAATTTCATGTAAAATTTCAAAAAATCCCAGGCTAGCACACACCCACCGTGCGGATGGTCAAATTCCTCACATGCCCCCCGGCCTCAACATCTGAAGCACCACCCTACTGAGGGTCTGGTTCGTCATCAAGGCGAAAGTACCAGCTGAGGCCATCTGCATTTCCATGCTGGGAGCCTGGCTTGCGCTGGATGTCCATATCTAATCCCTGTAGGGATATGGCCCAACGCAAAAGATATGGTTCTCCCCTTGTATGGTCATTAACCATCAAAGAGGCCAGTGGTTTGTCTGGATCGTAAAGTGTGACCCAAAGATGTAGGGCTTCAGCTTCTTTACGGCCCACATGACCATGCAAGCCTATAGAGGAGCAGCTGCATGCCTCAGCAGGAAATCCCGCCCCCACCACCTATATGTTGGAAGCCTGAGATCGTGTCGTGTTTGACACCAGCAGTTGTGCTAATACCGCAGCGTATATTCAAAAGAAGATACCTGTTAGGCAAGATTGCATGCCGTACCTTGTGGGAGACTGCACCAACCTTGTCCTCTTGGCAATAGGTAACCCAAGCATGTACTACACAAGTTGATAGAGTGACTGAGCAGCCAGGCTTATCTCAAGAGGGGTCAATGAGAGCTGTAAGGTTGTAACACAGAGTTTCACAATGACAGTTATTCAAATAAACACTTACACACAAGGTTTCTTGATTAAACAATTATTCATTTATTTAACAGACAGTTGAATAAGCCTTCTTTAGAACGGAGCAATCATATAACACAAAATATACTTCAGAAATACACACTCTCAGTGTCACTAAATCAGTTGATACTCATTGGAGATGACACACAGACACTTCCAGGGAGAAGAGAGAGTCATAAGCTACCCCTATTTTACGGTGTTAACTACAGTAGGTTTCAAAAAAAGCAGGAAGCTAGTTTGTAATTGCTAGCTGTCGAAAGTCACAGAAACATATATATATAAGAATGGAAAGAAATTTTGGTTTATTCAGACATACATATAGAGTATAGAATTCATAGTAATGAAAAAACAGTTTAAAATGAAAGATCACATGCAAGCCTAGTTTGGCTTGTAACAAAAGCGCACGAGAAATGGAAATAGTAATAAGTACAAAACTGTTGTTACATCACAGTTTGGTAGGTGAGGGTTAGTAACATATATTGTGGATTTCAAATACTACGGTCAGATTGGTAGTATGTCATAGTGGTCACAGACACTTCCTACACCCTCAGGTGACTTAAATAACTAGGACACTGTGGACATTGATTTATCACTAGCACATTTAGAGCAATACTGAGTGGGAGATCAACTGAAATTTTTTAAAGCGAGAAAACAATGGTTAACAAATATTCTAAAGCAGGTAAGTACTTTTTGAACCGTCCAATGCAATGTAATTTAACCCTTTCCTGGGGGAAAGGCAAAGCACAACATCAGAGGTAAGAAGAGTCTTTCAGGGGGCTAGGACAGCCAATGTTAGTTGAGCAAAAGTCTATGTAAGCTGAAGCACTTGTAGGTAGGTAAAAGTCTTGCACAATGTTTTAGAAATCTTTGTAGAAAATGAAATCACTGTAGGGCCACAAGCTGGGAGGCTTGTGAGGGGTAAACCTGCGAGCAACCTTGCAAGGGCAACCAAGACAAGTCTCAACTGAGAGCTAACAAGGCTACACAACAAGAGGTAAGTCCCCTGAGATTTACAGTACCTTTGGCTTGAAGAAAACTGGATCCAGCTGGCTTCTGCTCCTGTATAGGTCGCAGATCCTGTGTTGCTGGGCCTCAGTTGAGGGACAAGAGGGAGGACATCTGGGGACTCCTGCACTACTAATGGGAGGTTGGCGGCAGCAATTGGAAAACTTCAGATCAGCGGCACTTTGCGGTTTCACCTCCTTGCGGCTCTCGCAAACAGCACCACTGTGGTTCTCGGATACCTTAATGGATTTTCCTTGCATCTGGGGTCCAGCACTCTGTTGAGGTGGCTCAGGCTTGGTCAGTCCTGCTTCATGGGAGTCCAGAGGATCTTCCTGGAGCTCAGGTCCGACTTAAAAGCAATGCACTTGATCTGGGGTTCCTCTCCCTGGCAATCGGTTCCTGCAGCAGCAATGGAAGTACAGCCAGCTCTGTGAGGATGTCCAGACGAGTTCACTTTGGGGTTGATTGGTCCCACCAACCCAAGGGGAGAAGTCGTCTGTTGCAGGGCTTCTCTAGTCGAGGCAAATTCGGAGCTTCAGCGGGCAAACCAATGACAGTTGCAGCAAGCGTCTCTTCTAAGTTCTTCTTCGGATTCCTTCGTACAGTGGTCGACTCTGCTTTCCAAGTAAAAAGCCTTTTATGAAGGTCTCTCCCATTCATTTGCAGCCTAGCTGTTACTCACACAGCCAGCCAATCACCTTTGGGTGCATTCATGTAACCAACGAGATTAAGCACAGGGAGTTTCGGTCACCCCTGTCACTTCCTCCCCTGCCAGACACGCTGGAGCCAGAGGCGGGCTTCACCAGTGTATCCCGCCAAAGACTAAATGAACAAATGGACCAAACCTGGTTTGGCACGCAGAGTAAATATCAAGAAGGACCTTTCCAACAAGAAATGACAAAAATAGAAGACCGCAGCCATTTTGACAAAATGGGCACGCATGGGTATCTTACTGCAGCTACAGTTGCAGTCCGGGGTAAAAACACACAATGGTAGGTAAAAGTAAATCACTGCCAGCAGCCATTAATTGTAGAAAAGACAACATACAAATGTTACATGAGAAACTAGACAAAGGGGATACTGAGTAACCCCTCCAGCACCCTATGTGTGCTGGGCCTAGAAAGTTACCAAATGTAAGTAAAGTCAATTTCACTTCACTGCTCTTGGAAACAGTATTTTCACCAAGAGAAGGCATTTAAACCTTTGGAAATCTACGAGACTCCCTGTGTCACTGCACGGAAGGTGCTGTGTATCTATCACTATGTAAAGATGCTGCCTATGGAGTTTGTCAGACTCCATAATTAACGAAGAACCACATAGTTCAAATCACATTACATACATGAGAGATTGGGAAAAAGGTCTCACTCACTCCAGGTTAGAAATTAAAAGTCCTAAAGTCCAGCAAAGTTGCTGGGGGTCTCTAAGGTAGAAAAAGAATTGGCACATTTCTGAGAATTCTCCCTAACAATACCCAATGAGACATCCCTATAAAATGTATCCCTGAAGAAACGATAAGCTGAGGGAACTCCCTGAAGGAATATTAAAAAGAGCAGAGAAAAAAGAGAGTATGAACAACGTCTTAGAATATTGGCTGAAAAGGATGTATGGATCCTACAGAAACGAATGTTTAAGTAAAGAATTGAGTGGACTCTTTAATATGAAAAAGAAGATTACACATGCACAAAGTGTTGCAGAGAATCAACCATTCAATAATTGTACAGATGCTGAAACGCAAGTAGACTAAGTCATCATGGAAGCTGGCTATATGTAACAAATAGAAAGCAGGTAAAGCCGCCATTGTACAGAAGCTGGATATCGGTATCATGAATTTTAGCAAGCCAGGACCAATGAAGAGGGAAGAGAAAAAACGATGTTGCAGCAAGAATACGTTGAATCATGGAGCTGCATAGCGAGGTGGTCTGACCTGAAGTCAAGACTGAAGCAGCCATGGTAGGCTATCTTTTCTGGAAAGGAGTGAAGCTACAAAGGATGAATCATCCCTTGTTAAGGTGCAAAGAAAGAATGCCAAGAGTGCCAAGTTTTATTAATTTAAGACATTTAAAAGCTGCAAAATGGAGCAAATGGTGGTCTCCTGTCACGTGAACCAAGGATGAAAGTAGAGCAAAACCTGAGTCCTAGAACAATGATAGTGAAAGCCTGTACTCCCATGTATTCCCAAAGACAAGGATTCTTTGCAAGACCAAGTTCAAAGACAATCTTCATGGCAGAAGGCATGGGCGATGAGAGATGTTGGGTTAATTGCGTGGAGAGATAGATTCAGGCCCACCTCCTTGCACCTGGGTCTGGTTTTACGTGCTGCTAAGTAAACCGAATGTTCCAGACATGGCACAAGCGTGCCAACCAATTGTAGAGGTACATATAATGAAGGACTTTATAGTTTGAAGACCAATTAGAAACCATGTACTTAATGGTTTTGAAGATGACATATTTTAGATGTAAGCATGTATTATCCATCTGACAGTGGGCAGCCAATCACAACCCTAGTTCCTTTACAATGTATACTCAGATGATTCCCTTAAGCCTATCCCGATCCCCACTAGGTTTTTCATTATTTGCCACACAGTATGACATCACCTCTGATGTATTTTGAGCATATAATTTTGTTTTTATTAAAAGATTGTTGAGAGAAATCGAGCGTACGTCCATTGATGTTTGTTGTAACTCTCTGTTTTTGGTAATTGTTACTAAAAACAATACTTTGCCATCTTCCTGAGTTGGTTCGATTATTTGGAAGTTGAGTTATTCTGTGAACACATCCATTGCATGCACGTTCCTAAAGGGTCCTAAGATCATGTGGTGTGAAAACAGAAATAAAATATCGAGGCTGAGTACCCCAAAAGGAAATACACCGAACATGGGTTACAAAAGAACATACAAAGTACTTCATTCTCTACTAAATTCAATTACAAAAACAGTGCAAAGTCAGATATCTATCGGCCCTCAGTACAACAAAACGAACTCCAGCGGGGTTCAGTGTGTTCAGTGAGAGACGCTGTACATCAGAATGCATTCGCTTTTTTATACATTTTGTGGGCACTATGTCCAGCCCCACTTCGGGTTAATATTCTACTTTATACATCACCAATTCTAGGGTTTGTGCCGAATCTCAAATAACCGCATATAACTGGTTTGTCTTTAATACATGTAACAACAAGCGTATGCATTAACTGTGTATTCTAAAGTTTTGCATGCAGGCATTCTTAAACATAAATACAATGTAGTAAGACAGATGTTTTTCGTTCAGTATGTAAACACATTATCTCAATATATGCTTGTGGATTAGTTTCATTGCACGAGTGATCCCTTTTCACATAGGTCAACGAAGGACGAGGTCTCAGTTCATGACCTCAACAAGTGGCCTGCAGGCAGATTACACATTAGCTATGTACAAAGGTCAAGACGGCCATGTTGTATTTTGCAATGACACCGTCCACCATTTTAGCTCACAGGGTGACTTTTCCACAACGAATCCTAAAATGGCAGTTTGACCTAAAATGGCAGCCTACATAGATTAAAGGTCAGGACCTTGCAACACAGATTTCTCTCGCAAGCGACTTTTCGAGCAGCTTGGCGTAGGCCAATATTAAATATATTTTTTTACAATAGGAGGCACAATATACTTTCTATTCTGACAAACCCTCCTTTTGGCCTATGCCAAGTGCTAAAAACTACTTTGGGTCTTCTTGCAAATAACTCCATGCATCATTATCCATGTACCCTGAATCACTATCTGAAACTCTATTGCCATTAGGTCTTTTGCTAAAATATCCTTTAACACATATTCTTTGGAAGTCTTATCTGATGCATACTCCTTATGTCCTATCGAATCTATCGCTTGTGCGCAACTTCCCCCTAGCATCGAACACATACCAGGCAGACACTGAATACAGCAACAAAGAAACAACAGAATTCCCAAAATAATTAATAAGACCCTAAGTACCTTCCAACCCCAAGATTGCAAGAAGTCCCAGAACCAAGCGCCAAGATCCCAATTTCCCTCAGGAACATGCACTTCGGTACTAAGGACGTGCAGATTCTGTATTGCCTTGAAGATAGTTGGGGAGGAATCTGGTACGAAAACGCAGCAAGCGGACCCCACTAATTTACATACTCCACCACGTTCAGCCAGAATGACATCTAATGCCATCCGGTTCTGGAGTGCTATTAATCTTATTGCTCTCTGCTCTAATGTCATGTTGTAGAGTACATCCGTGGTCCGGTTGATGGTTCTCTCCAGTACTCTCGCTAGTCTCCTGAAATCTTCTGAATTCGCTATCTGCCCCCAAAATGGCACAACTGATTTTGCTATATCTCCCAAGACTTGTGCTGGGGTGTCACCATTCTCATCCCGCCGTGGGCGAGCCTTTGAAATTTCTATAGTACTTGCTATGAACACCCCAGGTAACAGGATCCCTAAATAACAAGTTCCCTGCCAATCTCTAAGCAACCATGGAAACGCTACATTACCGCAAACGAAATAGACAGGTTCGCCTACATACAAAGGTCTGTCTTCACCAGTCAAATTTGCAACGTTGGCACAACCTTTAAAATCTCCCATTGACCGAGTGAAATTCCTCTGTATGCAGAAAGAAACTGAATCGGGGCTATGGTTAACAGTGTAGGAAGGAGGCATGGCATCCTTATTGCCTATCAGAGCCATTTTAAAGGAAATCAAAGATTGGAAAGGACGAGACAGTTTATCAGAAGGCCTAATAGAAGCAACATTCGGTTTACTCCTATTTGCAAAAAGGGAGCATCCCAGGGGAGTCAAAACACGTTTCTGAAAACTATTCAAATTGGTGCCATCAAAGTTCCCTGAGACGCTATCATTCCATTGGCCAAAGAACAGTGCTCTAAGAGACGCAAAGCATGCAGTTGTCAACGGTAAAGGATGAATATACCAACCTAGCCCCTTATCCCCATGTTGCGGTAAATGCGAACAGACCCAGCAATTGGATTTATTAAAAATGGCATGTGTTGCATTCATGATAAGTAGTAGAGTGTTATTATGGTACTTTCGTCTCTGCTGGGAATCCTGAGGGGATAAAGTGTGCAAATGTACAAAGGGAGTTTGAATAATGGGTGCATTTTCAGCAGGCAACAAAAGTTCTAAGGAATGAGTTTCCTCAAGGTACCATAATCCTAAGGCAGCGACTATAAGAAACCCAAATATCATTACAAAAATACAGCAATACGTTTTCGGGGCCCAGGCATTTTGTCCATTGTCCCGGTTGGTCACCCCCTTATTTACAAGTCCAATACAAGCGGCGGCGGTAGCAGGCATTGCAGTCTTCAGATGGAAACCCCAAAGTTCATTAGTCGCGCAATTTCTTAGTCCTTCCACAACCCTAGCCAACAGAATCCCCTTTCTCAAATTTGGGCAAAAGCAAGCCCTTGATGACTCTTTTCCTTCCTTGAATACAAAGGCGAACCGTGCCGTATGTCTATCATATACACAGCAGAACCGTGCCGTATGTCTATTTTCTCGAACATAAGTGGTACCTGGCTGTTCCTGGTACTGATTGATCCGGAAACAATGTGTCGTCACTTCCCATTGGAAGCAACGTGTCAGAGGCAAGTGAGGAGGCTGAATTTGAAACAGCTGTTTCCGGGTGCAACATTTGTGGAGAGTGTGGAGACAAAATGGCAGCTTCCCCAAGCCTCCTGGGCTTAGAGATATTCTCCTACACACTCTCAGTGCTGCTTACTGCTTTGGGATCATCAGTTGCAGTATCAGCAAGGGGTTCTGCTTCTTCTGTAGCGTGTGGCACAGGGTGAGGAAGTTTCTTAATGTGTGACGCGTGGATCCAGTTCTTTCGCTCAGCTACCCGCACCGCTGTCTGGGTGACCAACAGGACCTGGAATGGCCCATGCCAGCGAGGCGCGAGGCAGGAGGTGCGCTCAAATGATTTGACGAGCACCCAGCTCCACGGTCGTATGCCGTGGCCCGGGCCCTTGTATCGCACAGGTAAGGCCTCTCGTACCTGGTGGTAAATCAAATACAGGTTTTTAGTCAATTGGCTATAATAATCTGAAAGTAGTACATTTTCAACATTCTTCAAATTTTGACATTTTGGAAGATTCCAGATATTGGCAGGTCTCCCCATTACCACCTCAAATGAAGAGAGCCCAGTCTTAGTTTGAGGGGTTGTACGCATGGCTAGTAACACGATCGGTAAGGCGTCCGGCCATTTTAATTTGGTGCCGGCACACGTCTTAGCGAGCTTGTTCTTGATGATACCGTTGTGTCTTTCTACTAGTCCGGCGCTCTGAGGATGTCTGGCCGAATGGAACCGTTTGTCAATTCGTAACGCTGTACATATCTGTAGGATTACAGCGGCGACAAAATGTGGACCATTGTCCGACCAGATAACTCTCGGCAAACCGGACCGGGGAAAGTACTCCTTTAACATGGTTTTCGCAGTGGTCATGGCTGTAGCATTTTTAACAGGGAAAGCCTCAACCCACTTACTAAAGGCACAAATGACAACAAAGACATATTTTAGATTGTTGCATCGCTCCATTTCAATAAAATCAAAGTGGATTACTTCGAATGGGACAGAGTGTGGCCACAAACTTCCCCTTGGGGTTGCTGTCCCCTTTCCCACATTATGTTGTAGGCAAATCATACAGTTCTGGAAATAATGCTGAGCAATTTTTGTAATTTTGTCGTTTACCCAAACTTTTTCTAACATTTTCGTCATCTGCTGGGCACACACATGCGTAGGACCGTGTGTCATTACAACCATCATCATCACATAAGCATCAGGAAGTAGCCATTTTCCATCAACCGTGTCCACCCAACACCCATCATCATCAAGTTTTCCCAAGCCCTCAGCCTACCTGTTGGATTCTTCTAATGTGGCATCGGCTTGGATATTCCATACAGACCCAACGCCCTCATCCATTACATAGGCATTTTCAGTCCCCCTTGAAACATATATCTCCGTAAAGAGATCAGTGGCAGTTTGTCTAGCTATTTGAACAGCAAAAGCATTCCCTTTTCCAATATTATCTACAATCTTTCGATGTGCTGCACATTTGACAACAGCTAACTGAGTAGGGAGCGCAAGCGCTGAGAGGAGTTGCACTATTAGGGAGCCATGTTGAATCTTGGTGCCATGCGAGGTTAGGAACCCTCTTTCCGACCAAAGTCTCCCAAAGTTGTAAACCACCCCAAAGGCATACTGACTATCAGTATATATATTTACTATAAGCCCTTTGGAAAGTTCACAAGCTCGGGTTAATGCTATAATCTCTGCAGCCTATGCGTAATTCTCTTAGTTTCCACAACCGTGCTCAATGTAGTGATTGCATAAGCGGCAGTGGATGTACCATCCGGAAGTTTAAAGCAGGAGCTGTCACAAAACAGCTCTCCTTGCGGATTATCCAAAGGGGTATCTTCAAATAAATCCTGCCTTTGTTTCTTGTTCGGTCGTATACAAACAATCATGTGATTCTTCATCGCCGCAAGTAGTATCTTGCGGAAAAGGTAGGAGTTCAGCCGGATTAAGGACACAACACCTCTTAATTTGAATGTGAGGGGCAAACAAGATCAATTCATATCTCGTCAACCGTGCGGAAGTGAGGTGTTGAGTTTGAGTTCGGTTCAATAGAACATCTACAGAGTGAGGCACCATCAGGGTCAGATCATGGCCTAGGACCATTCCCTCACTCTGTTTTACAGACGTGGCAGCAGCAGCGACAGCGCGCAAACATCTTGGCAAAGCGCATGCTACAGGATCAAGGGTGGAGGAATAGTAACCGCACGGCCTATTCTTCCCTCCAGGCTCCTGCGTTAATACAGCCAAAGCACATCCATCACATTCATGCACAAACAATACAAAGGCCTTTTCATAGTTTGGTGTGCCCAAAACTGGTGGAGAGCATAATGCAGTCTTAAGCAAGTCAAACGATTGCCGGCGTTCCGAGGTCCATGGCAACGGCGAAGAAATGCCCTTCTTTGTCAATGCCAGCATCGGTTTTATCACTTGTGACACATTTGGGATCCCCAACCTACAGTAAGAAGCCATACCAATCAAGGCCATAACTTCCTTCTGCTTATTTGGGACAGACATGCCAGAAATGTGTTTTATTCTTTCAGGTGTCAATCTTCTTCCCTCCTTTGACAGGAGATAGTCTAAATAGGCGACCTCCTGACAACAATATTGAAATTTTTTAAGCGAAGCTTTGTGACCATGCTTAGCTAGATGAATAAGTAATAACACAGTGCTCTCCTTACAGGCACTCTCAGAGTCAGCAGCCAGAAGCAAATCGTCAACGTACTGAAGCAAAGTACATGTAGAGGGCAAGTCAAGGGTATTAAGTTGTTCTTTCAAAGCCCTACTATAAATACTAGGACTCTCTGGGGTCGATTCATGGAGCAAACTTGCGCCGAAAATCCCAGCGCAAGCAGGCGCAAGGTGGCACAAGCGTGAGAAACCCAGCGCACGCGCATGCGTGCGATTCAAGGAAGAACCTGCGCGTGTTTCCCGCTGTCCGTGCGCCAAATCCTGCCATGGTGCATGCGGGCACACACGGCATGCGCTACGCGCACAGCAAAAGCACACATAGCGCGGCGCGCACAACCAAAGTGGGCGGAACAGTGGGCGTAACACGCGGAATGGGGAATAACGCGTGAAAAAGAAGGCGTAACTGGGGAAGTACTGCAGGGAACTACACGGAACGCCCACACGCAGGCGAACAACTCGTATTCATGGATTCGAATACGGGAAACCAGCGCACGGCAAAAGACGCACACAGTCGTCAACGCGTCCGCCACACGAAGGCAGGCGGAACCGTCCCCGCGCACAGTATAAAAGTGCGCGCAAACAACAAACACGTATATACAGCTACGATGAATGCCCCATTTGTCGCAGCACTGATCGTGGGACACCACAGGAGGAGGAGAATAGCCAGGGCACGCATTTTCGCACCACGGACAAGCCTTTTTGGGATGCCTGACGACCAGGTCTATGGCAGGTATAGGTTTCCACCCCATATCATCCTAGACCTGGTCAGGGAGTGGGAAGATGACCTTACATCCGCCATCCTTTGCTCCCAAGCATTGAGCCCCTTGGAGAAGGGGCTCATTGTCCTGCATTTCTTGGCCACTGGGTCATTTCAGCGGACTACTGCCATAGTGCGGGGGGTCTCACAGGCCACACAGTCACACTGCCTACACCAGGTACTGGCAATCATGACAGCGCGCCCCTCAGACTGCAGGCACATATACATGCCCAGAACACCCGCAGAAAGGCAGGCCGTTGTCCTGGATTTTTTCAGGGTGGCACACTTCCCCAAAGTGCTTGGTGCCATAGATTGCACCCATGTGGCCCTACGTCCACCTAGGGCCACTGAGCACATCTACTGAAACCGCAAGCACTGGCATTCCATCAGTGTACAGGTGGTATGCGATGCAAAGGGAATCATCACCTCTGTCTATGCAAACTACCTTGGCTCCACCCACGACAGTTTCATATACAGAATGTCCGCCCTGAGCTGGGCCCTGGAAGCTGGGCAGCATGGCGACACCTGGCTCCTAGGTGAGTACAAATGCCATTGCACATGAATGCATGTCACACACACACACACAAATACACAAACCCCAATAATCACAACCATTTACACCTCCCCAGGGGACAGTGCCTACCCTCTGAGCAACCACATGATGACGCCAATCCGGAACCCCACCACACCACCCCAGGTAAGATACAACGCCGCCCATATTGCAACCAGGGCCATAGTGGAGCGCACATTCGGAGTGCTCAAGTCACGTTTCCGCTCCCTTGACCGCTCTGGCGGGCAGCTACTCTATGCACCCCCAGTAGTGTGCAGGATCATTTTGGCAGCATGTGTCCTGCACAATGTTGCAACACTGCAGAGCGTACCAGTGGACATGGTGGTGCCCCCACATCCCCAACCGCAGGCACAGGCGCTGCCCATGGGAGGGGACAGGGCACGTGGCGAGGAAGCCCGGACCAAGCTTGTGGCCACATTTTTCACCTAAACTCCCACCCCTGCGGAGTGCACACAGGCCTGGCACATACCAGGTGACAATCGATGATGACAAAGAGACAGTCAACTGTCACAACCCTACCACCCTGAGATAGTTGCCATAGAAGTGCCACATTGTCTGCATCCCTAGCTACTTAAACACAAGCTATCCTGTGTGACCAAAAGGCACACATATGACATGAGATGATATGACATTTGTAACGTGCCTATACACAAGTGTTTCAAGGTGCGACGAGGCAGGGAGTGGGGAACAAGGGAAGACAGACAACGATACTACTAGGCCAGGTGTCATTTAGATTGGGCAAGTGCAGGGGTAGGGGGAAGGGAAAAGTGCAAGGTGAAGGGGAGGGGGAAGTGCAGTACAGGGTAAGTAGACTAAAAAACAAATAAATAGGCCAGCTGGTGGCAACTGCAAAGGTAAGTGCAGACAAGTGCTGGGAAGGGGGGGCTGTAGGGATAGAGAGACAGTCCCGCAGTGCAGGGGTTGTCAGGGAGGCAGTGCAAGTGGAGAGTGGCTGGGCCAGGGACCGAGGTCGGTGAGAGTGGCCCAGTTGCAGATCCAGTGCAGTTCCAGTGAGGAATTTTGCAAGGGAGAGGGAGAGAGAAAGCAGAAGCAAAGAGGAAGGTCTTGAGGTGCTTCCGGAACCGGATATGGTTCTCCTCAAGTTCCAGTGAGGCTGGAAGGCTGTTCCAGGGGGAGGGCCCTGCCGCGGAGAGAGATCTACCTCCAGCTAGTTGCTTTGAGAAGCGGAGGACCCTGACATGCAAGGTGTGAATCACACACACATGCAAAACAGGCCATGACCATCACTGTTATGTCACTCAAACCCTCCCAAAACACACCATGACATGGCAAGCAATAGCCATACACCAACACAGTACCAACAAGGTACAAATTGCCATGTCAAAAATGTACAGTGGCATCAGACAATGATGCCCGACATGGAATCAGATGAAATGACTGACCAACAACCTCCCACCCAAAATAAGTAATTCCCAAATGCATTACAAAAGTTGTAGACTTAACATAACAATGAATGCCTGTCTACATGCACATTGTGCATTGCAAAATCAACACTGCAGCTTCTGTGTGCTGTGTCCAACTCCTGCAACACACTGCTCAGCGCACAGCACAGTGAACAGCTATTGTGTGTGATGCACACCCTGAGCATCACATCTAAGCGACAAACCACATCAAAAAGCAAATTAGGCATGTACAGGATCCATAATCGGTCACAGAACATGTGCTGCAGGGACACAGTGGGCACCAGAAGGCAAACAGAGTGTACACGTGGATATCCAAGGGTGGTTATACATGTAGTGCATCATAGTGCAAGTGTGTGGGTGAGTAAGGACATGCACTCTACATATGCATGTGCGATCAAGTGACCATCAGTGTCCCTACACATCACATGTGAACATTCACCATGTGTACACCCCAGCATGTCAAACCACAACTATCCCCTCACACCTGAAAGGTAAACACAACACATGAATTGATCAGCAGAACACAACATGTACATAGGATACCACAATTACACTGCAGGGCAAGGCAACTATCAATAACAAAACTCCCCCCCTCCCTCACAAATGACCATGACCCACTGAACAACTGCACCTGGGTCATGGAGCCTTCAACCCTCAATTTCACCTGGCCACAGGATCACCCTTCCCCTTCGTCACCATCTCCCACCTTGTGTGTAAAAAGGTGCCTGCACCCTGAGAGTCCACCCTAATTTGCAAAATCACAAAATCCAAGCCAGAAAAACGAACCAGAACACCCTCCAGTAGATGACTTGACGTAGCAGTACCTCACAAAGGCCAAGTACTACCACAATGATGTAACAACCAAGGTAGCACAGTAAAACAATGTCACAACAGGATGTGAACCATGTGTGGTACATAACATAGAATGATGCACCATGAACGGATGTGTACTGTCACAGGTCCCGTGTACAGGCGCAGGAGTGGCACGAAACAACCACCCCCACCGTGGCCCGGGTGCCTGCAAGGTCAAACTCACACAGGCCTCTGAGACCCTGGTGGGGAAGGAGGGTCAGGGATATGCAGTCGGGACAGGTGTTGGCACACTGGATAACTGGAATGAGTGGCAGGAGAGGGGAGGAGGAATGACACATGAAAGTAGGGAATGCACGAAAATGTAATACCTGCATGAACACATACACAATCCGAACAAACGTGGACATCATTGTCATGGCCTTCTGTAGTCCAGGCTTAGGAGTGGCACGAACCAACCACCCCCTCTAGGGTTTTGGCGCCTGCCTTACACAGGCATCCGCAACCCCAGCGGGGAAAGAGGGTTAGGGAACGTTGCTTGGATAGGTACGGGAAGCAGGAACACCGGGTAGAGGGTACAGGGTTTAAAATTGGATAGGACTCCGGGTGATTAGGGGAAAACAAACATACCAAATTGAATTACACATTCATCCATGCATTAGTGCACCCCACAGCAAGCCTATGCAGAGCAGTTTGAAAGAAAAACAACAAGACACTTAGCTCTGGTTTTGAGTGCTGGCCTCCTGCCTGCGCACTCTCAGGTCCGGTTACAGGAGCACTGCAATGCTGCAAAGAGAGCCACAGTTAATAATCTGTCTGTGCCCATAACACAAAAACACACCACCAAACATGCCCCATAGCAACAAACTACTCTACAAACAGACAATCTGGTGTGGATGCTTCGTACACATACGTAACATTCCCCCTGTGATGGTTCATACACAGTCAATGCAGTAAGTCAGCTGCCGGCGGGTGCGTGGCAAATGGAACACCAATGTGTCACAATTCACACAACATGCAATGTTCCCTGGGTAAGCAGACAGACCCATATAGCAAGGCATGACTTCAGAACAATTCGTGTTCCACCATGACCGAAACAAAGTAGGCAGTGCATGTTTCAAAATGTACATGGAAATGAAATGCACTGCACCCGAGTATGTCCCTTGCTGTATGTCCCTGTGAGCTGCCCCTTTCCATGTCTTGGAAGGCTACATGGTTGATACAAGTGCCTCGATGGATGTTGGTGTACCGGAGGGTATGTGCCACTGCCCCTGCAGGTGCCCCAGACAACCTTACAATCAACAGCCATCAGTCCACCAAAACATCTGAGCTGCATTGTGTGCTTCAACACCAATATTCGTCCAAGCTCACCCTTAGTGCTGTTACTAAGCCTGCACGTGCAACTCGCCTGGTGCAAGCTTTGCTGTGTTGTGGCCCCCCTGTGCTGCTCACCTTGCCTGGAGTTCCTTGGAACACGTCAGCAGTTCTAGGATGTAGGTCTGCAATCCCTATGCCTCTGCTTGTGCACACATGTGCATGTGGGCACCAACAAACGTGTCCAGAATTCAGATGTCCAATGGGCCATGTCTGCTGGCAAAGGTGGTCTGGAGGCTCATCCCCCTGCAGAAAGGGCATGTAACACATGATTAATGCTTTAAAGTCACCTGTGTGTGTCTCTTCAGGCATCTCATTACTGGACCATGTCAGAGACTTACATCAGAAATCACACCATCAGTCCGTCTTTCACATCCAAAGTGTGGAACACACTATCTACGGCATGAATTGCAACAAGCACGTGTACAGTAAAGATAAGAAACATACTACACAATGCATAGCAATGAATGTACACATTAATCATGAAACACCCCATCTAGCAAAAGCTGAACAGTGGACAATAACACCACAATCATCCCCACTAGGAGTGTCAACACAAGTTACACAGCACCAGACATGCCACAGATATGACAGTCCAAAGCCTTGTGTAATAGGCTGTCACACCGAACCATCCTTGCGAGCCCATGGATAAGGGAGGCAGTAGTGGCATATGTGAGTCAAGGACCCCAAGCAGCAAACACATACACAAGACAAGCCTGAAGGGCCCAGCTGGAACAGACAGTGGATGCCTTCGAAAGCCACAAAGCACTGCACCGTCACATGAAAGCACAATAGACAAGCAATTTTAAACTATATTAACTAATTACACTAACGAAGAAAAACCTACATTACCTAATTAAACTAACTATCAAACAGAAACTTAACTAACTAAACTAAAAGAAAAATCAAAAATGGCCACATACGACCCAGGGGGGAGGGGAGGCACCCAGGAGGGGGCAGGTACAGGGTGCTGCTCAACACCAACATGCGATGATGCTGAGCCAAAAAAAAACCCTCCATGGGCTCAACGCCTGCACAGCTCGACCTATGTGGGAGATAGATGGTCGTCCGAGTCTGGCTCATCCTGGAAAGGAGGACGTGGCACAGTAGCCTGGCCACGCCTAGCCGCAGCTTGCCCCTCGTCGGCAGCAAGTCTGCCGGACGGGTGAGCCTGGTTCTGTGTGGCGATGTGACGTAGGTCTGCATGCAGAACCTCACGTGATACAAGTGCTTCCTCTTGCAAGGTAGCACGTGTAACACGGAGTTCCTCCTACAAGGCATGGCTGGACAACCGCTGCACCTCCCGGCAAGCCTGTAGCTCAGCCGAGATGGTACGCTCAAGCTGTGCAAACCTCTCCTCTGCCCGCTGCCTCTGGGACATCATAAGGACACCCAGAGTGGATTTGAGGGAAGCATACTCCTCCCTCAGGGCATCCATGTGCGTCTCTGCGTGAGCAGCAATTGCTTGACGCAGAGACGACATTTCAGCCTGGCGTGCCCTGTCTGAGGCCGCCATGCCCAGCCTGAGCGAGCGGGCCGTGGACTGTGCTGCCTGCTGCTGGAGAAGTACCTGCCTAGCAGGGGGGAGCACAGATCGGGCCACACGCTCCATGATCTCAGCGATGTTCTCCATTGCCGCCCCCTGCCATTCTGAATTGGCAGTCATGTCTTGCTCCCACTCAGTATATTGCGGTTGCGCGTGGCGACCGCGTTGCTGGGCTTGACCCCTGCGGGACCCAAGGACCGGGTGTCCTCGCTGTGTTGGCACCGCCCGCGGCTGCACGACTACATGCCCCCGTCGACATGATGTCCCAGGTACATCAGTGACTGGTGTGGAGGGTGACCCTGCGTCTCGATCCACCACGGGCGGAGGAACCAAGACTGTCTGATCCCTCAGTGCAGGTGTCGCGGACAGAGGAATGTCCACATCAGAATCACTCACCCCTGACACATGGACTTGATGCTCATCCAACTCAACATGGACGTCAGAGTCATCATCAAGGCTGGACTCATAGGCAGCCAGAGACAAGATGGAATGTAGCATTTGGGGGTTTTCCTGGCCTACCACCCCACGACCCCCACTTGTGCCGGGTTGTTGTAGTGGTAACAACCCTGTGTCTGGCATGACAACACCATCCTCCGCCTCCATTCCGTCATCACCTGAAAAATAGAGAGATAAAAGGTCACTACACATGTCAGAAGCACACAACACACACACACACCGACAACAAACACATCAGGCAGACATGTGACACACAACATATAACCTGGCATGCATGCTGGGGCAACTTTGAATTGCTTCTGTGATCAGACCTGTTGAAAGGTGGCAGTTTCCATGGAAGTGGGTCTATGCAGGGCAGAAAATGTGTACACCACTCACTACCTACATGTACAAGGACTCCATGGTGTGTGTCAGGAAATGTGAAGGCAGTGCAAGGTCAAATTCAGGCATCATGTGCATTGTGCATTGTTAGGAAAGATTTCTTAATTGTGGGTAATTTTCCTTCCATGTGGCAACCCCTAAACTTTTTGCTGTTGTTTTCACCATGATCTAGACTTTGCCAGAGAAGTGCAGCCTTCTGCCGCACTCCTCTGGGCTTTCGCTCCATTCTTACGCGGAAACTGACATGCCCTTAAAACAGTCAGTACCGGGAAACGCTGTTTTCCGTAGTTTCTTTATCATGTTGCAGCTTTCGCGCAACATGACACAAGAGGGCACTGTAAGCTAAGTTACTGCTCTCTTGAGTTTCTAGCCTTCTACAGGCCCTAGATACTCTTTTTGGATTGTAACTGATCGGTGCAAGTGAATCACGGACGGGAATGGTGGCAGCGATCGTTACTTGTGTTTTTAAGCTCCTTTTGGCGTTTTAAGCGCGTTTCTCGCGCTTAGCCCAAAATGGTGGCCTGGCTCCCAAAATGGCCAGACCATGAGGCTCCTTTGTCCTGTCCGCTGGCCGTCTTGCCCCCTTCACCTTCCCCAGGTAGAGCTGACCTGGGGCTTTCCTTATTTGGGCATGTACTTTCCCGCGAAACACAGATGCTTTCGCGGGCTTCTACAGGCCTTGTGTGTGCCTCCAGGATGTGGGCTGGGATGTCTGGTCCCAATACACATCATGGGTGCCAGAGAGTATAGAATGGTGTGAATGCCTGGGACCACCGTGGTCCGTGATAGGTCCACGTATGGTGTGAGTGTTTGATGAGCGGATCTCCCATTGGGTCCCCTCCGTTTTGGCGCCAAGGGAACCGTGGATAAGAGGGGGCTGGAAACGCCACTACCATGTCGATCTCCTGAGTTCTCACGAACAAAGGAATACAGGAGCCAAGTATCCTGCAACCACGAGGCTGAACCGAGGAATCGCTGGTGATCCGCTGAAGGACTGCTCCTCTACACTGCTGTCGCCTTGTGAAACCCTTTCTACCTCTGATCGAACCAGAAGCCCTGTACCGGTACTTCGACCCTTGGAATAGCGGGGACAGCTATTCTCGGCATCTTCTGCACGTAAGCCTTCGGAAGTGTCTCTGGGCCATCCAGCAGACTGACCAGCTTACCCAGGAGTCTTGCTCTGTAACCACCGCCAGGTTGTGTTGTATTTCGTGCCCTTGCCACTCTCACACGATTCGTACACTTGGCATTCCCAGGTCTGAAGTGAGTAGTGTACATTTGGCTGAGATACACACGGCCGCTCCGTTGCCCTGCTGTGGTAACAAACTGTGCGGGTTCACTTCGTTTGGGACATCTTTAACTCCACTCTGCTGCTGCAGAATCTACACGATGACGAGACGTCCCCTGCTCCCCTGAACCTGCCAGCACTGAAACTGACGCGGAGAAGCCTGGGTCTGCTTGCATCGGGGACCGGTGAGCAGCATAGCTAGGAACTGGTCGCCCTCCTGCAGGAGCCCATAGCTTTTACCCGCTGTGTCAAACAGCACGCCTTTCCGTACTCGCGCTCTGCTTCTGCCCACAGTGGAGGCTGCGCTTGAGTCGCGGAACTCTGTCTTCTTCATTTGTGCACCAAACTGAACTGCCTGATTCCCTCGAAGAGACTCCCCTTTTTGCCCGTTGGCACCAGCGTGTGCAGGTACCTTTGAGCACAAGGCTCCACTCTTCGTAGGGCTTGGACTTCCTTTTAGTTAGGTGCCTCTGAAGGCGGACTGGGTCTAATCGTTATTTCGCACTGCCCGTTTTCCTCCCCTTCTAGGTGGACTACACATTTCGTGCATCTAACGCTTTAGACTCGTTTGTATTTGTATATATATTGTATTGGTTTGGTATGTGTTGGTTTACTAGAGTTTTATTGTGATTTCTCGCTACAGTCATTGTTGCAAAGGCCTTGGAATAAATGTGTATATATTTTTAATATAACACCTGTTTGGAGTAATTTGTAAGTGTCCTTGCTTTGTGTGCTCATTGCGGGCTTTCAGTCACCCTCACCCCTCTTGAGACCTAGTCTTGACCGCCGCGATCGCTACCCTGATTGGCTGGCTTGTCCAGAGGTTACCCTGTTCCAAGTAATTAGGTTGGCCTTCTGAACTTCTGCGCCGCCAGGACAGAGTTCAGAAATCCGTCTTAACAAATTGGTGCACAGCGGTGGGATACGACTGAAGGTATCCAGTGTTGCGCACGAACTAAGGCATTTCAAGTTATTCCAACCAGGACACGTAGTGAATTGTTATAGTATAACTTTGAAAAGGCCATAGTCCTATCTAACAATATGGAAACAAATACCTTGTTAACTTTAAATGCTTCCAAATTCGAAACATTGAAAGAGATGTGTGCGGAGAGAGGTGTTTCCTCTCAAGGCACCAAATTGGATATGATCCAAAGAATCGTGGCGTGGCAAGAAGCGCAGCTTGATGCTATAACTTCTGAGGACAGTGCGGAAGAAGGTGGGGCTGCTCTCACTGGTAGAACAGACGGTTCTGCCGCTGCACTGATCCACCGCGACCACGAGGACAGGGAGGATGAGATGTCTAATGTTTCCACTGCCAGTGCTGATGGGGAGGCTATGCTTGAATTCAAGAAGCAAGAGCTGCGGTTTAGGCAGAAGGAGCTTGAGTTCAGCATAGCCAAACTACAAATCGAACAGGCAGAAAAACAGAAAGGCAGGGTTCACCAGTTGGAACTGGCCAAGCTTCAGGTTGCAAATGGATCCAAGGGTCCTGGACATGGATCTGGGGCCTCCTCTCATCCACGGTTTCCGAAAGATCTGCTCAGTGTGTATGAGGAAAGGAATAACATTATGGACTGGCTGAATGCGTTTGAGTATGCATGCGAAGTTCAAGAAGTTGACAATGCTGATAAGATTGCCTGGTTACTCAGCAGACTGCCCCATTCTGGCTGTAGTGCCATTATGGAAATGTCGAAGGCTGAGCAAGCTGATTTCGCAATGTTAAAGCAAACTCTCATTTTAAAGTTTGGAAAGACTCCGGCCCAATATTTAAAACGATTCCAAGAGTACAAGAAAAAAGAAGGTGGTACTTGGGTATCTTATGTAACCGAATCCTTAAAAAACTTGACTGGCTGGGTCGAAGGTTATAAGGATTCTACCTTTGAAGGCATGATAAATCTTGTCATGCTGGAACACATTTTTGCATCTTCTTCCCCGGAGCTCAAGCAGCATTTGGCCGATTCGAAGGAGATAGATCCTAAGAAGCTGGCCATTGCAGCAAACTTATGGGTCTCACATCGAGTGTCCCATAAGGACAAAACTCATCCTGGTAAGCAGGAGGAAGGGAAAAAGTACAAAGATAAGGAGGGTGGAGAATCTGATAAATCTTCTTCTCAAAAGGGCCACAAAAAGAAAAATAAGGGTAAGACACAAGAGAACTCACAGGGTAGTCGAGGTCAGCCTCCAAAACAGAACTCTGGTTACAATAAGCCTCCCCATGCAAACAGACCCAATGGATCTTGTTTTGTTTGTGGAGCAACTGACCACGTGAAGGGGGATCCCCGGTGTAAGGTTAAACCTTTGGGGGTCCACTCCGCTAATCTAGCCTCCTCCTCCTACGAGGAAGAAGAGATTACAGGAGCATCCTTCTCCTCAGACTCCTTCCCCAGTGGGATAGAAGATGAGGTAGTTTTAGTTTCCCTGGGTTCCTGGGAGCCTAAAGTCGCAGAGGCTTATGCTAGGATTCCAGATAATACCAAGCACTACTTTAAAGACAGTGTGCTGATCAATGGAGTAGATACTCCAGCTCTTAGGGATAGTGGGTGCAGTCGAACTGTAGTGGATTCTACCTTGGTAGACTCAGAGGAAGTTGCCAGAGCTACTCTGATGCCCACTAAGTTGGCTGACGGCCCACTCCGCATGTTCCCAGTAATACCTGTAAATCTTACTTTAAATGGTACAGCAGTCAGGATTCCAGTGAGCATTCAGAGAAACGTCCCAGGAAAGGTCTTGTTAGGCAATGATCTCGGAGCTTTAGGGCTCATAGGAGACACTGCCGACAGACCCTACACACGGTCTCAAGCACTGGCCGCATTGGCCAAGACCAATACGCTGCCCCAGCCGAAGGGGAAACCCAAGGCGAAAGGAGTAAACAAGTCAAGACGAGGGAAAGAGAACATTCCCCAAAGCTCGCCTACCACTGTGGTGGAGGAAGTTGGTCAATCGCCCGGGCCTGATGAGGAGGTGGCGACGCCTGAAGTATTTGACCCCAACGACCATCCTGAACTAAAAGACTTGTTAGTAGAAGGTGGTCCTGATAGGGAAGAATTCAGTAAAGGCCAACGTGAGTGCCCACCTCTGGAAGGCCTAAGGAGACAAGCCTGCTCCCAGCTTGAGGGTGAACCTCCTGGGATGCATCAGATTTATTGGGAAGGTGGACTCCTGAATAGTGAGCCCACAGAGTCTACAGAAGGAGACCATAGGAGGTTGTTGGTTCCCCTTGCTGTAAGAACCTTCCTCCTGCAGTTGGCGCATGAAGTGCCCCTTGCTGGTCACCTTGGTATTAAGAGGACCAAGCAAAGGTTATCCATGCACTTCTACTGGCCCAAGATGGGGGTGCAAGTAGGAAGTCACTGCAGGAGTTGTGCCTCCTGCCAGTTATCTGGTAAGGTTGGCTCGACAATCCAAGCTCCATTGGTACCATTCCCAGTTGTGGGAATACCATTCGAAAGGGTAGGGATCGACATTGTTGGTCCCCTTGAACCGCAAACATCCTCAGGCAATAGGTTTATCCTGGTGCTGGTCGACCATGCTACCAGATATCCTGAGGCCATCCCATTGAAAACTGTAACTGCCAAGTCAGTTGCAAAAGCGTTACTTGGCATATTTACTAGGGTTGGCTTCCCCAAAGAAGTTGTTTCGGATCGTGGCAGCAACTTTATGTCGAAGTATATGCAGGCTATGTGGAAAGAATGTGGGGTAACCTACAAGTTCTCTTCTGCATACCACCCCCAGACCAATGGTCTGGTGGAACGTTTCAACAGAACGTTAAAGAGCATGATTGGGGCTCTGGAAGATCCTCAGAGAAGAAAATGGGATCTTCTTTTACCATGCTTACTGTTTGGCTACCGAGAGGTACCACAGGAGGGTGTTGACTTCAGCCCCTTCGAACTTCTGTTCGGTCATCCTGTACCGGGACCCTTAGCCATAGTCAAAGAGGGATGGGAGATGCCCACTCCCCCTGTTACTACCAACGTAGTAGATTATGTGCTGGGGCTCAGAAAACGGATGGTACTTCTGATGGGCTTGGCTAGTGATAAATTGAAGGCAGGACAAGCGCTGGTGAAACATTGGTACGACCAGAAAGCTTCCCTCATCAACTTTACACCTGGTCAGCAAGTCCTGATCATGAATCCCATAAGGCCTCGAGCTTTACTGGACAAATGGTCAGGCCCTTACACAGTGGTGGAGCCCCTGGGTGAGGTTAACTATTTAGAGGACCCTGGAAGGCCTGGACAGGCTCCAAAAGTGTTTCACGTAAATAGGCTGAAGGCTTTCGTCCCAAAAGTCGAAATCGCAGCACTGCTACTGGCTTCAGATGTTGAGGAAGAGGAGTCTGAACCTCTCCCTGACCTGTTCCAAAGCGGTCCTTCAAATAGCTCCTTTGAGGGTGTCCGAGTGGCCCCTCACCTGACTTCTGATCAGCAGGCTGAGGTGAAAAGTTTGCTTAGGCAGTTTTCCCCCTGTTTTCACAGTCGCCTGGTTTGACACCTTGGTGCAAACATAACATAGACACAGGAGACAGTGTACCTACCAAAAGTAGGGGATACAGGATGTCAGACAAAGTACGGTCTTATATTAAGACCGAGGTCAACAAGATGTTAGACCTTGGGGTGATTGAACCCTCTAGTAGTCCTTGGTCCAGCCCTGTGGTTTTGGTTCCAAAGGCAGGCACTTCTGAATTGAGGTTCTGCGTGGATTACAGGGCTCTGAATGCTGTCACCAAGACAGATGCACACCCCTTGCCTCGAACAGATGAGCTGGTGGATACTTTGGGTGCCTCCAAGTACCTCAGCACGTTTGACCTCACTGCTGGCTATTGGCAAATAGCTTTAGCAGAACATGCCAAGGAGAAGACAGCGTTTTCTACTCCAGACGGCCTTTACCAATTCAGGGTAATGCCGTTCGGGTTGAAAAATTCACCTGCCACTTTCCAGAGGCTTGTGAATCATGTGTTGAATGGTTTGGACGAATTCTGTCTTGCATATCTGGACGATATAGCAGTTTTCAGAACCACCTGGGAAGACCATGTGAAACACCTCGGGATTGTGCTCCAGGCTCTTCAGAAAGCACACTTGACCATAAAGGCTAGTAAATGCCAGATTGGACAAGGCTCAGTGGTTTACCTTGGACATGAAGTAGGTGGAGGGAGGATACAGCCACTTCCCAGTAAAGTACAAGCAGTACAAGACTGGCCTACCCCCACTACACAGACCCAAGTGAGAGCCTTCTTAGGACTCACGGGGTATTACCGCAACTTCGTGGCAGACTATGGCACCATAGCTGCCCCTCTGACTGCCCTCACCACTCCGAAGAAACCCAAGAAGGTAACTTGGACCGACGAGTGTGAGAAGGCCTTCAACGGCTTAAAAGACTCCTTGTGCCAGGCCCCTGTCCTCAGGGCCCCTGATTATCCAAGACCTTTTATTGTGCAGATGGATGCCTCTGACACTGGGATAGGAGCTGTACTATCGCAAGTAGATGAGAAGGGTAAGGAACCCTATTGGTTTCATTAGTCGCCAGCTTAAAGACAGAGAGCTCAGATGGTCCACAGTGGAGAAAGAATGTTTCTCTGTTGTGTGGGCCCTATGGAAGCTGAGGCCCTACCTCTATAGGATCCACTTCACTGTGCAAACTGACCATAAGCCCTTAAAGTGGCTAATGAACATGAAGGGAGAGAATCCAAAGTTGCTTAGGTGGTCCATAAGTCTACAAGGCTTCGACTTCACTATTGAGCATGGGCCAGGTGTCCAACATAGAAATGCTGAAGGGTTGTCCAGAATGTTTAACCGACCTGAACAAGAGACTCATCCAGGGGTGGATTAGTTCCCCCTGTCCATAGTCTGGGAGGGGCGAGTGTTAGGAAAGATTTCTTAATTGTGGGTAATTTTCCTTCCATGTGGCAACCCCAAAACTTTTTGCTGTTGCTTTCACCATGATCTAGACTTTGCCAGAGAAGTGCAGCCTTCTGCCGCACTCCTATGGGCTTTCGCTCCATTCTTACGGGGAAACTGACATGCCCTTAAGACAGTCAGTACCGGGAAACGCTGTTTTCCGTAGTTTCTTTATCATGTTGCAGCTTTCGCGCAACATGACACAAGAGGGCACTGTAAGCTAAGTTACTGCTCTTTTGGGTCTCTACAGGCCCTAGATACTCTTTTTGGATTGTAACTGATCGGTGCAAGTGAATCACGGACGGGAATGGTGGCAGCGATCGTTTCTTGTGTTTTTGAGCTCCTTTTGGTGTTTTAAGCGCGTTTCTCGCGCTTAGCCCAAAATGGTGGCCTGGCTCCCAAAATGGCCAGACCACGAGGCTCCTCTGCCCTGTCCGCTGACCGTCTTGCCCCCTTCACCTTCCCCAGGTCGAGCTGACCCAGGGCCTTCCTTATTTGGGCATGTACTTTCCCACGAAACACAGATGCTTTCGCTGGCTTCTACAGGTCTTGTGTGTGCCTCCAGGATGCGGGCTGGGCTGTCTGGTCCCAATACACATCATGGGTGCCAGAGAGTCTAGAGTGGTGTGAATGCCTGGGACCACCGTGGTCCGTGATAGGTCCACGTATGGTGTGAGTGTTTGATGAGCGGATCTCCCATTGGGTCCCCTCCGTTTTGGCGCGAAGGGAACCGTGGATAAGAGGGGGCTCGATACCATGTCGATCTCCTGAGTTCTCACGAACAAAGGAATACAGGAGCCAAGTATCCTGCAACCACGAGGCTGAACCGAGGAATCGCTGGTGACCCGCTGAAGGACTGCTCCTCTACACTGCTGTCGCCTTGTGAAACCCTTTCTACCTCCGATCGAACCAGAAGGCCTGTACTGGTACTTCGACCCTTGAAAAAGTGGGGACAGCTATTCTCGGCATCTTCACCATCTCCTGCACGCAAGCCTTCTGAAGTGTCTCTGGGCCATCGAGTAGACTGACCAGCCTACCCAGGAGTCTTGCTCTGTAACTGCCGCCAGGTTGTGTTGTATTTCGAGCCCTTGTCACTCTCACACGATTCGTACACTTGGCATTCCCAGGTCTGAAGTGAGTAGTGTACATTTGGCTGAGATACACACGGCCGCTCCGTTGCCCTGCTGTGGTAACAAACTGTGTGGGTTCACTTCGTTTGGGACATCTTTAACTCCACTCTGCTGCTGCAGAATCTACACGACGACAGGACGTCCCCTGCTCCCCTGAACCTGCCAGCACTGAAACTGACGCGGAGAAGCCTGGGCCTGCTTGCATCGGGGACCGGTGAGTAGCATAGCTAGGAACTGGTCGCCCTCCTGCAGGAGCCCATAGCTTTTCCCCGGTGTGTGAAACAGCACGCCTTTCCGTACTCGCGCTCTGCTTCTGCCCACAGTGGAGGCTGCGCTTGAGTCGTGGAACTCTGTCTTCTTCATTTGTGCACCAAACTGAACTGCCTGATTCCCTCAAAGAGACTCCCCTTTTTGCCCGTTGGCACCAGCGCGTGCAGGTACTTTTGAGCACAAGGCTCCACTCTTCGTAGGGCTTGGACTTCCTTTTAGTTAGGTGCCTCTGAAGGCGGACTGGGTCTAATCGTTATTTCGCACTGCCTGTTTTCCTCCCCTTCTAGGTGGACTACACATTTCGTGCATCTAACGCTTTAGACTCGTTTGTATTTGTATATGTATTGTATTGGTTTGGTATGTGTTGGTTTACTAGAGTTTTATTGTGATTTCTCGCTACGGTCATCGTTGCAAAGGCCTTGGAATAAATGTGTATATATTTTTAATATAACACCTGTTTGGAGTAATTTGTAAGTGTCCTTGCTTTGTGTGCTCATTGCGGGCTTTCAGTCACCCTCACCCCTCTTGAGACCTAGTCTTGACCGTCGCGATCGCTACCCTGATTGGTCTGGCTTGTCCAGAGGTTACCCTGTTCCAAGTAATTAGGTTGGCCTTCTGAACTTCTGCGCCGCCAGGACAGAGTTCAGAAATCCGTCTTAACATGCATTCAATGTGTACCATATCTAGAAGCCAAGCACCCCTCCACCCAAGTAAAAAAACAGGGATGCCTAGCATGGTATCAAAAGGCTGACCATAGACCTGTGTATTGACAGGCAGTGTTGACTGGCATCAACAGCTTAATGTGATTCAAGTGACAACACTGCAAATGATGCTGGGACAGTAAGCAGGACACATGATGAAAACTCTGGATGCCGCCCATGTGTGAAGAAGACACAACAACAGTTGGACAGAGTCATTGGCCATTGAACAGGCTGAGGCCTGTGAGACACACAGATTGTCAGACCCTAAATATGTGTGCAAGGCAGTACTGAGCCACAGTTGACATGGGAAGGCTGATGAGATGCCATGCAATGTATGTCACCCAGGACTTGTATTACAGTGATCATCCAGTCAAGGACACATAGGGGCATGCGTGCAATGCACATGGAGCATGAATGGGCACTCATGTCCCTGGGGGACATCTGACCTATGCACAGTACAAGTGAGATACCCTGCATCAAGTACTAAGGCTGTACCACACGGCATATGTCTGGCAGATTGTACGCTGGAAGTTAGCATCTACACAGGACGCATGAACAGGAAAGTACACATTGGCAAGATTGAAGCAGACCAGTGCAAAGGTGGAACTGGGGTGCAGAGTGGCGGAGGAGGGGCAAGGGAGCATGCCTACATGGAGTCCCCGCATGCAGGCAGAGGAAACATGCACGTCAGTCATGCAATGACATTGTGCCTGGGCTGAGAGGAAGGTCACCCCACGCCACATGCAGAAGGGCCAGTGAGCTGGAACATGGACCGGAGGGGCATACTTGTAACCAGCATGTCAGTAGGGTGCAATAGTGGTGATGAGGACAGTCCCCGTCTGCTCCACATGTCCACCATCCAGCAGAGCAGACATGCATCACGGAAGCATTGCATTACTTACACATCAGAACCATGTACACGTCACATGTAGTGGCAATCATGCACAACACATCCCACAAGTGAAACACACACGTCCTCAACAAACACGCATTAACACTCACTGGACTGGGCATCAAAGTCCAGCATCTCTCCCACTCCTTTGACCAATTCAGGTGGTATGAACTCCGCAAGGAGTGCCTCATGCGGAGTGAGCTCTTCCTCCTCTGGTGCAGGCCCACCGCCAGTCACCAGAGTGAAGTTGTAATTAGAGGCCCGCTTAGCCTTAGTGCTGCGTTTGATGTCATTCCAACGCTTTTTGCACTCTTGCGCCGTGCGCACCTCATGGCCGAATGAACTGAAATGTTCCGCAACATGCTTCCAGTGGGTGTTACGTTGGGCAGCCGTAGTCTGACTATTGGCACCCACTAGCATGTCACGGCTGTGGCCCCGCATGTAGCCCACGAGGAAGTCCAGTTCCTGCTTGCAGAAAGGCTTCTTCCTCGACGTGCAGGAGGTCGTGGCTGCGTGTGGGGTCCCAGCCTGTGCTGCAGGTGCAACCTTCCTCCTCTTGGACTGTGGCGCAGACCCTGGCTGGCTAATGCCGCCCCGACCAGTATGGCCAGTGAATTCGGTGGATTGAGCCAAGGGAGTGGCAGGTGGAGGGACGACCAAAGGCCTGACTTGTGTCAGTGGCATCTGGGTGCCCTCTAATGGACCATGCGCAGCAACATCAGCTGTGGCAGGGTCATTGACCGCAACGGTCCTGGTTGGCAGACGCACAACCGGGGTGTTGTTGGGTGCATCTGCCCCTGCACTTGCCAACACCCGGCAGTTCGGGGCAGCAGATGACATAACTGCCCCAGGGACACGTGTCTTGGTCTGAGCAGCCCTGTCTGCCCCTATGGTTTCCCCCCTGGCATGTTGGAAATCTACCAAGGGCTCCTCAAGTGCCAACGCAGCCTGCGCTGGCAGACCCTGAGCCTGGGTGGCGGTGTCCACAGCTGCACCTGCAGCTACCACTACCCTTGGGCCCGTGGCAGTCGATGGAACGGACTGCCGGGTCACACAGGCGCCAGTGCCAGATGCAGAAGCTGCATCCCCCGGACCCACAGGGGGTGGTGGCATGACTGCACTGACACATGGCACAACATTGTGCTCAAGTGGCGCACCCCTGCCTCTTCCCCCTCTGTGGCCGCCCTGGACACCCTGGAGTCCCCCTACTCCCTGGTCACCACGGCCACGTCCCCGACCACGCCGGCCATGAGGAGTACGCCCAGCTGAGGCGCCCCTCACCTTTCGTGTCCTCCCAACCATGGCACAGATGTAGTAGTGCCGGCACAGATGGAGTAGTGCCAATGGGAGGTGTACACCACAATTGACCTAGGCAATTGGGGTGAAGGGGGTGGGAAGCAAGATGTTAACAGCCCCCCTGCACCTGCAAGGCTGTATGTGACCCCGGTGATGTAGTGACGGGTCACGCAACGCTCAGGCACCCCAAAACTGCAGTAAAACCGTGCACGCAACCCTGCAGCCTACGTGCGTGGAATCAACCTCCCGCAGTACGCGGTGGCACCCAGTAACACGAATAACGCGTACGCGTGGGGCACGCAGGCTACTATGACATCGAAAATGGGTGCGATACACAGGGGCACCCGCAGTGGGAAAAATAGCGTGTGCGACTCACCGTCTGACTAGCGCGATGCAGAAAAACATGCGTAGACAAAACCCCCGCCAAAAGAAGAGATACGTCCTTGATAGCTGTGAAGTTGTGATGGCGCGCGAAACAACAGGAAGCGGCAACACCCATCGGTCTCTACGAAAGGCACGTACAGCGAACTGCTGCCCCCGCTCACCTTTAACCCGTGCTGAGGGAAACGCCCGCACGCGTCACGTCACTTACGCGCATGGGCCCTTTTCTCGGATTACACGCATTCCCACGCGGACGTGCAGTTTTTCACGCGCGCTGAAATGCCCATGCACGCCTGCGCGCGTCACGTCACAGAGGCGCTTGCGCTTGAAGGGCCTTCTGTCCAATGAAATTGCATATGCATGCAGACGCGCTTACGCGCTAAGGGCCTTTCCTCGAATTACACGCTGATGTGCAGAATTTTCACGTGCCAAATCACTCCGTATCAAGCTGGCCACGCGTAAGCACACGGAAGACCACGCTCCTGCCCAAAAGGCTGAATTACTGCCCCCCAGAGCCCTGAGCAGCCTCCCACGAGCCATCTGCTGCTGCCTGCCTGCCTGCCTGCTGCCACAGTGCCCTGCCATTTGCTGCACATCAGCCATCTGCAGGGGTCCAGTTGCTGTGTCCACCCCTGCTGGAACAGAAGACTCCCGACTGGGATACCATCGCTCCACAGCCCAGCCCCAGGACCCAGTTGCCCACCCACGTCTGCCTCGGGGGTCGCCATGTCGGGGCAAACACCATCCGAGACCACTGGCGACCCCCAGCCAGAGGGGCAGAGGGCCACCAGCTTCAGTCAGAAGGAAGTTGGTGTCCTGGTAGAGCATGTCCTGGGGCATTATGATGCCCTCTTCGGATCATCACGCACCGACAAGGATGGACGGGACAGGATCTGGACGGACATCGTGACTGCCATCAACGCGGAGGGGGTGGCAGTCCGCGACTTCCAACATGTCAAGAAGCGCTGGGAGGACTTCAGGACCAGGACCCTCTTTTCGGAAGATCAGATGAGGGTCCTGGAACGCATATCCCCAGCGCTCCACGTCCAGGTCCTTGAGAGGCAGATCTGTCTGGAGTCGAGCGGTAAGTGGCCAGGCATTGCTGTGTGAGACAGGGCATGTTGTAGTGTGCTGGTTGTCTGATACTTGCCTGTATGTGTGACATAGGCCATGTACGCGTGTGTGTGTGCAGGGACATCATGGTCATGCATGTGAGACCAGTAATGTGTGAAGCACACGGTTGGTGTATGCGTTTAAATGCTACATGGGGAGCCCTATGCAGAATGGACACATGAGAGCATGCCGGTCTCTGTTCCTGGACATGGGTGGAGGTGAGGGATGGGTGATGATGCCATGTACATGTATGGTTTCCATGTCTGTGTGTCTGACCTGCGTGTCTGTGACTTGTGAATGCCATGGATGCATGACACATGTCTGTGTCAATGTTCAGATCCACTGATGCAGCCTAGCGATCCTTGCATCCACTGTGTCTGGGGTGTACGAGTCCAGATGGATGAAAGTACGGTGAAGTGTGTGAATGTGATAGGCATGACCCATGATGCATATGAGTTCAAAAACAACATTGTATGTTTCAAGAGTCCCTTGGACATGTTTGCTTATGTCCATAGCATGCGCCATGCCTGTTACTGCATGTGTTTTGCCTGCACTGACCCATGTGTTGTGGAGGGACATGATGGAAGTGATCTTTGACAGTGCCACTCATCTGCTATTGCTTCCTGTCTAGGGGACCATTGTACAGTACCCTGATGCTTGTGTTCTATGTCTCCCTCTACACAGCGCCAAGTGAAGAAGAGGGCGGAGACGGCGCTGTGGAGCAAGGCGGCGGGGATGCCCCACGGCTGCAGCGGAAGGGGTGGGTGAGCCCCCACAGGGGCTTGCAACGGCGGAAGACGGTGTGGAGCCATCCAGGGTGGTGGTTGCCACAGAGGAGGAGGAGGCCGCTACTGAGCCGCACATGGGGCCTGGTGGGGGCATCCCTGCTGCTGCAAGTGGTGCAGTCCAGGGGCAGGGGCAGGAGGCAGCACAGGTCGTCGTGGAGGTGCCTGTGCATGTCACTGTCCCTGACACTGTGACTGCACCACCATGCACCAGCAGGGATGCCCCATCCCAGGCCCGTCCGCAGGTAGGGGGGATGTCCATGTCATCTGACTCCCCTCCACCTGCGGACGAGGGGACCCCTGGCCGTATGGAGAAGGTCCTGATTGGTGTCGCGTTGCGCACAGGTGTCATTCGTGATGAGGTGCGTGCTGCCCGGGGGGAGCACGCACGTCATCACGAAGAGCATCGTGCCAACGTGGCCTAGTTGGGAGCGGTCGTGGTTGGGGGTCTCGTACATGTGTCGGGCACTTTGGCGACCCTCTCCTCCTCTGTGGAGGCTATGCGCCAGTCGTTCTCCATGCCGTCTTCTGTCCCAGATGCCACCAGGGCCCCCAGTGGACCTGCCCCGACCAATGCAGCCAACTCGGTGGGGATCCCATCCCTGCCACAGTCGGGAGTCGGAGGTCCAGCAGGGGTGGACACACCAGCAACTGGACCCCAGCAGATGGAGGATGTGACGGCATCATCGGGCAGGGCACGTGCACGACGGCATCGGTGGATTCCATCAGCCTGCATGCCGTCGTGCTGGCACAGGCAGTTGCATGGGAGGCAGCGGCAGGCTCGACGTGGGAGGCCTCATGGCCCGGGGCCATCAACATCAGGGGTGCAGGCATCGGCCGGAGGGCAGGAGAACCATGGAATGGGAGTGGCTTCCGTGTGGGAGCGGTTGGGCCAGCAGATAGGTACAGAGCGGCAGCGGGCAGAGGAGGAACGGCTCACAATGGTCAGGGCGGAGAACTCCATGCGGAGGGCGCTGAGGCGGGCTGAGTGCCTCGAGGGTCTTCGCAGGGAGTTGGAGCTGGACACTGCTTTATCCCTGCGAGACCTCGGGGCCAGGGAACATGCCCGCCTCCAAGCCATTGAACAGGAGTTCGATGATGCCCTGGCCCATGACAACATCCAGTGAGCCGTTGGACTAGCCCGCTGCCCTTGTAAATAGTTATGTAGTTAGTGTTAGGTTTCCTTTGCTTTTTTCTTGATTTTGGACCTTTTGGACAATGGCCAACATTTTTGTATATATTTTTTTTATTACGAAGTATTTTTAGATAGGTTTCATTTCTTCAGTTGGGATCATGGACCCTGGATTGTTTGTCTGTATATAGTTGACTGTTGGATTATGTTTTTTTTTTGATTTACCCATGGAGCAATGGTTTTTGGTTTTGTTTTTCCCTTGGATGTACTTTTTTGAACTGTGACTTTGAACACCTTTCCTTTGAATTATGATTTGTGGTTTTTCATTATTTTACGGACATGCTGCTTTTTTGATTTTAATTCCCATTGTCGTTTGTTTATTTTTAATCCCATTTATGTTGCTTTTAATACATTTTTTTCATCAAACCTCAATGTGTAGTATCATATCATTGGTTTCATGCATGTCATGATATGGGTTTTGACATTCACTTACACCCATTGGGCCTCATTAGGACCCAGGCGGTAAGGGGTTTACGGCGGCGTAAACAGCGCCGACCCTTACCGCCTGATTCCGAGGTCCCTTAGCGCCATGGAGGTTTTAACACCTGCTTTTAGCAGGTGTTAAAATCCATGGCGCTAAGGGACCTTGTTGTTAATTACGCCACCGTAATTTACGGTGGCGTAATTAACGCCTTCCCCACTCCCATTATGCCCTAAGGGGGAAAAATGGGAATGGGGAAGGGTAAATGGGTTAATGGGGACTTACCGCCCCACTCACCTCGGAATGGGGCGGTAAGTCCGCCAACCACCACGTTTACGCCATGGTGGTAAAGGTACGACCCAGGCGGTAACTTACCGCCTGGGTCGTAATGAGGCCCATTGTGTGTATGTGAGGGACATGTGTTCATTTACATACTTTCCATTGGGGTTGTATCATGTAATTGGCAATTCTGAGTGGGTGGATACAATACTTGGGTGGGTGTTTGGCATGTGGAGGCTGCCCATAAGGGCCAGGGATCTAGATTGTGATGACGTGTTGGCTGGGGGACATGTGTCAGGGCCTGCTGGCAGGTGCCTCGCAATGCTGGGGGGTGGGGGTGCAGGGGGACATGAGTGGGACATGAGTGGGGGCCTGCTGGCAGGTGCCTCGCAATGCTGGGGGGTGGGGGTGCAGGGGGACATGATTGGGACATGAGTGGGGGCTTGCTGGCAGGTGCCTCGCAATGCTGTGGGGTGGGGGTGCAGGGGGACATGAGTGGGACATGAGTGGGGGCCTGCTGGCAGGTGCCTCGCAATGCTGGGGGGTAGGGGTGCAGGGGGACATGATTGGGACATGAGTGGGGGCCTGCTGGCAGGTGCCTCGCAATGCTGTGGGGTGGGGGTGCAGGGGGACATGAGTGGGACATGAGTGGGGGCCAGCTGGCAGGTGCCTCGCAATGCTGGGGGGTGGGGGCGCAGGGGGACATGATTGGGACATGAGTGGGGGCCTGCTGGCAGGTGCCTCGCAATGCTGGGGGGTGGGGTGCAGGGGGAAATGAGTGGGGGCCTGGTGGAGGGTGCCCTGCACTGCTGGGGGGTGGTGGTGCTGGGAGAAATGTGTGGGGGCCTGGTGGAGGGTGGCCCTGACTGGTGGGGGGTGGGGGTGCAGGGAGACCGGAGTGGGGGCCTGGTGGAGGGTGCCCCACAGTGCTGGGGGGTGGGGGTGCTGGGAGACATGTGTGGGGGCCTGGTGGAGGGTGCCCTGCACTGCTGGGGGTGGGGGTGCTGGGAGACATGTGTGGGACATGAGGGGGGGCCTGCTGGCAGGTGCCCTACAGTGCTGGGGGGTGGGGGTGCAGGGGGACATGTGTGGGGGCCTGGTGGAGGGTGCCCCACAGTGCTGGGGGGTGGGGGTGCAGGAGAACATGTGATGGGGCCTGGTGGAGGGTGCCCTGCACTGCTGGGGGGTGGGAGTGCTGGGAGACATGTGTGGGGGCCTGGTGGAGGGTGCCCCTGACTGGTGGGGGGTGGGGGTGCAGGGAGACAGGAGTGGGGGCCTGGTGGAGGGTGCCCCACAGTGCTGGGGGGTGGGGGTGCTGGGAGACATGTGTGGGGGCCTGGTGGAGGGTGCCCTGCACTGCTGGGGGGCGGGGGTGCTGGGAGACATGTGTGGGACATGAGTGGGGGCCTGCTGGCAGGTGCCCCACAGTGCTGGGGGGTGAGGGTGCAGGGGGACCTGTGTGGGGGCCTGGTGGAGGGTGCCCCACAGTGCTGGGGGCTGGGGGTGCAGGGGGACATGTGTGGGGGCCTGGTGGAGGGTGCCCTGCACTGCTGGGAGACATGTGTGGGGGCCTGGTGGAGGGTGCCCCTGACTGGTGGCTGGTGGCGGGTGGGGGTGCAGGGAGACAGGAGTGGGGGCCTGGTGGAGAGTGCCCTGCACTGCTGGGGGGTGGGGGTGCTGGGGGACATGTGTGGGGGCCTGGTGGAGGGTGCCCCTGACTGGTGGGGGGTGGGGGTGCAGGGAGACAGGAGTTGGGGCCTGGTGGAGGGTGCCCCACAGTGCTGGGGGGTGGGGGTGCAGGTAGACAGGAGTGGGGGCCTGGTGGAGGGTGCCCTGCACTGCTGGGGGGTGGGGGTGCTGGGAGACATGTGTGGGGGCCTGGATGGAGGGATCCCCTGACTGGTGGGGGGTGGTGGTGCAGGGAGACATGTGTGTGGGCCTGGTGGAGGGTGCCCTGCACTGCTGGGGGGTGGGGGTGCTGGGAGACTTGTGTGGGGGCCTGGTGGAGGGTGCCCCTGACTGGTGGGGGGTGGGTGTGCAGGGAGACAGGAGTGGGGGCCTGGTGGAGGGTGCCCCACAGTGCTGGGGGGTGGGGGTGCTGGGAGATATGTGTGGGGGCCTGGTGGAGGGTGCCCTGCACTGCTAGGTGGCGGGGGTGCTGGGAGACATGTGTGGGACATGAGAGGGGGCCTGCTGGCAGGTGCCCCACAGTGCTGGGGGGTGGGGGTGCAGGGGGACATGTGTGGGGGCCTGGTGGAGGGTGCCCCACAGTGCTGGGGGGTGGGGGTGCAGGGGGACATGTGTGGGGGCCTGGTGGAGGGTGCCCTGCACTGCTGGGGGGTGGGGGTGCTGGGAGACATGTGTGGGGGCCTGGTGGAGGGTGCCCCTGACTGGTGGGGGGTGGGGGTGCAGGGAGACAGGAGTGGGGGCCTGGTGGAGGGTGCCCTGCACTGCTGGAGGGTGGGGGTGCTGGGAGACATGTGTGTGGGCCTGGTGGAGGGTGCCCCTGACTGGTGGGGGGTGGGGTGCAGGGAGACAGGAGTGGGGGCCTGGTGGAGGGTGCCCCACAGTGCTGGGGGTGGGGGTGCTGGGAGACATGTGTGGGGGCCTGGTGGAGGGTGCCCCACGCTGCTGGGGGGTGGGGGTGCTGGGAGACATGTGTGGGGGCCTGGTGGAGGGTGCCCCTGACTGGTGGGGGTGGGGGTGCAGGGAGACAGGAGTGGGGGCCTGGTGGAGGGTGCCCTGCACTGCTGGGGTGTGGGGGTGCTGGGAGACATGTGTGGGGGCCCGGTGGAGGGTGCCCCTGACTGGTGGGGGTTGGGGGTGCAGGGAGACAGGAGTGGGGGCCTGGTGGAGGGTGCCCTGCACTGCTGGGAGGTGGGGGTGCCTGGAGACATGTGTGGGGGCCTGGTGGAGGGTGCCCCTGACTGGTGGGGGGTGGGGGTGCAGGGAGACAGGAGTGGGGGCCTGGTGGAGGGTGCCCTGCACTGCTGGGGGGTGGGGGTGCTGGGAGACATGTGTGGGGGCCTGGTGGAGGGTGCCCCTGACTGGTGGGGGGGGGTGGTGCAGGGAGACAGGAGTGGGGGCCTGGTGGAGGGTCCCCCACAGTGCTGGGGGGTGGGGGTGCTTGGAGACATGGGTGGGGGCCTGGTGGAGGGTGCCCCGCACTGCTGGGGGGTGGGGGTGCTGGGAGACATGTGTGGGGGCCTGGTGGAGGGTGTCCCTGACTGGTGGGGGGTGGGGGTGCAGGGAGACAGGAGTAGGGGCCTGGTGGAGGGTGCCCTGCACTGCTGGGGGTGGGGGTGCTGCGAGACATGTGTCGGGGCCTGGTGGAGGGTGCCCCTGACTGGTGGGGGGTGGGGGTGCAGGGAGACAGGAGTGGGGGCCTGGTGGAGGGTGCCCTGCACTGCTGGGGGGTGGGGGTGCTGGGAGACATGTGTGGGGGCCTGGTGGAGGGTGCCCCTGACTAGTGGCGGGTGGGGGTGCAGGGAGACAGGAGTGGGTCCTGTTGGAGGGTGTCCTGCACTGCTGGGGGGTGGGGGTGCTGGGAGTCATGTGTGGGGGCCTGGTGGAGGGTGCCCCTGACTGGTGGGGGGTGGGGGTGCAGGGAGACAGGAGTGGGGGCCTGGTGGAGGGTGCCCCACAGTGCTGGGGGGTGGGGGTGCTGGGAGACATGTGTGGGGGCCTGGTGGAGGGTGCCCCTGACTGGTGGGGGGTGGGGGTGCAGGGAGACAGGAGTGGGGGACTGGTGGAGGGTGCCCCTGACTGGTGGGGGTGGGGGTGCAGGGACACAGGAGTTGGGGCCTGGTGGAGGTTGCCCCACAGTGCTGGGGGGTGGGGGTGCTGGGAGACATGTGTGAGGGGCTGGTGGAGGGTCCCCTGCACTGCTGGGGGGTGGGGGTGCTGGGAGACATGTGTGGGACATGAGGGGGGGCCTGCTGGCAGGTGCCCTACAGTGCTGGGGGGTGGGGGTGCAGGGGGACATGTGTGGGGGCCTGGTGGAGGGTGCCCCACAGTGCTGGGGGGTGGGGGTGCAGGAGAACATGTGTGGGGGCCTGGTGGAGGGTGCCCTGCACTGCTGGGGGGTGGGGGTACTGGGAGACATGTGTGGGGGCCTGGTGGAGGGTGCCCCTGACTGGTGGGGGGTGGGGGTGCAGGGAGACAGGAGTGGGGGCCTGGTGGAGGGTGCCCCACAGTGCTGGGGGGTGGGGGTGCAGGGAGACAGGAGTGGGGGCCTGGTTGAGGGTGCCCTGCACTGTTGGGGGTTGGGGGTGCTGGGCAACATGTGTGGGGGCCTGGTGGAGGGTTCCCCTGACTGGTGGGGTGTGGGGGTGCAGGGAGACAGGAGTGGGGGCCTGGTGGACGGTGCCCCACAGTGCTAGGGGGTGGGGGTGCTGGGAGACACGTGTGGGGGCCTGGTGGAGGGTGCCCCTGACTGGTGGGGGGTGGAGGTGCAGGGAGACAGGAGTGGGGGCCTGGTGGAGGGTGCCCCTGACTGGTGGGGGTGGGGGTGCAGGGAGACAGGAGTGGGGGCCTGGTGGAGGTTGCCCCACAGTGCTGGGGAGTGGGGGTGCTGGGAGACATGTGTGGGGGCCTGGTGGAGGGTGCCCCTGACTAGTGGGGGGTGGGGGTGCAGGGAGACAGGAGTGGGGGCCTGGTGGAGGGTGTCCTGCACTGCTGGGGGGTGGGGGTGCTGGGAGACATGTGTGGGGGCCTGGTGGAGGGTGCCCCTGACTGGTGGGGGGTGGGGGTGCAGGGAGACAGGAGTGGGGGCCTGGTGGAGGGTGCCCCACAGTGCTGGGGAGCGGGGGTGCTGGGAGACATGTGTGGGGGCCTGGTGGAGGGTGCCCCGGACTGGTGGGGGGTGGGGGTGCAGGGAGACAGGAGTGGGGGCCTGGTGGAGGGTGCCCCACAGTGCTGGGGGGTGGGGGTACTGGGAGACATGTGTGGGGGCCTGGTGGAGGGTGCCCTGCACTGCTGGGGGGTGGGGGTGCTGGGAGACATGTGTGGGGTCCTGGTGGAGGGTGCCCCTGACTGGTGGGGGTCGGGGGTGCGGGGAGACAGGGGTGGGAGCCTGGTGGAGGGTGCCCCACAGTGATGGGGGGTAGGGGGGTTGGGAGACATGTGTGGGGGCCTGGTGGAGGGTGCCCTGCACTGCTGGGGGGCGGGGGTGCTGGGAGACATGTGTGGGACATGAGTGGGGGCCTGCTGCCAGGTGCCCCACCATGCTGGGGGGTGGGGGTGCAGGGGGAAATGTGTGGGGGCCTGGTGGAGGGTGCCCCTGGCGGGTGGGGGTGCAGGGAGACAGGAGTGGGGGCCTGGTGGAGGGTGCCCTGCACTGCTGGGGGGTGGGGGTGCTGGGGGACATGTGTGGGGGCCTGGTGGAGGGTGCCCCTGACTGGTGGGGGGTGCAGGGAGACAGGAGTGGGGGCCTGGTGGAGGGTGCCCCACAGTGCTGGGGGGTGGAGGTTCTGGGAGACATGTGTGGGGGCCTGGTGGAGGGTGCCCCGCACTGCTGGGGGGTGGGGGTGCTGGGAGACATGTGTGGGGGCCTGGTGGGGGGTGCCCCTGACTGGTGGGGGGTGGGGGTGCAGGGAGACAGGAGTGGGGGGCTGGTGAAGGGTGCCTTGCACTGCTGGGGGGTGGGGGTGCTGGGAGACATGTGTGGGGGCCTGGTGGAGGGTGCCCCTGACTGGTGGGGGGTGGGGGTGCAGGGAGACAGGAGTGGGGGCCTGGTGGAGAGTGCCCTGCACTGCTGGGGGGTGGGGGTTCTGGGAGACATGTGTGGGGGCCTGGTGGAGGGTGCTCCTGACTGGTGGGAGGTGGGGGTGCAGGGAGACATTAGGGGGGGCCTGGTGGAGGGTCCCCTGCACTGCTGGGGGGTGGGGGTGCTGGGAGACATGTGTGGGGGCCTGGATGGAGGGCGCCCCTGATTGGTGGGGGGTGCTGGTGCAAGGAGACAGGAGTGGGTGCCTGGTGGAGGGTGCCCTGCACTGCTGGGGGGTGGGGATGCTGGGAGACATGTGTGGGGGGCCTGGTGGAGGGTGCCCCTGACTGGTGGGGGGTGGGGGTGCAGGGAGACAGGAGTGGAGGCCTGGTGGAGGGTGCCCTGCACTGCTGGGGGTGGGGGTGCTGGGAGACATGCATTGTTGATCAGTAGTGCAAGGTGACATGTGGCTTGGCCGGGGGGCATGCCCATGGTGGATGGGCTGCCTGCGGGACATGAGCAGGGGTGCAGGGTAGTCCCCCGTGGTGTGGGCTGCCTGCAGGGGCCGTGGAGGTTGTAGAGCGAACACCTGGGAGGACCCACATGGCCAATTCAGGTGTAGTACTCCCCGGAACCCCTCAAATACACGTACCCTGCTGAAATTGCGTGTGAGACTTCCCACGCACCCGTACCCAGGACATTCGCGTGTGAGACTTCCCGCGCACCCCTGAAATACACGTACCATGCTGAATTTGCTTGTGAAACTTCCCTCACACCCCAGGAATATACGTACCCATGACATTCGTGTGTGGAACTTCCCGCGCACCCCTGAAATACACGTACCCTGCTGAATTTGCTTGTGAAACTTCCCGCACACCCCAGGAATACACGTACCCAGGACATTCGCGTGTGGAACTTCCCGCGCACCCTTGAAATACACGTACCCTGATGGAATCACGTGTGGAACTTCCCGCGCACCCCTGAAATACACGTACACTGCTGAATTTGCGTGTGTAACTTCCCGCGCACCCCGAAATACACCTACACAGGACATTCGCGTGTGGAACTTCCCGCGCATCCCTGAAATACACGTACCAAGCTGAAATCGCGTGTGAAACTTCCCGCGTACCCCAGTAATACACGTACCCCGCTCGCACGGGGCCAATCACGTGTGGAACTTCCCGCGCACCCCTGAAATACACGTACCCTGATGGAATCGCGTGTGAAACTTCCCGCGCACCCCTGAAATACACGTACACTGCTGAATTTGCGTTTGTAACTTCCCGCGCACCCCGAAATACACCTACACAGGACATTCGCATGTGGAACTTCCCGCGCATCCCTGAAATACACGTACCAAGCTGAAATCGCGTGTGAAACTTCCCGCGTACCCCAGTAATACACGTACCCTGCTCGCACGGGGCCAATCACGTGTGGAACTTCCCGCGCACCCCTGAAATACACGTACCCTGATGGAATCGCGTGTGAAACTTCCCGCGCACCCCTGAAATACACGTACCCTGCTGAATTCACGTGTGGAACTTCCCGCGCACCCCTGAAATACACGTACCCTGCTGAATTTGCGTGTGAAACTTCCCGCGCGCCCCAGTAATACAAGTACCCCGCTCGCACGGGGCCAATCGCGTGTGGAACTTCCCGCGCTCCCCTGAAATACACGTACCCTGATGGGATCGCGTGTGAAACTCCCCGCGCACCCCTGAAATACACGTACCCTGCTGAAATCGCGTGTGAAACTTCCCGCACACCCCTGAAATACACGTACCCTGCTGAATTTGCATGTGAAACTTCCTGCGCACCCCAGTAATACACGTAGCCCGCTCGCGCAGGGCCAATCGCGTGTGAAACTTCCCGCGCACCCCAGTAATACATGTACCCAGCTGAAATCACATGAGAAACTTCCCGCGCACCCCAGTGATACACGTGCCCCGCTTGCCATGGTGGTACATGGTAAGCACAGCCCGTTGTGCTGGATTGGGGATTTTGATGGCTTTTCCCTGCGCAAGGGGCGTTCTTGGGGGCGTAACTGGCGCTGCTGCAGGGTCGCTGCACCACTGTGCGCATCGGCTGGTTTTGGTGGCTGGAATCCATGAATACGCTGTGCGCGGAAATGTATTTTTGCGCACGCGGCTGGCGCAGGGATTCACACGCGCACACTGTGCGCCAGCCGCGTGCGCCACTTCTGCTCTGAATTCTATGAATTACATCCTCTGTGTACCCTTGAGGTGCACGAGTAAATGTAAAGGAGCATCCTCCTAAGGTGAACGCGAACAAATATCTACTATCCTTGTGTATAGGAATACTAAAGAACGCATTCTTTAAGTCCACAACACTAAAGTAAGTAGCTGTAGCTGGAATCATACTCCACCCCACCCCACAAGCTCTCTGGTACATCAATGAATTCTGGAGGCAAAGGTCTAGTAAAAAATTGTGAGGCAGAATATTGCTGTGGTGAAATCGTCAAGCGCACTCCATCAGAAGAACAATAAATCACTGCATTGAATTATTTTAATAAATTCAACCCCAGTAAGTTCTCCCCGCAATCCGAGGTCAACAGAAAACAACACTCGTCCGTAAAGGGACCCAAAGAAATAGGTACCGGCACAGAAACCGGACAAACAACTGGTGTACCGGAAAACCCTACAGAAACAATGGTTTGCCCTGACAGTGGAATGTTTGGAACCCGTGAATGATCAATGGAACACCTCTGTGCACCAGTGTCTATCAAAAACTGATGTTTCCTATTTCCCACCATCATTTCAAGGTAGGGACCTTTCTGATTGACGGGAATAGGTGTAGGTTCCAAACCCTGCTTCGGGCAATCCTAACGAAACAGAATATTATCAAAAGGAAGCTCTTCAGATAAATATGTGGCGGAAGGATGATCAAATATATTCCTAGTGTCCGCACTCAGAGTCTGATTGTCCTGCGAAAAAGGTTGTTGAGGGTCCTGTGTAAACTGATCTCTACCAGGGCCCCCTACGCCCGGGCGACCTCTGGATCGCCTACCCACATTACCAAATGTATTATTCGACCTCTGTTAAAGGACGGGGCATTGTGCTCGCCAATGACCCTCTCGACGACAATAAGCACATTGATTAATATTCACAGGAATCAAGGGCACATTCCCCTGCGGGACATACTGACCTCTAACCTGAGAGTTACCCCCTCTGGGGCCCCTAACAATTTGCTGCAATAGCACATTAGTTTTTAAATCGCCTTTCCGTTTTTCAATCCTATCTTTTTCATCATTGACACGGTTCTCATAGTACTGAGCCATGTGCAGTACTTCTGATTGTGATTTCGCCTGCCAAGCGCTCTCAGAAGACATAATCTGTGACTGGATGTCAGGCAGTAATCCACGTAGAAATTTGTCCACAAATAATCTTTTCCCAGACTCTGTGTCTAAGTCTTGTCCACTGAAATCTGAGAATACCTGTTCGAACCGATTAAAGAACTCGGTAGCACATTCAGACTTTCCTTGAACACAGGCCGTAAGCTTGTCCCAAATAATTCTTTTTTCGGGAATTATTTTAGCAATGATTCTATCAGGCAGAGTTAATATCACCTTTTGTGGTCTTTTGCCAGCTGGCCTTTCCCCATCGAGTCTAGTTATATTCGCCCATGTATCTCCCAACCCGGGTACATCGTCCATAGTTCTAACTTGTTTCCATAAATCTACTGGCAGGAGTAGAGGAAACAACAAATCAATGTCACCTAAGGTGAACACTGAGGATTGCAAAACAGATTCCATCTCTTTATAAAACCCTGTCGGATTTTTCCTAATATCAGGAATAGACTGTCTAATGGTTTTCACTTCCTGTTGTGAAAACGGGACGTGAACAAACTGTGATACATAATGTGCGGGAATGTTCACAGTGACTATACCCTGTGCAGCATCGGCCGCAACCTCAACCTTCGGGAGAAATGTCAGAGGAACCTCTCTCATAGGCAACTGAGATGTAGGCAACTCCGAACGCTTACTAAGCAACAGAGCCAAGTAGAGCGCTAAAGCAGTCGAAGAAGTGTCAAGTGAAAAAGCTCTCTTATAAATGTTCAATAACTGTGGGACAACTAATCTTCCTTTTTACACATTCATCCTGCAGGTACTCTACCATTACCTGTATCACTTTCCTCTGCATTTCCAACGGATATTGACTATATGTGTCATATACCTCAACTGGAGTTATCGATATGTCTGAAATCTATCTAATCGCATCTTTCTTACAAATTTGCATTTCCTCCAATATCGGTTTATGACACGGAAGGAACCGTTTCTGTACATACATTTTTTCCTCTTCATCATCCTCATTCTGTATCTTTTCTAACTCCTTTCTATACCCAAATAACCTCTCGACATGCTCATTTACCTTCTCCACAGTGTCTCTGGAAAGTGCTAGAGTATTCAGATCCATTAACCCTTGCGGAACATCCGCATTATTTAATCTTCCCCACATTATACATAACTGAATCCCTAAACCTTCAATAAAAACATTTTTCTCAGGAAAATTATCCGTATTAAAAGGTGTGGAATAAACGCTAGCTTAATCATCCTTCTCCATACAATGCTTAGCCCATGCAATTAACTCACGTCTCTTCTCCGGTGGTACAGTACTGAGAGTGACAACCTTTGACCCGGCACCACGTTCGATTACAAGCGGCTCAGGACCACTTGGAAGAGAGGGAGCAGGCAAATTCGATGGAGGTAGGAAGAGCAGGAATAACAGCAGGAAGAGGTACAGCAGCGGGAAGAGGAACATACGTAGGTGGCACAGAGGCACCAGGCCTTCGTTCATTTAATATTTTATCAATAAACTCATCAGAAACATGAAGATCTTTGGAAGGATAGATTTTCTGAATATCAAGTGAGAAAGCCCTTTCCATATTTTTAGCCGACTCAGACTGTTTATCCTGGTCATATAACAATGCTGTTTCGGCATTCGTTTTATGACGGCGCGCATGTTTCTCTCTACTCTTAAGCTGTTGTAACGCTTCTTTTTTCCAATTCTGCAAAACATCAAATGCTGCAGGTCTAGCCTTTTTCTTTAACAAGACTGACTCCAAATATTCAATGCGAGGGATCTCAAAACTACCATTGATTGGCCACTGAAGTTCGGAGGCATGTCTGGTTTGTCGGTGCCAAATATCATTAAATACTATACTTCCAATGCCATGCTTACAGTACATAGTACATGCCAGCAACCCTTCCTGTGGTGCCGGATGGCTAAATTCCAATGATTGTCTATCACTGCGGAATAATGCCCTAAAGCAGGTAGACAATTTCCCAGGCATATCTCAAATTCTTGGTGTTACCTGGTCAATAATTGTGTCTGCAGATACAATGCGCCAAAATTCAAATTGTCAGGGTTGAATTAAGAATCAGGTCACGACTCACCTGACCAAACCTAAGGAGGACCGATTGGTACTTCTAAGAATCTTACCTAACTAATCTTACCTCGTGTATGGTGATTTCGGCAAATCTGCCCACCTCAATAAGTGGACCCTCGTCAAGATGCCATCTCAGACCACAGGCTAATCGTCCAGGGATCGGGTCGTGCAGCGCTGCTGAGGTGTCGCGTCTCATCCAGGGGCCCCTTTCTTTTTGTCACACCATCCGATCCCGGTCTGATAGCGTGTGTCAACCTTCAACAATCCGGCATCAATCTTGAGGGTCCCTATTCAGGCGCCAACTGTGAAAACAGAAATAAAATATCGAGGCTGAGTACCCCAAAATGAAATACACCGAACACGGGTTACAACGGAACATACAAAGTACTTTATTCTCTACTAAATTCAATTACAAAAACAGTGCAAAGTCAGATAGCTATCGGCCCTCAGTACAACACAACGAACTCCAGCGTGGTTCAGTGTGTTCAGTGAGAGACGCTGTACACTAGAATGCATTCACTTTTTACACATTTTGTGGGCACTATGTCCAGCCCCACTTCGGGTTAATATTCTACTTTATACATCACCAATTCTAGGGTTCGTGCCGAGTCTCAAATAACCGCATATAACTGGTTTGTCTTTAATACATGTAACAACAAGCGTATGCATTAACTGTGTATTCTAAAGTTTTGCATGCAGGCCTTCTTAAACATAAATACAATGTAGTAAGACAGATGTTCTTCGTTTAGTATGTAAACACATTATCTCAATATATGCTCGTCGATTAGTTTCATTGCACGAGTGATCCCTTTTCACATAGGTCAACGAAGGATGAGGTCTCAGTTCATGACCTCAACAAGTGGCCGGCAGGCAGATTACACATTAGCTATGTACAGAGGTCAAGACGGCCATGTTGTATTTTGCAATGACATCGTCCACCATTTTAGCTCACAGGGTGACTTTTCCACAACGAATCCTAAAATGGCGGTTTGACCTAAAATGGCTGCCTACATAGATTAAAGGTGAGGACCTTGCAACACAGATTTCTCTCGCAAGCGACTTTTCGAGCAGCTTGGCGTAGGCCAATATTAAATATATTTTTTTACAATAGGAGGCACAATATACAGTGGGGATGGTTCAAAATGATCCAAACTAGTTTGTCTCCAGTATTTCGGATGATCGGGTATTCTCTGCCAGTAGCTGGAAGATCGCAGGGTTTTCTGTGGAGAGCGGCCTATAGAAATAAACTTGTAAGGAGAACCGAGACGGTGGGCAGGTCCCCCTTTGACAAAATCCCTTTCCTGGTTTCCGCAGGTGCTCTGTGGATGGAAGGCGAAGTGGTCGGATTGGATGAGGAGTCGATAATGAAGGTCTCGAGTCGATTAACGAATTGTGAGTAGACTAAGGGGAATGGCAAATAAGGGGACGGGATTGTGATCATTTTTGAGTCACAGGAAATATTGTGAAGTGAAGAGGTATCGACTAGAAATATAAAATGCGTAATCAGAATTACTTAAGGTGATGTCTCAAACCCCTGTATAGGGTATAAAGTAAAGGTGAGAGAAAAGGGGATCATAGTGTTTATAATTTGTAATGTTTTGACTAGTGTGAGTGTTGTTTGTTGAGTAATACTATCAAAGAGCGATAGAGATTGTGAAAAATTTAAAAAGTTGAGGAGCAACAGTGATTGAATATAGCGAAGCGATTGGCACCAATCGAGAGAATACATACGCCAAACAAGAGAATAGATAGACTATTGAAATAAGAGGCTTCAGCAACAATTGATGGTGATTTTAGCCAAAGTATAAGGTTTATTTATCAATCTGATAAGTATCAACAGTCAAGCGAGACATATCATTATGGGAGATACTCCTCTCATGCACCTATGCAAGACACTGCCGAAGCATAGGCCCAAGCTCCAACAGCATAGTGCAGAATGGGTAAAAGGCACAGCAGATGAACTGTTCATGCTGTGGCCACAAGGGGGATCATTGTGAAAAGTGGTATTGCAACACATTGCCACAAACATGCACGCTGCATACACAGGGAAGAAATTAGAGAAAACATTAGCAATTTTAGAGCTCTGGAAGATGTATCAAGAGGAAACAGAAGCCCCACCACCTGAGGAGTGAATGCTTGATCAGCATAAGGAGGAAGGCGTCGAGCCCTCAGCTCCCCTTGCCTACCTGAAGAAAAGGGTATTACTCTGGAAGAAAAAGTGGTTTATCATTTAAAGGGATTGAGAACAGCGACGGGATATAGTAATCTGATATATGAACTCCCTGCTTATAGTAGTGACGATAGACTGGAGGAGAATAAGAGAAAGGAAGAGATTTATAAGATCATATAAGACAAAGAAGAAAGGAGTGGTCAAATTTGTTGATAGAAATAGACAGGGGGATTAAGAGATGGAAAGGAGAGAAGGATAAGGCTGACAAGATAGCCCTTCGTACAAAATCAAAGGATAAGAGCTAAGGCAAGAGGTAGAAAGAATTCAAATGGGATGCGAGAAAGCAAAGGGAAATAGATGAGGGAATAGAACAGAAAAGGAGACAGCAAGGTTTCAATGCCAGTCTCATTTGTAAAGAACAAATGAGGTCAAGCCCAGAAATACGTTGGGACAGAGTGGAAAAGATTCTTCCAATGAAGGTAGTAACATCAGCAGTATCTAGAGTAGTGTTAGAAGAAGAAAGATTTGATGCTGAAAGTATTGGAGAAAGGATGGATAAGGTCTATCAACAGTTAAGGCGAAGTAGCGAGTATTGAACTCGAGGGAACAGTGATTGATCCCTGATACCTCAATCACAAAGTGAGGAGGGAAACCTGTTCAGTGATGAACACCGAGCATTATCTTTGAGCAGACTGAACTTGGATAAGGGTGAAGGGGATGATCGTCACACTAGTTGGGGACTGGAATTGTCAGATGAAGAAAGAGAGTCCGGCTTTGGGGCAGAAGGAAGTCTGTAAATGGATAAGGAAGTGAGATGCTTGGATTTGGAACAACCAAAAGATAGAACACTAGATCCCATAGTATATCCTGAGCATCCCTGAGGACGATCACACAGTGAGAAGGGAGAGTCGTCACCATATGTAAGTAGGTCATTACCGACAAGGAGACAGACAGGGACAATTATCCCTGCCATACCCCTACCTGCGAGGCTAAGAATCTTGGCGTCATCTTTGACTCCATACTTTCCTTCTCGGCCCATATCTCTGATGTCTCTAAAAAGTCAAACTTCCGACTGCACCTCCTCAGAGGTATTCTGCCTTTACTCTCCTTCCCCCAGAAGCTCATGGTATCCCAAGCTCTGGTTCTCTCTAGCTTGGACTATTGTAACAGCCTCTTTCTAAATCTACCTGCCTCTACTCTCCGCCCTCTACAACTTATCCAGAACAGGACTGCGAGACTTGTCCTTGGGCTCAAGCCCTGGGATCGTATCTCTCCAGCTTTGAAATCTCCCAGTAGATGCAAGGATTAAATCCAAAACCCTCTGCATTGTCCACAAGAATTTCTGGGGCCTGGGTCCAAAATACCTTCAGCTATCCCTCCACAAATACCTCCCCTCTTGAGCTCTTCGCTCCTCTACCTCTAACTCCCTCAGGGTCAGTCGTTTTTCGAAGAAACGAGCTGGGGATAGATTTCTATCTTTGGCTGGGGCCTCCCTCTGGAACAGCCTCCCTGCCACTCTAAAACTTGAGGAGAACCATCTCTGGTTCCGGAAGCACCTCAAAACCTTCCTCTTTGCTTCTGCCTTTGCTCCCCTTCTCCCCTGCTGATCTGCTCTCTTGGCACTGTGCACCTGGCCACCCTCTGTCCCCTGGGCCCAGGTACCTGCTCACCCTGCCACCTTCCTGCACTGCCTCCTGGCCACCCCTTGCACTGGGGACTGTATCTGTACCCATACAGCCCCCCCAATTTTTCTTCTTTTCTGCACTTATTCAGACTTACCCAGTCTGCTGCCTTAAACACAGCACTTGCCACTTGCTGGCTGCACTACCACAGTTTGCCTCAATTTTCTATTTATTTTATTTATCTGCGCTCCGCGGCTTCTACACTTTCCACTCTCCCCCTTCCATGCACTTTTTCCCTTTTCCCTTTCCCATGCACTTGCGCGTTCTCAATGTCACTGGGCCTAGTAAGATCGTTTTTATGTTGTGCTGTGTTCTCCCTTGTTCCCCTCCCTTGCCTAGTCGCGCTCTGAAACACTTGTGTACGAGCGCGATACAAATACAATATCATATCATATCATATCATGGATAGACTAATAGTGGGATACCACTATGGGACAGGGTTTATGCAGTTTCCCTTGTTAGAAAATGGGGGAACAAGAGCACGGTATATTCCATGGCCACAGATGGACAATAATAACTTAAAATGCAAGCTTCCTAGTTGGACTTTGGGTGCCGATAAATGGATATACGAATTTAAAAAATGACAGGAGGAAATACGTTTTCCATAGGGGACATAAAAGGTCTCCTGGTAGCCATTCTTGGAGAGAGGACTGATGACATATCGTGGAGAGCGGGATATTCAAATGTGACTTCACAAAATACAGTGCATGATGGGGCACTGTTTAATAATTGTGGAGCAGATGTTTGGAGTGCACTCAGGGTACATTATCCTGACACATCAGATATGAGTGCAATTATGACAGGTAGGATGAAGGAAGATGAAGACCCTGCTGCTTATGTTCAGGTTATTCAGGAGAAATGGCAACTTGTAACTCGAGAGCCATGGGAAAAGACAGTGGCATTATTTTACCACATTGTATGTCAGAGGTTGCCTGAGCCAGTACAGAGGCAGATGAAGAAACAAGTATGGATGGAAAGGAAGCCCTGGGTTGAGATACAATTGACAATAGTGCCCCATTGTCAGTTATTACAAGAGAAAAACAAGAAGAAGGATGAGAAAAGAGGAAGCCAAATTAGTTCTGAAAAAACTGACAAAATTTGACATAGTAAGGGCAGTATTGACAAGTGCCGAAGGATTGGGAATACAGGAAGCAATGGGTGCATCACGGGCAAATAATCTGGTGGATGTGGGTTTAAACCACGAGGTAGAGGTATGGGCTATATTGGAAGAGGAGGCAGATTTCACAATAATCAAGGTGGGTTTCAAGGTAAACAGAATGAGAACCAGAATGCTCAGAGAGGATATAACCAAGGAGGGATTAATAGGAGAGTTCCTCTAGCATGTTGGAATTGTGGGATGACAGGACACATTGCACGCGTACGTGGGAGACAAGGGAATATGCAGAATAGACAGTTTTCAAGAGGGGAGACAACTTATCCGCCACCATATAATACACAGATCAGAGAATGTTTTGCCCAAGATCACACAACTTATCAGCCACAAGTGCCACAAGTACAACAGGTACCAAATCAGGGACAAGTGCAAATGAATCCACCACAAGGGCGGTCGTAACAAGCCCCTATGCAGACACAGCAATATGCAAACACAGGACAAGTATTTACACCCATAACAGTAGGTGTCACAGCGGTAGGGGGAAATCCTTTCACAGGGACGGGAATGAATTTATATCCACAATAGGACAGCTCACAGGGTGACATGATGTTTTCAGTACTATCTGTGACACCAGACCCCCAAGAGGAACCAAGGGTCGATGTGACGATAGGAGGAAAATCCTTTCAATGGCCCTCATTACGACCCTGGCGGAAATCGAAAAACGATGGCGGAAATGCAATACCGCCATCGAATACCGCTCGTTGCGACTATGACCCGTCACCGTAAAGTACGATGCCATTAGCGACACCGTAGTGAACGCCAACGCTAACTGCACCAAGTACGCGCACGCGCGCCATGCTAAACCGTAATTACCACCATGGCGCAACGGTACGCGAATTCTGACCCTAGCGGACATTTACTTAACGCCATCAAGCATGGCGGAAAGTACCATTCCGCCATGGCGAGAAATACGGCATCGTGAACCAACCGTAAATGGCCCTACTGAGTGCCTGTACACCACACCCTGGCCACATTGCACAACTCCTCGTAGGTGCAATGAAGTCACACAATGCAACCAGTGAAATGCACAAGTCACCCACGCATGCCAACGAACAAATGAATGTAGGGGCTCCAAGTGCCTTGTGAGTGGCCATCCATATTTGGCCGTACTGATGCAGCACATGCATGCGAAGGTTCAAGTACAGCAAAATGAACTGAAAGATGAGACAAAACAACAACAGGCCCCCATCGCCTGACACCAGTGCAAGGCAACATTCAAAGCAGTATCCTGAGGGAGACTGCACCAGCCCTGTACACATGCCAGTAAACAAACCAACCATCAGCATAAGCATGTACCACACAAGTTGGCAGAGTGACTGAGCAGCCAGGCTCATCTCAAGAGGGGCCAATGGGAGCTGCAGGGCACAGATGGCACGAATACAGACGCTATTCCAATGGACATGACCTCAGTCTCCCTCCAAGAAACGCACGCAAACACAGGCACCTGTGACCAGCCATTTCCTGATAATCACATCATTCCACCAATCCACCTGGCTGTCCGGCATCAGTTACACAAAAGCTAATCCCCCGCCCCTAAGCATGACATCATTAAAACAGTCATGATGGCAGCCCCTATCCCTGACCTTACTGGGCTTCGTAGGCAAACGCGGCCAGTACAGTACCACACAACTATACTCAGAAGCCGGAACCCAATGCAGATCTACTCACAATACATCGCTCCACAAATAGGAATATGCTACATTACTTGCAAAGAATAACGCTACACGGTTAACATCAGACTAAAATTTTAATGCACATCAAATTCACCAAGCCCATACAGCTATTAGGTCATAAACTCCAAAATATTTTACATTACTGTGGGCTGCATCCGCAATAAATGACCAGCTACTCCTTGTGTGACGCCCTGTTCCTTCATGGTACACAGGGGCTACATTCACGTTCAAAAAGGCAACATGGAAGCGCCTAGAACCGCAGGCCCGTCCCATTGGGTAGGCGCTAGTCCAGCTGAAAGGTAAATATGTTGCTCCTAGCCACTAGTACTGCGTAAGGGCATGTGGCCCATTGGCGATCGTCCCATAAGATCGTAATGGTGCTCCACTGATGAACTCGAAGCAGCAGGTGTCGGGAGTAAATGCCATCTGCAGGAGTGGCATACAGATGGCAGCGGCAAAAGGGGAGGAGATACCTGTCACCCAAATGGAATGAAAAAGAATAGTATGGCCATCAGAACTTCATTTGAATCACTCACTTCAATGATCACACCAAATCTACAGCCATATGCATGCTAGCCCACTCAAAAGGATTATTTCCACCCATGAATCACTTGCCAATCATAACAATATAAATCGAGGTGAAAACACTATTACAAACGAGTGTTCGTGTGCATGCGTCTGTTAAAACAGAATCCATTAGATGGGATTAGTAACGTGCATAGACACAACTGTTGGAAGGCGCGTCGAGACAGGGAGGGTTCAACAAGGGCAGATAGACGATGGTCCCACTATGGCAGCTCTGCATCACATAGCGCAGGGGAAGGGGATAGATACCAAAAAGCCATGTACATGGCAAACTCTCAATTAAATCATCTGTCCATGCATCCATACATCATTCCCTCATCCCGGTATTAAAACGCCTGATTATTTACTCACATAACATTTGAAATCTCCATTGAGTCTGTGCGTAATGCAGTCTGCAAAATCCACTGTGCTCCAGGCCGGAATAATAGTGTTGTGAAGTAACATGTATGTGGGAACGTCCTGCCTAATCGTCCACTACGCTATTGCGCATCCCATACTATTCATATCAATCATTGCATTCTCGCCATGGCCCCTGTCCCAAGGACATTAAACAATAGAACGTTATATTTGCAGTCAGACCTGTGGGCGTCTCCTCGCCGCTAGCTGAAAACCGAAAGCGCTGTCCTTCGAATTCCTCATTTGCAACATCACGTCGAAAAGGCATCTGTGACCGCTTGAAATCACAAAATCATCCATGTAGTGCGGCAGTGTGTGAAAATGGCAACTGGCTTCACTCACAAATGGGACGCCCCGCCCGTCGGTGAACCTCGGTACAGTGCTCGCCCAAAGGGGATTGCAGCTGGCACAGGTGGAATGAATCACCACAGGTGGAGGCTATACAGCCTGAAAACACATAAATTGCACACCCAACCCCCTCCCACAACCACACCCACTCCAAAATGCTACCGGCAGTACTAGCGATGTTGGCCCTGGGGGACCTGATAGCACTGCAAGTACTCCAACTTCAAGAAGAAGACGAACACCAACTACTACTACAACCGGCCGCACAGAGGAGACGCAGGAGGAGGAGGAGGGCAAGGCAGGGCCAGCAAGGCCCACCAGCACAGCCACTACCACCACGCAGGCAGCCCGCAATCCCACGCCTCCGAGCTCATCCGTTCAACCTCACTGCTGAGCAGATCCACACCCTCTACCGTTTGGACCGGGACACCATAATCTCCATTGTGGACATGACACACGCTGACCTTGTCAGCATGATAGATAGCCCAACCGCCATCCCACCCCTACTGAAGGTGGTGTCTGTACTCCACTTCCTGGCCACAGGCACCTACCAGCACACAGTCGGACAGTTGCATGGCATTTCACAGCCACTGTTCTCACGGACACTATTGCAAGTGCTCGATGCCCTCCTGAAGCACGCTGACGACTACATCTCATTACCACGCTCGGAGCTGGAGATTACAAACACAAAAGTGGGATTCCATGCACTTGCCGGCATACCGGGTTGCATTGGTGCCATCGACTGCACCCATGTGGAATTGGTTGTCCCACATGCCATGGAGGTCCAGTACCGCAACCGGAAACAATATCATTCTCTTAATGTACAAATGGTGTGTGACTCCAACAGGATCTTTACACATTGTTGTGCCCGATTTCCTGGATCAACCCATGATTCTATGGTCTTGAGGAACTCTACAATACCACGCTACATGGAGCGACACGCAGGGAACAGATCCTGGCTACTCGGTGAGTCTCAATCCATGCATGATAATGTGGGGTATGTGATGCGGCAATGACCTGGCAGGAAGGGGGGGATGCGTACGTAGCAATGTCATCCCACAAACATCCTATCTTGTCCACATACAGGTGATGCCGGGTATCCACTGAAGAGATGGCTCCTTACACCACTCTGGAACCCACAGGACCAGCATGAGGAGGACTACAACCATGCCCACTCACGTACCCGTGTAGTGATAGAACAGGCATTCGGCCTACTGAAGGCTCGTTTCCGCTGCCTCAGCAGGTCTGGCGGGGCACTCCTGTACCGCCATGAGAAGGTTGCAAAGATAGTCATGGCATATGTCATGCTACACAACATGTGCGTACGTAGAAATGTGCCCATGCCTCCTGACGCAGAACTGCAAGCACCTGAAGATGGTCATGATGAGGCTGGGGATGTGGCAGCACCTCAGGGAGTCCGCGAGGCACAGGAGGCCCGTGAAATTCGTCAGAGTATCATAGATTCATGCTTCTAGCACTCACGCCTGTTGGCTGATGCATGGACACGGCACTTGTGGCACTGTGTGTGTCGGGAACATGCACAATGTGGACTGTACGCCTATAAAGGACTCATACACAAGGAACAATGTCCACACATCTCATTGGATGATTATGTAATGTTCATAGCATATGTGAAGTTTTGTTACACACCCCATCGACTCGCCACCCAAGTAAGCCCAACACCCCCCCTCCACCCTCCTACCTCCCCCCCGAACACCAGTGTCCAAAGATGCTCATTGTCAGTGGGCAGACGCTATTGCAAGCCCCCTCTCCGGGTATCAGGGGCACCCCTGCCTGTGGAGCGCAGGTTCCTCCCAGATCTACGTTGGGGGCTGCCCTGGACGGAACTTGCAACGGATGATGTCTCTGCCTGCTCACGTCCATGCATGTCCCTAAGAGTTTGTGAGAGCTCAGTGAGCACACGGCGCACAGCGGCAAGTTCACCACATACGTCTTTGGACGTCGCATGCAGTTTCCCCCTCAGGCTCTCGGTGCTTCTCTCCATTTGTACCCTTAGTGTCTCTGTACTTCGCTCCATTTGTGCCCTAAGTGTGCTGTACTTCGCTCCATTTGTGCCCTAAGTGTCTCAGTAGATGTTTCTATGGCTGCCTTAGAAGCGCCACATTCATCAGCATGCTCCTTGAGGAGCGTGGCCAGTTTCTGCTGTTGCACGAACACCTGGTCGAGGGACTGTTGCCTCTGCTGGGCCATGGCCATTTGCGGTGGTGTCACAGAGGGGCTGATCAACTCATGTTGCCTTGCCACAGGGCTTGTGGGGGATGGCCAGTCGTCGTCTTGTGGGTGCCCCTGCGTGGTATCCTCATGGTGTAGGGGATGAAACAAACAGGGGGATTGAGACAGGTCATGGATGGGTCCTACATCGACAGCACCGTTGTCTGTGTCGGAGCATGCTGGCATTAATGCAGTGTCACCTATGGTGCTGCTGCCATCAGAAGCAGTGCCTTCTGTGGCATCCATTGGGGGGACCTGTGGTGCTGCTGTTGTGGGCATGCTGGCTGCTGGGGTGCCTGTTGAAGTCCCCTCCTGTGTGCTGCCACTTGATTTGTGCTGCTGCCGTGTCTTGATCCGTGCAGCTGAGGTGGAGGGTCTTTGGCCATTGGTCTTGGCCCTCTTTGCAGGTGTGCTGGTAGGGGTGTCCTGCAGCTCATCGTTTGACTCGGACCCTGTGGTGGAGTAAAGGAGGGCGAGCGTTATTTATGGGTCTGTGGAAATTGGAATGGCAATGTATCACATGCATTGGGGTGGTACCTGAGGGTGATTTCGGTCAGGGCATTGGAGGTGGTTTCATTTCTGTGTGGATTGAGGATGCAGTTGCTTTGCAGCCTGCAGTTAGGGTGTGCATGCTGCACGTGTAGAGGGTGTTTTTAGGATTTTTAATTATTTATGTATTTAATGTGACTTTTAAAGTGCGCTATCAGGCCAATGTATGTGGCCGTTCTCCTGGACATGTGTTTCTGTTGCACTATGTGGCCACATGGTACTTCACATGATTGGACATTGTGGATTTAGCATTGTTTTATTTGGCCCACCTACCTGATTCTTCGGATGTCTGCACTCCTTTCTCCATCCCTCCGACTCCCTCTATGCTCTCCATTCCAATGGTGGAGGCACAGATTTCTTCCCAGGGGGTCAACTTGATGGGTGATTCCGATCCTCCCCCGGTAGCTGTGGCAATGTTACGGTTGGCTGATAGTATGCTCCGTACGCGTATCCGCAAGTCGTCCCATCGCTTTCTGCATTGCTGTGGGTTGCGGGGTGCGGTCCCCACCGCACTTACCCGCTGTGCCACCAGGGCCCATATGGCCTTCTTGTTCGCAAGTGCCGTCCTGGTCATTTGCGTCGAGAAGACGACGGCAGCATTCTCCTGGAGGGTCTCTGTGAGCACGGTGAGTTCCTCATGGGAGAAGTGGACCTGCCACTTGCGGTCGCACGCTTTTTTTGCTACTTTTCCCATTTTGTTTGTTATAACTAGGGTGGCTGTCGGGTTGGGATGTGTCTCAGGGTCGGATTTTTAATGGTTGTCTTGGGATTCTGATTTTATAGGTGTACGGCGTGCTGTTTCCCGTTCCGGCCCCATGTTTTTACTTCCGTTTCCGTATATTTACGGTCACCGTATTTTGCGAATGGCGCTCATTACGGTGACCGCTATGATGGGTGGCGGAATTGCACCAAGGGCGCCGTACGACGGCGGAGAGGGGCGTTTTGGGGACATTTCCGCCTTTGCACTTCCGCCATGGCGTAATGCTCGTGCCCGATGGGTCATAATTGGCCGCACTTTACTCCATCGTGCAATGGCGGAAACGCTATTTACGCTATGGCGGTCGGGTCAGTTACTTTCCGCCAGGGTCGTAATGAGGGCCAATGTCAGGTATTGCCATGAATGCGCAAGGGTTCTCTGGAGCTAAGAGTCAAGTTCCTTTTTCTGATAAATGACCAGTCTCCATAGGAGAACGTGACATGTCCGTTCTCTTGTAATATTCACGACAGAAAATGGTTAATATTTTGGGAAGAGATTTAATGACGAATTTAATATGACGATTTAATTTACTGATCAAGGAATAGTGTGCCCCACTCCACTCCAGGAATACCCTATTTAAATGTGGGAGAGTTCATACTGCTGTTTATAGGGCAGGTGAGGCATCTCCGGTAGATCCAGAGATTTTTCTATACAGAGTGAGCATTTTACTGACATGTCTACCTGACCTGGTGGGAAATATTTTGAGAATACCTGATGAATTTCTGTTTAGACCACAAATACCTATGGATGAGGAAGGTGGACAGACCATTATGAAAGAATTGGAAGCAGTCATAGTACGAATAGAAATGGCAATGCTCGAAGGGGTAGATGATGAGGGTAGACCATGGAGAACAGTGGTATCTCTTGAGGAACGGTATAGAATGACTGACATAACTGATGATGATATATTCGGGGAAGACTGAAGTGATTATGAAGAGCATTACATACTGAATAAGGGTAGAGACAGGCAAGTCCCACAGCGAATGACAATAATGTGGCACATACCAGCATTTTTTCAGGAAGATTTGGAAAAGGTGCTGAGTGTCCTTTGAACCGCAGGCCCTTATGACGTAGGTTTATTGAAAGGGATAGGAGAGGTTAAAATAAAGCCAATGCCAGGATCAATTTTACCTCAAGCAAAGCAGTACCCCATGTCTCGAGAAGCTGATGAGGGTATATTTCAGACTATTTCAGCGCTGATGAATCAGGATATTCTGGTGCCATCAGAGTCATCTTGTAATACCGCAGTGTATCTGATTAAAAAATCTAAAGGGGCGGTCATGGAGATTCATCCAGGATATGAGACCGATTAACCAGATTGTAGATGCAGAGTTTCCTTTAGTTTCTAATCCAGCAACGATATTGTGCAGTATCCCGTGGAAGCCCGTTATTTCACGGGGATCGATTTGAAAAATGTGTTTTTCTCGATCCCGTGGCATAAAGACTCAGAAGACTTGACTTAATTTACGTTTTGCCAAAAAAGACTGAAACATTCTAGGCTGCCTCAAAGGTACTGTGAGTACCCATCGATCTTTAACAGAGTCCTACAGATGAATTTAGGTAATATTGATCTGAAGAGCGCAGTGATACAATACGTAGATGACATCTTGATTTGCAGCACCACAGAATTCTGTTCAGTTGATGACTAAACTAGCAGACAAGGGGTATGAAGTAGACAAATAGAAGCTACAATGCTGATAAGAAAAGGTGTTATGTATAGGTCAGTTGATTTTGCATGAAGGAAAGAAAGTGACACCTAAAATAACTGAGGGAACTATTAAAACCTCAAAATCAAACACAGTGAGACAGATGCAACAGTTTTGGGGTTTGCAACTATGTTAGAGCCTGGGTGTTTGATTATAGCACATATAATGCAAGCTTTAAAGAAAGCACAAGTTGGTAAAAGAAAACTGGAATGGACTGAAGAAATGGAGGAAGGATTTGAAGAGTTCAAAAAAGCAATATGCACAGCCCCTGTTTTAGGAATTCCCTATTATGCTGAGGAATTTTATTTGTTTTTTCACACAAATGGGACAGTCATGACAGCAGTGTTTACACAGAGAACCACTTTGGGGTACAAGCCTTTGGCATATTA